>NC_141375.1:22393062-23593062 GCF_017979445.1 Akebia trifoliata | reverse complement strand
CTTGGTGCAAGCCCCTCAAACTTTTGAAGAAACCAATAGGAGAACCATTGGCTTACAATGCAAATGAGTCTGATAATACCATTTTTGGATCCAAATGCACCGATTTTGGTAAATTAACGACGATCTCACCCCTAAAAAAATGTAATGAAGTGTGAAGGCAAGAAAATGACATGCAACATATGTGAGGTGAGTAATGAACTTCTTCCACGTTCCATATCTCTTTCTAAGGCTTGTTTGTATGTTCATGAAATATGGATTCGAGATGCTTTGGTGAAAGAAGCCATGATGTTGGAGTCACGGTGTTTACAGTTATTGCTCCTGCATTATACCTATGTTTATGAGTGACGAAACTAGAACCATCTACAGCATCAAAATCCAAACATTGTAAACAATAAACATGCTTATAAATAGAAAAGGAAAGTGGAATAAGTTCATTGACTTTAGCAACTTCACAATCATGTCAAAATCATGCTTAAAAAATAATGAGACTACAAGTTTGAGAAGACAAGACCAAATTAGTTCTTTCATACTTGGAGGTCTCTGCTCTTTGATGCACTTGCGCTACACCACAACAAAATAGAAGGGCCAGTTCATCAGGGAAAATTCTAGCTCATTGTGGAACAATCTGATCTTATAAACCAATTGATTAAACCATGCAATACCTCAAATTTTCACCCAAAATTTTCCTACACTCATGGGTTTGACCTCACAAAGAACAAAATTATAATTTTTAAAATATCAAAGTTAAACAAACTACTACATATAGATTTGGGAATGTGTTTTTTGTGCAGATTATATTTTATGACAAAATTGGGAAAAAATTGCAACTATTGGGTGTGGTTGCAAACTTGCAATCGATAATCAAAGTCAAATGGTCGATAATCAAAGGGGTCATGTTAGTACCTCAATGGGTCAAAAAATTAAAGATTGGATTGATTGAATGGGCCTTCTTATCATGGTTTCAAAACTCGTCCGAGACCGAGACGTATCATCCGAGTCGTCTCGGTATTAGGCATGAACGAGACGGACACACAAGTCAATTTTTAGAACGAGATTTAATATCTCACGTTCATTTTTGAAATTTTTGGACGAGACGTGTCAAACGTATCGGAAAACTCGTTTGAGACAACTCGGTATCAGGCATGGACGAGACGAGACGCGAAACCAAGTTTTAAAACCATGTTTCTTATGCTCAGTAACTTTGGAAATATGCTTGTGTTACACATACTTACACATGTGTAAAGTACTCGTGTCAGAAAAATGTCAGATTTCAACACTCCTCAAGCTCAAGTTCAACACTTAAATCTTTTCCCCGTTGTAAAGTATTGATTAGCATTTATCACAAATTATGAGTTCTATTATTTCAAATCAAGATTTGTTTTGTAGCAAATATAATCTTATACATATACTCTTGTTTATAGGTATCTGGCACATACCATAAGATATCCCATCAATGAATCTATTATTAACCTTAGTATTCTATAAATATAGTAATTCATTCTAAATCATATAAAAATAAAAAATAATTCTGATTTCCACGAATGCTATTTTTAGGGTTTGCCAAAACCAAAATTTTGCAACAATTTACAACCTAAAATTTATAAATAACTACGAACATTTTCACATGAAACCAAATAAGATAAGGAATCAAACCCCACATCTATATCTAATTTATCCAATCCAAATATTTTCATATAAATAAATAAAAACAAACTATAATTAAAATTAAAATAAATAAATATAAATATAAGAATACCTTCACAGAGATCTTGCGATCGCTCTGTGGCCTCTTAAACTTCTTAACACGCTTCTTCACAATCTTCTTCGTCAGCAGAGGTACTGCCATGGATTATTCTCCTTCACTTCAAGATTTCCCAACAGTTTCAAGTTAGATCAAGCTTTTAAACCCAAAAAGAAAAAAACCTAAATTCGAGATGCAGAGGAAATGTACCGAAATGAAATGGTGATTAACAGATTGTGATACTTAATTAAACGATATGTAAATGAAGAACGAGAGAGAGATTCAAATGACTTACAGTTTGCAAGGGCTTCTTTGCTGGCAATCCTCTGTTTTCTCCTCAAAACCTTGAAACCCCAAGGAAAGACGTTTCTGCAAGGGTTTTTAGTCCCTGTATCCTCTGCACGCCACGTAAAAATTCTTTGTTGGGTCCACTAGTACGTTTGACATGTGGGTTTGGGAACGGATCGAGTTAGACCCAGCCCGGCCAATTCAGTTCACCATTGATATTATTTGCTTGTTTAAGTTATGGGTCAGGATCCTTTAGACTCATAGAGAACGATTCCTTAAAAAACACCTGATCTCAGTTGTTTGAATATAAAATTCAATGGTTGAGATTTATTATCGGGATAAGTGTTTTTAAGATATATATTATCAAGATACACCTGTTGGATTTTGTATCTAAACAGTTGGGATCATGTGTTTCATCATGAGTCATTCTTCATCAGTCGACAGATTCCAACTCTTAAGTTATAATAAATATTTGAAATAATTTATCTACAAATAGAGTTTGTCCATCCCACGACATCTCCTCGAGGATTAAAGGTCTAAAAGATGAAATATAATGAAATTAAAGGGATATTATTGAAAAGAGGGAAATATCATAAAATTAAACGGATGTTATTGAAAGGATAGGAAGAGAGAAAAGACAATAAAATTTAAGGAAATAAAGATGAGAAGTAATAAAGTACGGTAGTGTGAATCCCATTTCACTCTAATTAGGTGGGACATTTATACCCCTACAACTGTAGTTGGAGTGGGAGTCTTATTATTATGTTTTATTTTATAAATAATATATTTTTACTATAATAATCTCTCAATGGTGACACGTCCCTATTATACTTTCATTCCATGATCACCATTTTTTTTCTCCCTCCTACTTGTAGTAATTAAATTGAATGAAAATGGTAGTAAAAGTAAACAATTTTTCTTTACCAAAGTGATTACAACTCATTGGTTCTATGTAATTAATAAAATATTAATTGGATTATGGTGATGTTAGAATACATATAGTTGAATCATCCCTAGTTGATTCATGTGATGGACAATTCACATTGACCATCTCACTCGGTCGTCTCTAAGACAAGATGATTGATTCATCCCAGTGGAGTTTTCAAAACGGTGAATGTTAATCTTAATTTTTAAAATGTTTTTTGTAGTTGATGTAGTCCACATTTGTTGAGTTGTGTGTTAAAAAGGGGTTGGAGAAAGCAAGGCCATGTAGGTGGCGCCATTAAATCATCCACTACTAGAATGTCCAGTTGCTTGCATTTATATCGCTAACTATGAACTTGTCTTTGACATGAGTGAATTAAAGCATTTACAATTGATTGTGCAAGCCAAAATGAAGCATAGCCTATAGTTTAATGCATGGTGGCGACAAATAAAAAATAATCATAAACCAAACAACATTTTAACTTAAAAGTTTAATTTAAAGCATGAATATATATAACATAGAAGTTTAATTTTCTTGACTATAATTGGACACTAGTACATTTTGCTTCAAAGTGAAAATAGAATGATATGTGATCCTAAAGTTATAAATAAAATATAAGATTCAGGTTAGCTCAATGGCAATTTCAAACTGATAAGCGATGAAAGTCCGATCATGAGTTCGATATCCAATATGAGCATTAATCCCTTAGGTGCCACTCGTGAGAGAGCCTCCTCGCTTATTTAGTGCGTGTGATGTGCTGGTGTTACATATACCCTGGGACTAGTCCTTGCACAAGATCATGATCTATTGAATAGGCAAAGCCTTGATGCGAGCCCGAACTACTGTCTACAGGGATACCCTATTATAAATATATAAAAAGATATATTATAGTCATTCAAGGATATCCTTATTCAAAATCCAGTCAGAGATATCATCTTGATAGAAGGATTAAAAAGTTTAGTAAATAACCTCAGCACTGACCAATTTGGTGTACATTAAAATGTTGTCTAACAAGGACAACTATTATTGGAATAATCAATCTCAAAAAGATACTTACATAGTTTAGGAATAATAACTATTTAGGGATTTTGAAAATGAAGAGGTCTATCGACCATTTCAATATCCTATTACTTTAATCATTGTGAAGCTCTTTGGACCTTAGCTTTTCATTTTGTATATTATGAATTATTAAAATAAAATAAAAATCAACCAATCAACTTACATACACAACCTTAAAATTGCATTGCAATATATCAACCAATTAAAGTATGGGTCCAAACCTTTTATAACATGGTTGAAACGAAATATTAGAGACGACCGAGTGCCAAGAGAGATTAGCACAGTGAAAGGTAATCATTTGTTCATTCACGTATCTTTTGAGCTTACTTAAATAATATATTTTCCATCACAAGTCACATTGTGTATATACACTTTACTTCAAAATATTAAATTCTAATATATCTATGAGTCAGGATCCGTGTCATATATCTACTCATATATCTACAACGTGTTTTTTTCTACGTGGGTTAAAAATTTCAGATTGAGATGATGTTTGGTGAGGATGATCTCTATGACGAGGAGATCATCCTCTTCAAAAATCAGTTAATTCTAAAATTTCTAACCTCATATTTATGAGTTGAAGAATTGTAGGCCGTCTATTTTTTGTAAATCAATTTTGATGAGGTTAAAAGATTCGGATTTAACTGATTTTTTGTGAAGATGAAACCATCATCATAGAGATCACTCTCACCAAAAATCAGCTCAATCCAAAACTTTTAACCGATAAGACAAAACACGTTGTAGATATACGAGTAGATATATGTTGGAGTAATATTAACATAGGACAAAACACATTCTTACATTTTATCTTCTTTAGAAAATAGATGGACTAATACTTTTTTTATTTAAATAAATTAAGGATAAAAAAAAATATCATCTGCTAATGCGACTGCATCATTTTTATTTTCTTGTGTTGAAAATCATTTTTTGCATGTTTGAGTAGTGTTTGTTAATATCCTTCGGTAGCACTACATATTTTTGCAAAAAGTAGGAAGTTCGGCCACATGAAATGAAAAAAATACACTTTCTTCTCCAACGGCGGTGAGAAGCAAAATACCGTCATACGTTTTTCAACTTATATCCCCATTTATACAAAATTACAATAATTGCACTTATGTCGACATAAAATTTTACTGATTATAAATCATCACTGCATTCTTTATAGAAATAAAGTTTTTATCAAATAATAATCCCCACTTATGCACACAATACAACACCTCTCCAACATGATTATTTGCCCAAAAACTTTTCTCAACTTTTATTCCAAATTTTCATGATAGTAAAAGTTTAAAATAATTCTACATAGGTGCTGTTACATTTGTAAAGCTTGGTGTATATATTTTATAACTTTAAGAACACTTATAGACTGTACCTAGATATGAAACATTTGCAATAAAGTCATTTAAGTCTATTGCTCCCCCTCCTGCCCCTTAAAAAAATATCTACAAATGTATGATTATTATATTTTTTATAATTTAATTTTTTGAGAAATATTACCGATACTCCTCGTAAAATACAATATGTGGTTTGCTCCGTTGTCTAAACATTGGTATCATAGAACACAAAAAATTAAAAAAAGACTCTATTTAAAATTTTCAAAATAGCCTAATAGGACTTAAGTTTATAAAATGCCACAACACCCATTAAAAAGTGAATGAATCCTAAAAGAATGTACACTGCCAGATCAAATCAAGGGGAATCAATTTCAATCAATCAAACCAAGCTTGCCTTATACATTAAAGCTCATCATTAGGATTTTTTTATTAGGTTGAATAAAATCAAGAAAAAGTTTTCATCCTTATTTACTACTATTATTATTATTATTTCATCCTTATATTATTTTTTGTGAAATCATATCAATAGTTAATTTTCCGTCATTAATTATAACTATCATTATTCATGATTTTGTCATCGATAACTTCTATTGCCATTTTAATCATATGAAATCAAGCTTAAAAACTCTTGTTTCATGTAATAAATGATGGTTAAAACTCCCACTTGAATTATATATATTTCCAACTCAATATTTATAGTTCGATGGCTTATAATTCAACCAAAATTTGAACTAGAGCTTTTTCCTGCACTTGATGTCGAATTTTTACTTGAAGCACGAGAAAAAAAAGAAGACAATACCTTCTTAAGTTGAAAGCAATTCCAAATTGGTGATTTCTTATGTATATCGTGGATGTACTAGATCACGACTCTTCCTTGAATAAAAATAATAATTACCCCCTCCCCCCCCCCCTCAAACTCGTCACTCTCAGAGAAAAAAAGAAAAAACGACCATTTTCTTTGACTCTCAAAACCCTAAATTTCATCAAAAACTCATTGTCATCAACCTCTTAAAAGCACTAGGGTCATCAACCTCTTAAACAATAAAATTTCACTATTCACAACCTCTCCACTTGTTTTGGTTATATGATTTTTTTTAAAGGTGAAAGAGTTTTCAGGGAGATAAAAAAAATTGTTCACTACATCAAGAAGAAGAAGTTAGAAACCTCACACTCTCTCCATGTACTTTATCATTCCCTCAATGACTTGTAGAAATTGAATTGGATCAATTTTGGATTGAATAAAATTTTATTGTTTCAAAAGTTCATTGATCTAATTGAACTTTACTGGATGATAGGGAAAATTTTGTATCTGTAACGGTTTGGTGTTGATCCAGTACCGAGCCATTGTTAGTCATACCTATAAGATGGAAAAAATAAATAGATTCTATCGAGATGTAGAGTTTGTCTTTTTCATTGATTTATTCATTATTTAGGGTATTCTTTGTCAATTTGACATCTTTCATGAATATGATCATCTTTTAAGGTTTTCTTCGTAGTTTCATCATTAATTCAAGATGACAATGAAAATCATTAATGACGAAAATACGAATAAATTCTTAAAAGATGTCTATTCAAAATTTGTTGGATCTTCACACTATAATTCAAATCCAATCCAAACATCAAAATTCTATATCCAAATCATATTTTTTCAAATTGGGTTGAATATCAAATAAAAACTAGATCATTGCCAACCTTATTTATTGACATATATCTATATAATAAAACACAACTGAATTGGAATAGTTGTTTGTGACATAAACATCCAATTAATTATAGTCTTATCTAGGACAAACCTCCCATCATCTATAGTTTTGTGGGTTAAACCTCCCATCAAGCTATATTGTCATGCAACCTACTTTATATCCTTTATTCTTCATTTCCTATAATTTTTCTATATTTTCTCTTCTACTCATATAATTCACTTTATTATTTTTCATATTTTACTTTTTAATCTATTTTTTTAATAATACCCTTCCAACTTTATTTTTTTCTACTTTTATATTTTAACTCGAAAGAAGATGCCATCTATCTTTACTATAATTTCTCTTTTACCTTTTTAATAAACTTTATTATTTTCATCTCTTACCTCTTTAATTTCAATTTTTGTTAATAATACCCCATCGATCGAGTTATAGTTTCTTGGGACCCACTTTATTTAATTTATTCTTTTACTCATTTAATTCACTTTATTATTTTTCATCTTTTACTTATTTAATTTTAATTTTTTATAATAATACCTTTCTAATTTTATTTTTTTTACTTTTACTCCTTTAATTTGAAAGAGGATGCCCATGTCGTAGGTGTGGTTGAACTCTAATTTATGTAATAAGACAATGGTAGGACCCACTCTAGTGGATTGGGGTCCATACTACCCCCACTTTATTGACTTTTCTCTTCTCCAATTCAACTTTATTGCCTTTTCCCTCTTCCTTATTTTATATTGGAAGAATTACTTAAAGGATCTCATGGAATGGTTTCTTTATAAATAGTTCATAAGTTTTGCACGTTAGTTCGATAAGACATTTAGTAAATTTTTTCTTTCTTAATGGTCCCTCATATTGTCGAGTTTATAATTTTTATTATTGAACTCGATGATTTTTTTATTTAGTGTCAAGTTCACGTTTTTTACATCGAACTCACCACTATTTATTGTCAAGTTCACCACTTTTATTTATTGTCGAACTTGACGATTTTTAAATTACTATCGAGTTCATCATTTTTTAAAATAAAAAATGGTGAACTCGACATTGGTAAACCTCACCCATTTTCAATTTTCAACTTTTTCCAATAAAAATACATGGAAAGATCAACTAAAAATTTGATATAACAACTCATTTGAATGATTCGACCCAAAAGAACCATTATTGATCGATTTTCATAAAAAAACTAAGAAAAAAATGTGAAAAAATCATAGTTTTTACGTGCATCTTCAAAATGTTTGAAAACTCCCTCGAAAATGGTCTATCCTTCTTTCTTAAATCCTTTATGAAAGAATGGATTCTCTGAAACTCGATTAAGATGTAAAAAAATCTAATTTTTGATGAAAATAATGATTTTGAACGGAAAGGGCATTCAAGCATGAAATGTGGGAGATGTGGTCCAATAACCATTTAGAAAGAAAAAGTTAATGTCTAGTGATGCAACCGCTAAAAACTTAGGGACTATTTAGAAAAAAGTCCCTTTCGCAAGGATCCTTAAAGTAATTTTATCTTTTATCTTTCTTTTTGTACTCTCTTTAATCCTAAAGAGGACGATCCGATGTAGCCTTGTATCTCTCACGAGTCGAGAGATGTGCTAAAATTAAAAAGAGTTGTGTTAGGGTGACCTTAGATTTATTGTGATTCTTGCATTTCTGACGTAGAAGTGAGCACATAATCATAAAAATTGATTTCTCGAGACACGAATAAACACATATACAATTATTTGTGCACCACCACATAAAAAATGTAAGAATCGTAATAAATACAATGTCACCCCAGCATCAGTGAATTAAAATTAAAATCACTTTGAATTTTATTGAAAAATAATCATGTTGGAGTGACCTCAGCAGGGACATATGAATGTGGTGGCATGCATGTCCGTAGATGCATTTTACTTGTATCTCGAAAAGAAAAGGCATCCACCCAGTCAAGATGGTCCTTTATCCCTATGACGTCACTCCAGTATTAATCATTGAAAAATTTATCCGAAATTTATTGGAAATTTTATGCGATTATATTGCTAAGTTAAATTATTAATTAATTAACTGATTAAATTAAATAATATAAATAAAAAAGAAAAAAAAGAAAGAAAAGAGGATGGGTTGTGTCAACGGACGCCAAACGTGATTCCAATACAGCGGAATCTCTTTAAAGAGTTGGTGCTCTATTCAGAGCTTTTTCCAATCAATCATTTTCTGTTATTTTACTCCTCTCTCTGTTTCTATCTGTATTTCAGGCGAGAGAAGAGGAAGTAGAGGAGTAGAAGAAAGTGAAACCCAAACCTATCTCCGTACGTAACTCTCTCTCTCTGTCTCCTTCGTCCACAAGAGTTCTTTCGAATTTCTTAAAGATCCACCTGTAATGGAATTCCCCCAACTGTTTTGTCTTTGAATCTAGGGATTTTTTCTATTGAAATTTGAGGGAGGCTTCTCTGATTTCCGGTTATCTCAATCGATTTAGTAAGGGTAAGTCATCATCGTTCATCTGTTCAAGATTCTCACTGTTTTTAAGGAGAAATTATTGTTCGTGAATGTGAAATTATGTACCTTGTAGTCGTTTTTTCTAGGTTTGATTTCGATTTTGTTTATTTTGTTGAGATAGGTTGTAAAGTTTTCATTTTTATTTTACCATTTTCCGCTAAACAGTGAATGATCGTTATTTAGCGGGAAAAATTGGGTTTTTTTGTTTTGTTTTGTTTTTGTTTCGAGGTTTAGTAATTTAGCTTATTTGTCCGTTAATTCGATTTTTTCCCCTGATTGCTAAGAAGAGACTAATTACAAGCTTCCTGATTGCTAAAATGATCAATGGTTTCTGCCTTTTATAGCTCTAAAGGCCTACTTAATTTTGGTTTTAGGTTAGGATTTGATCAAACTGAAACTATCAGTTGTCTCAACCATGCGACACTAGGATTAGATTTTAGTCTGTAAATGTTACTGAAATTCCCTTTGCCTCAGTTCTCTGGGTATGCTGCAGATTGGATTATTATTATTATTTTTTTTAATTTTAGTATCAAAATTTGGTCTATAATCTGGCTTGTATGCTCTACTAAATTATTTAGTTTTGCGATGGATTTTTTTTTTTTTTTTGAGTAAAACTTTGGTCTGGATGACCAACCAGAAACAACAACCAAGCAGAGATGAAAACACGAAATCCAAAAGAACGAGAACCCCAGGAGCAAGAAAAAACTACCCCTCACTTCTGTTGGTATGAACCCAATCGTACATACCCAAAAGATCCTAGAAGAACACACTCCTAAGTTCCTTAAAAATCTTACACCAATAGAAAATAAACCCCAAAATGGCAATATTTTCATTAGTGCTTCCTCAAGACCCCTGAAATTCCTCTCCTTCCAAATTCCCAACACATGGCTAATGGCGTTAAGCTCTGTAAATTCTGCTTAGAGGCAAGGAAGGAAGATCCAAAATAATGCCAATCAACAAACAAATCCTCTAAAGGCCTAGGTAAACATCATATGATAGAGAAGAGAGATAAAAAAACAATGCCAAATGTCCAAGTGCTCTTGCAATGAAGGAAAAGATGGTCTGCTGACTCTCCATCTGACTTGCACCTAGAGCAAAAATTTGGTGTAATGAGACTGCTCCTAACGAAGAATGTACAAGCTTCAAGGTTCAACTACTGGTAGTCCATCTAATTTAAGTCAGCTTATGCATTCCTCATTTCTGAATTAATTATTTGGGCTGATAAATATTATAATTGATTCCATATAAATGAAGAATGCATAAGGTTTGAGGCTTTGAGCTTGTTTCTAGAACTTGGTAATTGACATTGTTGCGATTGGAGTCTTGTTGATGCTAGATAGGAGACTTAAATAAGATGAAGTATCACTAGTTGAACCTTGTAAAGTTGAGCCCAGACTTAATGATATACTTTAACCTTAACAATATTAGCTTGCCCAAAATAAAAAAAATAAAAATAGAGGGTCTAGCCTTTTGGATGAAAAACTTGGGTCTAAGCTCTCTATGAATTACACTTTATAGTTGGTTTTGGTTGTTAATTGCAGTTTATTGTTTCTGTTTGTTAATTTTATAAAACAAAATTTTTATGTGTATTTGTTTTGTGGAAGTACTATCTTTAATCTGCACTCATCATGCTTCTCTCTGTTGTGTACGTGTGTTCTACTTTGAAAAGTAGTGGATTTTTATTGTTGACACCTAACTTGCTAGTTTTATTTATTTATTTTATTAGTAAAGAAGGTTTCCATTAATTAAGGACAGAGACACAAAGAAGGACACTTAAATGGAGGTCGAAAAAACCCTACCAAAGTGCATGCCCCCAGAAACACCAACAAAAGCAAACAAATCCCCAAAATTATAGTAACAAAGCCAAGGAAGGTCACACATGCAATTTTGATTTGAAAATTTCACAATTGGATGATTGTTTTTCCTTCGTTCTTTTCTGGTTGCAGAAGGCAATGCAATGGAGCAGTTTTCAGATGATTCATTCCCAGGTAGCTCCAATTTTTCTCTTCTAATGCAATATAAGAATGCACAGGGTCAAAAATATTTATGGAACTTACCTTGATCATTCGTTCTTATGTTTTATTGGTAGGTCTTTCCAAGATTCCATCAGTGAATATTCCTCAAAAAATGGGAAGTGGTGCATGGGGGATTCCACCTACAGATGCATATCATGCATCAACTGATGCTAGTCTGTTCTCAAGCTCATTACCTGTTCTTCCACATGAGAAGTGTATGAGTCAACTTTCTTGATATTTCTTAAACCACCATGCATTGTGAAAAGAAGTTTTCCAACCCCCTTTTTTTTTCTTCCACCATGCAGTGAACTTTGGAAATTCGGAATATGGTGTTCAATCTATTGATGATGCCGCCGTAGCTAGCTTGAATAAGCTGCATCAAGATGTCGAGGGGAAGGATTCTCTGGAAGATGTTGGCCTGCAAGCAATTGGAAGTATGCTTCCTGATGACGAGGATGAACTTTTAGCTGGTATAATGGAAGATTTTGATCTAACTGGGTTGCCTAGTCAACTAGAGGATTTGGAAGAATATGATATTTTTGGCAGTGGAGGGGGTATGGAGTTGGATTTTGATCCTCAAGATAGCCTGAGTATGAGTATGTCAAATATAAGTATATCTGATGTTGTTGGTGGAAATGGGACCAACCAATTTGGTTTTCCAAATGGTGTGGGCGCAGTTGCTGGTGAACATCCCTATGGGGAGCATCCTTCTAGAACATTATTCGTGCGGAATATCAATAGTAACGTCGAAGACTCAGAGCTGAGAACTCTTTTTGAGGTGATATAAGTTGGTGTTATCTTGTCTCGGCTTGGTTTTGGTAGTTTTGCTTACCTCTTATCTTTTGTTGACTTGTTTTTAGGTTCATATTTTTCATTACGTAAGTGTATTCATGCATAAATACACACATTCATACATATGCATTAAAGGAGAAAATGACATACTTAGTGTCTTGTTCTCCATCTTTGTGTGGGATTAGTTGCTTACTTTCAAATGGGAACAATTGCAATAATTGGGTTCATTGATTCCTGGTATGGTAGAAGCTATTACACACACAAGCATACTCAATTCGATGAAATTGTTTGATCTTAAAGATCTTTTATAATTTCGCATGTGAGGGGTTCTTTCTTGGTCTTGTCCAGTCATTAATAACTTGATTCTTTTTAGATAATCGAGGATAGAAACGACACTTGTAAGGAGTCCTACTGAAACCAAGAAATATAGGTTTACCTGCCATCCACACTAGAATGGGTAGAGTTTTTTCAACATAAATGCTTCTCCTTCACAGAAGTGCTTGTAATTTGTTTTGGACCCAGGTTTGTTTAAATTTTTAGTGTTTCTAGTATTGTTTGGTGTTGCCACCAGGTGGCCTATTTTGGCTCCTAATAATCATTCAGTAGCATTCAAATGGTTCTTGCAGTTCATTAAAGGTGTGGCTATCATTCTGTCCCAGTATGTAGAAGGCCCCTTCCCTTCTTGGGCTCGGTGTATTGAAAGTTCCGTGGGGGTTGGAAGGTTTGCTCCCTTTGACCTAGCAAGGGGCTTGTTTTGGCTACAGTGTTACATCGTTCCATCTTTTCTGAAAGGTCAACTCAACTAATGGCATTATATCATGATAAAACAATCAGGGTCATCTGATAAGATGTGGCATGCACTCCTAGTGCAACGTGACAGCTCATAGAGTCATCGATTGGATCTCTATAGAAATTCTAGCCATTTGGCTGGTGATACTTGACCAACTAACTTATCTATGCCTTGTTAAAACACGACCAGCATGCATGTTATAAAGTGAAATTATATTTCTAGCTTACGGTCATTCGAGCAGGCATGACATGACCAGGCCTAAGAATGCATATTTTGAGTTTGAACCGTTTGGCAGGAGAGGAGGCTTGAAAACAATAATGACAAAGCCTTATCCATAAGATTTGGGGTTGACTGGGATAACGTATAGAGAATGTTATGCTTGTCCAAAAACCCTCGTAGTTTTAATCACGGATTGAACGTATTCATAACCCGTTTTTTTTTTTTCCTCTGGTCGAAGTCATTGGATTCAAGGATTATGTAGCACTCGTTTCTCCTTCATCTAATAACATGTCTAAGTTAAGCATTTTATTCATTTCTAAGTTGAGCATTTTATTCAATCTGTGCATTGGACTGTTTCTAGCAAAATTTCTCTCACCTTTGGGTCCGAGACTGCTTCAATCAAATAAATTTGTTTACCGTATTAAAGTTGCATGTCTGTAATGTTCTTTTTTGAATGAGAATTTCGTTTGTGCTAAAGTTTTTGTCATGTTTATCTCCCGAAATTTCTAAGGTTGGGTAGAATGGGTACTTTATTATCATATACAAGTAAATATGAGTTTATGTCATGAAATTGTTTCCTTTTTTGTAGCAATATGGTGCTATCAGGACTCTTTACACTGCATGCAAACATAGGGGCTTTGTGATGATATCTTACTATGATATCCGGGCTGCCCGAACTGCTATGCGTGGATTACAAAATAAGCCCCTACGGCGAAGAAAACTCGACATTCATTTTTCCATTCCAAAGGTTTGAAATAAGATTCCAGACACATTTTATTCTGATTTTGCAGTCTGTTTAACATCTCCTTCATTGTTTATGTATCTTGCTCTGTTCCAGGATAACCCATCAGACAAGGATATTAACCAGGGAACTCTTGTAGTTTTTAATCTGGATCCATCAGTTTCAAATGACGATCTCCGTCAAATATTTGGAGCTTATGGGGAAGTTAAGGAGGTGCGGAGTTTATTTATTGTACTTCGTTTATTCTTCATTGTTTTCTCTATGCGAGTAAATCTTCCATATGATTTTGGTTAACTTCTATAACTTGGGTATTCCTTTGTTGCATGGAAAAAGCAGATCAGGGAGACACCGCACAAGCGGCACCATAAATTCATTGAATTCTATGATGTCAGAGCCGCAGAAGCAGCTCTTAGGGCGTTAAATAGGAGTGACATAGCTGGGAAACGCATAAAACTTGAACCCAGTCGTCCTGGTGGAGCACGTCGAAAGTGCGTAAATTGGTTTACTTATTACCTTTTTTTTCCATAGTTATAGATTGCTGAGTGTTAATGTCTTTTCACTTGCGTGCTCTTGATGTTTTTGTTCATGCTTATTTCTATTAAGATTCATAATCATGGCCCTGTTTGACAACCATTGTTCATAATTGATTATATTTCTAGAACTGATTATGTCAAAAATCGTTATAATACAATCAATTTTTTACTAAGTCTTGCCAAGCAAGTGCAGTTATTTTTTTCTTTAATCCCCCACTCCCATCTTTCTCACCAGCAACTATAGTGGCTTGTTGGGAGTTTGGCGAAGAAGAGAGATTCCCTTGCCAACTCATACCACCCACCAATGCTGCAAACTAAAACACGGTGTCAGAGAAAGATGATCCATCTTCAATGACAATTTCGACTATGATTGAGTAGATTCTTACTGTAATCACATGGGTTCTGACTGGCAGGTTCACACACCAATGTTGAAATAGGATTATTGGTGTAGGGGTGTTAGTATAGCTGTCAGATTGGATTTTGTTAGGATCTGAAACTGAACTGATGACCATCTTTGATCTAATCCAGGTCAGATCAAATTTGATCTGATAGTTTATTGGTTCAGGCTCTTGTCGGATCTTAACAATTTTATCCAAGCCCAATTCAATATTTATTAGTTTGGGTCCTTATTGTATATCAATATTTTGGTCCAAAACCGACACAAAAAGTAATTCGATCTGGAATTAATTTGATAAGAGTTAGATTGGATATTATTGTTTGATAGGATTCAATCCTGATCTGCTTACTTATTATATTATTATATCGGATCCTAATTGGATCTCAACATTCAGATCCAAATTCCATCCACTAACAATTGGATTGGGCCTCCTAACAGAACCAAGCATTGTTGATCGAGGACCATCAGATTAGATATTAGATTGGTCCTTCATAGTGGGAAGTGAAACTGGAAGTTATTTGACCCAAGCAAGGGCAGTTTCTTCCACCATGGATGCTTTCAATAGATTTTAATGACTCCATTATTTGGAAATTTGAAGCTTTTGGCCGTTTTCTGTTTTGTAAATCCTTGGATGAGAAATGGGAGGCTATTCTTCTCTTTTTGTGAATTCTTCATTTAACCTCAACTTTGCAATGTTACTTAGCTATCTACAATGGCTGTACATGAGAATCCTAAGCAGGGTTCACCTTGTGATTTCATGAAGTTAAGTGTTGCGTTTGCTAGTAAGGATAGGCCTACTGAGCTACATATTATTGGTTCATTGTTGTATTGAGTTCATGTGTTGCATTCTCTGTATGAACTAGAATTTGGCTTCCATTATTACTGTATGGGCCCAAAGTTTGTGGTACATAAAATCCGGATGGATGTTTGAGAGTTGCTGAATGGGCTTCATGATCAATGATTTCCATGATTGGTGAGAGTGTGGTGATTAATAGCATGCCGTGGCTCCATGATCAATGGTTTCTTCTGCAGAAGGACGTTGGAAGTTCAACTATGAGAGCAAGACTGGCATGGGCTATTATGGTGGTGCATTCTTGTTTAAGCTATATTCTCCAGTTTTATTCTTGCCTCTGTCTGCGAAGATTACAGACTCTGCGATGACCTTTCAATCTTTTGTGATATATGAGCATCTACAAGTTTATCTGTTGAGGTGATGCCAATTGTGACTCTCCAGAAGACTTTCCCATGGGTTTTGTTTTATCGTGACAAGATTCATGTAGAAAGCTGGATAAGAAAGAAGGTAAGCCCACCTTTTTTTTTTTTTGATAAGCAAGGCAAAGCCTACTTTTGATGGGAGGGACTTTGGGAATCGTGGTGGAATGGCTGATGAAGGAAGAACCATAACCCTCTTTTGTCGTCTAATTGGATCAAGAACTCTATAGTGGTGGAGATTAGTCTTGCAAGGACTACACATTTTCTGATCTTTTATTGATTGCCTTGTGTAGTGGAGGGTGATTTAAGCAACATTTTTCGCTTGGGTGTCTGAGAATATATATTATGAAATTTCTCTTGATTACCTCATTATGGGTTTATTTACATCCATATCGAGGCCTATGTTTATGGTATTGGTGGTGTATTTAAGCTATTTACATTCTTTGGCTAGATATTAGTGCAGTTGCCTCTGTTCATTACAAATATTGTTACTGTCTGCTGTGGGTCATTCTTATTATTTTTCATCTGCATTGTGGTCAAATTGTCTTATGTGTCTGCCCTCCTGCATGAACCACTACTGGTCCTTATTCTTTAATTCCCGATTTATTATTTGTTTAAAAAATTATACCTTCTATTCTCAGCTTGATGCAACAACTGAGTCAAGAGCTGGAACAAGATGAAACCAGAAGTTTTCGGCATCCTGTGGGTTCACCTATTGGCAATTCTCCGCCCGGTAAGCTCTTTGTAAATTCTTCTACACATGGGTTCACTTTTCCAATGCTTATTTTAGAAGAGATTCTATTCCCACACCACCTTTTGCTAAGTGCACTCCAATCATATGAAATCACCCAAGAGTCAGCACCCATTTTGGGGTTCTCTTACAAAAAATGGTGTGGCAATAGAAGCTCTCTTATTTTATTCTGAAATTATGGTCTTGTTGCTGTTGTAACAAGCTAACTTCAATGCAACATTCATGACAGGTAACTGGGTGCAATTTGGCAGCCCTGTTGAGCACCACAGTCCTTTGTCCTCTCTTAGTCAATCCCCAGGTTTGAGATCAATGAGTTCTATGAACGGGAACCATTTGCCAGGATTAGCTTCAATTCTTCCTTCACAATTGTCTAACTCTGTGAAGATCGCACCTATCGGTAAGGATCAAGGAAGAATTAGCCATGTGGACAAGGCATTCACCAACGCAAGTTCACCACATGGTGCACCTTTTCTTCATTCTCATTCCTTTCCAGAGCCAAGCTTGAGTGCAAGTCCTGGAACAGTGTCATCTTTCGTTCCATCTACTTCAAATGCATCTAGTATTGGGACATTATCTGGTCCCCAATTTCTCTGGGGCAGCCCCACTCCTTACTCTGAGCACACCAATTCTTCTGCATGGCCAGCGCCATCCATGGGACATCCATTTACATCCAATGGACAGGGACAAGGCTTTCCTTACTCTAGTCGGCATGCATCTTTCCTTGGTTCATCACACCACCATCATGTTGGATCTGCTCCTTCTGGTGTTCCTTTCAAGAGGCACTTTGGGTTTTTCCCAGAATCGCCAGAAGTGTCCTTCATGAGCCCAGTTACTTATGGAAGCATGGGTTTAAACAGCAATGAAGGGAGTTATATGATGAATATGGGTTCTCGTGCTGCTTTGAATCCTGGAGTTTCTATTTCAGGAAACTTGCCTGAAAATGGTACGCCAAGCTTCAGAATGGTGTCCTCCCCGAGGTTGGGTCCCATGTTCATTGGTGGTGGTCCATATCCAGGACAGAGCCCCAGTGGTTTTGAGGGATTGGCTGAACGTGGACGGAGTCGACGGATCGAGAACAATGGGAATCAGCTTGACAGCAAGACACAATATCAGCTTGACTTGGATAAGATTGTTGGTGGGGAAGACACCCGAACTACTCTAATGATAAAAAACATTCCTAACAAGTACGGTGAATCTATAATATCCTTGTGAATTTACTTTGATACTTGTACACTTGGGATTAGAGGCTGAATTCCTTGATGGTTTCTGATTCCAGGTACACCTCAAAGATGTTGCTGGCTGCAATTGATGAAAATCACAGGGGTACTTATGATTTTCTCTATTTGCCTATTGATTTTAAGGTAATTTTTGTTTTGGAGCTCAGGGAAGAAATGTCGATAGTTTCCCCAAGATTTGTAACCGATGATTATGGCTGTTTGTGTGTGCAGAACAAATGCAATGTGGGTTATGCATTTATCAATATGATGTCTCCTTCACATATCATTCCCTTCTATCAGGTTTATTGGTTTTTAAGATTAATTATTGGATGCATTTTCTTTACATCTAATATTGAAAGTGCAGAGATAAAGAAGGATGTTAAGTATTGTTTCTTTGAGGAGAAATCATAACATCTCAGTCTAGGCGAGTGGGAAATAGAATCCTGGCATCTCATCTTCAGATTAGAAACAACTTTGGGGAATAAAAGTTTTGAAAAGACTTGACATAATAGAAACACGGATAGGCTAACCCAAGTTTCTAATGTTTTGGCAGGCGTTCAATGGGAAGAAATGGGAGAAATTTAATAGTGAGAAAGTTGCTTCATTGGCGTATGCTCGAATCCAGGGCAAGGCTGCCCTCGTTACCCATTTCCAGAATTCCAGTTTGATGAATGAAGATAAGCGTTGTCGCCCAATTCTGTTTCACTCAGAAGGCCCCGAGGCTGGTGATCAGGTATTATAACTTAGAAATTTCTGAAATTTTTTCCAATTCAAAATGCAAGATGAGCCATTGGAAATGCCCTGCCAACTTTTTAATTTTTTAATTTCTTTTTATAGTTTTGATTTGATTTAAATGAAACAATTTATATGTATTTACATTGTGCAATATTGCTATTCATATATCCTTTTCAAGTAAGATTAAAACTAAGCATTTAACTGACATGATCGTGCTGATGTATATATGTAGATCATCCAAGAGCCTTTCCCTTCCAATTTGAACATCCGTGTGCGTCAGCCAGATGGGTCTTTCTCTGGGGATTTGCCTGAAAGCCCTTCGGAGGGTAATTCAGGGGAGAAACCAGAAAATAGTTAACGAAGAACTGCTGCATCCAGCCCAAATATATCGTGTCTGAGTGCTAACTATTGCATAGATATTTAAGTGTATAAAGTTGGAAAAGAAAAAATCCAAAAAAAAAAAAAAAAAGAAAAAGGAAAAAGAAGAAGAAGGTTAAAAGTGGATATGATGTTTGTATTATAGGCAAGTGTCCACTTTTGAGCAATGGATGCGCCTGAGCAATTCAGAAGAAAGCTGTGAAGGATGAAGTAGAGGGAGTCTCTTATTTATGTGTAGAGTGAAAAATTCAAAAATGGAAAAAAGGAAGAAAGGAAAGAGAATAAGGATGAGCATACAGGTCAAAAGCTTCTGCAGCCAAATGAGTTGCTCACCAACTTGTGCATGATCTTTCCTTTTGTCTCCTCGTTTTCTGCTTTTAATCCTTTTGGTTTGGGGGTTAGTGGGTAGAATTGAGCCATTTTGAAATTTTAAAAAAACATGTTTATATGGTGGGGTATATATTTATGGAAGTTGGACGTTTTAGAGGTTATTTGAAGGGTGGGGAAGTGGTTATCAAAATTGTATAGGCAGGATAACAATCCCTGCTTTTGAGTTCCTGTGTTCAGAGATGCTGTTTGATTTGGAACTTGAACAGATGTGTATTTAAAGGGTACATGAGACTGTACAGATGCTTTTCTACTATTGTCTTATGTTCTATTTATGTTCAGTACATGGGTTTTAATTTAAATTTGAAAATTTGTTCATATTTTAGAGCCACAGAAACAACAATCCTTTATCCCAATGTCATGGGGTCAGCTTGATGAATCCTGTTAAAACTTGCCAGAGGTGACTAGCGATCGTCTTGATTTTTGATTTTAGAATTATAATAAATTACAATTCCTTGTCCCAAAGATTTGGGGTTGACTATATACATACACTGCGTACCTAGAAAGCGTGATAATAGAATAGGTCTTGTATAATAGTATTGTTGGTTGATTATGATTTAGGTCAAGGATTGTATTAGATTTGGACTAAAGATAAATTTAGAATAAATTCAGGTTAGTTAGATTATGATTTCTATCTTTTTTATTTATAAATAGGTATTGTATTCTGATTTGAAAATCAATAAGAAAATTAATCAATCGAGGTCTGATCTGTCTCCAATCAAATTATCTCTTATCTTATTCACCTTAAATTTTTTAATTTGTGGTTTGATCATATCACGATACAATCTAGGGTTGTATCAATATGATGTTTGTTATCAAAAGTGGGTTTATAACCGCTTTCACTAGAGGTAGATAACATTCAATAATACTCATTTTGAAGGAAATCTTTGACCAGTACACCTAATACTCATGTATTAATGAATGATTTTAAAAATATAAAAAAATAACATATAATATACAGAATAATATATCATTTGGATATAGGGATGGATCGGTATCTGACTTGGGTCAAGGGACATCAATCCATATCCGACCTATATTTTAATTTGAATATACTAGAATGAACCAAATCTGCTAAAAATCGGATAATCCAACCCATTTTAAGCCTTATCCATCATCATGGTCTTTTATGATACTAACAAGAAATGACTCTTTCAACTTCTTGTTAGAAATACTTGATTTTCTCTCAAAATCATTATTTTCAATCTTTATTGTAAAAACTTTTGATTTATTTACAACCCTTGAATTCAAATTGACCACTATTTTCACATTTGTTCTGTCATCTGTTGGATATGGTGAAAAAAAAAAAATTTAGATGCTTTACCAATGCAATCAACATATATTGATCCAAGTATAATATATAATAAAAAATATATTTATTGTTTTATATTATAAAGTTATATATTTTTAGATTCCATTTTAAGCTGATTTGAAAGATGGCTTTGTCTTCTCTTAGATGACATGATTAGGATAAATCAACGTGATGAGTCAAGTCAAGAAACCAGGTTTGAAAATCATGGTGGAGGGGTGGGACCCACAATTAAAAAAAAAAAAAGAAAAAGAAAAAAAAAAAAAAGGCAAGGTTGAGAGGGAGATGCAGCTCTCTTTTTCTAAGTTTAATCATATCATGTTACTTCTCATACAAAGGAGACAAGGAATGACAAGAAGTCCAAAAATAATGACAATTTTGAATGATCAAAAACCCTAATAATGGAAGGTTATTATCAAATTTTTTTTTTTTTAAAGATTAAATTTTAGAGAGTTGCTATTGCTACAGAAACTTTTACTGATGCCACACCAAGTCCTATGTAAATCATCAAAGAATTACACACATTTGGTGTGGCGTTAGTAAAGGTTGGTGTGGCAATAGTAACACTCTAATTTTAACTGCCCATTAATTCTTTCTTTCTTTTTCTATATTAAAAGTTCAGAGAACAATATTTTCAGATCAGAATTAGATCAGTTAGTTGAATTAATGAAAGTATGACATACACCTAAAATGTTGAATTTTGAATTAATATTTTGTCTAAAAATCGATGGAAAAAAAAAAAAAAAACACAGAAAGAATGTCTATCTTTCAATACTTGATTGAATTGGTTATCTGATGAATCAGCCCACCAACGCCATCATCAGTTCGATGTCGAGTCGAATTGTGAAAACATTGGTGGAGACCTTTTTATTTATATTTTATATATCAAATCAGATTCTATTACTATCATATCGAATTTTGCATCCTAATGTTGAGATCCAATCAAAAACCTTATTTGATAAGGTTTAATCCAAAAAATTTATTGGATAAGGTTCAGACTGAACCAATCTTGTCAAGTGGCCAAATCATTGAGTGTCATTGGATTGGATCGGATTTGGATTCTAATATTGAGATCTGATAAACACCCACACAACAATGGTCCAATCCGACCTTTATGGGATTGGTTTTGGGTGTGATCTGATCCTTATTAGATTGGACCCAAATTGATCTGATCCAATCTGGACCCAATTCATTGACAGACCTAATTTTGATATTGGCAATTCATGTGGAATTGCCCCAAATTCACTCAAACCAAATTCTTTTTCAAAAATAGGAGAGGAAGACAACTAAACATTAGCTATCAATGGATTTTTCGTGAGAGCTTCTATTGCAACACCAATTTTTGCTAACACCACACCCACCCCAAGAAGTGTGCTAATTCTTTGGTGATTTACATATGAATTGGGACAGCATTAGCAAAAGTTGGTGTGGCAATATAATCTTTCTTTTTCGTATCTTACTTTAGGACAATGAATTTCTTGAATATATATAGAATATATATAGTAGTAAAAGCAAATGTAACTGCTTTGAGGGAATTTTCCTCCATCCTTAAAACCTTCACAATATTTTCTTTCTTTTAGGGTATATTTGATTGCATGGAAAGTCACTTTCCATGGAATTTGAAATTCATGAAAAATTAGTTGTGGAAAATAGGTAGGGTTGAAAAATCAAATTCCATTGTTTGATTTCACTTGGATAAAATCCTGGAAAAATATGAGAAAAAAGAAGAAGAGAAGGAGGAAGAAGATGAGAGGAGGGGGAGAGGAAAAAGAAGATGACGAGGAAGAGGGAGGAGGGAGGAGGGAGGATGTGGCGATGAAGGTGGCGGCGACAGTGGCGTCGACGGCGACTGCGGCGGCAGCGATGACAGCGACGGTGGCGATGACGGAGGTAAGTGAGGAAGATGGGGGGAGAACGTGGTGGTGGTGGCAGAGGAGGTGAGGGATGGAGAAGAAGGAGAAGAAGAAAAATAAGAAGAGAGAGAGAGAAGGTGGTCGGAGACGGAATCGACGGCGATGGCGATGGTGACGACGGCGAGGTTAGTGTAATGGTGGTGGTGGTGATAGGGAAGAATTGAGGATGGAAAATATGAGTGGATTTCATTTTTCCACCCATATGGGTGGGAAAGTGAAATTCATGATTTAGTGAACTTTTTGAATGGGTGGAAAATGAATTTCCATTTCCATATACAATCAAACACTTGAAAAATGTCATTTTCCATGAAAATTGATTTTCTACCCTATTTTCCATGTGCAATCAAACATAGGGGTTTTTCTTTTGAAGATTTTATTTGAGAGCTTCTATTGGCACCCCAACTTTTATTTTTTACACTCCAATTTCTTAGATTTTTTATCACCCAAATTAAATATTAAAATACACCATTCTTACATGACAAAAGGGTTCGGCTCAAATTATTATTTAAGCATTACAAACATTATAACATACATTCAAACAATTTCAACAATTGTTTACAATTATGATTAGGCCCATAAAATCTTATGCCCCCTTCCCACATACCAAAAAATAATAATAATAATAATAATAACTTAGAATTTTTTTTTTCTTTTAGGAGTTTCTATTCGCACGGCAACTTTTACTTATTTTCTTTATTATTAATTGGGATGTATTAAGTAAAAGTTGGGGTGCCAATAGCAACTCTCTTTACTTTTTTTTCATGTGAGACATTTTTTAGAAATCTTGGTATTTAAACCTTTTAGAACACCCGATTAATCATCGGATCCAGTGCAGTCCACTATCCCCCACCCCCACCCCCACCCCCACCCCCACACGGGTGGTGATTCAAACTCAAGACCACCGCTTTCTTAGGCATGTTCTTGGCCATCTCACCAACCCTTTGTAATTTCATGGTTTGAGGCCATCTCGTCAGCCTTTAATAAGTTTTTGAATTTATCAAAAAAAAAGAAGAAAAGAATCCACAACCTTTAGACTATGAATGATCTGAAAAAGAATTATATTCATTATTCATTACTTTTTCATGTAGTTAATTTCAGGTTCATTTAACATTACAAGATCCACCTACAACACTACAACACGAAAGCATAAAATAGGGATCAAACATTCTTGAGGCTAGGGCTATCAATGTGTTGTGATAATCTGTTCCAATTCAATTACATGGTATGTGGGATCGCATCGATGATTTTGATTACGATAAGTATCCAATCTAATAACTTGTCGGATCAAATTCTGGATGCACCCCCCCACCCAAAAAAAAAAACGTGTTTCAATTTTCAATTAAAGAAAATATTGTTATTATCATGCCATTAAAAGAAATCTGTAAAATGTGGTCATGCACTTCACCAGACACCACAAATAAAGGGAAAAATAATCCTCCATGTATATTCTTCAAACATGTGGACAACTTATTCAATGGACACTGCATAGGGGAAAAATGATAATTTTGAGGTATCCCTCCAGGTTTTGGCAAAAAAAAATTACCCTCAAGATTCAATTTCCTTGTAATGCCAGACAAATCTTTTGAGAGAGAAGAGGGAAGAAGAGTATAAACTCTTGTTATTTTAGGGAAACTGCCTAAAATCAAACTAAAGCAAGAGGGCTTTAATAGTAATCTAAACCCTAGGTTTTATCTTTGACTGCCCACTATCATGAGGGGTGAACAGCTTGGATGGCCTCACCTAAAACCTTTGGGAGGTTAAAGGCAAAAAGTCAAGGGTTTGGCAATATGTTGAAGACAAGGTTGTTTTGGTAATTTTTGTTTGCCTCCCACGGAAAACAGCAGTCAAGGATGATAAAGGGGGAGAGGGTAGCTCTAATTTTCACCAAAACTTGGGAGGATACCTCAAAATTACACAAAAAGAAATTAAAAGACAAAGCCTGCTTTAGAAATATAAAAACCTCAGATAGACTTGAGAAGGTCCAAAACTGCTTTCCTATTAGGCATGCTTGGAATGGCTCCCTTCACTTGAACACAGAGAGAAGCTGCTGCGGCTGCAATCCGAAAATAAGTGAGGAAACAATGAAATAATTTTTTTTTTTAAATGAGGGGATGAAGTATGAGACATACCGGCAAATCTTAGTGAGTCCTTTTTGGACTTGCCCTCCACAAGTGCTACCGCGAAAGCGGCAGTAAAAGTATCACCAGCACCAGTTGTATCAAGAACTTTTGTGACTGAAAAAATGGGTTGTCGAATCGGTTCTTCCCCTTCTGAGAATAGTGCTGACCCTTTTGCTCCGAGTTTTACTAGGACTTGCTTGACACCCTGAAAGTAAAGTTGTTCGATCATATTTCTCTCATCTTTATACATTTTTTAAGATGAAAAAACGAGAAAACAACAAAGAAATCTTGGAGGTTGAGGAGACTTGGGCCCTGTTTGGATACAAAGTAGAAAGTAACTGTGGAAGAAAGTAGCTTTTACAAAGTAGTTTCCTTTTACTTTTTAAAAAATCACAATTTTTTACATTTTAAAAGTACTTTTTAAAAATTAAATCCAAACTTATCTTTTAATTTTTCAACTTCCAAAACTGAAAAAAGTTAATTTTTTAAGTGTATCCAAATGGGCTCTTATTAAGATTAAAAAAATCAAAAAATTATAAAATAAACCCCTAACAAATAATTAATTCCCATCCAATGATTGGTCTTCAAAAAAACAAACCCCAACACTTTTACAAGCATCAGACCAAGTATGCAACAAGGCTTTGATAATAAGTGTAAGCTCAGATACCTAGATTTAGTGATATATGTTGGAAATAATTATGAATCTGATTTATTGAAACAATGAATTATAAGCAATATTATAATGTAAATAATTCGATGAAATTGGAAGAACTTATCGATGACTGAGGCACGGAAAAGCCGCTGTCCTTAAAACCAATTTCGCCTCCTTAGGATTGAATCCTCAGTGCAGTCGGTTCTGGCGTTTGGTTTCCAAGATTCAACAGTCACTGTCTGCTAACCGTGCACTCGGAAATAGCAGATCTACGGCGAACTCGATTAGATTGAACTTTTCACAAGCAGCAAGATTTGTATTCAGAGAGATCGGAGAAGAAGAGAGATCAGAAATTTCGTTTTCTGTACTATAATAAAAGGGAAAAAACTAATTTTATAAACAGCAAGCCATCGGTTCACAACAGACCCAACTGTTCACAATTGTAGTCCAAAACGGTAAAAACAAATCAACGGTTGAAATAAAAACACAAACCAACAATTGAGATTAAATAAAAGTTTAGCAAAAACGGGCCTATCACGCGCACCCACGTGAGGCTTAAATCCCGAAATCTGCACCCCCCCTGCTCGCGCATCGTATGCGCACTAAGGTTTTCCGACGGGTTGGTCCCAAACTCAATGGGCTGCAGTCCCACAGTGCCTTGGGCCCCCATGTGCGCGCGAGGCCCAGTCTCTATCTCTCTCACACTCAAGCATTAAAGAGAGAGGGAACATAAATAAGTTGAGAACTTTCCTTGTATTTACCCGATGTGGGACTAAAGAAAAAAGAGATGTTTTTACAACTTTTAAAACCAATAAAGTAAAGTAAAACAAAAAAGGAAAAAGAAAAGAGTTCTTTTATGTTTCACAAAAAAAAAAGAAAGTACTACTTCTTACAATAAAACACTCAAGAGGTCTTGAGTTCAAAACTTATTCTCAACAATAAATGAATGAAATATTATACGAAAATTAAACTATGAATTTTACAAAAATATATGCGATGAAAAATAACCACGAAATATTAAATAAAGAAAATGCAAGATTTACTAGTTAGGGTAAGCCTATGTCTATGGATGAGAGAGTTTCACTAATTTTGAGAGTGATTACAGCCCTAACTTATATAATTGTAGGTTTCCCAATCCGAAACTAACTCTCCTGAAACAATAAGAATGACATTATGGAGATTTTTCGTTCCTTTCTCCGAAGATCCTATGATTCCTTGAACTCTGTATATCCCAACATATAGCAAATGGCAGCATCTCCAAAGAATGTGTCCTCTCAAGGAAAACAACCAAATATACCAGCCCTGGTACACAAACAAAGTAGAGAACATTGTCCTAGCAAATTGAAGTGACAAAGAAAGAAGCACCAAATTCTATGGGCCAATGGGGGCAATGCAGAAACATAAGATTGACAAATTACTCGTTGCTTATAATTAACAGAAAACCACGTTAATTATGTTATGCTCAACGGTTAATATTCATCCAAGGAGCACCGAAGAAAAAAGAGGAACCCAAGAAGGGATTTTTTAATCCCAAAAAGGAAAGAAAATAAAAAGCAGAAAAGAAAGAGGAAGAACCTCGTATGTCAATTCTAGGTAGGAAGAACCTCGTATTTCAATTCTAGGTATAGAACTTAGCATCAGTGCTGTAAACTTGCCATGGCTAACAAAGTTCAATAAATAAAAGTTTGACGGCAGTTGTGAGGATTTATGAATAGCAGGAGTATAAGAAGGAAAAGAAAGTAAAAAAAAGTACAATAAAAACAAGTAACAAAGGCCAATTCATGTCAGGATACGGAACTCTCCAACTGATTCCATCTTTAGCTATGATGTCAAAGAGGCTCCAATTGATTCCATCTTTAGCTATGATGTCAAAGAGGATACCGAATGCTAGATCTCCTCAATTAAGTGGAAGATTTTCTCCATGCTATTAAGATAATTATGGATCATAAAAGAGATGTCAGGTAGTATCAGTTTGCTAAGTTGGTTAAAGTCTCCGAGTGTTGAGACCACGACCCGGCTAGTAACCACTGACTTGCTTGCTTCTCAACAAAAAAAAAAATTGGTAGGAGAAGAATACCCCATAAAAAGATCCTTGAACATTGCCAAAATATCTACACACAAAAAAATGTAATGGGCTTTGGACAACAAATATAGCCATCTTTATAGTTGGAGACACCAATGTGTACCCAAAGGTGGACATGTAGAAGTTATCATGTTCATAAAAACTGGTTTTAGACTTGATAGGAACTGTTGAACTGTATTTTATGTTTACCTTATGCTGCATAGTCCTTGATACACATACAGTCAACCATATCATGTCTAGGTTCAAGTGAAGGGTATTTATGTCCTTCACTCAATCTTCTATTAATTATTAATAAAAAAAGATAGAGAAGACAATACAGGAATAAATATGTGAACAGGAACTTCTTATCAACATCACTTTTTCTCCATTTTTTCATCTTCTTTTCTATCTCATATTCAGAATCAGCACCACGTATGCATATGCCCACTTAGCTGCATCATTTTTCACATCCTAGGTCCAATGGGTTTTTTTTTTGCTAAGCGAGCAAGGGGTTAGTGGTTAATGTAGGTGAAAGTGGGTTCAATGGGGTTTGAACCTAGGTCATGGGATCGACTCTCCTCAAGCCTTTACCACTTACCTAAGTCCTAAGTGGCACCTTCTAGGTCAATAGATATGTTATGACAATCAATTATCAAATCAAAATGAAATATACAATAAAATAACAAAGAATTCACCACATTTAACAATAATATCGAACTTTCAACTCAAGTGTATGGTCTAGATTCTTTTGCGGTGCAGAGTATAGATAAAATGCAAAAAAATCTTTCCAAAAATGGCTAGAACATTCCATATCATAGTGAAACAGTGATACCCTTGGTTTTGAAGCATATTTCAGTTTACATTTAATTGCAGATTGAGGTTTTCAAATTCTTTTAGAAGTTCCCAAAGTAACTCCAATCAGTTACACATTCGATTTAGGATAAGTACAGTGGTACCCGTTACTTTCTAAAAACTTGTAATGTTCGTATTTAAAACTCACCATTTCGTGACATTGTATTACAGCTCGACTAATCTGTTCAAAATTTTCTGTTGGAATTCCAGTTAAACGCTCCAGTTCAGTTTCATTTGGGCTCAATATATCAACAAAACATAGCAGTTCTACAGGGATTGGTCCCTCCATCCCCCCAGCATCCAGAATCACAGGAATTCCTGCATGCCGTGCAGCCTGAAAATGTTCAAGTTTCCAAGAACATGTTAATCTATCCATGAAATTAACACAAACAGTTGCACCAAGTAGTGCATAAATTAAGAGCCACAATGTTAACTTGAAATAGAAAGTAGCAGAGATTAGGGCTGCAACCTGGGCGGGTTGGCCCAAACTCAACCCGGGCTCCACCTAATTGATGGGTGAGCTTGGGCCGAGTTATCTAGAAGATGAGCCTGGGTTAGAATATCTCAACCCGACCTCAATTCTGGTTGAACTCAGGTTGAGGGTTCGGGCAACAAAACTCAACCTGAATCCGATGTTATATGCTAATATATAAATATTTTCATAACAGTTAATATATTCTTTATTTATTTTAAAGTATTTGATAAACAAAAGAATATTAAAGCAATAGGAAGCTTATCAGGCTCCCTGAAGCAACACAACTTTTGCCCATGCCTTGAGGCCAAATGCCATATATGGAAAGAAACAAATAGCATGGAAATTCCTAGAAACAAAAAGATGGGAAACGGAAAAAAATCATAACATTGGAGATTTAACAGAATCTACAGTTAAAAGATCATTTGGAGTCAGTTGTACCATATAAAAACTATCTGCATCAATTGAATATAGAAGTATAACATTCAAGTAAATGGTTAACTTATGAAACTAAAGAACGAGGTGATTTGTATGTCAGATACCAGCTTCCTTATTAGATAATTTCTGTTGTATTTGTGGTTGTAACGGAAAGGGAAAAAAAAACAATTTTCCTTTCATTGTTATGATATACACTTTGTCTGACTCATTTGATGTTTTGATTAAACATCGAAGTTCTCTTTCTTGTTTCATTAAATGGTGGGCATGTCAACTGCAGAGTGGAACTCTTCTTAAGTGTGTAATTGAATTCATGGTTGCTTTCATTAGACTGCAATCTACACCAAGGCATTAAGGTCATAAGCATTGATAAGTGCAGTCTCAAATATCCAGTCCATCAACTCAAGATGATCTAAAGGAAATTTCAATAATCCTAGTCGAATTAGCAACCTCAGGTAGTGGAATCTTCTCTTAGGTTGCATGGTACCTTGAATTCTTCAGTGGCAATAACCTACTTGTTATCACAATAGATTGTACTATCATGGGCATTGGGATATTTATTTTCTAACGAAAAATTATGGAGATCAAATTTACAACATTAGATATCCAATAGGTTTCCAAGATTCGGAAATATGCTCAACCTCCAAGTTTTAACTAACACTCTTGGCCCTTGCTGTTCTAGATACAGAAGCACCTTACAAAGGGAAAATCCATCCACTAGTGGATTCACTTTCATCTAAACCAAGTATCAGTCCACATTATGATAAATATAACTTGTCCTTCCAAAACCCATACTCTACTGACCCCTTAGTACCCCAATATTTTATTCACAGTGAATATGGCATTTTAGGGAAGGTGGTTAAAAGAGATCGCATTGAGAGGGCCTCTCTTTGGACCGGAGTGATTGAAGGCAACCATGGAGTTCAAGATCTTCATTGGTATACTTCATTCTTAACTCTTCTTTTGGGCAGTAGAAAGAAATTTTCAAGAGTTGGCTTTCCTCAATTGATGACGCTATAATAAAGAAGGACCCATCCTTAGTAGATACGGTATTTGCAAAGGTAGTAAAAAATCAGTCAATCACCTCTTATTGCACTGTGTTTTATCAAGATAAGTATGAGATTTATTCCTATAGACAGCTGAAACTAGATGTTTAATGCCAATGAATGTCTTTGGTTTGACCAAAATTTGGTTCACCAAACCATTCTCTTCTTGTGGATACTTTCTTTGGAAGTTATCTATTATCTCCTTTAGAGATATGTCGGTGCCTTTGGAAAGAAAGCAATGGCAGAATTTTAGAGGCAACCAAGTGCAACACCGAAGGTTTGATTCTTAAGATAAAGATCTTGTTAAGGTGGTCAGTTTCTAGTTCAGATATGATTCATATCCACTTCAAAGACTTGATTTTCAATTGGTGGGGCATAATTTCTCTAGTTGTATTTCTTGCTTATTTTCTTGTGTGAGGATGTCTCTGATTTTATTTTCTTTGCTTGCTGTTGGGCCATATTTGTTTTCCCAGCTGCTTAAATATTTTCATTGGCTACCAGAAAGCTGTACTCTTGGTTCCGTTGGCCTAGATCCAACAAAGCCACTCTAAGGCTACACCACAGCCACCTTGGCAACTTTGTTGATTGTCAAATCTTGACACTCTTGGCTTCATTGGCCCAGGTCCAACGGGTTTTCTATACATGTCTACTTCATAGCTACTTTGGCAATTTAGCTATATGCCGGGTATAGGTGCTGCTATTCAAACAAAGTCTCACTAAGGCCACATCATGGCCGGCTTGATAGCACCACCTCTTGCAAATGCTGATCACTAAGGACACGATATTGGATGCATGCTATTTCTCTACCAAATGGGGAGCTAAATGTGGATAGTGGTCTCAAATCACACAACCAGCTAATTATGTGTTGTGCAAATGCGAGATGGTATGCATCACACCACTTGGAGATGCAACATGGATCCTAGCAGTAGTTAGAGGTATCTTTGCCTATAAGCCCTTAGTCCTCAGACATTAAGCGGAGATTGATCCCCAAAGAAATTCACCGATAAAGTACTTCTCTATCCCTCTCTTTCCACACCCTACGATCTTTCTCCCGCATTCTCTTCTTGGTGCCATGACAACCAAAAAAGCATAAACTTGGTTCATGCGACAGCCCAAATAAAACACCATATCCACGTCATCACCCAACTCGTTCCACCCAAGGTTTAAAATATGAAATGTATCGGCTGATAACATATTGATCTTTTCCATTGACTGAAACATTCAATTGATACAACATTTTAAACGTTGTTCCCGCCTCACTACAAAACTCATCTAACAAGAAAAACTCTGATAATTGCCCATTAAAAAAAAACCTATGATATACATCCAAAATAGATATAGACAAAAAAATAAAAAAATAATAATAATAATAATAATAATAATAATAATAATATCAATCCCAGCAAGAAATTGAAACAATGAACCATAAAAAGAAGCAAAAATACCAAATCCTAACCTTTGCAACTTGAATGTTGACCAAATCAGGGATCTCCCTCTGAAGCAACACAATCCCAGCTTTCCTCACAACCTCCAAGTCCTCATCAGAGAGCTTATTAGGCCAACAACACATGTTAGCACCCCCAACAATGATAATAGAGTTCTGCCCATCAGACTGAAGCATCACCACAGCATGTCCAGTAGGAGCAGCAGAGACAATATTAAGATGATCAAGATGGACCCCACCACACTCTAATGCATCACTAATCAATCTCCCATGAGCATCCTCACCAACTTGACCAACAAAATAAGTTGGGTAGGAAAGTTTTCCTGCACAGGCAGCCTGATTAGCGCCTTTGCCTCCTGCAAGGGTTTGACCAGTCTTGGCAGAGATGGTTTCTCCTTCTTTGGGGAGTCTGTCAATTTCAACATAGATGTCTGCATTGGCAGAACCAACAACAACTAGTGGTGGTGGGTTGGGGTTTTGGTGATGGGATGGGGTTTTAGAGGGAGTTGTAGCAAAGGAAAGAAATGGTTTTGTTCTTGAAGATGTGTTGGTAAGATTTTTGGGAAGTTGAAGAGGAGTTGTGTTTTGGGAAATTGTCGGGTGTTTCTTGGTGGGGGTGATGATGGGATGCCATTGTTGTGATGGATGAAATGTCATGGATTTCATTGCTCTCTTGTGTAGGTTCTATAGTCTCTACCCCTCTATGTTGCTTTCAGCTTTGCTTCTCGTGTTGAGTGTTGACTGTTGTCCGAGTCATGGTTTTAAGAATCGGATATTGGAATCGGATCTGTCACTCACTCAGTAGAAACTCGAACGATTCAATTTAACTTGAACGATTCAATTTATTCAAAATCAAACCTGATTTTGAAGTATAAGTACATATTTAATTTCAGACTATCATCATGTCATGATTGGGCACAGACTAAGGGTTTGAAGTCGAGTTGTCATGTGTGCTAGATGGAATAATAAGGGGATTTGTGAATTTAATCCCACATCGACGAGATAGACATTCAGAACTCAGATTATAACAATGTTTTAAAGTCGTGCAGGATACAACATAAGGCTTCTTGGCCAACCGCCCCAAAGCCCCATGATTGGAGAAGCCCCTCTCCTCCAAATAATAATAATAATAGTTATCAAGTTTACAACCTGATTTTCAAGTTTACAACCATTCACTTATTCTCTCATTTTCATAGTATCAAGTTTTGTTATTCTTTAACTCTATATTTAAGTTTATTTTAATATTTATCTAGTCATCCATTATAGAAAGTAAGAAAATTAAATTTTATATATTTATTTTAATGTATTAAATATAAAGAAGATCTCATTTTGAGATTTCGCCTTAAATCTCAACTTTATCAAGTTGGCCTTCGCGGGATAAAATTCAAGGCGGACAATATCCTACAAGCGTGAGCCAATTAAAGTGTAACAATTCATATGAATAACTCTATCATAATGATTTTTTTCATGAATAAAGTTGGTTATAATAATAAAATATAAATTAAAATAATAATAATAAAACTCAAGTAGAGTTAGATGTCCACCAAATGTCAAATTGAAAACCAGTAAGTCAACTCAACTAGTTGAACTAAAATATTTAATGACATTTCATCACTCCATGGTAGTTTTTGCAAATAATTTTTCTCACTAAAATCAATCATCTTTTAACTTACTCTCATTTTCAGGTTTTAGACTTTCCAAATTTAGGGTGTGTCTAAAAACGAAAAGTTGCGTCGCCAACTTTTCAACTATCCGTTTTACACGTGTTTCAACTTTCATTGATTTTGATGAAAGTTGAGTACTCTCAAGCTCATCGGGTATTCTCTCTCTCTCTCCTAAGCCCATGCTTTGCCTCCCTCTCTGTCTCTTATTCAAAACCAACATCTGCATCTTCTCTTCGTGGTCTCCATCTCTCTCCCCATCTTTATAACCCAACCTCAAGCTCTACCACTAACTTTTGATTCTTGTATCCTACATCTACAAATCAAGGGAATGTCTCTCTCCTCACTCCTTTATCTCACCTAACTAGGTTGATCAGTACAAACCTCAACAATGGTCTTGATGAACTAAAATCATGGAAACTCTTTGTGGGTTTTTGACACAATGAATATCTTGATTCCCAACTATGGGTTTTCTCGTCCTAGAGACATTATGAAAGGTAAGCAACTCCAATCGAGCCTTGTACCTAGTTTGAAAATTGAAACTAGTGATTTTCACTTCTTGAGCGTATGTTTTGGTAGTTTTATAAAGGGGAATAATGTTGAAGAAAAATTTATTTGCAGCTTATGTTATCATACACTGAAGTTAAAATTAACTTTCAGGTTCAACTTTCAAAAGTTGAACTGTCATGAGTTCAACTCTCATCTTTAACTCTCCTTTCCCAAACACACTGTTAACTTCCATATCCTAAGACCAAAATAGGATTTTTAAGAAAGTAAAAGGTAAACATAGAGCAATTCATACAAAGGAACAAACTTGTTTAACCAATTAATGTTTGTGAATGTTAATATCATAAACTTGGTTCAAAACTCATCGTTACCTATTAATTACTGACCGCTAATCTTATTTATTTAGTAAAAAAAATATGTATCAATTCATATTACATGGTGCAAGACCTCAGTGACCCAATCCTTCTCTTAGGGGTGCCCCTCCCACCATCAATCCTCTTTCTAGCACTTTGGGGTGAATCCTTCTCCAATCCCCACTCTCAAAATATGAGAACATGCTCCCAAAATGTTGGAAGCCCTCTTTTCACGAAGATTCACGTCCCTATCCATCATATTGAGTATTTTTTTATGGATTGGGTTCCATAGTCTCACAAAGAACAATTCATGAGAAAATACATGATATCCATCATGTAAACACAAAATCCAACGATCTGTATACATATCCTAATAACACAAATCTCATAATGTTTATCTAAAGGATAAATCTCAATCATTGGATTTTGTGTTTAAACTAATGAGATCATGTATATTGTGCACAACTCATTCTTCGTGAGCTATCGGATCCTGACCCTTGTTTATTTCTTATATAGTTATTAGTCACACGTGTCACCCAAAACAAACATTACAATGAAATATTGATGAGTGTTGCAATTAAAATATTAGTGTAATTACATAATTAATCTAAAACCTTCGAAAGAAAAGAAACTTCAACCATTAAAACATATATCGATTATTGAATTATTAATGAATAACAACATTAATCAATATTGGGTTGTTATAACTAAGTAGGGTGGGTTGACGAGGAATAGCATAATAACATTGATGATGCTAGTCAAGTCACATAAATAGTACTCAAAATAAAAATAAAAATACAACTGATGAGTGTCTCGAAACACTCAATTATATGTACATTTTCTGGATATTTATCTTGATTTTGGTCCCTATTTCTCCATATTAAAGTAATAATAATGATAAGCAATAAAGCACCATGTTGCATGTTAATTATGTTTAATTATATATAAATAAATTCATTTACTAGATAAATCTAATTACATGTGTTTCTTGTGCAGAAAATCAACAATTTGGAATCAAAATCTCAAGACAAAAGCATTTGGACCCACTTTGAAATGTCCTAATCCTTTGGAATGTCCTAATCCTTAACTCATATTCTCCTCTTTTATCTTTTTGTGCAAATAAAAGTGGAGGCTACTTTTAGACTCTTTTACACACATTTTTGTCTATAAATAGAACCTCAATCTCTAGAGAATGGGTCCCTCTTGGTTCTCTTATCCAAGACTCCTTTAATCTAAGGCTCTTAGCTTTTTTTTTTTTTTTTTTTTTGTATTTTCATCTTCTAGTTATTTTCTTTTGGCTAAATAATCTTGTAAGAAGTAGAAAAAGAAGAAGTTGTAAGTTTCTTCATGAAATGAAGAAACGTTCTTTCATCTCTTATCTTCCTTATTTTGTAATGACATTAGACTAAGTTCCCCTCCATTGGAGAGTGGAAAAGCCTAGACCAAGTTCTTGTGTTATTTCTAATTTCATGTCTTTCTTTTATTTAAAATGCTTATGAGTTCTCTTTAAGTTTCTTGCACATTTTATTATTAATATAGATACTTTATTCTTAGATTAGATCAAGATAAAATATGTTTAAACTAGATAATTGGTAGTATGAAGTTTTCAAAGAATTCTACTTTGTTTATATTCCCTCATTTCATTTTATTTGTAAAACTTTCCGATCTAAGGAGCTACCACCAAGCCCTTACAATTGAGTTATAAAAAGGCTAGAGACTAAGAATTTCTCATCAACATGTTTTAGGTAGATCCACCTTCAATGGTATTTTAATTTCATAAGTTTACTTGTTTTTAATTTCATTTACTTTAGTTAATTTTCTACTAATTTTACATCTTCTTATAAGTTAAAAAATACAAAGAAAAATAATTTTAATTCTTTTTAGTTAATTTGAATTTTATCCTCTTAGCTTAACTCTACTCTGCATTTCTCTTGGGTTCGATCCCCTACTTACCTCACAAGTAAGGTAAAAGTAAGATTATTATTAACTCCGGTGAGAATAACAACGATAGTCTCATCAACAACTAATCCATGAACATAATACGAGTGAAAATATAATAGATATGGACAATAGTGGACCCATGATTGTATTTTTCAATACAAGATTTATTCAATAAAATATATTTATTTTCATAAAATATATTTATTTTCATAAAATTTATTAATTATAAAAGAAGTATTTTTTGTATTAAAGTAGCAATGAAATAGATTGTAAATGGAACACACAAATTTGCATTGATAGTTTTGAACTTGGTGCTCACACGTTTTCGTTATCGCCCTTGCATCTACTCACGCTCCATGTTCTTGTCCCTAGGTGCAAGTTTAAAAGTGTAAAATCTATCATATTTTTGGAGTCTAACTTTGAAGGAACCCTCCTCGTTACAAGACATGTAAATACGTGATTTTGAAATCCAAATATCACCTCTATAAAGATTTGGAGTAGTCACCATTCTTTTTTATAAAATGGTGTGAATGATCACCCAGAATGTATTTTTTAGAAAAAATTGTCATTTTGTCATCATAGTGACTCTCGTAAGGATTATGACATTGATCCATCTAGGATCTAAGTAAGGATTTAGTTAAAGAGAATGGAAGATGTTAGACACCCCTCTCTCCATCGAATGATGGTAACCTTAACAATGTGATCATTTTAGAGGAATAAAAGAAATTAAAAAATTGGATTAAACGATAATTTTGTGCCCTCAGATGTGAGGGACTTTTGATGTTGTCTAAAACTAAGAGGGTCATCTCATCGAGATAAGTATGGGCTTTGTGAGTATGAGCTCATTCTTATAGTATAAGAATGGCTCAACTATTGATAGCCTCAAAATATTTTGTGATGTGTGGAACTTGTGATTAAGGATTAGAGACAATATAATTTTGTTTTGAAAATGTGGTTTCAAGCCCTATACTTTTGACCGAAACAAGGTACGATCTATCTTACATCCTATGGTTATTCTAAATCAAAAATAAAATAATAGAAGTAAAGAGGATAGAAGAGGAAAGACGAAGGGGATAGAATGAGGATTTTTCACATCACTTATCCTTACTCTTCCTTGTCTTTGGAGTCATCTTTTATTGAATTTTCTTCATCTTGATATTCTAACGTGTCTTCTTGTTCTTGTATTTGAACTTGAAAAATATAGTAAATGCATTTTAGTGCAGGGATTATGAGTTGTGAGTTGAGAGAGTTTGTTAAAGGGATTGATAGGGATGAGAGAGATGACTTGAGGGAGGGTTTTAGGTTTCTTGGGTTACTTTTGAGATTAGAAGTGTCAAAAGTGAAGGGTCAAAGGTTAATGGCATGGGGTGTAGGCATTAAGAAGTTGTTATTTTGGGGTTGGAGAGGGGTATTTGTGGAAGGTGGTAAAAATGGATCATTCTTGACCTAAGTGGGTTGGCTCCTTCAACCTATATGGATTGAGTGTTAGGTAGGGTTAAGGTGTGTGTGTGTGTGTGTGTTTAGTTAAAATAATGACTTGTGTAAGGAATTATGTGATTAGATTTTGGGAGGGTGAAGGAGATGGTGACAAGTGCCCCAAGGGTGTGGGTGTGTGTGTTAGATGAGTTGATTAAGGATAATGGGTGTAGCTTAGGTTCTTTTTGATGGAGTGATGAGGGTAGGTTATGATATGGGTGTGGTCTGGTTTACTTTTCTGAGGATGATGATGAAATTGGTTGAAGAATTTTGGAGGTGAGTGGTGGTGAAGACAAGTGTCCCCTTTGATAATGAAAAGTTGCATAGACTTTGATTGGTGGTGATCATGGGTATGGGTATGCATAAGAGTATGGATTTTGGGTTTGAGTTGGGGTTTGATTGGTTGGATTTTTGTCTTGATGAGGGTTTAGATTTTAGGATTCGCTTGAATTTAAGGTTTGGGTTAGAGTTGGGTTGCATGGTATTAAGGTTAGGTTAGGTTAAGACATCCACTAGGGTTAGGCTTACCTTAGGGCGAAGTTAAAATGAAATTTAGGGATTGAATCTTGTGGGTCTTAGGTGGGCTTAGCACGTTTCTGACTTCGGGGTTAAAGGGGTGAGAGATGAAAAAGGTGATGGGTGACCCATCATTTTAATTAGCTCATGAGCCAAACAAGGGACCTTAGGCTTTTATTTGGATTAAATCCATTATTTTGATGGTTTTGGACCCTTAGGTCCATTTTGATAAAAATACATCTTTTTTAGCATATTTTTAGTGGGACCCATTCAAATTGGGGTCTCTACATATGCAATATTTCAAATTTATTTCATGCTTCTGCATTTTCGCCAAAAATTGAAATACCTTATTGAAAATGCCACGTGTAATTCAATGCCGAGGGTTCCTTCAAAATTTTGAATGGGCTACCTGCTTAAAAGTTTTTTCCATTATTATGTTAAAAAATAAAGAAAGAATTTTCCATTATTACCTTACAAAAAAGGAAAAATAACTTAAAGGACTCTCGTAGAGGGACTTATTTCTAAATAGTCCCTAAGTTTTGGGTGGTCTCTTAATAGTCCATTTAGTAAACTTTTTTTAACAGGCCCTGGACCTCATCTCTCTCATTTCTCACAATTGAATGCTCCAACCGATCGAACTTATCGTTTTCATTTAAAAAAAGTGAATTTTTGGCATCTCAATAGAATTTCAGAGACACTATTCGATCAAAAAGGATTTAAGAAGGAAGAAGAAGCCTTTTTCAAGTTATTTTCCCCCCACTTTTTTTCTTAGTTTTTGAATGAAAACCGATCAAGAATGATTTTTTTGGGTTGAAATCATCTAAACAAGTTGTTATCTCAAGTTTTTAGTCGATCTTTGAATGTATTTTAGTCGAAAAACTCAAAAATTGAAAATGGGTGGGTTTTACCAATGTCGAGTTCACCACTTTTAATTTTCAAAGTGGTGAATTCGATGTTAAATAAAAAACGATGAATTCAACAAACTCAACAGTTAATAGTGGTGAGTTCGATAGTAAAAATTATGAATTCGACAATAAATAAAAAGTGTTTGAGTTTGACAATAAATAAAAGTAGTGAACTTGACAATAAATAAAAGTGGTAAGTTCGCCAATAATGAGAGACCATTTAAAAAAGAAAAGTTTACCAGATGTCTTGCCAAGTAATCATCGAAAATTTAAGAACTATTTACAAAGAAGTCTATGTGAGAGGGCCCTTTAAGAAATTAAAAAAAAAAAAAAAGATTTTCTCAGCTTTTTTTCTAGTTAACTTTTGAGCTCTGTAGAAATGACGGCTAAGATACGAGGGAAAATGTAACTCTCGTATAGACCTCTATTTGTTATTTGTTTCCGCAATACTAATATCGATTAACTAAAGAGTTTCCTCTAATCTCAGCCGTTCGTTTGACAAATTCTCTAGAACGTTTCGTTGAAGACTCTCAGGAGACCCACAAAGGGCCCACATGAAGTCAGCGAGTACCATTTCGTCGAAAAGTCGGCAGATACCGTAGTACTCGAGACTTTTCTCTCATGACGACCGATCACGCTGCGTTGGACAGAATATTCCACGTGTCAAGATTCTATATGCCAACAAGTAATTTGCAGGGATCGAATCCTAGCCGTCCGTAGGATCCTTAAAGACGTCTCCTTTTCTTCCTCTTATACTTACTATTATAAAAGTGGAAGTTGGTACTTTTTTCGATTTGACCCTTTTTTCGCTCTCTCCGTCTCAGCCTAGAGAGAGAGAGAGAGAGAGAGAGAAGGCTACTAAGGTAAATTCGAAACTGATTGTTTGTGATCTTTATCAACCGTTAATCTGTGACTCTTGTTTTTTTTTTTCTTTGATTGATGGGAATTGGTTTTGTGGTTTCTGGTTGTTGTTTATTGGATTTGTGTTATTGTTTTGTTTCCAATTAAGATTTTCTTATTTGGATTCTGTTTTATTTTGTATTTTTAATTTGGGTTTGATTGTTGATTATTTTCTTTAGGAAATAAGTGAATGAAAAATTGCTGGTCAATTTTGATTTTTTTTGCGTGCTTGATTTGATTCTTTGATGTTTCTGTAATATGGGTTTCTGATTTTGTTTCGAATTATGAAGAGAGTATTGGTGTGTTTGTCGGTTTCTATTAGCTTTTAGTTAGTCTTATTAATTTGAGCTATATGTGTTAGTGATGTTTCATGAACATATGTTCTGGATTTTAATGACTTTGTTTCGAATTATGAAGAGAGTATTGGTGTGTTTGTCGGTTTCTATTAGCTTTTGGTTAGTCTTATTAATTTGAGCTATACGTGTTAGTGATGTGTCATGAACATATGTTGTGGATTTTAATGATTTTAGTTAGTTTTATTCTCAATGGGATTTTTGACTTTTTTGATTCACTGTTCAAAAATCTGGGTGTGTGGAACACCACTCGGAAAGAGGACGGAAAAAAGCTTTCCGAATTGGTATGGATAGATCTGATTTCTCAAGTAGGAAACCATATTTTTGAAGTTTGGATATCAAATCTAATTTTCTTCAGTGTTCCGAGTTGGGCCTGTTTGTAGCCCATTTTTTCACCCTCTTGAAGGTCGAACTAGGGTGTGAGATGGTTGAATATGGTTTGATGTCCCATGATCCGAGTCGGATATGGACCCATTCCTATATCCGCCTAGATCCGAATTATATATTGCTTTGAAAATTATATTTTTAAGGTTCTTCAAAATATCATTTTCTACTACTTTCATATAACATAAATTATCATAGGGGAGTGGTTGGGAGAGCTAAACATTGTGCCAAACATTTTTCAATATATGGGTTAGCAGTTTTGGAATGAGCTGATTTTTTTTTTTTTAGGATAATCTCTATGGCGAGGAGATCATCCTCACAAAAAATCAGCCCATTCTGAAACTTCTAACCCCAGTTTACAAGTTGAAGAATCGTGGACCGTCAACTATTTGTAAACCATTTTTGATGGGGTTAGAAGTTTTAGAATGGGCTGATTTTTTGTGAGGATGATTTCCTCACCATAGAGAACATCCTCACAAAAAATCAGCCCATTCCTAAACTTCTAGCCCATATATTGAAAAATGTTTGGCTCTCTTTAGGGCCTCTAAACGCTTCCCATTATTATGAAATAAAATGATTAGAATGATAAATAGAATAGTATAACAATTAACAAACAAGTATAGAAGAAAAAATGTTGAACGATCTGGAATTATCTGACCTGATCCGCTTGAATCAAGCAATTCAGATGGGTCGGATCCATATCCAAGTTAAACGAAATCATAATGATTCGGATATCGTTTATCTTGTAGGGTCCGATTCAGATACAGATTCGGGACCAGATGAAGAATTTCAGATCTAAGTATGGATATAGTCAGACTGAAATCTGACCCATTTTAAGCCCTAGGCAGAACCAGCCTTTTCACAAAACACGAAGTTTTTAGGACTTTTTGTCTTCTTTCTGGCATATTTTTCCATTTTCAAAGAGGACTTTCAATGATCCCAATAGCTATTTTATTGAAATGTGTTAGATCTTTCCACCAAGGAAGAACACACTTAAACCTGATTGTTCGACATTTTTCTCTAATATTTCTTTTTGAACAGTGTGTATGTGTGTGTGTTTCTTCTGAACTATATATAGTTCCTTCTGAACCTAACGGTATGTCTGTTTTCGAATTAATTTGGTACTTCAATAAAAATCCTACGTTTTCGACTGCCAATTTTTGATGTTGCATGTGCATTAACTTTATTTTTTTTTCCAATATGAGCTGAGTCTATAATTCCACCAAAAAGTAATTTAATGGTAATTTTGATATTAAGTAGTGTTTTGTTTAGTAATTATTTTTAGTATAAAGTTATCATGATTTCCGCTATGGTATCCATGGCAAGGTTGGTGTGTTAGTTTGTAAAAATCTCTTTTTTCTTCTTAATGACACACTGGATTTGGTCTACAATTTGACTTGCAGATTTGGGAATGTCACAAAATCTAGTTTTTCTTAGTTTCTTTTTCTGTCTAGGTTATATTTTTGCTGGGCACTTCTTCTTTTCATACAAATCCATAATCACCAATAAAAAGAAGGATTGAGGAAACTCTCAACAATGTGTTTCTTTGCCCAACAACTAGAGTATACTTATTCTGATTCCATTCTGATGTTCTACAGCATTCCAAGGTTAATTTCATGGATTCACTAATAACGATTCAACTCCTCCCTCACAAGACAAATAGGAGATCAGTTGCATTTTAGGCTATTTTTCTTTTGTGGGAATGTGTATTTAAGACTCTTTCTACCAAACCCTTTATAGGGGATAAAGTTTTCCTTCAGTTAATGAGGTGGCCATCTCTTTGACCTTGCATTTATATTTTTTTAAAACAGAGTTCTTCCCCTATTTTTAAATAAGTAATCCTGACCAAAAGAAAGGTACATAAGTTGGGAATGCATGCATTGGCGAGGTTCTTGAACGGTCGCCTAAACTGGTCACCGACCGTTTTATAGTGTGAGATTGAGAGATTCAAGGTTTAAGATAATAGCTCTCCCAAACGTCCCACTTCTCAAGTGGAAGCGTGTATTTATAGGCGAATATAGTGCAGTTAGGAGTTTTTGGTAGAAAGGTGGTGGTGTAAACATCGTGAAAAATGTACATGCTATTGTGAATCTTGATCACCTGGGATGAACTTCAGTTTTGATCAATTTACATAACTTGTGGTTCTAAACTTTCTCTTTTCTATTTACTAAATTTTCATTTTTTTTGGTTAAAATTCCCGTTTTGATTGTTATTACATTGGTACGACAAAGACACAAACATGGTGTGTCATGGACATGGCTTTACATTTCAAAATCAAGTGTCCAACATGGGTTCAGCGTCCATTTTGAGGTGTCCAGATAACATAGATGTTATATTCAGCTAGTTACTTTGCTTGGAATAGCTCTTGTTCTTTTCTAATAGTGGCACTGCATCTTTGGCTGTTTCTGTTATGGTTCCTCCTTGTCTTGCTTACTTAGATAAGCATCTTCTACTGCAGATTTTGGTGGGAAAGTGTACAAAGGTCCTCTTTTTGCAATTGACATTTTTATATTTATACTGGGGTAAGTATTGCTAGTATAAATCATGCCAGCACTAAAAATGAAAACCAAATCAAGTATGATTTGTTCAAGAGAAGGAAATGGTCTCGGTGTGTGCAGCAAGTCGAGTATCATATCGAAGAATTCTTGCTCTCAAGTCAGAATATCTCAGCAGGCAGTAAGCTTGGAGTCCTCCATTCAAAGTGATCAGGATCGTAAGTAACTACACTTCAAAATAAAAGATTATATCTTTAGAAAATATTTAAAGATTATATCTTCAAATAACCGGGATGGTAAGTAACTACACTCCTTACTGCAGTTTCTTCCAAGGTTGAGGTTTCTGCTCGGGAAAATGAATGTGATGCTGTTGATCATCAAGAATTCTTTGATGGTGAGCCCTGTCAGTTTCAAAAGCCACCTTTATCTGCAGCTGATTCTTCTTCTGTTGGAAGAATGGTATAAATTTCGTTAGTCATTTAATTCTATTATGAATATTTCCTCCTTATATATAATTTGTTTCTGTTCCTCTTTATTATCTTGGTATTACTACGTTCTTTTCGTTAACCTTTATGGTATTATGGAAACAACTAATATGGTGTCCAGTGTCGTTCATTGAATCTGATACTTACACCTTACATATATAGCACATTATTTTGGTAATTGAAGGCACTGTTTTATGATCTTATTTCCAATACCTTGCACTCTAGTGGTTTCAACGTTAAGCAATGTTTCAGTCAGGAGAAAAACTGAGACGGGTTCAACCAAGATATTCTGAAACATTCAATGTTTCGGCTAAACTATTCCGAAACAGAATGAAACTTTGAACCTTATGTACTGTTACCTCAGATTAAACTGTTACCACTTGGGGTTGGCAGCATGAGTCGTGTTTCGCCATTCAACTCTTTTTGGGTCATATACTTTTTCAATAGGTAAATAAAAGCATATAATATGGGGGGAGAATCCCTAAGAAGATACAACCTAGAAGGACAAGTCCTTTGAAAGGCTATAGCGTTATCTAGGGCCAAGAACAACGGATGCCTCCTTAAATACAAAGTCATTGAAAATAACCCTTTACTATCTATGGAGGACCAATGGTTGGTAGAGGATAATTCCAAATTCTGCCTATGTGGAGATTTTGTTTTCTTATCTTCTCACCCATTTTTGGCTTGAAAACTCTTATGAGTGGTTGTTGTTAATCTTTGAATCTCTCAAAACAAGTGAATTTAAACACCTCTCATCAAATTAAAAATTTCGGCCCTGAATAGTAAACTTCAACAATAGAGGTAAAGTTCACTCTGCCTTGTTCTAAATTGTCAAATTAAAGAAAACAAAAAAAGAAAAAGCTAATTTTAGTACTATGTTAGACATGTGTGCAAATGATTTTACACAAGAATCGGGGCTCTTCCGATTCAGATGATAATTTTGGAAATATAAATTGTGTGCGCAAGTCTCAAAAATGAAAATAAAAAAATAGTAGTGGTTCCCTTACTTTATATTTTTTTGAAAGGCATAAAAAAGGCCAAACCTGCTACTTAAGTTCATAAAATGGCAAAGGTGCCAATTTAGCTAAGTTGGTAAGGCTTGTGGAGTGCCCATTTAACAGGTTCAAATCCTGTTGAACCTGCCTTCACCTCTATTAAGTACTAACCCTTGCTTGCCTGGCAAAAAAGAGCTCTTAAAATAGCAGAATAAGTACACAACAACTTGCACCTAATGACATTTAATTATCTACTAACATTTATTAACTTCTACTATTCTACTTCCAAAGGTATGGATTTTTTTTTCTTCTTAGTTTCACCAGATTTGCTTCTTTAAAGTGCTTCCTTTGGTTACATCTAATATTTTTGGAGAAGTTTTATCTTCTAAATTAATTGACGCTATGACAATTACTGAATCACAGGAATTTTTACCAGCCACATGGCCGTCAAACTTGGAGACTATCTTCTCACCCATTTTTGAGTCGATTGAAGTTCATTGCAAACCTGATATTTACAACTATGCAGGTATTAACTGAACTTGTTGGCTGAGCACTGTTAAGTCTATTTGAGTTGGTTATCTCCATATTAAACAACAAAAAAGGCGTCCATAGTGGCTACCATAGAAAACAATAAAAGAGATATCAACACAGAAACACAACCAAAAAACAAGACCTAGGATCACCAAGTAGGCAATACAACAGCCTCATGAGCAACAAAGGTGATCCAACTTGAACACAAAATCCTAAAAAAAAAACACCTAAATTTCTAGTAGACCTTGGCCCAATAGAACCTCAATCCTATAATCGACGTAAGAATTTGTGCATCCAATGCTCCTTCCCTTCAAAGACCCTGTTATGTATTTGGATTAAGGAAGTACTGGACTTTTATTTTCTACCAATGAGCTAACTTCGCCCACTAAGTAATCCTTACATCAATAGAATCTATTAGCACCCTATTTGTAACGCAGTCAACCTATATACTACTCCTATATAGCTTACATTTCTTATGTAAATGGAACCTATATACTCTTCTCAGGTTTATTTCATAATCAATATGTGATTTTTCACCTTTACTTAAAAAAGCTTCGTTTGCAGTTGGGAACGTGGCTCATCTGAAAGCTAATGACAATAACGATGGAAGCAGTATTTCATGTGATTATCAAACTTGCAATGTATCAGATTTCTACATTTCGGACATGACCGTTGTTGACGAGATTATGGAGGCCAATCTCTTTTCTGATTATGAGTGTATCCATCATGATATGACTGAGGAAAACATGACACTGCCTTTCCTCGAGGAAACCGTTGAAACCAGAAATACCCATGATGCCAAATCATGTGAAGAAGCCATAATGAACTCAGATGATGCATGCTTGCATCTAGCTATCCAGCAGATTAAATCCTGCGACCAGGAATCTGAACTCAGCTCTCTCTTTTTCGATCCTGATGAAGCGGACTACTTTGACCCTCATTTGTTTATTAAAAATTTACCAGGTCCATCAGATGTTGTTCCTTCTTTTCGGCCCATCTTGTTGCCAAAGGAAGCCCAGAAAAGGAAGTCTATTACTCTGGTACTTGATTTGGATGGTAAGGAAATTTAGTTCCAAGTTAATTCCAGTTTTTTGTTAATGCTTTTGATATTAAAAGGGATGTGTTTTGGCCTACAGTGATGTTCTTTATTTCCTTTTTGATGAGTGCAAAATGAATGAGCGTACTCTGTAAGGATTATTTTCCTTTTCAGTCTTGAAATCCAATGTTTGGAGTTTGGACCATGTTTACATAACCTACCAAAAGCTTTATTGCTTAATAACACTGGGTTGTGGGCTACATGGTTGGAACACATTTGACTGTAACAGCTTGCAAGCTACAAATCAAGCATCATAGCTTGTATTCTTGAGCCGCCTTTCTATGTAGGGCATAAAATGGGTCAGATTTTTATCTGAAATCCGAGTGATCCAAAACCAAATTTAATGGGTTTGGACCCTTGGATTAGACCCGAATAAAAAATGGGTCGAATATGAGTTGATGTCCCTTGATCCGAGGCGGATCCGGGTCGGATCCATCCCTATGTCCGAATGATATATTGCTTTGAAAATTAAATTGTTATGTTTATATAAATATCATTCTTCTACTACTTTAATATGGCACGGATTCTTACAAAGTAAAAGAATTATATTAGTAAAAGAGAATAGTATAACAATTACAAAAAAAATATAGCAAAAAAAATGTTGGAACTGTTCGAAATTATCTGATCTGACCAACCTGAATCAAGTAGTTTGATTGGGTCTAATCTGAATTTAGTGAAAGCAAAATGGTTCGGATATGGTTTTAGCTAATAGGAACCAAGTCGGAGTTGGATAACGATTCGAAACCGAATAAAAATTCGGATTTGGATATGGATATACTCAGATCCGACCCGAACCAACCCATTTAAGCTCTATTTTAGTGTTAATTTGTTTCAAACTTCTTCGTTTTACGAGTTGTATCAATTTTTGCAGTTGTGTCTAAAGTTTACTCATGTTGATTTTCATCCCAGAAACACTTGTCCACTCTTCCCTGGATCATGCAGTTGATGCAGACTTTACGTTTCCAGTCTTCTTCAACATGAAAGAGCACATTGTTTATGTGAGGCAGAGGCCCTACCTCCATGCATTCTTGGAGAGAGTTGCAGAGATGTTTGAAATCGTTATTTTCACAGCCAGTCAAAGTATCTATGCTGAACAACTACTGAATATATTGGATCCAGAAAGAAAGCTTATCTCTCAACGTGCTTATCGCGAGTCATGTATTTTCTCAGATGGTAGCTATATTAAAGATCTGACAGTCTTAGGAGTCGACCTGGCCAAAGTTGCCATAATTGATAATACACCACAGGTATTATTTTCCTTGCTATCTTGTTTTGACATTTTTAGTAATCATCCTCATCAATCAACTTTTGGGGTCAACTAAATAGATCTAAATCTCCTAATGTGGGAGATCCTAAATTTGTTCGATTCTAAGGTGGTTCTACTTGGGAAGGGTGGTGGAAAGTTTAACTAATCTAAAATAATCCCGAATGATAAAAAATAAATCTAGACTCAAATGTTGACTTGATTTGTGTTCCACATTATCTCCATTCAACTATATCTTGATCCATATCCCGGTCAAGGCAAATGTCTTTCATCCACATCATTTTCAGTCTTCTTCCTGTCCTTTTAGTGCCTTTTAATTCCATCAAAGCATTCCCTCTCTCAAGTCCATACATGCCCTAACCATGCAATTTGCTTCCCTTATTTTCCCTGCTATGGGATTATTCCTAAATTTCCTTGAATGTACTCTCGTTTAAACATAGCATGTAAATGAATTGTAAATTAAAATTAAAATTAAAAATCACACTTTCCAAATCGATGTGCAATAGAAATGTTATGAACAAATATAGGTACATCAAAATATTTGCATTTTTTGTCTAAATAATGGTAGGGTTAAAACTTTTAAGTGATTAAATGAATCTTCAAATGACTCAAGTCACTTTTTTTTTTTTTTTTTTATATCAATGCACATTGAAAATGTTTGGTTTGAGTTCTATCTGTCTGTCTGTCTCTCTTTGATTGAGCCAAAATTTTAAGGGGAAGAAGGTGCTCCCTTTCTAAATTTTTTTTGATAGATAAAAGGGAAATACAAAGAACAAAAGGGAAGGTCGAGATGACGAACCCAAAAAAGAAAAGAAAGCAGAAGAAAGGAAACTAGCTATCTAAAAAATTACAAATGCTTTCCCATCGCACTAGAATGTTGATGTAGTGCAATGCAACAAGCCCAAGTGGGACCACGGATCTCGACGAGCGACGGGTTCAGAATAATTCGAAGAGAACTATTCTTGAATGGAAACATCGCGATCTTCAAGATCCATTGCAAGTTATGGAATTTCTTTTTTTAGGCCTGATTCCTTCGTTTACCCTACTTTTTAGACATTTTTGCTATTTTAGGAAAGTTTTGTCTTGTTAATGACTTTAGTTATAGAAGTCAGAATCGCTCACTATGGATTCTCTTTTGTTTCTAAGGTCAAGTAGTATCTATTTCCATCATCATGTCCTTTTTATTATTTTTAGTATTTTTTTTTCCTATTTTGGCTATTTTATGTTCTTCTAGAAGTAGGACTCTTTTTATATAAATAAGATTGCTCCAATACTTAGACAACCTTGAATTAATAAAATTTATGTTTTCTAGAGAATTTTCTCTTTCTTTTCCAATTACTTGGTATTCTGTGTGAATCAACAAGTTTTAATGCATTCGGTATTATTTTGAGAATCAACGAACTAATTGGAAGATTGTTCTTCGCCCTGCATCAAATGTCCACAAAGAAGAGACCTATTTGAACTCTTTGAAGATCTTACACCAAAAGAACAAAAATCCAAGAACCGAAATGAAGATCTCTTGGCTAGAAAGCAACTTTCTCTCGAAAATTCTAGCATTTTTTTCCCTCTAAATTACCCAAGTTATCGTGACCTCCATTTTCAAAATAGATGATAGAAATTTTTTGATTTTTTCAACTTGCTTTTCTTTCTTAGAAAAGTCGGGCAAAATAATGAAATAATTTTTTTATATGAAACATTGCATTGCATTCGGAATTTCAAATATTATAGCAAAGAGCATTTTCTCTACAAACTGATATGTTTCAATACATCTCTCAAAATATTGAGATACATTTAAAATTTGGTACACAAAGCATTTTGTTATTCTCGCACATTAAAACATGGAATGTTTTGGCCAAAACATTCATAAACTTGGGTATATCCTATTCTTAGAATCAACACACTGAGAAGTGAATGTAAAAAGAAGTAGTTTTTATGAGTTATATTCTAATGATACTAACTATTAACTTGAAAAACCTTTTATCCTCCAAAAAAGAAGGAATAATTAAGAACTTTTCAGATCAGCTTACAATTATTAAAGCCTTCATATCTCTCTTTATGATTTCAGGTTTACCAGTTGCAAGTGAATAATGGGATTCCTATTAAGAGTTGGTTTGACGACCCATCAGACCGTGCGCTGATTTCATTACTTCCCTTTCTAGAAACCCTAGTTGATGTCGATGATGTTCGTCCTATCATTGCAAAGAGATACAGTAAGGAGTAGCGTTCTCCTCTTTCTCCTTAATTAGTTTAACTTAATTGCCATCTCGTCTCTCTTATGTCTTCTCTAGCGACAATTGGATGCCCATCCAAATGCTTTACTCTCACCACCTCATGTGCTTTGGTATCGTTGATTATAAAATTTGTCAATTGTTAGTAGTTGCGCCGTACTATTTTCTCTTTTCTTTGCAGAATGTCTGTGAAAAGTGATCTAGTGTGTTGTCTCTAGGGCTCCGAGAACTCTTCTATTTGTTTCCCATTGTGCAGATAAAGTATGCAGTTATTTACATACAGGTGTGTGCATAATTATTTTATAGCAGAATAAAGTTTTTGTTCATCTGTTTTGCTTTTTCTATTTACACTAATGTTGAACATGCGTTTCATAAATTTCTAGTTTGCAATAGTGGTTTCCCACTGCTCTCTGTTCTCATATTATTGTTGATGATTCTGACAAAGCCTGCTTTCTCGCCCTTGCTATAATTGTTCTCCTACCAATACTTTGTGAAGTTTCAAAAAAAAAGAGAGAAAAAAAAAATGGAAACGAAAGAAAAGAAGAGAAGAAAGAAAGAAAGAAAGGGAGAAAAAAAAAAGCAGAAGAAAAAGAAAGGAAAAAAAAAAAAAAAAAGAGAGAAAGAAAAAGAAAGAAAACGTTAAATAAGAGAGCTTCTTCTTATCTTATTGTTCTCGCTGCTAGAAGAAAAACTGAAATAGTAATGACTATCATAACATTCACATTTTTCTTTGGTTTTTTTTCCTTTTAGATATTATGAACACCAGTATAAACTCTGAAGCACAAACCAAATTTAATGAGTACCAGTTGGAGGTCGAACAAACTGAAGAGAAAATTAATATAAAAAAAATGATAGATGATGGGAATACATTTCTAGTGAGTCCAACAATACTTAGCAAAGGGACATAATAAAATTATTAACTTTGCTATTAATGTTATTACAAGAATATAGATTCTTTTGTTGCTTGGGTGAGGTGGACCTTTTTGCTGGGAAGTACTAAACATACCAATGAAATGCTTAATAGTGTTACAAATGATTCATTGATTTTGAAATAGTTGACGAGTCCCAAATGCTTGGGTAAATGTTTTACTTGGGCCAAAACCCATTAAGATCGTGATCTTGAGCTTGGATATCAACTAGGAAGATAACATTGCTTGAAACTAGACAATGTCTTTTATCTTTCCAACACGAAACTCTCACCATGAAGACAGAAGCAGGGACACTTCATTCTCTGTATGGGAAACATTAACTTCTAGTCTTCAGTGAAGCAATGCTCAGCTGTGTTTGAATGTGTGGAAATACTTTGTAGCTAGGCTGCGTCACAGACGCTCGTATTTGTTGCGAGTAAAGGTCCATCAAATTCGGAATAAAACTATGATGGATTGGTCATTGGTAGACAGTCACCAGGAAGTTGGTCAACCATGGAATTATATGAATTGGCTCAAATGCAGAAATGGATGGTTGGGACTTTTTGTACATGTTCATGGCTAGATCCACTTCAAAGAGACTCCTCATTGGTGACACTCTTTATCTTACTGCACAGATTGCAAACAAGGAGGGGGGGGGGGGGGGGGGGGGGGGGGGGGATGTGCAGGGCATCTCAATCATTCTAAGATGGTGGAAAAAGAGAGAAGAGAATCTGAGATTCCAATTCCAATTATGCGTTTATCTCAGATGAGTGAGCGACGAAGACCAACACGTGCCCTCTTCGGGGACATTACATGGGTGGTGAATATACCTAAGGGTCTGTCAGTTCGGTCCAATTTGTTCTCATGTGGTCTTGTGATCCTGCCTGAACCACCTTGCGTACCCCAAAAAAAAAAAAGGAAGTTTGCCAGATCACGTCATTTGGGACATTATATAGGAAGGAAATAGAGGTGAAGGTTTGAAGTTCATTAGAGAATTGGGGGCTTAGTTGAGGAGTGTAAGTAAGTTGGTGCTTTCTCAAGTCTTGTATTGTAGAAAAGCAAACGTGATGGCTTCATCCGGGTGATGCCATTATTGAAGGACTGGATGAACCCACCTCAGTAGCTGGACAAAGACTTTTGAGTCGATGAGGAATGACAAATGGTATAGATACTGACATAATGGTATTTTTGCAGGCTACATGGCAAGGGCCATCAATTGTTTGGCCTCCAGTGGCGAAAGCAATGGCTATGCAGAACTATGAAATTGCTACTGATTATTTCATGTCCGCAGATCAGCTCTATTTTATTTGTTTACATAATATACTTTTTGAGTTTTTTTTTTCTTTTTTGATGAGAGATATTTGTATAGGCATGTTCTTTTTTTCCTTTTTCTTCCTAATAATACAAATTGCAAATGGTCATCTTGTAAGAAAAATGTGATATTGTGCTTTCGACTTGTGACTTCTTCATAAATGGCTGATTCTGCTTCTAACATCACGTCTTATGCTTTAGGGCCCATTTGGATTCACTCAAATGTGGGTGTCTGCAATTTTTCAAAGTATGGGGATTTGAAACATGAATCCTGTTTCGTCGTTCAATTCTATATATCGTTTTCAAGGCATGTCTCTTAGATTTTCTTGCCATTTGGACTAAAGAACGTTTCGTTAGAATTTTAGAATTATTTGTTATACATGCTCAAACCATCTTGATGACGTTCTTGTTGCACCAAAGCCGAACCAAGTCAAATTCAAGAGTCCTTGTTAATTTAAAATTCTTTATTGAGTTGTTCTGTGTAGGATTAGAGTTTTGTTGGTAGTAGAGTCATATTAATATGGGGGTTGGCAACATGAGTCACAAGTCTTTATTTAATTTAATTATGAAGTTAGTTTTGTTAGTTAACTAGGAATCTTGTTTGAGCTAGGAGTCTTAGCGTCTATTGTTGTCTATAAAAAGACCACACGTGGTCACTAGAGAACAGAGTTTATTTTTATATGAAGAAATAAAGTGAGTTGGGTTTTAGTTACAGAACTTTAGCTTTCCAAGATCTACAAAATCAGAACAGAGAACTCAAAGCAAATATCGACAAGTTGACGCAACTACTAGAGAGATGAGGACTTTCATATCACGATGATGACGATGATTTGGATGATGTAGAAACTTCTTCAGAAGGTCCTTCCCATCTCTGTGTTCCGCATGACAAGTCGGGTTATCGAAACTTCGAAGGCCGAGAGAATAATCATGTTAGAGAATGAACGAACAACTATGATATTAAATTGAATTTCCCTAAATTCCATGGAGATCTTCATCTATAGGCATTCTTAAATTGAGTAAGTTCAGTTGAAAAATTCTTTGATTAGAAGGATCTCCCAGAAAACAAGAGGATGAAACTCGTCGCTACAGGATTACAAGGATGTACTTCTTGGTGGGATCAAGTTCAAGCATCACAGATAAGGAAAGGAAAAACATGGATTTCATTGTGGGAGAAGATGAAAACTAAACTACATGAGAAGTTTTTACCTGTAAATTTTGAACATACTCTTTTCAACGAATTCCAGAATCTTCGACAAGGCGACCGCACTGTGCAAGAGTGCACTGATGAATTTTATCGCCTACAGACCCGCAACAACTTACAAGAAAGTGATGAACAGGTCATGGTTCGTTACCGCAATGGCTTCCGTGTACCTATCCGAGACGAGGTTGCTCTTCAACGGATTTTGAAAGTGCATGATGCCTACCTATCGATTAGCGGTGCAAGCAGAAGACATGCTGGAAATGAGGAACAATCGACCGTACTTTACCTGTACTCCACAATCAATGACAAGAGGTCGTTCAATTGGTCGAGGTCAACCACCAAATCTTTCCATTCCTAGAACGGTCCCACAAGACGTTGATAGGAGAACTATCAATACAGTTTCGCATGTTACTCGAAGTGGATGTCAAGCCGAGGACTCCAATCCCTATGTTCGACCGGCTCCTTTCAACTGCTACCGTTGTGGAGAGTCTGGACATAGATCCAATGAATGTCCACTACGAAAGAATGTGAATTACATAGCACTAGAGAATGAAGCAGATGACTGTGAAGATGACCAATTTTGTGAAGAACAAGTGCATGACGAGGAAGGAGTAGACGAGGAATAGGAGTTTCACAGAAATTGTAAATGCTCAAACGTTGGTTATCCGATGTATTTTAATGACACCTTGAACCCTTGCTCGTGAGGATTGGTTGCGAACCAATGTTTTTCGAACACGCCTTTTAACCGGCGGAAAGGCATGCAATGTGATCATTGTTGATGGAAGCTGTGGGAATATAGTTTCAGAAGAGATGGTAGATAAGTTCCAACTGCGCACGGAAAGACATCCAAGATCGTACCGGATTGGATGGTTTAAGAAAGGGAATGAAGTTCCGATAACTAAAAGATGTCTCGTTCCCTTCTCTATTCGTGCCTATGAAGACAAGATTTGGTGCAATGTGGTTCCCATGGATGCGTGCCACTTGTTGGGATGACTGTGGCAATTTGATCGACGCACCATACATGATGGGTATAAAAATACCTACACATTCACACTTCATGGGGAAAAGATCATACTTGTACCACTCAAGGAGGAATCGGTAGAGGAAGCCAAAATAGTAGAAGGATCTAACTTGCTTACTTTGAGTGAGGTTGAAGATACAATGCATTATGATGGGAGGGTTTTTGTTCTAGTTGGGAAAAACTCGACATCACCGACATCCATTCCTAAAGAGTTGGAGGCTATGATGAAGGATTTTAGTGACATGATGTTAAAAGACTTACTACCAAGCTTGCCTCCAATGAGAGATGTTCAACACCAAATTGACCTCATCCCAAGATTAAGCCTTCTGAATCAAGCAACTTACATGATGGGTTTGAAAGAACATGATGAGTTACAATGTTAAGTATCTGAACTTACACGAAAAGGCTTCATCAAAGAAAGCACGAGTTCATGTGTTGTTCCAACCTTACTCACATCAAAGAAAGATCGATTGTGGAGGATGTGTGTTGATAGCAGGGCTATCAACACAATCACAATGAAATATTGATTCTCGATTCCACGCCTAGATGACATGATTGACATGTTAGCAAGAGCATGCATTTTATCTAAAATTGATCTTCGGAGTGACTATCACCAAATCAAAATTCGATTGGGTGATGAATGGAAGACCGCGTTCAAGACTCGTGGAGGTATATTCAAATGGCTAGTGATGTCGTTTGGCCTAACCAATGCACCAAGCATGTTCATGTGCATGATGAATCACATGTTGCTACCCTTCATCGGCAAGTTTGTTGTGGTGTATTTTGATGACATCCTTATCAATGGTCGGAATCCAAAAGATCACCAAGATCATTTGCGTTAGGTACTCACCACATTACAATCAGAAAAATTATTTGTCAATTAGAAAAAATGCACATTCATGATAAATAGTTTAATATTTTTGGGCTATGTGGTATCGACCGGAAGGTATCCAAGTTGATCTTGAAAAGGTGAGGCCATCATGGAGTAGTTGACACTTAGAAACATTGGTGAAGTTCGAAGCTTTTATGGAGTTGCCATCTTTTATATGCGTTCCATTAAAAAATTTAGTTCCTTGGAGGCTCCTATAATGAATTGCATGAAGAAAGGTACATTTGTTTGGAAGCCAGAAGCTCAACAAAGTTTTGATTGTGTTAAAGAAAAGATGAGTTCAGTACCAGTACTCGCTACACCAGACTTTGACAAAATATTTGAAGTTGAGTGTGATGCTTCACATAGTGGAATTGGTGCCATACTTAGCCAAGAAAGAAGACCAATTACCTTTTTCAGCGAGAAATTGAATGATACTCGAAAACATTATTCAAAATATGATATCGAATTCTATGCAATCATTCAAGCACTTCAATATTGGTGACATTACCTAATTCAACGAGAATTTAACCTTTACTCAGATCATGAGTCTCTAAAGTTCATTAATAGCCAACACAATCTCAATAGGCGACATGCCAAATGGGTCTCTCTCTTACAAGAATACACTTTTGTGTTGCACCATAAAGCAGGGAGTCAAAATCGTGTGGTCGATGCATTGAGTGGAAAAGTTGTCATCTTAGGGACAATGCAAGTATAAGTTATCGGGTTTGATGTACTCAAAGATCTTTATGCGAAAGACAATTTTTTCAAGATACATTTGGAAGATGTAATTAAAATAGGAATTACAAAATATAATTTACAGTCGGGATTTCTTTTTAAGTGAAATCGACTATGTATTCCTGAAATTTCTCTACGTCATGCCATCATTAATGAACTAAATACAGGAGGGTTGGCCAGGCATTTCAGTTGTGATAAGACCTTAGCACTTGTCGATGACAAATACTATTGGCCAAAGCTTCGTTGAGACATTATACGGTTCGTTGAAAGGTGTCGGATATGTCAAATTTTTAAGGGACATGCACAAAATATGAGATTGTATACACCTTTACCAGCTCCAGAAACCCCATGGGTAGAAGCCAACATGGATTTTGTACTAAGTTCACCTGGTACTCAGCGTGGAGTTGACTCAATCATGGTGGTAGTTGACCGATTCTCTAAAATGACCCACTTCGTGGCTTGTAAAAAGGTCATAGATGCAAGCCATGGTGTTTATCTATACTTTAAGGAGATTGTGCGGCTTCATGGTGTCCCAAAGACAATCACTTTCAATCAAGACACGAAATTTATGAGTCACTTTTGACGAACTTTATGGACAAAACTAGGGACCAAATTGCAGTTCTTTAATGCATACAATCCACAAATAGATGGACAAATGGAGGTGACAAATCGAAGCCTAGGTAATCTTTTGAGAAGCCTTGCAGGTGATCGGTGATCGTGTCAAACAATGGGATCTTGCTCTACCTCAAGCTGAATTTGCTTACAATAGTTCGACTAATCAATCTATGGGAAAATCCCTTTTTGAAATTGCGTATGGACATATACCAAATAATGTTTTTTATTTAGTTTCATTACCTACTACAAAGTGGGTAAGTGGAGATGCAGAGGCCCTTGTTGCTAACGTCAAAGAAATTCACAATGAAGTTCGAAAAATGTTAGAACAAAAAAATATGGAATATAAGGTAGCTACAGGCATGCATTGAAGACAAAAGATATTTCAAGAAGGTGATTTGGTCAGAGCTTATTTGCATAAAGAAAGGTTTCTGGTGGGGACGTACAACAGTTGAAATGCAAGAATATTGGACCATGCAAAATTCTTCGAAAGACCAATGATAATGCCTATCATATTGAACTTCCAAAAGAGCTTGACATTTCACCAATATTCAATGTTTCAGATCTATACATTTATCATGGGGAAAACAATGAGAAAGAAGATTTTCAATGCACGAATTCGTCGAGGGTCGAATCCTCTCCAACCAGGGGAGAATGATGACATTCTTGATGCACCAAAGCCCAAACTGAGTCAAATTCAAGAGTCCTTGTTAATTTAAAATTCTTTATTTAGTTGTTCTATGTAGGATTAGAGTTTTGTTGGTAGTATAGTCACGTTAGCATCACAAGTCTTTATTTTATTTAATTATGAAGCTAGTTTAAGACCACACATGGTCACCAAAGAAAACAGAGTTTATTTTTATATTAAGAAATAAAGTAAAAGTTGGGTTCTAGTTATAGAACCTAGTATTTTTTTTTTGTGTGTGGGTGAGACCTATCAAAAGGAGCGCTTTATTCTTTGTCTTCTTTAATATATCAAATATTCTACAGATTTTGTGGACGGTTATTATTAACAGAATTTGTGGCTGTATCACATCTCAATTTAGTTTTACATAAAAGTTTGTACTAATGGAGTACTTCTTTGCTGATATTAGTATCTCATTTTTGTTTTTGTTTTTCTTATTATTGATCAACCTCAACATCTTTATCCCTATTATTGTGTTTGTTATTTCACGGTTTCAATTTCTTTCTTATAAAATTTTCCTTTAATTTTGATTAGTTCATGTTGGTTATATAATAATCACAAGGCATATCCTATTATTATTATGGGGGCGGATCATGGGACATATGCAAAAACAATGGTTTTTCAAAATATGGGTTAGATGTTTTGGATTGAGCTGATTTTTTGTGAGGATGGTCTCTATGATGAGAAGATCATCCTCATAAAAAATCAATTCAATCTGAAACTTCTTAGTCCATCAAAACTTGTTTACAAAGTATTGGTAAAAAATTGACGGTCCACATTCTAAATCACTCTTGATGGGTATAGGAGTTTTGATTGAACTGATTTTTTTTAGGATGATCTTCTCATCATAAAGATCATCCTCACAAAAAATCAGCTCAATCTGAAACTTTTAACCCATATTTTGAAAATTTATTTTTATTACATTGTTTTTACATATGTCCCCTGATCCGTTCCCTATTATTATTATTATTATCATAAACATTGTAATGTGTTTTTAAGGGGAATTTAAAATAATAAAAAATTGTAAATGACATAAATAGTGGTTTCGACCGGAATATTGACAAATAAAAATTGTACACACTTTCATGTTGGTGGCTGTAGAAACTGACATATTTTAACTGAGGCAATCGGATATGTCGATCTTTAATAACTTTCTTGTTGAAGCTAACGGTGAGGTGAAATTTTTTTATTAGACCCTTTTGATATTTTATGTAATTTAATCAGCTTAACTCTCTTTTCAGATTCTATTAACCTGAACGAATGCATAATCATCAAGAAAAATTACTATCTTTTTCTTTAAATTTTTTATTAACCAATTTCCCCCCCTCTAATATTAATATTAACACTTAAATGTGAAAAACGAAATCCAAACGAATCAGATTGCAGTTTCCATCCAATGGCCTATTGCAATTGCGCGTAAGGAAAATATTTAAAAATCAAGAAACACTATAAATGAGAAAGGTTCTCCATCAAAACAATAAAAATCAAAAAAGTACATTACATGTAATAAAAACTAAGCCGAATCTAGTAAGACAAGAACCAAGTCATTTGGCTCAACTAATGGTAAAAGGTAGTGCAAATAATCTTTACTATTGTAGGCACCAAGTGAAGTGTGAGAAGTGATTTTCCTTTTAAACATGTCTCAAGTCCAAGTCCCTCTATATTTGATGGTGTGCATGAAGTGACCCATTTTATGATTTTGATTTTAACCAATTTCTGATTCTAACTATAGAAGAATCACTTTAATAAACCGAACCACACGTAGCATCAGATTCCATGGAATGGATTTTGGGAGGAAAAAAAATCGGATTCTAGAATCCAAACCATAATCCCATTTAGGCTTAAGCAAGTTGGACTTTTCTGTTCATGTGTAAGTTTTGTTTTCTTTTGTAGGATTGAGTATTATAGATCATGATGACAGTATATAGATGCAATGGTTGTAAAGGTGAATTGTTTTGAATGAAAAAAAGAATCACCATTTGATACATTTTATCGGTGAGATTACTTTGGTGTATAATAGGGAGCTAAAGGACCTTCTACGAAGAAAAGAATCACCATTTGATACGTCATTTTATCTATGGGATTACTTTACCCAGAGGGCCTTGCATGAAGTAAAGAATCACCATTCTTTCCATCTTGTATGACAACTTCAACGATTTTACATGAAGAAAAGAATCACCATTCCATGCATCTATTTGTAGGATTTACTTTAAGCCAAGATTAACTTGAAGCGTTTGGCATGAAAAAAAAAGAATGGATCGGATCGGACCCAAAATCTGGTTTTGATCCAATAAATTTGGATCCAAATCTAGGATCAAGATACTGATATGGTTTTTGGATCAATCATATCCCAATCTTATAAGGACCCAAGTTTATATACTGGGAGGAACTCTATAAATTATATAATTTGGATCCAAATCTTTTTTTTTTTTTTTTTTAAGTTTTTGTATCTCAAGTTGGATTTGATCGGATTCAGATTGATCCGATCATTGCCTGATCCATTGACGGCCCTAGTTCCTAGTTCCATGATGTGAAAGTGACTCGAAGGGCCTTGCATGAAGAAAAGAATCATCACTTGACATGTCTTACTCGTGCAGTAAATACCTTCACAAAACTTTACAATTCCATTGAGTTTCCTCTTTCAACACGAATTGGCAAGTTCCCTCCTTCTTCAACACGATTGAGGTGCCCAACACAACAAGGAAAGCTCTCTCTCCCTCTATTTATCTTCACCCATCTCTCTCGCATCCTTTCTCTGACTTCCATACCTCAAATCTCTGCAACTCTCTCTCTCTCTCTCTCTCTGCATCCCAACGACTCACTGCTGAATCACCATGTATGTCTCTCATCTTTTTCACATCTCTCTCTCAATCTCCTCTCAATATGTTTCCCTCAATCTCATTCAATTTTATTATTAAAATATTTCAATGTAAAAAAAATTGCTAAACACTTGCAAAATATGACTCTTTTCCAGCACTACAATGACTTTTGTCTTGTATAACTCAATATCTGCCATCCTCATTACATATAGTGTCTCCTTACACTAATGTTTGTTTTGTTTTTCTTTTAATTTTTTTCACAGATTTTTTTGCTCACCAAATTGGGAAAGGTAAAAACTCTCTAGCAAATAATTTATTTTTTTATGGCAATTGTATTTGTTTAATCTATAATTATCAATTTATTTATATGTGTTTTTGTTTTGATTTGCCTGTGTTTAAGGAATGATACAAGCAACGCATAAATGGATTTTCTTTATTTTTGTTTCAGACATTGGAATTTAGCTACTTTAAAAATAGCTAAGATGTCTCCCTTGTTTTATTCTTTTCAACCTCATATTAAATCTACTCTTTGTGTTTTAGATTTTTTTTACAAGTTCTTGGATTCATTATGGGTAAATGAGGTTGAAACAACAACTGAAAAATACGCCTATTGTCACATCGATGTTACTTATTTGTCACGAAGTTTAGCATTAGCGATGGTTTTGAGATGGAAAAAATGTAGGGCCTTAATGTTTTTCTTTCACAATTACCAATTCTCAAAATTAAAAAACCCAAAAACTACACTTGATTTGGTTGTTTCTCAAGTTGAGTCGACTAGAATGAGTCAAATAAAATATCTTAAATCTATAAATTTATAAATATATTTTAAATATTTTAAATTAAAAATATTAATTTTTTGGTCTCCACAAAAGAATATTACAATTATACGAATAACTAAGCCAAGTCTGTTGATTAAGCTAAGAGTGAACCAAAGGGCTTTGCATGAAGTAAAGAATCACCATTCTATGCATCTATTTGTAGGATTTACTTCAAGTCAAGAGTGATTTGAAGTGCTTGACATGAAAAAAATAATGGATCAGACCATACCCAAAATTAGATCTGGTTTGATCCAATAAATTTGGATCCAGATCTAGAATCAAGATACTGATAAGGTTCCGATCTGATAATCTATCTAATCAATTTTGGATCAACCATATCCCACAACTTGGGAAACGATTTTCCTACCTCTTAAAGTTATTCTTTCACAATTACCACCTCTCAAAATTAAAACCCCAAAAACTCAACTTGATTGGGATGTTTATCGAGTCAAGTCAACTTAAATGAGTCAAATAAAATATCGTAAATTTATAAATACTAGCAAAATGCACATGCATTGCATCTGAACTAGTAAATAATTATCAAAAATTATATTATTTTTTTTGCCTATGACTAAAAAAATTGTCTTGTTTCTAAATAATGACACTTATTCCAATATTTGAAGTTACCTGATTGTATTTTTCTATCTATATATCTTGACGCCTCTTTCTTATCATTTAAAATTATTTATTCTATAATAGGTGGAGGGAGTTTTAGTTTTGAATCTTAATATGTGAGATGTTAATCTTCATTATTAATCAATTAATCTATCGATTGCATGCATTTGTTTCGAACCTGGTGTTTGATGTATATGATTTAAAGCATATGCAAATCACTAGCAAACTAAAATGACCTTATACCAAATAACTACTAATGCCCTTTTGGCTGTGATATTATATCATGAACATATATAATTCAAAGGTTTTATTTTTTTATGGTAACTAGGCATCAATACATTTTGCCTCAAAGTGATACCACATCGATATGTGAACTTATAATTAGAAATATCTTATCAATTTAAAGTTTAGAGATTTATTCGGTAGTCTTATCTGTTGTATTTTTATTACAACAAATCTCTTGGAGTTCTGACAACTCCAAAAGAACCATACCTTATCTTGGATTGGGACCCACATCATTCTTAAAATTTTAATACCCTTGTTTATTTATATCAAAAATACTACTTTACTAATTTTAGTTAGGTAAATTTCTAAAATGCATCATCTTGTGACATCCAAAAACATGATCTATTGTCAAAGGGCTATAGAGGGCAAAAGTCTAAGACTTTAAAAAAAAAGCAATTAAATTTTTTTTTTTTCACCGTGAAAATTTAATTTAAAATTTGAAAGTTAATAGTAGTCTATTTTAAACACCTTGGATCAAGTCTAAAATGATATATATTTTTTGAATATAGGTTTTTTCAAGAAATCTAGAAAGCTATGGCATTGAATTTCCAATGTGATAATCCATGTGGGCCCAATGACCCTTAATAAGATTTGAAATCTCACTAAGTTAGTAAAAGTAAGACGAGTTTGGTTTAAACCAAAAAACACTTTCCCTAGGAACTTAGTAAGATTTTACCTCTTGCTAAGAGGGGTCCTTCATCTTTGGAACTTGGAAGTCCAACACCACAGCTCTCTAGACTTCATGGAAAGCTATGATAAAAATAGAACAAAAAAAATTAATATTTTTTTGGACTTAGAAGTGATTTTGAAAATGGACGGCTAACCGAACTTCCATGGATCTCTAATTTAAAATCAAATTTCAACCATGAAAAATAACATTTAAAAACAAACAAAAAAATCTTTCTTTCAATGTTCGTAGAATTTTGTCCTCTACAATCCTATGGCATCAGATCATGTTTTTGGATGCCACAAGGTGAGTTCAACAACCCATAGTAAGATTTAAAATTTTACGAAGTTTAGTTTTACTCAAGTTTAACGGTGGTTTCAATATGAGAAACATTTTCCTTACTAACATAGTAAGATTTTAAGTCTTACTAAGGGTTGTTTTACATAAATGAATTACCATATCAGCAATCCAACACCACAACCTTCTTAAGTCTCTTCAAAAGACTCAGATCCTAAAAAAGAAATTTCAAAAAACAATTTCTTGAAGCAATCAATTGGTCATGATGTCTTCTTGCTGATGTAAAGTATCCCTGAATCTAGCATTTCAAATTCATGAAGCAATGCTTTTCCTGTAGTCCAGCACTTTTCCTTATGTTTATTTGATCTTTATTTTTAACTACTAACATAGGAGTAACTCCAAACGCAAATCTATACTTTTTATCTCTATATACAGAAGATGCTTTCCTCGGAACCAAAACGAACTCCATAGGTCAACCTCTAAATCACTATTCATGCCTATAATTCACTGTTTACATAATTAAAAATAATAAAATTATTATTGACAACCCAACTTTACTTATTACACCCAAGTTAAATATAAAACAAATAATAAAGTTGGTATTGGCAACCCAACTTTACTTGTTACACCCCATGTTAAATATTTAAAAAAATTATTTGGTATTGGCAACCCAACTTCATTTGTTACACGCAATTTAAATATAAAAAACAATCCACCAATGAAAATAATTAATTTTTTTTTGTACAGATATATTGATTAAATTTAGTATTTTATATGATTCTAATCACTAGAAAACAGTTGTTGAAGTTGTTTGAATGAGTTATAATGATTTGTATTATTGAATAAATAATTTGAACTAAATTTTTGTAATGTTTACATGTGTGTTCTAATTTTTTAAATTGGGGTGTGATAAATAATCCAATTGAATGATGTTTGGATTGAAATTTTATCACATTCGTTGGACAGTTGTTCGGCCCTACTTCAATTTGGTCTCATCATCTCATGTTTAGTAAAAAAATATAAATATATATTTAAAACAGTTGTTCGACCCTACTCATAAAGCTACAACGTGTTTTATCTTATATGAGCAAAAAGATTTGGAATAGACTGATTTTTTGTGAAGATGATCTCTATGGTGAGGGGATCTTCTTTGCAAAAAATCAGCCCATTCTGAAACTTCTAACCCCATAAAAAGTGATTTACAAAAAATGGATGGTTCACAATTCTTCAACTCATAGATATGGGGTTTGAAGTTTTAGAAAGGGCTGATTTTTTTTTGAGGATGATCTCCTCGTCATAGAGATCATCCTCACCAAAAATCAACTCAATTCGAAACTTTTGGCCCACATAGGACATAACACATTGTAAATATATGAGTAGATGTGTACATGGATCCTGACCCATATATATATATATATATATACTTATTCTCACAACACGTTTGGTCCTATATGGTTTAAAAGTTCCGGATTGGGCTGATTTTTTGTGAGGATGATTTCTATGGTGAGGAGATCATCCTCACCAAAAATCAACCAAATCTGAAATTTCTATGTCTATCAAAAGTGATTTACAAATTTTCGGTAAACAATCGATGGTTCACAATTCTAAAATCACTTTTCAGGGACTTAGAAGTTTCAAATTCGGCTGATTTTTGGTGAGGATGATCTCCTCACCATGGAGATCATCCTCACAAAAAACCAGCCCAATCCGAAACTTTTAAACTGCATATGACAAATGTGTTGTGTGGCTTTTGTAAGAATAAAGCCACATAATTACTCTGTTTTCGTTTGATCTCAGGAAGAAAGTAGTTGAAAAACAAAATGCAAGCACAGGATAACATGTTCGAGAGGGGATTAGAAAACTGTCCCAAGCTAATGCAGAGGGCCAGGACTGAAGCCCTGGAATCCTTGACAGATCGGTATATTGGAGTGATCTCCATAGGGGGACTGAAAATAGCAGACATGATTGGAATGGGGAGACGGAGGACTGCGAAATATATTGTGAAGGAAGTGATGGATCACCACCTCTTCGATATTGTGATGTGGATTTCGATGCAGCCGGAAAGTGATTGGAGCATGGAGAATATCCAAATGACCATCATTGAGAAACTTGGATTGGTTCTTCCACCATCCTATAGGAGACCGATTGACGACGATGACGATGATTATGAATGGGACGAGAGGGTTGTAGCGAGAATAATCTATGACTCATTAGAGAATAAGAAGTTCTTATTGGTATTGGATGATCCCCCATCAGAAGGTATCAAATATTTAACTGTCGGTGTTCCACAGCCTGGCCTAACTAACGAAAGAAAGATGTTGATCGTTACTGCATCAGAAGATGTTAGTAGGGTGATGCAAACCCAAAGAGCTATCTGGCTTATGATACAAACTGACAGAGATTTCCTTGGGTTGATGAAAGAAGAGTGCTTGAATGTGGTTGATTCTCCAAGGTTCCATGCTTATCAATTTAGTACTCAATTAGAAGAATCCATCCTAGATTGTTTTAAATGTATTGCTAACTTTTCCACTCATGGAGGGTCGAGTACTGAGTTGATTTATTGTTGGTTAGGAGAGAGATTATTAATTGGGAGTGGGAGTGAAGGAAACAATAATAATCAGGATGATATCATTACGGAGTGGGAAATGGGTCAAGATCTGCTGACAGAGTTTACACGATGGGGTGTGATAATGTCAAAAGAAGATGGAAATATCTGTGTGGCAAATGAGCTTGTAATTAAATCATTTATTTACTGTATCTTGAAAGGCTTGATATTTGGATCTCACAGAACCAACTTTGCAAACGTGGTTCTACAGTTGGCAGGCTATTTCAGTTCTATATTTCAGGATAACCCCAAATGGAAACTTGATTTTTCAGGATTCTCCAATGACATTGATGAGCTTGATATTTCAAGATTATTCTCCAATGCCTCCACGCTGGTGATTCGATGCAGTGACAAAGTGGAACACATCCCAGATGACTCGTTTAATCAAACAGAGGGGCTTCGAGTCCTACAAATCTCAGGTGCATCTCTTTCATCCTTGCCAGATCGCTTGCCCCCAAATCTCATAGTACTAAACCTGCGAAATTGTTGCAACCTAAGGCATATACCCCCTTCCATACAAGTTGTAGAGAATCTTGAAATACTTGATCTTTCAGCTACTTCACTTGTTTTTCCTTCCCCAGATGATCTCTCATTTTCCTTTGAGGGTCTGCGGAAACTTCGGCTTCTCAATCTTTCTAACAACCCATGCCTCTCCTCATTCCCATCATCATTCTTTTCCAACTTGAGTGATCTCGAGCAACTCTTACTAGAGAATTGTGAAACACTATTTCATTTACCCGATGATTCTTTTCAATCATTGGTGAAACTACGAGTTCTCAACCTCTCCAATGCCCATTCCTTGCTATCCCTACCATCTTCCCTTTCTCATTGCATCAATCTCAAGGCTCTTGTTCTAAGAAATTGTTTTAAGTTGGAGATCGTGGTTTCTCATTTAAGTCAATTACAGGCACTTGAGTCGCTCGACTTATCAGGTTGTAAGGCCCTACAAGACATCTCTTCCTTTGGGCGGTTTAAGCTACCAAACCTCCGATTTCTCGACATTTCTAGAACCACCACCCTGTTACTTCAACTTTCGTTAAGAGGTTATCGGAGCCTGGAAATGTTAGAGTTGGAAGGAGTCACAGGGGTTGAGGTGCTCGATCTTTCAGGTACCAAAATCAAACGCTTTCCCCATGAAGTCTGCTCCTCTAAGGAGGGGACGAATTCTCTAAAACGTTTGTATCTGCTGGGCACAAATCACCTATGCGAAGCTGATTGGGAACAAATTGACTGCCCGCCCGAAGAGCTTCTTTTATGGGATCAGTGCTGCAACAAGCACGAGGAGTCTAACCATCATCATCATCATGATCAGCAGCCCCTCCTTGATGACAAACAGCTTCCACAAGCTTTCATATCAGTAAGTAGTAGCACTAAAATCTTTAAATCCCTATTGAACATCGATTCCTCCTTTTTCGAAGACTTGTCAAGATTCCATGTCAGCATATCTCCTTGTTGTGATTCTGATTCTGAACAAGGAGGAGGAGGAGGAGGAGGAAACAAGGAAATTGTTAAAAAAGTTGCTTCTTTGAAAAGAAAATTTTCCTTTACAGAGACATTTATTACAAGTCCGTCTCCTCTTGTTCCTCCACCACCACCTCACTCACCCCTACCCTACATTTTACTCATTTTACTACTACGAGTAAAGGAGGGCATTTTTTGGAGATCAACGGCCAGAATTGTTTCCCTAAGAATCTTACAGGTGTTCTCTATGACACACAATTTCTCTCTCTGCACGACAACAGATTTGTTGAATCATTAGATGAATTTAGTGATGCATTTCAAAGTGTGGAAGAGTGTTGGATACAGAGATGCCATGGAATGAAGCACATTTTTTCGAATTCAAAGAGAACAAGGTATTATTTTGCCAGGTATGGCAAAAATAAATTGAAGCCGCTACGGAACCTTTGGGTCTCGAATCTTGCAAGATTAAACAAATTGATTGTGGCAGATACAGAGATCCACGTCAGGTCTCTAAAACAGATTCGTTTGGAGTATTGTCCAATGCTCAACTGTGTTCTCTCTAATTTCACCATGAGAAATAATATTAATTTTCCAGTATTAGAAACTTTGGAGATCAGATTTTGTGGCAGATTGGAGATTGTGTTTAAAACGCTAGATGAAGATGAAGATGAAGATGAAGTTGAAGTTGAAGATGAAGATGAAGACTGCCCTTCCTTGTTCCCCGGATTGAAAACCTTGTGCCTTTGGGAGCTTCCAGCCTTAAAGACTATCTGCAGTGAGAGGAGCAGATTCAATTTGCTGCATTGTCCAGAATTGAAGGAAATTAGAGTGAGAGGCTGTCCAAACTTGCGTAAACTCCCTTTTCGTCTCACCCATCTCGATCACGTAAAAGCTGATAAAAAAAATAGAAATAAAAGGGGAGTCAATGTGGTGGAACAAATTGCAATGGAAAAAGGACGAAAAGGAGGGTACAAAGCGTCACATCAATTTTGTTGCATGCCCACCATTTACTCTACCCAATAAACACACATGATGTACAATTAATCAGAGGTCTCTCTCTCTCTCTCTCTCTCTCTCTCTCTCTCTCTCTCTCTCTCTCTACTGTACTGTACTGAAATAGTATCAATCGGATTGGATCCAATTCAATCTATCATTCTAAGTTTTGGATTATGGATTCAATTCATTGTCCCTCTTTTATTCAAGCCTTAAATATGAAAAAATATTTTTTTTAATTATATATAAATCTAATCTAGACAATGAGCTCTAGAGATCTGATAATGGCTTAAGATGAAGATCCCAATCCAGACATTACATGATCCTTCTGTCCATTTAATAGACATACTATTAATTCAAAGTCAATCAACTGAATTATAAATTTGTGTTCTTTGTGAAATTGGGTTTTACATTGAGTTTGGGTTTGACCCATTCCATTGACAGCCCTAACGGCAATGTAGTGTCCCATCTTCGTACCAACTTATGATTCTTGTGCTTTGTGCAGTGGCAGTGAACTTTGAAGCCCAACACGAATACACTGGATCTACTAATAATATTTGCGTGATGTGTGTGGTGTGCTGAAACTACTAATAGTTGTTGTATCGTGTGTTGTGTCTATTGTGTTCGGAACCATAAGTGTCATATTGGATCTATTGATAATGGTTGTATCGTGTGTTGTGAGTGTGCTTAAGTAATTTAGTTGTAATTACATATAATGACGACACAAAAGAAATAAGGTGTTAGTTTGTGTGTAATAAACAGCTTCCCAATTGTTTATCATCAATGCTTCTTTTATTTGTGTTGGAAAGAAAAATTATAATCCAAAATATATTTATGTTATATGATATAATTGTACGTTAGGACTATAAATCATATTAAATATTGTATTTTAATATTATAGATTAAAGTTAATCGTTGTTGACTCCCTATTCTTACTTCTGATTTATACTCAGTTTTAAGGTCCACATGATAGTTGTCCTCTTGAAGAAGATCATCGTTGTCAAATTAGGAGTGCATATTAGATTGGGTAAATCCGAGAACCGAACCAATCTGAAACCTTTTGGATTGGATTGGTTCAGATTGAACATGATTTGGTTCGGGTCCGGATTGTAAAAAAAATCCAATTGATTTGGTTTGGTTCCGAATTAGGAGTATGATAGAACCGAACCAATCCGAGGGTGTCCAAACTTGCGTAAACTCCCAAAGGGAGAGAAAGAGAGAGAGAGGGCACAAAGTGTCACATTAATTTTGTTGCATGCCCACCGTTTACTCTACCCAATAAACACTCATGATGTAACGTACAATTAATCAAAGGTGCCTCTCTCTTATATATATATAGGGTCCATTCAGCACCAAACATTTAGGCCAACATTTTTGTCCTACATGGGTTAGAAGTTTTGGAATGGACTAATTTTTGGTGAGGATGATCTCTACGGTGAGGAGATCATCCTCACCAAAAATCAGCCCATTCCAAAACTTCTAGCCCCATGTTTACAAGTTGAAAAATCGTGGACCGTCCATTTTTTGTAAACCATTTTTGATGGCGTTAGAAGTTTTGGAATGGGCTGATTTTTGGTGATGATGATCTCCTCACCATAGAGATCATCCTCACCAAAAATCAGCCCATTCCAAAACTTCTAACCCATGTTTTGAAAAATGTTTTGCCAAAATGTTTGGTGCTGAACATTTCCCATATATATATATATATATATATATATGGGAAATGTTCAGCACCCTAAGTTTTACCACACACTTGAACAAACGTTTTTTGTCCTACATGGGTTAGAAGTTTTGGAATGAGCTGATTTTTGGTGAGGATGATCTCTATGATTAGAAGATCATCCTCCCCAAAAATCAGCCCATTCCGAAATGTTTAGCTCCATGTTTACATGTTGAAAAATCGTGGACCGTCCATTTTTTGTAAATCAATTTTGATGGGGTTAGAAGTTTTGGAATGAGCTGATTTTTGGTGAGGATGATCTCCTCACCATAGAGATCATCCTCACCAAAAATCAGCTCATTCCGAAACTTCTAACCCATGTAAGACAAAACGCGTTTGTTAAAGTGTGTGGTAAAACTTAGGGTGCCGAACGGGACCCTATATATATATATATACTGAAATAGTATCAATCAGATTGGATCCAATTCACTCTACCATTTTAAGTTTTAGAATAGGTCTGAAATAATATTTAGTGTTTCAAATCAGATTCAATCTGACCCCGATTTCAAAAAACTATGAATGAAAATCATATATTTAAATAATATACCCTCACCAAAAGTCCATGTGGCAGCCAAAAACATGAATGGCTGTCACCTGAATGTAGAGACTAAAAATTTTATGGACTTTAAATAAAATTAAAAACCAAATATATTTGTTACCTCTCAATTTGAATTATTACTTTACGAGTTCATCGGCCTTCATTTTCAAATCTTAGATAAAGCCACAAAATAAATAAATAAATAAATAAAGGTTTGTGTTGGATCTACTAATAATGTGCAGTGGGAGTAAACTTTGAAGCCCATCTCCATCCAACTTATGATTCTTTAGATTTGTGCAGTGGGAGAAAACTTTGAAGCCCATCAAGACTTTAAAAAAAGTTTTTTTTTTTTTTTCTTATAACAGTTTTGTATAAGCCTAGTTTAGCTACAAGGAAATCTAGACATCTCATTGTGTCAGTTGGACATGATAGTCCTCATGGCCCAAATGAGGAACTCTGTCCATGATTCTACGGTCCACTTAATATTTGTATTGCTGACCCAAAATCAATCTAATGAATTATAAAATTGGGTTTTTAACAGAATCCAAATCTTGACTTGGACCCTAAGTTTTCATATCAAAATTGGGCTTGATCCGATCCATTGACAGCCCTAATAACCATTTGGTATCCTATCTCCATACCAACTTATGATTCTTTAGATTTGTGCAGTGGGAGTAAACTTTGAAGCCCATGGCAAAGGCACATTACTATAGATCGATTTCGTTGTGTATCCTGAAGAAATTTATCTATGATTCTATGCCCTTGCCACATCAGCCAAGTAGAGGATTGACTGAAAAAATTTAATACGAAAATCACGAATCTTTTATGTTATATATGATAGAGTTGTGTTAGTAACCATGATTCATATTAAATATTGTGTTTTAGTATTTTAGATCAATTTTATTCGATGTTGACTCCCTATTCTCCCAAGAAGATCATCATTTGTCAAAAGTATGTGAATTTCAATATTATAATTAATGATTTAGTTTAGAAATTTAATTTTAAATAAAATTTTCATGAGATTTGAAATGTCAAAATAAATTAATCTTTTCCAGAATGGTATTTCAATGTCTAAACTAATTGTTCAATTGGATTCCCCAAAAGAATATTCAAGCTGACTAGCAGAGTACAAATAGGGAGAAAGAATAGACTAACTCTTTACATTATATGACCAAGGTCAGTTTTTTAAAACATAACATATATGATTGGACACTCTTTTTATTTGCATGATTTTTAATGCAATTCCATATGTCCAAATTGTTATCGATAACAGAAAAGTTACGACACAATAGAAGTCTAATATATGATTCTATTTTTTATTTTTTATTTTTGTGACAATATTTGAATTGTACGGAGATTGGACGTTGAGGTTTAATTTAATCCTAGAGATAAGGTTGTCGTATCAATTGCGCATTTTGGGAGACCTTGAATATTTAAAAAACGATGGCACCGCTAAGCCAGTGATCAATGGTTTGATTTGATTGGATATATATAGACATTATACATTGTCATATTGAAGGTAAAGTCTTTTACCAGGAAAAGCCTAAGCTGAAATATTATTTACGTATTCTCCCTTAAAGTTGAAACAACCCCCTCGAAACCTTATTTTTAAAACTTAGTTACGAATTTTCCTTAATCATATATCACTTAAGATGCCTAAATGTAAAATAATATCAAGCTATTTTATTGTTGCCAAGCATATATGCCCATGTGTTTCTCATCATTTTTCTTTAGAAGCTGATCTAATATGAGATTTATCATAGTTTCTATAGAAATGATCGTTATAACAAGACATAAATTTCAATGTTTTTCCACAAGTAAGCGTAGTTGGTAAAGTCTTTGGGTGACAATATCATTAACCTGAGTTCTATTGCCACCAACACCAAGTTACTAATCTCATTACAAACAGTCATATCCGGTGGCAACACCAAAAACTTTCCATGACATGGATGACCACATTTTGAAAGTATAGTTGGGAGGAAGAATTAATATTAATAAAATAAATACGTTTTGTATGGGTCATAAATTCATATTTAATCTGGATTGTACACATGGAGGCTATACACCTTGATACATGGCAATGATAATGGAAAGGCTTACGATTACTGAAGGAACCTGATGAGTAAAGAAACTAAAAATAGATTGATTCTCTTAACTTTTGATAAATTACAATCAACCTAATAGGGTTTATACAGTAGACCAAATCTAATCCTAATTTAATCAAATCCCTTATCTTACGTTCCTAATCTAATATGAGATTTATCATAGTTTCTATAGAAATCATTTGATGCACATTGCTTCCCATCTAATATTCTAACACCCCCTCCCCCTCCCCCTCCCCCTCTCCCTCTCTCTCTCAAACTCATGGTAGTCGACGATCATTGTGAGTTTGCTAAAGTAAGTTGCATCCATGAACTAAATCATTGATGAAGATTCGGCAATTCCAATATAAGTTGTATCTATGATATAGAAATTTGCTTGACCAATTGTTCTATGAATGTCTTCCCAATAACAACGATGTATCCAACTATGTTGAAAATGAAGAGCAAATAGCTATACTCAAAAAAGGCCTCGATTGGATCATGATGAGTTTGACCAAGAAGGATTCAGAGGCTAAAAAATTGATAATAAACTTGATCAAAGAAATATTTAGAGATTCAAAATAGGTAATGAGCTTGATCACTATGGATTCAAGGGCTCTTTTGAATAAACAAAAAAAGAAAAAAAGAGAGAGCTTGATCACTATAGATTCAGGGGCTCTTGGATTAAAAAAGAAACTTTATCACTTTAGACCGAAAAGATTCTTTGATCAATGATGGTTTGGACTATATAAAATCCATTAGCAATGATTTTTCTTTTTTGGAATGATATTTGGATGTATTGGTGTTTTGGTGGGTCAAATAAAAAGGAATCCAAACTTCAAATGAATAGGATTGGGTTTAGATTGATTAACAAATGGGCTGGGTTTGTAATTTTAAGCCAAAAAAGATGGATTGAAATTATCAATGAATGTGAGTTTGGCTTAAAATGCAATCTATGCAATGCATACACGAGATGTACCATAAATAGGACTCTTGTGGGCATAAAAGTTGGGTTGAATCGGAAGTGTAGACACCCAAATTTGAACAGGTCCAACTCAAATAGGGCTAAAAAAACATATTCTTGTCAAAAAATTGTCAACGAGCCTAAGGGCCCAAATATTCAAAATTCGACGTTTTATTCAAAATTAAGGCCTTAGGACTTCCAAATAATCTTATAGGCCCACTACAATGCTTACCTAATTTCTAAAACCTACCATCATTTTTAATCTAACCTTAAGTCCAAGTCCTCATCAAATCCAATCTCAACCCAACCCAATTCTATAAATATCAAATCCAACCAAATCCCTAAGCCCGTTGACCTAAATTAATCCTAAATCCAACTCAACCTAAATCATTACCCAATATTCAAATCCATAACATTCAAATCCAAAACTATTCTCCTAACACATTCCTTGAATCATTCTACCACCCTATCCTACCCTACTTTATCATATCATTCTCCCAACACATTCATTAAATTATTTCACCACCTTATCCTATCCTACTCTATCCCACCATTCTCCCAACACATTCCTTAAATTACTCCACCACCTTATCATACACTACGCCCTACTCTACATTTGACCTATCCTTCACATATCATTCTCACAATCAACCTCTCCAAGATCCGAAGACAAGTTTCATTCATATCTTTATATAATTAAAAATTTTAAAAGAAAAATAAAATAAACAAAATGTTATTTTCATTTATTTTTAGGGTTAGACCCTTTTATCCCTAAAGATCATCTAACTCTATATAAATTCCCTCTTCTTATAAATCCAAATACACTATCAACCTCCATAAAAATACACTCTCAATCTCATCTAAAAACCTCACATATTCTCAAACCACTAAGAAAAATTTTAAATTTTCCTTCAACTCACTATCTCTTTCAACCTCCTTAAAATTCTCTTAAACCCCTACTCAACTTTCTAAAAGTCTAACAAAAATACATCTTCAAAAAGTTATTTCACCAAGAACTTAAGAAGAAGAAAAATAAATTCAAACTTCAAAAATGTAAGTTCGTTTCCTTCTCTTAATCACTTCATTTTACTTCTTCATTTTCAAATTTTTTGGAAGTCCATTTCCATTAAAAATGTAAGTCTTATAGGCATAGATACAATAGAGTCTCTCTCATAATGAAGTAACCCCCTGTGATCTAAACCCCAAAATAAAATCCCTTTACATATGAGGGTACAAATTTTCCATCACTATTAATTTTCTCTCTTAAATTGTCTAAAAATATAAAATGACCAAGTCATAGGTTACCACCCAACGTAGAGGAAATAAAGTGCCTAACACCGTGCTTATTTCTTAAATGGACCCCTTATCTATACGAGAGTCACTAAAAAAATATTTTTTCGAAAATATTTTACGAGTGCCTATTCACACCATTTTTCTAAAAAAGAATAGTGACGACTTCAAATTAAAGTAGTAGAGATCTTTAGAAATGAAAAATCCATGTCTACAGGAAGTGGGAAGAAAATTACAACTTTACATTAAAAATTAATGGACTATGGAGTTGTTTTCCCAAATAAGTTGACTTTAACCTTCAACTTATAAAAAAATGGGGTTTTCTCTTTTTGAAAGATAAAAAGATGGGTTTTTCTCACAATCATATAAATCAACTGTGATGATAAATCGATTCTCCGATTGTAATACAAAATAGGCTATAGATGAAACCAATCTAATTAGAGACTAAAATAATAAATGATATGCTATTGGTACTTGAGACAATCATAGAGTTCATAGAGAAAAAGTCGAAACAAGGATGATGAGTGACTTTGTGTATGAAATGTTTGATGAAATATATGAAGAAATGATGAACAAAACTTGATGCATAGAAAACAACGGCGGCATCACCCGTCAAAAGATGGATTAACCAAGAAATTAAGCTTGATCAGAAAACCAAGGCTCTGATACCAAATGATTTGGTTTGACTCGTGACCTAATTAGGACCGCACCAAATGTTAAATTTTTAAGATGATTTGTATTAAGACAATTGGCTTAAGGTTAGTACTTTAATTTAACCTAAGAGCACTCATATATCTATCTATTTCACCTTGATTAGACGGAACAAGCACTCAAGTTATTTAGAATTGGGGAATGATGCAAACGTAAGTCCTAAAAGTCTACGAAAATAATGCAATCCACGACTATGGTTTCGAATAAACTCAAAGGTTTGGATGAGTTTGGTTCAAGTCATTTGGGGGATCCTTTGCTTGTAGTAGGATTTTTTCATTTTTTGGATCTATGAGTTGGATTGGAGTTGCCACATAATTCTACAATCTAGAAATTGAAGTTTACTCAAATTTCATATTTGATGTGATCTATTTAATTTTGGTTTATACCAATTAAATATTTAGGTTAAAAACATGCATGCATAGTTGAAAAAGAAGTTATCCCACCAATGCCTAGCTGAGATGGTAAGGGTGACTGGATTTACTTCCTAGGCCACGCCTTCGAGTCTATATGTACCGCTCTATATAAAGTAACTATATTTAACTATTGTTCACATGTAGGGTGGCTAGTACGTACAACCTGTTAAAGAAAAATAAAAATAGTTGCAATTCAAGTTTAGGGAATTCAGGGTAAAACTTGATAAGAAAGGTTATTGTAGATACGTAGGCTTCAAAACCTTTGGGTGTTTAAAGTGATCTACTTAGGTTTTAAAGTCTCGACCATTCAATTAAGGTGTGAATGGGTACTATAAAATTGTTTTAAAATTCATTTTCCTTGATTTGTAGTGACTCTCATATTTAAATAGATAGGGAAAGGTCTTCTTAGAGATTTTAAATAAGGGAGTTCACTTGAGGGATAATGAAAGTATTAAGCACCTTGCCCCTCTCATCCAAAGATGATTATCAAAATGATCATATATGAAATATGTGAAATTAATTTTTTGAAGTTTTGAAGATAAAAGAAGTTATAGAGAGAATTAAGGAAAATAGGCAATAATTTAATTCTAAAAAATGAACAAGCCCTTACTAGAAGTAGGTGTGGAGAGATGAGATTTTCGAGTTCGAATATCTCTATTACTTGGGTTTGAAGTCACCACCATTCTTTTTTTAGAAAAGAGTATAAATGGACAATTGGAAAATGTTTTTGAATTTTTTTTTGTTAGTGACTCTCGTATGAATAATGGTCATTGGACCACCTAAGGTTTAGATAAGGGGGTTCATATTAGGGTATAGGGAAGACATTAGGCATCTTATTATCTCCACCATTATGAAAACCTCAAATTCAATCAATTTCAAAAAAGTAAATAAAAAAGTTGAAAAATCGGTTTGTGCCCTCAAATACAAAGGACTTTGATTTTGATTTAAACCATTAATGACTACTTTATTGAGGAAAGAGGCCTTCTATGATCCATACCTTTGGAAAATCTTAAAAAATGTAGATTCTTCGATCAAAGACCCATTTTCATAAGGAAATGGCCCAATGCCTAAGTCTCAAAGCTTTTTGTGGTGTGTGCACTAATGTATGGATTTTTTAAAAAATATTTTGAAAAGGATTTTCAACCTCTACCCTTTTGACCGAGTCGAAGCCTAATCTATCGGAAGTAGATGAAGGTTTGCATCACATATTAATGGTGATCTAAAGAAAAATAAAAATAAAAAGAGGAATGAGGGAAAAGTATAAGATGGGAAATTGGAGGGGAGAAAAGACAAAGGGGTTAATTTTTTTTTTTTTAGTTCATATCATACCTTGTTCTTCTTCCTCTTTGACTTTCTTATTGACCATCAAGTGATGAACTTCTTTGACTTAGTATTGGTATGTGGATATGTAAAACTCTTAGTGGTTGAAGGATATGAGTGAAGAGGTTATGAGAGGGGGGGATAGAGAGTTGAAAGAATTGAAACCTGTAAGAGGTTCAAGTCTTAGGAGAAATTGTGTTGAGAACGAGGGAAGGGTTTATAGGACTTTGGAAGGGACTCTTTTAAGGGTAGAATGTGATGAAATGGTGAAAAAGGTGTAGAATGATATGAGATTTATGAATAAGTATACGAAATTTAGGGTTGGGATAAGGATATTGTGGAAAAAGATGTAAGTATGTTTCTTTTGATTCAAATGGGTTGGATTCCTCAACTCATTTGGGTTAAGTGTTATGTGGGGTTAAGGGGAGTGGGTTTTGGTTATAAGAACGGTGGTGTAAGGGGATGGTTGTTAATATTTTTTAGAGGGTCGAAGAGATGATGACATGTGTCAAAAAGGTGTGGGGGTGTGTTAGGTGAGTTAATTAGGGAGAAGGGGTGTGGGGATGTCTTGTTATGAAAGATTTAGAGAAAATGATGGGGGTAGTTATGACATGGGTGTGGGTTGCAATACGGATAGATTGACTTTTTAGATAAAAATGATGAGGTTGATAGATGAACTAGGGAGGTGGGTTGTGAGTATGACATGTGTCTTATTATGATAATCATTGATATCTTATGGTGATTGATTGTAATCATTGGGCTTAGGTTTTGAATTGGGTTTCTAAGTCCAATAGGCTTACGGATTGGGTTGAGTTTGATTAGGTTAGGACACGTATAGGATTGGGTTGGGTTGAGTTTGATTAGGGTTGGATTTAGAGGTGAGGTGTTCGAGTGTAGATTGTAGATATAAAAATGAACAAATACTACTAAACTTTTGTGAGCAAAATTCATTCCACAAGGACAATAGTCGATTCAAATCTTTTTTCAATTTAAAATCAAAATAGATTTTTAAAAACCAAATTAAAAATAGAGTCTAGAGAAATTACAGCTAAGAAGTAGAATGAAATTGAAACAAGAATTGAAATTAAAGAAATGTAAGAGTTAGAAAGATCAAATCTACATTTGCAAGTTATCAAGATCAAATAAACATTTGCAAGTTATCTTAAAAATCTAAGCAATTCTAATTCGATTTCAATTCACGCAACAAAACTCTTGTTCAGGGATTGTAGGATAAATCGGTTAAATCATTTTGTTGAATCCAAAATATGTGTAAATCTTGAATCAAGGTAGGATTATCATATTTCTATCTTAAGTTGTCACTGAGCATGATTAAACTTGATCTCATCTAAGCATGAATCATCAAAGTGAGAACAATTAATACAAATCAGATAATCCATACTCAATAGTCTTCACACAAGCACATTTAAAACAAGTGTAATAGAATTGCTTAAACAAGATCAAAATAGACTTACTCCGGCATCATTGACCTCTCTATGGAGAGTCTAACTGATCATTACGAGAAACAAATTATAACAATATTAAAATATAAAAAATATGGTGGAGAAGGTAATGAAAGAATTCTTTACTGCACTTTGATTCCAAATTTGAAGGAATGATCAACTACAACGGTGTTACAAGAAGAAATTAAAGAAGAACAAGGAAAAAAGATGATTCTTGAGTTTCCTTCTACAAGGATTCTCTCTCACTTAACAAAAACAAGAAAATAACATAGTGTAATTAGGAAGAAAAAGATGGACCCCTTCCTTTGGGCAACCTCTCAATTTATAGCATTTCTTTTCAAGTTTTTGGTCAAATTTGTTTTAGTTGATTCGAGAAAGATCCACCACTGCAATAGCTAAAGAGTCTAAAAATTTCAGTATAAATCTCAAGGCACAATTCCTTGAGATTATCGCGGCGCACTACAAAGGTGCCGCGGTGTGGTGACGTGGCTGCATTGGCTCTGATTTTTGGATGGATGCTTCACTTTGACTTGGATATTATAACAACAATTATTTCAATATTTTTTGTCTCTAAAATTGCCCCTTTTCACCTATAAATAGTAGAAATTTCGATTAGCTCAATGATTTTGGCATTTTTATACAATTTGTTTTTATTTAAGGAGAAATAACAATTACATGTCAATAATCCTTGTGTAATCACGGTCCCAAAAATGTCTTTATGGGACTTTATCATGATGTGATGATAGTTAAAGGGGGGGAAGTTTCTCAGCCTATGGGCCAAGTAAGAGGGGCCCTAGGCCATTTATTTGAAAATAAAACAAATTTTTTTAGGATTTCGGCATAGGGGCCATTTGAATTTTTAGGTATTTTTGGGCACTTTGCATTGAGGGCCTATTCAAATTTGGGTGTCTTCAAAGTGCTTGGTGGATTTTTTATGAGCTTGGGATTTTGATGAAAATCCATTTGGATTTCATCATTTTTTATCCCAAAATGTTAAAACAAGTTTATGTGTTTCTTTAGGAGATTTTATTTATTGATTTTGATTTTTTGATGAAGTTCATGATTTGAATCACATCATATGTAAGAATTAAGATTATATGCATAAGATTTTATCCATTTTTTTTTTTTGTTGGCTATAAAGGTTGGATATAAGCCTACAAAGACATATATTCCTATTTGTAGCCATTTTAGTGAATTTATGCATGAGTGTATGCATGGGGTGGATTTAGCAAGAAAATATTACCTCGTAAGAAGGATTACTCTCTAATTCTATTACCACTAAGGAAAAAAAAAAGATAAACATCTAATTTTGAAAAAAATTAAATTTGCAAGTACAATAAATGAAATTTAAAGCAACTATACTATGTAATTTAAATTATATGGAAGTAAATAATGTAAAGATAAACTATGCTAATGCTCTTTAAAAGCTTATTGAGGGCTTAATGGGAGGATTACCTTAAAGAGTGATTATTTTCTACCTCCAAGCCTTTTGCTAGGAAATGTAAATCGATATTAAACAAAGGGAATTGCTTGAAATTAAATAATAGGATAGTAAGATTGAGAGAGAATGGAGGGCTTAACTCCACCTTGGTCTTCTTTTTCTTCTTGGATTTTCTTCTAGGGATTTTAAGAGAGGTTTGAAAAAAATGAAAGGCTAAAGAGATTTAGGAGAGATTTTGATAGAATTTTTGAATCACCAAATGAACTCCTCCATTTGCCTTGGAAAGATTTCATATTTATAGGATTTTGAAAGACCTTTGGGCATAAATTGGTTTTAATTCTCCAACTTTCCAATAATGTCATTAAAACCTTCTTGGAATATCCAAATTACTTTTTTTTTCCTTGGCTTTGATGGTATTTTACTCTTTATTAAGTCTTGCCAATCATGCTTATCAATGGGTAAGATTGTAAAAGCTAACAAATTCTAGAGGATTTTTTATGGAAGCTAAAATGGTCCTAAGACCTTAATTTTGAATCGAAATAAAGAGAACTAGACCAAATAACATACAATTAAGTGGTTGGATTTTGGATAATTTGGTCAATTCCCATAGGAGAGTCTTTAACAAATTAGGAATAGATAGGTCATTACGCACAAGCTCTAGAAAATTCTTTAGGGTGGACTAAGTGGTCATAAACTTTGAAAGATGGTTAATATATATTGAATGTCATGGAACTTCTTTGGGACTTTGAAGAAGGTTAGAAGGGTAGAAATGAAAATTCTCTTTAATGAATCTAAACAAATTAGGATTAAAGAAGGTAATTTATCTTAAGTGGGGACCAAGAAAGGCTTTGGGTCAAGATTAGGAGAATGAGAGGATTACCAAAAGACCTTGGGGATAGAAAATTATGAGGAGTTTCTACATGGGTATTTAGGGAATTAAGAGGGAATTAGATGAGGGAAAATTCAAATTAGGAGGGTGGACGAGGTCATTTATCTATTGAGAATCTCATGCATACATGGGCTCTCCAACGACCTAACTAAATTGGATGTAAACTGAGTACGATCAGAAGGAATTGTCTTTGGATGTATGTTGGGTATGGCTAGTGCAATTTTAGATGTGCACATCGCAAAGCAAAAGCCATCATAAAAAATAGCTTGGCCATATGCTTAGTACGACCAGGCAAAGTTATGCTTGGCCATTTGGTCCATATGGCTAAGCAAAAATTGAATTTTGATGATCCATGTTGATCCCTTTGATTGGTTTAAGTGGGTATTTGAAATCTTCTCGATTTGATCCTTAACATTGGATTTGAACAAGCTCTCAGACTTGTTCGATCAAATTGGGTATCTACAGTTGTTACTAGTACTATTTTAAAACATTAAAGTCACGATCCAACATTATTTCCTACTTTGGGAACAAAGGAATTTTGGGTCTATAAACACTCAAAATACCTGATTTTAAGGTTCAAATGTTGAGAAGCTGACGATAAGTACATTATGACAAGTAACATGCAATAATTAAAATTAAACTAAATCGTGTTGGAAAACTAAACTTGATGACTATCATGATAAGAAACATGAGAAAATAGTAACAACATACGGTGCATCAAAGATTAGACATATTAGAAATAGGATCATACATGGAAGAAATATAGACAATGTGTAATCATGGTCCAAACAAAACATGATGCTTAAATAGAAAATAACTAAAACACACAAAAGAATTTCCAAAAAACAAACAAAACATGCTGAAAATTAGTAAAACACATGATGATAAAGATCAGAGTTATGATAAAGAGGTTTATGTTTATTAGAATCAATTGGAAGTGAGTATTAAGAATACATGGGCAAACACAAAATACAAAATACAAAAAAAAAACACACACACACAGATTTATGTGGTTCTCTCAAGTAGGGGCGGAACCAAGATTTTCTTGTAGTGGGGGCAAACTATAGTTAGTTGTATAGTTGAAGAACTTGAAGATGAATGGTTTTAGGGAGAAATTTAGAGGTTTTTGGTTAGAAGTTGAAGAAAAGGATATTTAAGTCATTTTCAATTAGTATATGAGAAGGTCTGATCAAAAGCCAATGTCATCAACAAAAAATTGAGAGGGGGGGGGGGGAGGGGCAAAAATTGGAGGGAGGGAGGTAAGGGTGTGGGGGAAAATGGGGAGAGAGGTGAGAGAGTAGGGATAACTAGGGCATGTAATTAGTTGAAAATATAAAGGGCATCTCAAAGTTTTGTGGGGGCAATTGCCCCCACCAGCTCCGCCCTTGCCTTCAAAATTAAGGTACGTCCACGGATCACAAGAGAAAACTTACAATTATATTTTACACCCTTTCATAAAAAAGGAGAAATATAAATATATATATACCCTAGGGAAAATTTCTTGACATGTGGAATAGGCTTGAAAAGCTAGGTGGTCAAACCTACTATCCCCCCCTCCCCCAAGAAAAAACAAAACAAAAAATTATTTTACTTCTCTATTCGAGCCTAAATTTGATCATTTTTATTTATGGGCATCCAAAATTCTTGATACACAAAAAATTAAATAAAAATTACTAAATATGAAAATCAAATCAAATTTTGGATGTTGGAATCCTTATTTGAAAATCCACGGTAACGAGGTTGTTTCCTCGTATTTAAAGTAAAAGATTTATTTGCAATATTCTGGAGATCCTTAGCTTCTTCTCTAGGCAATCCTAAGTTACTTAAGTTTTCAATGTTTTTTGGGGGGTTTAAAATGGGTTTTTAGTTTCTAGATATATATGATAACAAAGTTAAGGCTCTTGTGTTGTAGATTATGGCTATGGTCTCCTACTAGTTTGGAGAAAGATTTCAATCTCAACTATAAAGCTCTCCATATCCAAGGCTTGTGGAAGTGCTTTTATAAAAGGTGGAATGGTTCCAAAATGATTTGGACTCTTTAATTTGGGCCCTTTGATTAGATTTAGAAAATGTTTTAGACCATTGAAGAGAGGTTGAGTTGAAGTTTGATTAGTTGGATTTATTTTGATAGATTTGGTTCCTCTGATGGGACTTAAGTGTGGGAAAGAGTTATATGAACTTGTACAAGGGTTTGTGTGAGCCCCATATGGAGTTCAAGTGAATTGGGATGTAGTCTTCGTCACATCAATCTCTTTTGGGATGATTGAGAACTTAAAAATTTGGATTGTGATACTTTTGGGGTTAGAATGGGCTCACGGACCACGGGATCCTTTGCTTAGGTGCACATTGCACGTGTATTGGCCAAGGCACTTGGAGGTCAAGCACAAGGCATGTTGGGTGACTTATTGGATTTTGAAACCAAATTTTCACTAAAATTAAAAGTTTTAAGATGTTTAAGATATTTTGGACTAAAATAAGGAGATACTCTGTTAGGGACATTTTAGTTTTTTTGTTTACAAATATATTGATTTTTTTTTTTTTTTGGAGAAATCTTAGATTGACTCTAAATTAATTTTGGGGATTTTTCCCAAAATGTGCACAACTTATGTCCAAATTTCAATTTCAGTACAGTGTTCATTTTAATTCCCAAACACATGCTTTTCCATTGAATTCGTCAATTTTATAATCAACGAATTCGTTGATAAATTACCAACTAGATCGTTGATAAGGCAAAATCGTTTGTATTTTATCAACAAATCCGTAGATTATAAAAGTGATGAATTCACTGTAAAAGCATGTTTTGGGAATTAAAATGAATAGTGTACCAAAATTGATTTTCGTCATATTTAACACACAAAATGCATATTCACCCTTGATTTTTTCACTTAGAGAGATTCCATTGCCCAAACAACTTTTACTAATAGCATATCAATGTATATGATACCAACATAGAATTATCACACATCATGTGGTGCTCTTAGTAAAAGTTAGTGTGGCAATAAAAGTTCTCTTTTCTTATTGTGGATGTATTTTCTCAGTGTGAAAGATGTTAGGATGGTTTGGATCACTAAGAATAGCTAGTATTGAGGTGATGAGATGATGAGCCATCTCTTCATCATCCTCCTTCATTCTTCGTATTTTTTTTTTTTTTTGGAGAAATCTTAGATTGACTCTAAATTAATTTTGGGGATTTTTCCCAAAATGTGCACAACTTATGTCCAAATTTCAATTTCAGTACAGTGTTCATTTTAATTCCCAAAACATGATTTTCCAGTGAATTCATCATTTTGTAATCTACGAATTTGTTGCTAAGATTAGTACATTGTTCATTTTAATTCCCAAAACATGATTTTCCAGTGAATTCATCATTTTGTAATCTACGAATTTGTTGCTAAGATTAGTACATTGTTCATTTTAATTCCCAAACACATGCTTTTCCATTGAATTCGTCAATTTTATAATCAACGAATTCGTTGATAAATTACCAACTAGATCGTTGATAAGGCAAAATCGTTTGTATTTTATCAACAAATCCGTAGATTATAAAAGTGATGAATTCACTGTAAAAGCATGTTTTGGGAATTAAAATGAATAGTGTACCAAAATTGATTTTCGTCATATTTAACACACAAAATGCATATTCACCCTTGATTTTTTCACTTAGAGAGATTCCATTGCCCAAACAACTTTTACTAATAGCATATCAATGTATATGATACCAACATAGAATTATCACACATCATGTGGTGCTCTTAGTAAAAGTTAGTGTGGCAATAAAAGTTCTCTTTTCTTATTGTGGATGTATTTTCTCAGTGTGAAAGATGTTAGGATGGTTTGGATCACTAAGAATAGCTAGTATTGAGGTGATGAGATGATGAGCCATCTCTTCATCATCCTCCTTCATTCTTCGTATTTTTTTTCCCTTTCATCTTCCCTCTCCCTCCATCAATGACCTAGTTAACCAAATTTTGGACGAAGCCAACCAAGTCAGACTTGAACTGATTCAAATTGTGCGCAGAATGGAGGTAAAAGCATTGGGATGAGTTATGAACATTCTTTTATATACAAAAACCAAGGAGGGAGGTGGCACTTATTATGATATATAGAAGGATGAGAGGGGGGGGGGGGGGGCACTTCGTTTGTGGTACAACTATTGGAATGGATATTGTTCTCGAGTGCTCCAACAAAACTATAAAAATCCATCTTATGTTTGATTATTGGGTTGAAGCCAACTTTCATGCATGGCTATACAATATTTTTATTCAAGGTAGAATGACTCCTAACTTATGGAGAATGGAGAGCCTAAAATGAAAATAGATCTAAGTCTCAAAAAAGATGTAAACTATCCAACAAGCCTTAACTACTAAAAATCACCCCTAGATATGGCCCAAAATAGTTGAACCTTAGACAAAAATTAACTAACATAACAATTTCATCCCAAACTCTACAATTGAGACATATTAGCTCCACACACTGCATTTTTTATCTTGAGCCTGATTAGTGATGTAAAAAACCTTGAGAACTTTTGCACAAGGCTGATGTTGATGGGCTGAGACATGATTTGCACATGCAATGCATTTGTACTTCAAAATAAAAAGTATTATATATATTATCGCCTCGTGTAAGTAAGAGAATTAGTGCTTCCCTACACTATGAAAAACACTATATCGTTTTGTCCCATTTTTGGACAAGAAAATGGAGTATATGCATGTAAATAGAAGCTCAAGAACTCACCTTAATGCTTTTACTTCCATTCATTTCAGACTTTGAAAGAGTTTAAAGATCAATTTGAACTAACATCATTTAAAATGAGGGGAAAGAGTTCTATAAATTAATACATATGAGAAAGATAAAAGAAATGGGATGGGACTTGAAAATGATCGAAGGAGAGAAATATCCAATCGAAAGAGGAAGAAAAATGGGGAGACATGGGGAATGAGATAAAGAAGATAAATTAAGTAACATTTAATTTTGATCAATTTTCAAGATGCCTTCAATGTTGATGATGTTTTTTTTTTTTGAGGGATGACTTAGATGCACCCCTCTACGTTTTGGTCAATATTAGAGACACGTCCCTGTGTTTTAAAATTAATCACGTGCCCCTATCCACCCACTTCTTCTATAAGAGAGAAAAATAACTTATCTAAAAGTCCTTGTCTTCAACCTATAACAAAAAACCTCTTTTTTCCCTCCCAAAAACTAATCATCTTCAATTATAAATTTCTTACCATTGGTGAGAAGAGAAACTCATTAAGAGATGAGAAGAGAAGAGAAGAGAAGAGAAGAGAAGAGAAACTCAATTTCTCTCCACCATGTTTGAATTGAAAGGAGAGAATTTGGGACAACTTTAGAATTTTAAAATATCTTAAAAGAGATATAGGAGCAGAGTTAGAATTATAAAATATTTTAAAATGGTTTCTTTCCATTTCACTCCTCTTTTCCCCACTTTTGGAGAGAAACTCACCTTTTTTCCTCTCCTTTTCTCTCCAATTCCTTTCTCTCATCTCCAGAGAAACTCATTTGTTTTTTCTTCTCTTCTCTTAATTTCTCTCAATCCAAACACAACGTAAGAGTTTATCTTTTTCCATCTTCAAATCTTAATATATGAGATTTTTGAGAAGTGCAAGCACATTTTCTTAAGATTAGTCGTCTTAAACCTCTTGGGTAAAATCTTTTAATCACATCTTCAACCTAAAGATTTTACCTCATTCCTCTTAAACATACTTACTTCAACTTAAACACCTCAAGAACGAGATATAGATTTTTGGTATAGGAAGAAGACGATGACTTGCTTTGGGTAGAAAATCAAGGGTTCGTGTGGATACAAGAGCCAGAAGTACTTAAAACATAAGTACTCCCAAAAATATTTTTTGAAGTACTATATGAAGTAACTAGATACGTGTTGTACATTTGAATGCAGGATATGAGAAGTATTTCTTATAGAGTTTTGTGTTTGAAAATTATTATGGATTCTGTTAAAATGATCAGATTATCCAAAATTAGTTATCTTCAACCGTTGGATAAAATCTTTTACTCTTATCTTCAATTTGAAAATTCCATCATTTTCAACTTACAAACCTCTAGAACAAGATAGGATTTTTGAAGAAAAAAAAGAAGACAATGATCAATTTTGGATAGAAAAATCAAAGAGTTTTTCTAAGAGGTCAAGGCGAGGTTGAAAACGATGGATTGGAGCTAGAAGATGTTGGATTTTCGGAGATAAACCAAAGGCTTATTTATGACCCACAAATTTGAAGATGATATATAAGGGATTTTGGCAAGAGGTTGAAGAGGGGTATTTTGATAATTTATGTAAGTATCAGAGAAAAAGACCTAAGTCAAGGGGGCATATCATCATTTTGAAAACACGGGTATCTCTAATACCAAATTACCCTTTTTAGACAGATAGATGGATAGATTCTATTACACAACTTATAATGGCACTTAATTTTTTATAACTAAAATAAGGTTATTCTGGTCATTTAGAAAAGGGTAGTTGCCCTAATTTAACCATTCATGGGGGCTAGGTCTTAAAAAAAGGCCCAAAAGATATCTCCTATATCCTAATTGATCTTTACTAAAAACTGCTTTATTTATTATAAATATATAAATGAAAAAGAGAAAAAAATTAAAGAAAAGAAACTAAAACTGTCACAAAAGAAAAGAGAGAGAGAGAGAGAGAGAGAGAGATAACTTCCTCAGATAACGGCGAAGTCTATCGAAGAACTGAGAGTGAGCCGAGAAGGAGATTGACAAGATAAGGGTTGTGTTCGATCCGAGACTCTGCGTGTGTGTGTGTGTGAGAGAGAGAGAGAGAGAGAGTATGAGCAGCGGAGTAGGAAGCAGTAGCAGTAATGGTGGTAGGGGGAAGGGGAACAACAATGGGGTTCCATCGATCCCAGCCACATCGAGAAAGATTGTTCAGAGCTTGAAAGAGATTGTAAACTGTCCTGAACATGAGATCTACGCCATGCTTAAAGAGTGCAATATGGATCCTAACGACGCCGTTCAGAGGCTACTCTCCCAAGGTTTTAATTTCGCAGAAATCACTCATCTTTTCAGATTTTTATATCATTTTTTGTTTCGGTTTTGCTGATCTGTGTGAAAAGAAATCTATTCTTGATTTTTGGGCAAAATCTTGTTTTGGATTTTGTGACCATCAAAAGTTAGGGTTTTTATTTTTTTTCTTCTCCATTATTATATGTCCTTGTGTTGTGATGGTTGTGATTTATGTTTCTTTTATTTTTATTTTCTGGGTTGAAATAGAGAAACCCTTTTGTGCATTTGGTTGAAATATGTGTGCAAGTTTTGATTTTTTTTTTTGTTCTTGTTGATCTTTTAAAGAGAACTGTAGTTGTGTTTGTTAGGACAGTTTTCTTTTTAATTTCAAAAATAAATAAATGAAAAATACCATCTTTGCTCTTGGTAGAGCATTTGCATATGCCGAGCTGATACATTGGATCTCTGTAATTGTTTTGCTGTGAACCACAAGGAGGAAATTTCCTTTTTTTTTTTGACTGGTGTGATTAAGATTTTAAATTTCCTTGTTTCTATTATTCCGTTTTAATTCTGGGTTTGGTGCAAGATATGATTTTGTCACCTTTTTATTTTATTGTGAGTGTTTATATTTTATTTTTCTTTTGCTTTGAATCAAACTCTGGGACTGGTGTAATATATTCTTTTTTCAGTATTAGTTTGCTTTTGTTTCTTGACAAGTCAGAAGCTTGATTGATTAAGAAACAATTCAATCTAAGTCTGTTTTCGGTGCAAGATATGTTTGTTTCACCTTTGATGGTGATAGATGCTAACTGCCCTTCCATTTCAGTGTGCTCTGTTTCTTGGAGAGTCAGAAGCTTACTCTTTTGTTTTATGTTTTGGTTACTGATTATACTCGTGAAGGAATTCGAGTCTTTATATTGCGTTCCCTCGGCAGAAGAGTGTGTCCTAGTTGTTTCTTTTTTAGGTCAAAACAGCATTTGATATTTCTTTAATCCAGAAACAAGGGACATTTCCTGGAAAAAAATTATTGGTTTTTTGGGGGATATAATCACACTTGTTATCCTATTATTAGGTTCTTGTCCATCTTTCTATTATTGCACGTTAATCAGTCTAATCTTAATATTGAGTTGAATAACAAGGGGTAATCCTTAGAAAAGTTCCAGGTTGCTTTGTTACCTATCTAATACACAATAGTGACAATAATTTAATCACCACAGAGTGTACAAAAGCTATATATTAGCTATGTTTGTGTTCATTGGTTTTGCATAAAGCACTTCAACATTTTAAATGCTTTTTGAGGTACACTTCCCTTGATCTAACTTGTTAGACAAAGAATTCATTATCAAGTGGGATTGGGTGTGTAACATTGAGGTTTAGTCTGGGCCGTGGTTTTCCTTTCTTTTGTTTGTACTTTGAAGGAGGACATGCAGTCCACTCCTTGTAAGCTCTTCCAAACCAAAAATGACAATACCTCTTCTTTACCCTAATTCTATTCATAATAGACTTTTAGCTGCAACCAAAAATACGCCATAGTGTGTAAACACAATGGGAGTCTATACTATGAATTGTGTGTAAATGCCATAGGGAAGAAGAATGTTTAACATCTTTTCCTTATTGTCTACTAAGGAATGGGAATTCTTAGGTAGAGGTCGTAGAGAAGGTGACTATAATTTCATGAATATCCTTTACTGCTTGGATGTAAAAATCATAGCAAAATCACTCTTTATCACACCCCTAATTTGCGATTTATGAAAATGAGATGACAAGTCCTATTTATTGGCAATCAATGGGCCTCGCTTGTTGGGCCTATGTTTCCCTGCCCACTTTTTAGGACAATCATTCCTGAAACAGGCGACCTCATTAAGTCAAGTAAATTGGATGTTCTTCGGCCTGACCAAGGAGTCTCTTAGGGATCAGTATCTAATTAATTGAATGGTTCCAACAGGAATTTAAGAAGGGGATGGAATCACAAATCGGTCCAATCAAATAGAACCATGACTACCGATAAAAAAAATTTGAACCACGTTCCAACATGCGTTCTTCTTATTTGATTTTCAACCATTTCAATGGCTGAATGCTGCCTATTAGAGTTTTGTTTTGTTGTTCTAAGAATTTCTCAGATTAACCTTTTATCTTCTTTCTCCGTGAATATGTTTTTTTTACCTACATTTGTATTACATTTTGCAGCTATCTTTCTCCAGAATTTCACAATTAATTATAAACTTTCTTTGACAGATGCATGATGTGTCAAGACTGTTATTGATTCCATATTTAATTATTCGTCAAACAATTTTCTAATTTGATTCCTGTCAATGGTGTAGATACTTTCCATGAGGTGAAGAGCAGAAAAGAAAAGAAAAAAGAGGTGCGTGCATGTGGGAAATATGTATAATTCTATATATTGTATAAACTGGTCGGTTGTCTTATCACTTTCTCATTGTTTTGACATCATATGTTTAATTGTCATTGCTTGCTGGGCTAAACCCATAACTCAGTTGGTTTGACACGTTGCAAAGCAACTTTGAGGTTGTGGGTCCAAGTCCAACTTACCCATCAGAAAAAAAAAATTGTCATTGCTTGCTAGTTCGTCTTTGAGATGTAGTTATATGTGGAAAGTATTAGTGATTTTCAAATCTTTCAGTACATTGTTGAAGTGAAGTGACTTCATGATTTCCTTATTAACATACACTTAGGAATCGGTTTTAATCAATAGAAGATATAATAAATGAGCTCAAATTTTTTATTTTATTTTATTTTATGTTGTTGAGGAATTTGCATAATATTCTAATGTTTTTCTGAACTCAACTGAGTTTTGAACTCATGCAAACATGTAATCATCATGCTAGTTGGGATGCCCTTTGTAAATTCTTGTTCATTTTCCTCTCAATGCTTTAGCTCAAGGAGACATCAGAATCCCGACCACGAGGCGTCAACAACACTACAAATCGTGGAGGTTGGGGCGGTGCAGACCGTTATGTTGGACGTAATGGATCCACTCAATTCAGCTCTACTGGTATGTGCGTGACTCATGCAGTTGCTAGAAGTCTCCCTTTCTTTTCCTATATGTATATATGGGTAGCGTTCGGCAGCCAACATTGGGAGTTAAAATTTGTCCCATATGGCTTAAAAGTTTTGGATTGGGCTGATTTTTTTGTGAGGATGATCTCTATGGTGAGTAGATCATTCTCACAAAAAACCAGCCCAATCCAAAACTTCTAACCCCATCAAAAGTGGTTTACAAATTAACGTTAAAAAATCGATGGTCCACATTTCTAAACGACTTTTGTTGGGATAGAAGTTTCAGATTGGGCTGATTTTTTTGTGAGGATGATCTTCTCACCATAAAGACCATCTTCACAAAAAACCAGCCCATTCCGAAACTTCTAACCCATATAGGACAAAGGTGTTTGCTCTTGAGAAGATCATCCTCACAAAAAAATCAGCCCATTCTGAAACTTCTAACCCATATAGGACAAAGGTGTTTGCTCGCTAAGAGCAACTCCATTGCAAATAAGCATATCTGCTAGGCATTTTATTGTGGAGAGTCATTTTGTTTATTCAAGGGTTTCACTCAAACCGTACTAGCCGAAACGACTCTACAAATTCAGCTACAGTAAAATGTTTCACAACTACCATCGTTTTTTACCACCAACAGGTGTGTGTGTGTGTGTGAGAGAGAGAGAGAGAGAGTCTCTTTTTTTGCCTCTCCCACTTTCTCTCTCCCCAAAATATTTCAAAGTGGAGATCCCCAGCCCAAGTGCATTAGAGTGCTTTTGGAGGGCTCTGCCTCTGTAAAATGGCAGTTGGGAGAAGATATAGAGCCCGAGTCCGAGTGTATTGGTTCAACAACTTGGAGTGTGCTTCCTAGGGTCATGAGGTCGAGTCTCCCCACCTGATGCGTCTGTATATGGTGGCAGGGCTTATCCACAGGGATTAGTCCCATTTCCAAAGGGGGTGGGGACACCCTATCACATCATCTATATAGGGTAGAATTTTGGTTGTACACTTCTCTAATCACCAGTATTTTAATTGCTGCATATGTTTAGAGTCTGGAGTTGCGCGTGGTAAACCGGCATACAAGAAAGAAAGTGGGGCGACTGCTTTTCCAAGTTCTTCAACTTCAGCAACTGGTATGCCAGGAAATAATATTAATCAATGGCCTACACCTTTAAGGTTAGTCTTATTACAACTTTATATGATTCATCTTGTGTGTCTTTGCAGGATATTGTATTACAATTTAATCTTTAAACACTTCTGACTTGAACTATTTGATGATTTGATGAAGATCTAGGCAAAGATGTAGTGCTGGTTTCCAGGGTTGGGGTGGGGTGGGGTGGGGTGGGGTGGGGTGGGATGCATGGGGAGTCCAAGGGCTTTAAAAGAAGTTGTACCAAGACAAGGTTTATGGAATATAAGTTTAGTGAGGATTCATGTAAAGATGAGTTAGTTAAGATTTAATGTCAAGGTTTATCTTGTTGTCTATGTAACCTAAAGGATTGCGATGTCTTCAGTATCGTCTGAGATGGAACACAACAATAGGAAAAAACAATACCTTTCTTAGTTGAGTAAGCTGGACTTGAACCCATGACCTCAAGGTTGCTTTGCAATTTGTCAAACCAACTGAGCTATGGGTCTAAGCCCAAAAAACAATATGTTTTGATATAGTTAATACTTTTTACATGGTTGATCAAGCAACAAATTTGTTGGTTATCTTTCATGTGTTATAGATATACTATAAAGCAAAGTTCTGAAGCATTATATGCCTCATAATAAGATTCTTTCTACATGGATAAATACATTTATGTATAATCTCAGATACTGAAATAAAACATCTCGACCGAGATTACTTGAGATGGTACGATTAGACCCATGGGTAAGATTGGTGGATAAGAAAGACCTGGATAATGCCCATTTGTATTATTTTAGATCAATAGTGCAAACGCAGGGAGAGATTGGTGAGAATGGTCACAGATATAGATTGATACAATGACAAATAATGGAAATCTAGTAAAAGGCTTCTTGGAGCCTGATGATCGTCTCTTCCTTTCCTATCTTCAAGTTGCTGATGACACAATGATCATCTTATTTAATTACCATTCCCTATGTCTTAATTTTAAGATGCATTCTTTGATACTTCGAAGCAATCTCTGGCATGCAAACCATCTCTTGAGGGGGAAGGGGTGAGTTAATTGGTGCAAGTGTGATGGAAAATAATACAGTCAAATTTTATTATTTCTTTTTGGGCTATATTTTCTGGGCCAAAAAGTGGTTGGATTATCTAGTTTAGGCGTCGGGAGTAAGTTTATTCCATTAGTTTCCTAACTAGACTAAAATCCCATTACAACATAAATTGAGCAAGTTATGGCCAAATTATGGATGTGTTATGAGTTCATGACATGATTAATGTATTTGAAACAATTTTGAGTGAGTTATAGTTCTATTTTTTTTTATAGGAAGCAAGTTAGAGTTCTTGAGTTTCTTATTTCAATCATGTTTCAAGAAGATTGAGACTAAGTAGTAGTTTCTAGTTACATTCCAATTCTAAGGATCCATTTTGGTAAAAGTCCCCATAAACAATTATGGACCCGTACATCATTCTATTAAAAACATTTTGACAAGAACAACTTCTTGGAAAAACGTTACCAAACATAACATGAAACTTCATTAGAAAGTCTTACCTTCGATAAAGGCCCCAAAAGCTTCCTTTCATTCTACTTATGTGTACTATCGTTAACCATATCTCATTCCTTTGTGTACCCTAATAAATTTTAAATTAGAGGTTGTAGTAGGGGCAACGATGGTGGCGCTCGACGAGGACGATCTAGTATTCCAATCTATTTCCTTTCCCTGTTCTCGATGCCTAAATATGTGGAGGTCAAGATTGAAAGTCTCTTGAAGAATTTTATGTGGAATGACTAATGGTGGTAGAAAATTTCATTTGGTAAATTAGAAGTTGGTTTGTACTCCAAAGAAGAATGGAGGTTTGGAGATTAGAAGGTTAAGACTAACTAATAAACCTCTCCTAGGTAATTGACTTTGGAGATTTGGAGAAGAAATAGACAGTTTGTGGAGGGTGGTTTAGGTCAAATATGGGGAGAAGAGGTTTGTTTGGTATAGCGGTGAGGTTTGAGGGACCTTCGGGTGCAGTGTGTAGACAGGCATTCTGTAGGGTATTGTCCAATTTGATAGGAAGATTCGATTAAAAGTAGGGTTGGGGGACAATGTAAGATTTTAGGAGGATATTTGGTACGGTAATTCATCTCTGTCTACTCAATTTCCTGTCTTGTACGCTTGTTCCTTGATAAAGAATGGCTTAGTGAGGCTTTGTCTAATCCGGGATGGGAACACAAATTCTTGGGATTTAGGATTCTGGAGGAATTTCAATGACTGGGAGTTAACTGAGTTGACATCTATTCTAGATCTTCTTAATCTGTTACAATTCAGAGAGAACGAGCAAGACAAGAGGGAATGGTTCAAGGCCAAGGATAAGAAGTTTTCTGTTAAATCTATTTACAATTGCTTGCTTCCGCCGAGTGAGGTATCTTTCTCAACGGCTATCATTTGGTCCGCTCTTGTTCCTTAGAAAGTTTCTTTCTTTTTATGGCTTGCTTCTTTGGGTAGAATCCTCATTTTGAATAATTTGATCTCTTGGGAGTGGATTACCCCAAAGTTTTACTTCCTATGTTCAAGAGATGGGGAGTCCGACAACCACATTCTTATCCATTGCTCCTTTTCCCGGGCTATTTGGATGTTTTTCTTATCTCGATTCCAAGTGGATTGGGTTTTCCCACAATCTTTTCTTGTGCTTTTGGAAGGGCAGAGTTTCAATATCTTCTTTCTCAGTACTTTGGGGCTATCCTTCCTTCTGTCATTGCTTGGGGTTTGTAGAAAGAGTACAACAACAGGGTGTTCTAGAGTAAGGAAAACTTGTCTCATTCGGTGGTTCTAGAGATTTTGGGATTACTGTTCTTTTGGTCAAAGATGAGTAGAGACTTTGCGAGAGTGTGCTTCTAGGATTTTGTTTTCGATTGAGATTCCATTTGTGACTCATAGCCCCCCCCCCCCCCCTCTCTCTCTCTCTCTCTCTCTCTCTGGGTGTGCTTTTCTTTCTTTCTTTCTTTTTGTGGTTTGCTTGTTTTTGTCTTGTTTAGGGTTTATTAGGGGCTATCTCAGCCTCATGTTGTTTTTCTTTCTTCTCTAATAAAATATTTATACTTATCAAAAAAAAAAAAAAAAGAATGATATTACATGTTTCCGAGACAACTGTGGATGAACATGTCGGTTTAGCTACCTCTTGAATCTTTTTATAATTAAAGCTTCTCCTAAAACCAAGATCCCCATGAGTTTTGATCCCAAAGTGAAATTGGTGGTATCATATTTGTTTAGGTTTGGATTGCACTTATTGTGAAGCCACTCCAATAGAATGATATTACACATTTCCGTGACAACTATGGATGGACAAGGAGCAATTTGTGATCTTGATTAGTCTTCTAGAAGTTCCAAAAGAATAGACACAAAACCAGTTGAAAGGGAAAATTTTAATCTAGTTCTATTATCAATCAACCTATGACAAATGACTCTTGATATGCTGTTTCTATCCATGTTTCTGTGCAAAAGGAAGAAAACAAGTGCAAATTGACGAAAACAAGGAGGTTTTTTTTTTGAAATTAGATCCTTTGCAGGTAACACTAGGGGTGCAACTTGGTTCGGGTTAGAGCAAAATCAAAACTGAACCGACCAAGATCGGTTCCATATAAGAACCAGAACCAAACTGAATTGTTCTAGAACCGAACCAACCCAAACCGATCTTAATTCGGTTTGGTTCGGTTCCATGAGATTTACGATTTGATCGTAAATCATAGTCGTGGAGAGAGAGAGAGAGAGAGAGAGGGGGGGGGGAGGTACCTGTCGCAGGTCGTAGTTGGAGATCACAGCCGCAGTTCGCAGCCTCAAGTCACAAATCAGGATGCAGCTGCAGAGAGAGAGAAGAGAGCGAGAGAGACACGAGCCGGTGGCACTGGCAGCCGTTGGTGGCGGATCGCAGAGAAGAGAGAGAGAGAGAGAGTCGTTGGCGGTGGATCGTAGAGACGAGAGACGAGAGACGAGAGACGAGAGAGAGAGATGAGAGAGAGAGAGAGTGAGAGAGAGAGAGAGAGAGGAGCCGATGGCACTGGTAGATGTTGGCGGTGGATCGCAGAGATGAGAGAGATGAGAATGACGAATGTTCTTTTATAAAAAAAATTAAAAAACAAATATATATATTTAATATTTTATTTTAAATTAATTAATTCGATTTTCTGTTTGGTTCGGTTTTTTATATTTACCTGAACCGAACCGAATTCATCGGATTTTTTTATTATATCCGAAACCGAACCGAATTTAGTCTAAACCGAACCAAACCAATCCAAATCTCACAGTTTGGTTCGGTTCTCGGTTTGAACTGAATTAAGTTGCTCCCCTAGGTAACACATGCCGAAGTTTCAATGATTAGAAATAGTCAATCAGCCAAAGAGAAGGTAGGGATAGAAAGTTCATTGTTGATTTTTCTAGATGGTTTTGTCCAAAGTCGAGGACGGAGAAGATCACTTATTTACATTGGTAAAGTTGCACTTTTTATTTCAAAAGATTTCATTGTGCCACACCACGGTTTTGTTGGAGTTGCCAGAGTACTGTTTTTATTAATCATGCTTGCAAGTTTTATTGTATAACCTATCAAAATTCCAGATAACAAAAGTATGGGTGACTATTTTGACAGGGAAGACATGGGAAAAATAAAGAACAAATATTCTAACTTCTAAGTACATCTTTTCGATGGAAGGCTGATGGATATACATGGTTCAAAAAGTGGTTTATTAGTTATTTTCGATTGGGATGGTGGTGATACCTGAAAATTGTCGGCAAGCATTACACGAAAAAGATTTCTTTCAATCAGATAGAGAGTAATGCAGTCCATATTTGTCACTCTATTTTAGATATAGTATTCTGCTCCAGTAAGATTTTGTATACCTTAATTCTGATAGCAAAAGAAAGCTACTTCAATTAACTCTCTTATTCAACAACACTTATAAAAAAAAAACTCTCTTATTCAACGCTAATGCAAAAAAAACAAATCAGTTCTGGGATTAGTGTATTTGGTATAATTTCTAACAAGTTTTTAGTTTTTGTTTGAGTTTTATAATTGGACATCCGAGTCCTTTGCAACCTCCAAAGTTGAGTCAAGTTGGAGTCTAGGTACTTTCTGAGAATGTTAGTGCATGCTGCATTCATGTAGTGATTTTGTTAACTACTTGTGTAGGTGGACTTTGGCAGTCATTCTTTCTATGTTAATTTATCAGTGTGGACGGTGGTATTTGTCATAAGCATGTATCTGACACATCAGAATATTTGAAGGGAAGGAGTAAATGCTGCAAGAGATCATAATCAATGTCGTAGGCCTCATGTCTTATTGGGCTAAGGTGTTCCTAGAATTTAGGGTTGTATTCTTTGATCATGTTCTTTTTAGATAGGATGGGATATGTATTACGTAGTATAGTTTCCGCGGGTACTTTGCTTGTATAAAGGTAGTCTCTTGACCTCTTCCTTTTCCAGGTTTACTGGGATAAATCCCACAGGGTGGGGCCACTAGGGGGGAGGAGGACTTAAACTTGGGACCTCCACTTCCTGAGGTCAATAGATTTCTTTATATGTCAAAAAAAGAAGCAGCATGTACCTGACACATTCCTTTAGTTGTTGTTATTTATTTATTTCATTTTTTAATGTTTCTAATGTGTGTCCGCATTAGTAAAAAAAAACATACTCCCCATGAAACAGAATGAACATACAGGGGGATGACTTCGTTATTGAAGACATGAGTTCATTAGCATGTGTTAGTGCTCAAAACATCATCGTCATCTCTTCTTGATCACCACGTCTTGAGTGCTATATGTTGAGTTGTCCTTGACAAACTCTCTTAACATCTGTTGCAGCGATTCTGTTACTTTGGAACATAAAACACTGGGCACCGGCAGCGGTGATTTTGTCTCATCTTCGTCACAACCTTCTCCAAGATTTCAGAATGCATGGCTGGGTGTCCCTGGTCAAGTTTCAATGGCAGACATTGTGAAGATGGGCAGACCGCATGGCAAGGCTTCTAACACATCGATTATATCAACTGAGACTACTTACTCCACGCGTGCAGTCGCACCAAACACATCCCACCCCAGTGTCAAATATACCCATGTTTCTGAACCCATATCATCAGAATCTCACCATGATCCATCTCAGGATCCTGCCTCCAAGGTTTCGGAGACAATCCATGGGTCAGGCATTGCTGCAGGCCAGCATGTCTCTCATGATGAATGGCCCTTGGTTGAGCAGTCATCTGCAAGTGGGTCATCTGTCTTGGAGTCATCTGCTTCTCCCAAAGCCTATGGTGATAGAGCTAATCTGCATCTAAATTCTTGGTCAGATGAGGTCCAAGGAGCTGAGGGAAATGTTACTGTTGAAAATCTTAATACGGACGGCATTGAATATGCTTCTGCATCTAGTAAACAGATACAAGAGGAGAGTTCTGGAGGTGTATCACATTTTAATAATGATTCCTTCAATGATATGAATCCCTACCAGTCTCACAGGCATGCTTTTGAGTATCAGGAAGGTATCTACACGTTTTAATTGAACATTAACCTTATTTATTTGATTTGTTGTGTATTCTTATTGTTATGGGAAAAGGTTGCATGGACTGAAGGACATGTAGAGCCTGGAATGAAGTCCTAATTTGGGTCACATGGATTGGCACATTGGTCCAAATAACGCTCAGCTGTCCATAATTTATGGTTTAGATTAGGTTTGAAAAAAAAATCATAAAAAACATTTGTTTGGTCAGATCTAAGACTTTGAAATTGGACAACTTCTGAACTCTCAAATTTAAAATTGAATCCAACAGTGAAAATTCTTTATTTATTTATTTATTTTTTAATGTTCTTGGAATGTCATGCTCTATAACCATGTGGCACCCAATTGTGTTTTTGAATGCCACATGCGGTCCTTATTTATAGGTGGTCCTTCAGTCCATATTTCTCCATCTCTATTGTTGTTGCTGTATCATCATCATCATCATCATTATTCTTTTATTATGTGTTTCAACATTTAGAATGTGCAAAGTATTTCAATTAGAATGAAGAGTTCTCTCTCGTAATATTTGAATTGAAATGCTTGAAAATGCTAAGTTCACTTTTACATATATAGGATACTTGGGAGGCATTTTAGATATCAGTTTTTTGTTTAAGGTTATTGTCATACCATATTTATCCTTAACTTTTCTTATGTAGGTGCCGCTAGTTGCACATCTTTCATTTATATAAAGCAGTATTTTTATCTTATCACTTGTCCTTTTTTACTTTGCCCTTTCTTACTTGTGTGCCTATGAATGATGTTGCTTTTAGTGGCTTGTGAGTTTTTCCTCTGAAGGTATCCACTTTGAGCCTCTGTCCCAATTCCTAAAGATTTACATTCTTTGTCCACAAATCTTAGACCCAAACCCGACCCATTTCTTAAACAGGTAACACGATACGACTTTTAACTCCAAAGATACAGAAAGCCCAAGATGTCCAAAATCACGTCTTGAGAAGAGCTTTCCTTCCCCTGGAACACCCTTTTATTCCTCTCCTTCTAAAGTCCCCACGGAGCCCTTCCATTGACTTGCTATTTTATGCGTTTTAATCTCTAATGTAACTTGAACATTGAGCTTGACTCTTTTTTTGCAAGGGAATGAAAATCTATGAAAATTTTGCCCTTTTTTCCTAAACGAAGAAGTTAATAGTTGTTATGCATGTCTTTTCTTGAACGTTAAGTTGTTTCATTCCAGGAATTGGTGGTAGCTCGCAATTATCTATTCCGAACTACTCTATGTCTTCGGTTGAGGATGTTAATATAGCCGTATCATCAGCCGCTGCAAACTTGCAGCAACTAAGTTTACAAAAGGAGGAGCTAGGGGTGCCACATGCACAGGATAATCCTGCTGTAATAATTCCAAATCACTTGCAAGTCCCAACTGCTGACTGCTCGCACTTGAGCTTTGGTAGTTTTGGATCTGCTATTGGTACTACGTTTCCTGGGTCATTTGCATCTAAATCCCTGAAAAATAACTTAGAGGAGGCCTCTAGTACAGCTGATGCTTCATCAGTTGGTCACTCAGACACCAGGTATCACTCCTCTTTTGTCACTTGTACATGGTTTTGAATCTCCTCAGAGACCGAGATGACTTACCCAAGTCATCCCGGTATTGTACATGAACGAGACGGATAGACCTGACATTTCACACCTGCAGAATCTCATGAGATAAAAAAGTTGACTCGGACTATTTTGAAGATCTATCCCGAATCAGTAGAACTTGTCCAAGTCAACTAGAATTTTGTATATTTTAATGAAAATAATTTTTTTTTATAGAATTTCGACCTTTATTATCAAAGTAAAATATCTTTACTATTAAAATTAGGGGAACTGTTCAGCACCAAATATTTTGACAAAACATTTTTCAAAACATGGGTTAGAAGCTTTGGAATGGGCTGATTTTTGGTGAGGATGATCTCTACGGTGAGGAGATCATCATCACCAAAAATCAGCCCATTCCAAAACTTCTAACCCCATCAACAATGGTTTACAAAAAATGGACGGTCCACGATTTTTCAACTTCTAAACATGGGGCTAGAAGTTTTGGAATGGGCTGATTTTTGGTGAGGATGATCTCCTCACCGTAGAGATCATCCTCACCAAAAATCAGCCCATTCTAAAAGAGGAGATCATCCTCACCAAAAATCAGCCCATTCTAAAACTTCTAACCCATGTAGGACAAAAATGGTTGGCTAAAATGTTGGCCAAAATGTTTGGTGCTGAACGGGACCCTAAAATGAGAGAAGGCAGAGTAAAAAGAGGTTCGACACCAAAATTTAGATTCCAAAAATTCCTCCTCCGTAACATTTAAACTTAATATCATTGAGGTCATTTTGGTAAAAAATGTAGAAAATTGCAATCGCACGTCCCTCAATCACATTGCTTAGTTTTTAAAATTACAAATTAGACCCTGAGATAAATGTGCGTTTGCACATGCCACCTTCTAGTGATTTTATAATAAAACATCTTATAATCTTACTTTATTTTATAAAAAAAATTATAGTTATTTTCATACATAACACACACACAAATATATATGAATAAATAATTAATTGTAAACTGAGTCAAATGGTTTATCAAATCCAAGACAACTCTGTCTTGTCCATGGACGAGACGAGATGTCAAACCAAGATTTGAAACCATGCGCTTGTATGCTTATTTTATCCTCCTTGTAGACTGTATGATATTTTGTGCATTTCTTCCTGGCAGAAATCCCGAGTACTTTGGAGATGCACAGCTCCAATCCACGTTAGATGGGAACATAGCTCCTAGATCAGGTGCTGGTGCTGGGAGTTATGAGTCTCCATCCTCACAACCAGAAGCCATGAAACACGACACTGCTGAGGCTACACACGAAAATCAGTATACCTTTCCAACTTCTGTACCTGGTGGTTATACATTAGAAAGTAATGCACAACCGAATGCTGCATTCTCTTACGCCCAAACAAATTCTCAGATGCAGAATCTTGCTCCTTTCTCAAGTGTAATGGTAATACTTCCGAAGCTGCTTTCTATTTTGATCTTCTAGTCTTCTTGGCCAGGGTTGAATGATAAAATCCTCTTAGCCTTTCAAAAACATATTTTTCTTGATAATGGTAGATTGTTATCTTTCTATGTGGCACACAAAATAAACTCATGGAGACTAATTTGAGTGCAACTGATTCTTGGTCCATTTCATGTCCAATGATGATAATTCTGCAGTCATTTTACACTTGTCGTACTCATCTTGCTGTCTTGACCAGGGTTAAATTGTAGGCAGGCTTTTAGGAAATTATATATAATTTTTTGACAATGACAATATTATCACCCTGTACTTATAAATAGAGTAATATGTGTGCACACAGAGAAGACATTTTCCACATGTGGTTGTAAAATTATTGGTGATAAATTGATGTGTGAGGCTATTTTTTGGGCTGTTAACAAAATGGATCATATTAAGACAGAATTTGCTAGGATAGAGAAATCATTTTCTAAAGGAAAAAGAGATGAGAGATAAAAGAAAACGAGCCATAGGGTAAGCACAATTAGCTAAGCTCCAAAAACAACAAAGGATGTGGGGAACACTGCCACAAAATTATCCTTTTGGTATAAAAAGGGACAAATGTTGTGGTGAATAAATGACTGATATTACAGTCATGCTCACACGGTATACATTTTTTCCCAACTGTCATCCTAGGGTGAGTTTGAGCTATGTCCAACACAACTGGCCCAAGGAGAACCTTCCTCTCTAAAAGGAATTGGCTTCCTCCATATTCATCAAATTCCTTTGCATTCCTTTTTCTAGATTGCAGTCATATGAGTAGATGAAACTGCCTTACCATCTGCAATTCCAATTTTGAACCCATATTCATAGCTGATGACTTTACTTCACAAAGCTCCAAGTCATTATTATATATTTTAGTGTAATCTAACTTGATTTATTATTAGTGCGTCGATTCATGTTGGTGCTTACACAGGTAAAAAAAAATGATGATGCAGGACCGATGAGGGGAGAACAAGAAAATGAGATTTGATTTTGGAAAAATAGAGGAGTCAGGGAAATTTTGTTAGGGATTGGGTTACAATAGGAGAGAAGAAAATGGAATTTGATCTAGGGAGAGATAAGAAAATGAAATTTGATCTAGGAAAAATAGAATAGGGTAGATTTGGTTTAGGAGATTAATGAAGTATGAGTTAAAGAAAGTGGAGTAGGATTAAAAGGTAAAACAAAACGGAGTTTGTAGGTTTCAAGAATCAAGAATCAAGATTCAAAAATCCTAGATTTCAAGAAATCATGAATCAAGAATTCAAGATTTAAAAAAACAAAAATCAAGAAAACGAAATTTATGGGCTTGGTTCTAGAAAGGATTAAAGGGTTCTTGATGGTTTCTTGATTTCTCATAGATAAAAAAAAAAGATAGTTGATAAGAAGAAGATTAAAAAAAATGATATTTACCTTGGAATCACCACAATGATTTCCAGGGCATCAACCATGTTGAATGCACCAACATTCAAAAGAAAATAAAAACTTCTTGTTTATTCCTTTCATTCTCCATAAATAAACCCTAATACAATCTGTATGTAAAGAAAATCAATCAAGAGTTCTATTAAAATTAAAATGCCTAATTTTCGTAACTTTTCCTCTCCTAAATTTTCAACCCTAATAAACGTAAATTAAACACATTGTAAAGTTATCAAACTGCCCCTAAATATTATACTAAGACCATGGGCCAATAAAACATGAAAATAACCCCCCAAAACATGAAAATAAAGCCCTAAAACAGAAATCTAAAAAAATAACTAAAATCTACTCTTTAAGATTTGATGTCCCCGTCAAATGATCTTTTACTATAAATGGTCGAGGTTCATTTTTCTGTTATTTCGTGAAATTTTCATTTTATTTAAAGGGGTTTTCTTGGATTTTCACCTTTGACCAAGACAAATCTCAAATACGACCTGGGGCAAAATATTTAATATATGCAGGCACAAAACAAGTTTTCGGTATGAGTTCTTTAAGAAAGCAAGTAACTACTGAATCAAACGTAGGAAATTAGACTGTTTCATTATTGCTTGTATCTAACGACCATTTTTGTTGTACTTCAGAACAAATCTTATTTTCCTTCAGGATTTCTCTCTGTTCCGACAATTTTTAATGCTTGGTTTTATGATTATTGTCCTTTGGAGGAACTGGAATTATAGTGTCCATCATTCCTGACTTACCATATAGCTGTACTTCAATTTCTTTACCTAATAATTTCATTGGCTTCTAATATTCCATCTACCAGAGTTCTCAAGACCTACTCACCTGACTGTGTGTGCATATTGTTGTACAGCAAGCATATACAAATTCTTTACAAGGCAATTTATTTGCATCAACTGTTCAACCTCCGAGAGAGTCTGATAACCCTTACTCACCATTCCTCGCTACACAATCAATGCCCACAAAATACAGCGCTGGTGTGTCTTCCATCAGTGGACCAACCATTTCCATGCAAGAGGTATCCCACTCAAACTGTTGTATCTCGTTTAGTTTATGCTGCTGGTGAGCCAAGGTGCTCAAACTGTTAATGGATCGAGTTGATAGCTAAAAATAAGTGGTGACAAATTAAATCAGCTCTCGTGTTGGTTATTGGAATCATTTGACCTAGCTTCCTTATTGTTAATGGCGTTTTGAATTTGGAGTCCCGGAGATGAAACTTGAATCCAATAAATCTCACTAGATTGTTAGTAGCCTTGCATTTTGCTAGGCATGGTCCCATAGCTTGATTAGTTTACATATTGCAGTGCAACTTTGGGATTGTGGGTTCAAATCCTCTTGGTGTTAAGGGGGTAAAAGAGGAAAAAATAATGAAATTGGAGGGGTCTTATTAAAATCTTTTTGGAGTTAAATGGGTAAAAATAATAAAGTTGGAGAGGTATTATTAAAAAGGGTAATTATAAAAGCACCCCATGAATTAATAAGGGCAACCCACACAAAAAAAGTTTCTGTCTTATATGGGTTAAAAGTTTTTGAATGAGCTGATTTTTGATGAGGATGATCACCATGACAAGGAGATCATCCTCACAAAAAAATCAGTCCATTCCGAAACTTCTAACCCCATTAAAACTGGTTTACAAAAAAATTGGACGATTTACGGTTCTTGAACTTGTTTTGATGGGCTTAGAAGTTTTGGAATGGGCTGAATTTTTGTTAGGATTATCTCTTCGTAGTAGAGATCATCCTCACCAAAAATCAGTCCGTTCCGAAACTTTTAACCCATATAAGACAAAATAATTCGGCTATGGTGTGGGTTGCCTTTATTAATTCGTGGGGTGCTTTTAAATTCCCTATTAAAAATGAGGGAGAAGAGAAAAGACAATAAAGTTGGAGGGGTAATATTGGAGAGGGAGGGGGAAGAAGAAAGAGAATAAAGTTAAGGGTAACTTTGGAAAGAGGAAGAAGAGAAAAATGTAAAACCTGTTCTATCGATACCTTATTTATGAGGTATAAATCTTGAGACAGAGAGTGAGACCCACCATTGTGTTTTATTGTATAGATTTTTCATATTGAGCGAGTGTTCTGATAATTTCTGTGCACAAACCATGCAGACTGTGAAGCCTGGTGTTTTTTCTACACCTCATTTAGCTCCGCAGACTCTGCCTGGTACCAGCATTACCTCGGGACCCACACTTCCTCAACATCTAGCAGTTCACCCTTACTCTCAGCCAACTCTTCCTTTGGGACATTTTGCTAACATGATTAGCTATCCATTCCTGCCTCAAAGCTATACATATATGCCCTCTGGTTTCCAGCAAGCATACGCGGGTAATAGCACATACCATCAATCTCCTGCGGCAGTACAGAGCGCAGGCATCAAGTATACACTCCCGCAATATAAAAATACTGTTCCTGTGAGTAGTTTGCCTCAATCTGCTATTCCGTCTGGCTATGGAAGCTTTGGTAGTTCAGCTAATATTCCCGGAGGCTTTCCGCTGAATCCCTCCTCTGCTCCTGCAAGCACAACCATCGGCTATGATGATGTTATTAGCTCTCAATACAAAGACAATAGTCATTTTGTCCCTCTTCAGCAGGTATTATTCACCCTGAAAAAATTCCACATTATTCGTTGTTTGTTGTGTTTTTTTTTTTTTCTTCTTTTATGTGCGTATTGTGGGTATCTCCCCACCCTTCGGGTGAGACTAATCCGACGGTTGCAAGCACTGCCCCCATAGAAAGTCCTACATGCTACTGGTTGAGTTGAGGGTTAATCAGACCCTAAATGGTGGCCCCAAGGTATTCTTTTCTTCGTGGGGTTTCGAACACTTGACCTACCCTTCCCAAGGAGCTTATCAAGGCTCGCCTTGCCACTAGGCCAACCCCTTGGGGTTGTGTACATGCAACTGGTTGAGTCGAGAATCAACCGTACCCTGATTCATTGCTTTGTGGGGTTTCTAACACTTGACCTACCCTTCCCAAGGAACTTACCAAGGCTTGGCTTGCCACTAGGCCAACCCCGTGGGTTTGTCGTTTGGTGTGATTCATTTTGATCTTATACTCAGATTGGTTTGGTATTTTGATATTTTTCTAGAATGAGAGTTCCCCCGTGTGGGTCCATGGGCCCGGTGGTTCAAGAACAGTATCAGCACTTCCAGGCAACACATACTACAGCTTCCAAGGACAGAATCAACAGCATAGTGGATATCGACAGGGACAGCAACCCTCCCAACATTATGGATCTTTAGGGTACCCAAATTTCTACCATTCTCAGGCAGGGGTCTCACAAGAACATCAACAACAAACCTCAAATGATGGGGCACTTAATGGTTCTCAGGGCCAACCAACTAAGCAATCACACCAGATATGGCAACACAGCTACTAATGGTCTCCTCCCTCCTGGCTTTTCAGGGTCTTGTAGTGAGTTTGAAAGTGGCCAATCAAGGCTTTGTTACAGTTTGATCAAATATATTTAAGGTTTTTGTGTGCTTGGATTTGATCGACTGTACATACTTAAAGGTTAACTTGAATGGCTACTGCCCTGGGCTGTGAGGTTGTATTCTACATATTTATTTTCAGGGTGTTTTCTTAATGTAGGATCACGCTTGCTAATTTGGGTTTAGTTTCTTTTCTTTTCTTCTTTTCTTTTTCAACCGTTCCACAAGTGAGCAAATTCTCTTTGGACAGAGTCCTTTGTAATAGTTATACTATTAAGATTATCTAACTGCAGTTTTTCTCATCTCCTGAAGACTAATTTGGTTCAAATCGTTGACTGCTCCATTGTGTCATCAGTTATACTATTAAGATTATCTAACTGCAGTTTTTCTCATCTCCTGAAGACTAATTTGGTTCAAATCGTTCTGACACCTCCATGTGTCACCAGTTGTATTTTTTTTTTCTTGTTGTATGTGTTCCACGAAACTCTTGATTCTAATACTTAACTAATTTCGATGCCCTTTGCTCATCAATGATTCTTGTCGAACTTATCAATGCTTGTTTTGGATTTGTATTCATCAAAATTACAATAAACATGATTTGTTGTGTTACTGCACCTATTTGATATGATGTTATGCACTTTAAATGGTGCAAGAATCAACACCCATGTCACTGTTTCATGTTGCAGTTACAAGGTGACAACTTTATTGGTTTTTTCGTTCAATTCTTACATTCATAATCCTTAAGGGACACAATCCAGCTATTAATCTCTATCTTGTTTCAATTTTATATGTTGTTCTCTGAGGATCTCAAACTGGGTATTTTGGATGATTTTTTATAATTAATATTTTAATGGAGAGTTGGGTATCTGTTGGGAAAGACAATTGACATGAAGGGCGTCTGTTGGAAGTTAGGCAGTAAGGAGAATACTTTACTATTGGTAATGGAAAAGTTTGTTTTACTCAACCATCTCCTAATCCCCAATCACTTCTTCTCTACTCTCCCAATCATTCTTATAGTTTTTCTCATAATTTTATGGGCAAAAACTCCCTACTTATACCATCACTCCAATCACATTTTGTATCAAAGCCAAAGAAAGAGTAGAAGAAGGAATGCATGAATGGCTGGTGCAGATCTAACACCCTCTTCTGTTGTATCTAAGAGTACTAGTGATCAGAGTCCTCAAACAGGTAAGAACAATAACCAAAGGCCTTGTCTTGATGCAAGAGGTTTACTTGAAGCACCCAAGGTTTCGTCAAAAATGCCGACAGTGACTCTCGCTGTTGCTACACAAGGAGAGTCCATCAAACGTCCTCGAGGCCGGCCTGCTGGCTCGAAGAACAAACCAAAGCCACCACTCATCATAACCCGAGATAGCGCTAATGCCCTCCGTGCCCATGCTATGGAGGTGAGTTCCGGGTGCGATGTCAGTGAAAGCATTGCTAATTTTGCAAGGAGGAAACAAAGGGGTATCTGCATACTTAGCGGTACTGGATGTGTGATGAATGTTACACTTCGGCAACCTTCTTCATCCGGTGCGATCGTTACTCTCCATGGACGCTTCGAGATTCTTTCCTTACTAGGTTCAATCTTGCCCCCACCAGCCCCTCCAGGGATGACTGGACTCACGATATACTTGGCAGGAGCGCAAGGACAAGTAGTGGGTGGAGGTGTGGTTGGTGCACTAATTGCTTCGGGTCCCGTGGTGATCATGGCAGCTTCCTTCATGAATGCCACTTTTGATCGTCTTCCAGTTGATGACGAAGAAGTTGCTGCCGCAGCTGCTCATAATCAGCATTTCCAAAACAACCATCACCATTTCCACCATGTAGACATGTCGAACTTGTATGGGATGCCGCCAAACTTGCTAACCAATGGTAGTTCGCCACCAGAGGTGTACTCTTGGACGTCGGGGCGCCAACTTACGAAGGGCTAAATTGGTTAGGGAGATAATAACTCTTAATTAGGTTTTTATTTTTCATTCCATGTTTGAATTCTACCATGAGAGATATCTACCTTGTAGTTTCAGCTTTCAATGATAATCCATATCGTTATTGGAAGTACTTAAGCTACATAACATTATACGAGCGTGAAATCCCATATTACAAAGCTAATTAAGAAAAAAAAAAAAAAAAGGAGTCCTAAACATAGATCACAACAAGATTTACGATAAATTTCTAAGGAAGAAATTAGATTTGAATATATAAAAAAAATGATTCGTTCAATCGATCCCATTTTTCTTGGCTTTTTTATTTAATTATAAAATTTTGATAATGACTTCAAGAATTATGATCTCAATGGGTCTGCGCCGAATGGAATCCTTAAGGAACCAAAACCCAAACTATTAAATTTTATCAATCCGGTTCCTTCCAAATCTGGTTCCAGTTCTCAATTAACGAATCTGAACTGTCAAATATTCTCTCTTTAAATTTTATTGGTTCTTACTAAATCTAAATTCTCAATCCGTTCTGATTTTTTAAGAAAACTGCTATTGGCACCCCAACTTTTACTTATCACACCCAATCTTTTAATTTTGTTTATCACATCTCAATTCAAGATGAAAACACTCTTCAAACATTACAAAGGTTTGGCTCAAATTATTATAATCTCAACATTATAAAATATTATCACACTAGTTTAAATAATTTCAATAGTTGTTTACAATTATGATTAAGATCGTATAAAAACTTAAACTAAAAAAAATATAAAATCTAAGGTAAAAAAAAAATGAGAGAGCTTCTATTGGGACTCCAAAAATTACATATTCTCAATTATTCAATTATTTTCTTTATTTTTAATTGGGATGTAATAAGTAAAAGTTGGGGTGCCAATAGCAACTCTTTAAAAATATAGGAGAATTTTACTACATTTTTGTTTTTTTTTTCAAGATTTGAGAAAGAATTCTGATAATATGACTCGTCAGGTGGCATACTCAAATGACTTTGAACGCCTCGGGATAAATGATTGCAGTTGCCTATAAAAGATGCATCCCAAATGAAGTGTGTATCTCGAGGCATACAGGCTTACGGTTCCTCAACTTGTCATGCCACCTGGCGAGTCCTATTATGAAGACTCTTTGAGAAATCCTTATTTAAACCAACGACACGTGCCTTTGATCTCAATCTTTTGTAATGGAATAATGGAAAATGACTTAATTGCCCTCGTCTTGAAAATGTAGCTAGACAAACCCCTTGATTTTTCTAGTTTGGGCCAACTGTATTGATGAGGTTAATTTGTTGGCTGTGCCAGACTGGCGGCTGTTGGATGAGAGAGAGAGAGAGAGAGAGAGGGGAAAAAATGGTTTTGATGTCTGAAGTCTACATCAAACTTTGATGCCTGAGGAGACATCTAAAAACTAATACCTCTCATCCAGCCAAATCACAGCTCACAAATCTCTCACTTTAGGAAAGTCTAAATTTCACGAGTCACGACTCTATTACGAATAGTTGTTCTAAACTAACTTCCCTGGCACCGCTGTCAACCCTACGATGACGTGTCATATGTCCCTCGAGATACAACGTACACACGCCCACGTCAGCAAAGTGTGAATTGAGGTCAATCTTTAAGATTCACTCCATCATTATTCTTTCTAATTTGCTTCAGATGAAATATGTTTGACAGTTGGGAATATTCTACCCAAATTCCAGTCCATTCTTCTTCTTTTAAATTTCTATCTTTCCAACCAACAAAAACCAATCTCTAATTTTGTTTCACATTATCGATCATTATGGTGAAGTTCTCTGGAAATGAGGAGATTCTTGAAACCTTATTGATGGTTGTAAGGATGGAACTCAAAACCTTTCAAGAAAATGTTGTTGTTGTTGATGATGAGAAAGAAATAAAGATCAATGAAGGAAAGAAGAAAATCAACTACTTATTACCATCAAAACCCATCATCGCAAAGAAGAAAAGGAGCAATATCATCATCAAGATGGAGAAGAAGAAGAAGAAGGACAAAGAGAAGACCAAATCATCTCTGATTCTACTACTTCAATCACCATCACCACCCATTATTCCCTCCAATATGATGAAAACTATCAATGGAGTTCGGGGAACTACCACACCGATATGGATTGGAGAGAAGACCCTTTTTCCTAGTGATGTTAACTCATCTCTTTATCGTCTTTTTTTCCCTAAGAGTGAAGCATTGATTCAATACTTGACACATGAAGAGAGGAATGTGTTGGAAAATAAGAAAAATCCAGGAACCCTAGATGTAATGCTGGTGGATCCTAAAGGTTGGTGGTGGAACTTGAAGTTTAAGTGGTGGAAGAGCATTGAAAAGTACGTGTTAACTAGTGGGTGGACAGATTTTGTTGATGAAAATAAGTTAGAGAGTAAGATCGATATAGTTCAACTATGGGCCTTTCGACAACCTCAACAACATGACCATCATGATGGATTATTCATGCAACTTTGTTTCGCCATCAATGTCCGAAGAGTTAATAGTTTTGATCATTGTAGTGAAGCAGGCACGAGTGGTACAAGTATTAGTTGAGATTTGTTATTATTTTCACTTTGGAGAACAAACAATTTTTTCAAGTTTTCCTTGTTTCCATTTCTATCAGTTAGGGTTTTGGGTTTTGTCGTAAATATTGTTTTTCTTTATTGTATTAATTGTTGGCTTTTCTTCCATGTTTCCTTCTGTTTAATAATATATATATATTTCTTTTAAGTTTCTGTTGTTTGCTGTAACAAAGAAGAAATTTTTTACAAAATGAGTAAGGGAGGTTTGGTTAATGCTCTCTCTCAATGAAACCTACGGCTGAGATTAGAGAATTCTTAGCCAGTTTTACATGTGTTTCGAATCCCTATATTGATTCTCCCATCTCAACCGTTGGTTTTGCTATAAAGATTTCTGCATGTGGGATCACATGTGGGTCCACTGACCTTTTAAGCTTTGGTCCACCGTTGGCTGGTCTAAAGCTAACTCATTAACTCGAATTGCTAATTGGGCGAGTCAACTTGACTCAGTTAGACTTCAGCACTATTGATTAAAATTACCGATCGATAAAAAAAAAAAAAAGTACTATTGTTTAAAACAATTTTTTAGTCAACTTGATTATTTGTCCGAGTCACCTTTGAAATACTGTCTCGAGAAAAATTTGAACAACTATGTTCTTATATTTAATAGTTGAGTCGTGATGAATGCAAGCCATTGGGTTCGTGGCAAGGGCATAGAATTATAGATCACTTTCATCAGGAAACACAAGGAAAAGATGTGCAGTTCTGTGCCCTTGCCACATTGGCAGCATACCCAACTGCTTACAATTTTCTAGAAATAAAAAATAAGAAATTTTCAATTTTTTCAAAATTTTGAAAACTATTTTTAAATATTTAATATATATATATTTCATTGTTAAGTAAACTCGTGAGTCATAAAGTTGACTCAACTCAATGGATATTTGAGTCAGAGTATAGTTTATGATCTAAGCCTATAAGAACAGCGAGATAGTGATTTTTGTAATGTACAGGGATTTGAGTATAAAAAACATCTGAAAATATCGGATGGGTATCCATTTAATTGAAATTGGAACTGAAAATCCAACTCAGTAGGGTTGACTCGACCAATTTCTCAGTCGAATCAAATTATCAATTCTTTTTTTTTTTCTCATCATCAATCATTAATTAATAAATAGCCCAAGTTCAGAGATCACTAGCCTTAAAGACAACGGTTGAGATGGGAGAATCTATCTAGAGATTACAAAAACAAGTAAAAACATTGAGCATAAGTTGTCCCTACCAAAATTAAAACTAATCTTTAAAAACTTCATGTTACATATAGAGACCCTCAAACCAAACGTTCTGTAAAGTAAGAAAAATCCATCTTTTACCTTACAACACAGAGCAGAAATAATAACAGAAGAATGAGGAAAAAAAACAAAAAACAAAAATTGATATAAAACATATATATGAAATACAAACATTGATTACAAAACCCTAACAGGAAACAATGAAAACCCTTGAAAGAAATAATCAAAATTGAAAAGAGCCTAAATTAATGATTATTCGTTAAATTCTCCCCACCAAAAATATTCAAAAATCCTAATTTGTTGCACCACTCGTACTAGCTCCGCTACAATCAAATCTTGTTTTTCTACCAACATTGATGGCGAAACAAAGTTCCAATGCACCACCATGTTCATTAGGTCGTCGAAAGGCCCACAACTCAACAATATCGATCTTACTCTGTAACTTATTTTCTTTAACAATTTCCATCCAACCTGTAGTAAAGACATACTTCTCGATGCTCTGCCACCACTTGAACTTAAGATTCCATGACCAACCTTTAGGATCCACCACCATTACATCAAGGTTTCCGGGATTTTTCTTATTTTCCAACAATTCTCTCTCGTCACGAGTCAAGTATTCGAGCAAAGCTGGACTCTTAGGAAGAAAGAGACGACTAAGAGATGAATTAACATCACTAGCGAAGAGGGTCTTCTCTCCAATCCAAACCAGTGTGGTTCCCCGAACACCATTGATAGATTTCATCATATCAGCGGGAATGGGCCATTTAATTGAAATTGGAACTGAAAATCCAACTCAGTAGGGTTGACTCGACCAATTTCTCAGTCGAATCAAGTTATCAACTCTCTCTTTTTTTCTTTTTCTCATCAACAATCATTAATAAATAGCCCAAGTTCAGAGATCACTAGCCTTCAAGGCAACGGTTGAGATGAGAGAATCTATCAAGGGATTACAAAAACAAGAAAAAAACATAGAGATTAAGTTACAATCCCTGCGGAAATTTAAGCTAATCTTTAAAAACTTCTTGTTACATATAGAGACCCTCAAACCAAACGTTCTGTAAAGTAAGAAAAATCCATCTTTTGCCTTACAAGAAAGAGCAGAAATAATAACAGAAGAATGGGAAACAAAAAAAAAAAAACAAAAATTGATATAAAATATATATATGAAATACAAACATTGATTACAAAACCATAACTGGAAACAATGAAAACCCTTGAAAGAAATAATCAAAATTGAAAAGAGCGGCCAAATTAATGATTATTTGTTAAATTCTCCCCACCAAAAATATTCAAAAACCCTAGTTTCTTGCACCACTAGTACTAGCTCCGCTACAATCAAATCTTGTTTTTCTTCCAACATTGATGGCGAAACAAAGTTCCAATGCACCAACATGTTCATTAGGTCGTCGAAAGGCCCACAACTCAACAATATCGATCTTACTCTGTAACTTATTTTCTTTAACAAATTCCATCCAACCCGTAGTAAAGACATACTTCTCAATGCTCTGCCACCACTTGAACTTAAGATTCCATGACCAACCTTTAGGATCCATCACCAATACATCAAGGTTTCCGGGATTTTTCTTATTTTCCAACAATTCTCTCTCGTCACGTGTCAAGTATTCTAGCAAAGCTTGACTCTTAGGAAGAAAAAGACGACTAAGAGATGAATTAACATCACTAGCGAAGAGGGTCTTCTCTCCAATCCAAACCAGTGTGGTTCCCCGAACACCATTGATAGATTTCATCATATAGGCGGGAATGGGCGGTGATGGTGATGGTGATGGTGATGGAGGACATACCATCGAAGACTTGATCTTTTCCTTGGACTTGAAGATGACACTCCTTTTGTTCTTTGCGATGATGGGTGGTGGTGTTAAGTAGATGAGTTTACTAATCTTCCCTTTGTTGTTTATTTCTTTCTCATCAGCATTCATGTTGGATGCTTTACGAACTTCAAAGGCTTCGAGTTCCATCTCCACTACTATCAGCAGCGTCTCGAGAATCTCCTCATTACCATGGAATTTCACCATATTGATTGAGAGAGAGAGAGAGAGAGAGAATGGGTTTTCTGTGGTGAGAAGAAAGGTTTTTATAAGAGAGAAAAGAAGTCAATGAGAGTGCGATAGATTTAAAAGACTTGTATTTTCTTTCTATTTTTAGAAGGAGTTCTCTTAACGGTTGAATCCCAACGATGCCTAAAAAGATTACATGATCTTTCTATTTCTATTCTTGTTTCAGTAGGAAGTGGTTTATAAGTTTAAGGAAGAGTTTTTACAGGATATTACGAAAATGCCAGTTCATTCGTACATCAAAGTCAACATCCGTAAAGTGTCCGGCCCACCAAAGTTAGAGATTTGGTGTCTAATCAACGGCTGAGATGATAAGAGAAGAATTATTATCGATTTTATAGGCATACATTTTTGCAAGAATCTTTAGTATCTGAATTGTGTGTTATTTTTTTGAAAATCGTCAAACGTGGATTTGGTTAAAATATTCCAGCTGTCGAACGTATTTCACATTTTGCTGAAGTGGGCTGTGTATCTTGAATATATGCCACGTCATCGTATGGTTGACAGCTGTGCTCAGGGAAGTCAGTTTAGTTCCTACGGTTATGTGCACATCCCACGTCAGACTTGCGAGAATTGCACTAAATACTCTTTTTTTTTCATTTCAGCATTTTCCTAAGGCATTGATGAGGAATTAGTTTTTAGATGTCTCCTCAGGCATCGAAGTTTGATGTATCCTATCAGACAACTAACACTTCAGACATCAAAACCATCCCCCCTCTCTCTCTCTATCTCTCATCAAACTAGAAAAATCAAGGGGTTTGTCTAACTACCTTTTGAAGATGAGGGCAATTAATTCATTTTTCATTAGAGAAGATTGAGATCAAAGGGACAGGTTTTTGATTTAAAAACATAGGGATTTGGATTTTCATAAAATAAAAAAAAATGCATAATAATCATAAAATCATGTATTTTCTTTTAGCGTGAAACAGGGGAAAATTCGTTTTTTTTTTTTTTTTTTTTAATTTATAAAATAACAATATTTTTCACACTTTAGGCTTGGTAAATGATTGTAAAAAAAAAATTACGTTTTAATTTTTTCCAAAAATTACCATTTTCGGAATTTAAATGAACAGTTCACTAAAATTTGAATTTAACAATTTTGAAGAATATATCAGTCAAAAAAAAAAAAAAATCCTAGAATCATTTTAAATCTCAATGTATGATTATTAGACATCAAATAGAAATAGTGGATGAGAGAGAAACTTCAACTTCAATGCTTTTGATGTTTGAAATTAGAAAACAATACAGATAGGAAACAGCTAACAAAATCCACGGTTTGGCGCTTTCCCATACAATAACACGCACTTCAGATATATACTAAAGATTTATGCAAAAATATATGCTTATAAAATCAATATAACTCCTAGAAATATACAGAAAAATCTCTTATCATCTCAGCCGTTGATTAGACAACAAATGTCTAACATTGGTGGGCCCGAAACTTTAGGGATGTTTATCGATTGGCATTTTCGTAGTATCTTATGAAATCTTTTTGGGCATCGTTGGGATTCGACCGTTATAACTGTTATGAGAACTCCACCTCAAAATAGAAAGAAAGAAAATACAAGTCTTTTAAATCTATCGCACTCACATTGACTTCTTTTCTCTCTTATAAAAACCTTTCTTCTCACCACAGAAAACCCATTCTCTCTCTCTCTCTCTCTCTCTCTCAATCAATATGGTGAAATTCCATGGTAATGAGGAGATTCTCGAGACGCTGCTGATAGTAGTAGAGATGGAAGTCGAAGCCTTTGAAGTTCGTAAAGCATCCAACATGAGTGCTGATGAGAAAGAAATAAACAACAAAGGGAAGATTAATAAACTCATCTACTTAACACCACCACCCATCATTGCGAAGAAGAAAAGGAGTGTCATCTTCAAGTCCAAGGGAAAGATGAAGTCTTCGATGTTATATCCTTCATCACTATCACTATCACCATCACCATCACCATCACCATCACCATCACCATCGCCGCCCATTCCCGCCGATATGATGAAATCTATCAATGGTGTTCGGGGAACCACACTGGTTTGGATTGGAGAGAAGACCCTCTTCGCTAGTGATGTAAATTCATCTCTTAGTCGTCTTTTTCTTCCTAAGAGTCAAGCTTTGCTCGAATACTTGACTCGTGACGAGAGAGAATTGTTGGAAAATAAGAAAAATCCCGGAAACCTTGATGTAATGGTGGTGGATCCTAAAGGTTGGTCATGGAATCTTAAGTTCAAGTGGTGGCAGAGCATCGAGAAGTATGTCTTATCTACGGGTTGGATTGATTTTGTTAAAGAAAATAAGTTACAGAGTAAGATCGATATTGTTGAGTTGTGGGCCTTTCGACGACCTAATGAACATGGTGGTGCATTGGAACTTTGTTTCGCCATCAATGTTGGTAGAAAAACAAAATTTGATTGTAGCGGAGCTAGTACGAGTGGTGGAAGAAACTAGGGTTTTTGAATATTTTTGGTGGGGAGAATATAACAAATAATCATTAATTTGGCCGCTCTTTTCAATTTTGATTATTTCTTTCAAGGTTTTTCATTGTTTCCAGTTATGGTTTTGTAATCAATGTTTGTATTTCATATATATGTTTTATATCAATTTCTGTTTTTGTTTTCCCATTCTTCTGTTATTATTTCTGCTCTCTGTTGTAACTTGTAAGGCAAAAGATGGATTTTTCTAACTTTACAGAACGTTTGGTTTGAGGGTCTCTACATGTAACATGAAGTTTTTAAAGATTAGTTTAAATTTTGGTAGGGATTGTAACTTAAATTCTATGTTTTTTTCTTGTTTTGTAATCCCTAGATAGAGATTATCTGATCTCAACCGTTGCCTTGAAGGCTAGTGATCTCTGAACTTGGGCTATTTATTAATGATTGTTGATGAGAAAAAGATAAAAAAGAGAGAGTTGATAACTTGATTCGACTGAGAAATTGGTCGAGTCAACCCTACTGAGTTGGATTTCAGCCCTAAAACTTTTTTGAACCAAATTGTTGATTCAATTAATAACTTGGCAATGTCAACCCAGAAATAGTTTGACTGAGGGGAATTTTGTTGAATCAAAATCGGAATCATCAGATATTCTCTCGTTAAATTTTCTAATTTTTTTAACCTAATTGTAATCAATTCCAATAAAGAGGAACCCAAAACTAGGATTTTCAGTTCCAATTTCAATTAAATGGATACCCATCCAATATTTTCAGATGTTTTTCATACCCAAATCCCTGAAGATTACAAAAATCACTATCTCGCTGTTCTTAGATCATAAACTCTACTCTGACTCAAATATCCATTGAGTTGAGTGAATTTGATGACTCACGAGTTTACTTAACAATGAAATATATATATCTTAAATATTTAAAAATAGTTTTCAAAAATTTGACAAAATGAAAATTTCTTAATTTTTTGTTTTCTAGAAAACTGTATGCGGTTGGATATGGGGCCAACGTGGTAAGGGCACAAAACTGCATATATTTTTCCTATGTATCCCCGATGAAAACGATCGAACCATGGCTCTATGCCCTTGTCACGAACCCAACCACGTGTTGAATAAAAGAGAGTCATTTTGGGGTGACACAAATGGAGACACAAAGGTGACAAAATGATGTGGTGTCACGTACATTACCGTTGATGCTTTTCTGTGAGATACGAGTAAAAAGCATCTACCACCACATCATTTTTTTTCCAATATAAGAACATAATTGTTTGATTTTTACCCGAGACAGAGTATTTCCAATGTGACTCGGACAAATCATCAAGTTGACTCAAAAGTTGTTTTAAAAAACAGTGCTTTTTTTTTTTTTTATCTGTAATTTTTAACAATAGTGCTGAAGTCTAACTGAGTCAAGTTGACTCGCCCAATTAGCAAGTCGAGTTAATGAGTTAGCTTTAGACCAGCCAACAGTGGACCGACATGTGATCCCACATTCAGAAATCTTTATGGCAAAGCCAACGGTTGAGATGTTAGAATCAATATAGGGATTCGAAAAACATGTAAAACTGGCTAAGAATTCTCTAATCTCAGCCGTATGTTTCATTGAGAGAGCATTAACCAAACTTCCTATAAATTTTGAAAATTTTATCTTCTTTGTTACAGCAAACAACAGAAACTTAAAGAAAAAAATTATTAAACAGAAGCATGGAAGAAAAGTCAACAATTAATATAATAAAGAAAAACAATATTTACGACAAAACCCAAAACCCTAACTGATAGAAATGGAAAAAAGGAAAACTTGAAAGAATGTTTGTTCTCCTAAGTGAAAATGATAACAAATCTTAACTAATACTTGTAACACTCGTGCCTGCTTCACTACAATGATCAAAACTATTAACTCTTCGGACATTGATGGCAAAACAAAGTTGCATGAATAATCCATCATGATGGTCATGTTGTCGAGGTTGTCGAAAGGCCCACAGTTGAACCATATCGATCTTACCCTCTAACTTATTTTCATCCACAAAATCTGTCCACCCACTAGTTAACACGTACTTGTCAATGCTCTTCCACCACTTAAACTTCAAGTTCCACCACCAACCTTTAGGATCCACCACCATTACATATAGGGTTCCTGGATTTTTCTTATTTTCCAACACATTCCTCTCTTCATTTGTCAAGTATTGAATCAATGCTTCACTCTTAGGGAAAAAAAGACGATAAAGAGATGAATTAACATCGCTAGGAAAAAGGGTCTTCTCTCCAATCCATATCGGTGTGGTAGTTCCCCGAACTCCATTGATAGTTTTCATCATATTGGAGGGAATAATGGGTGGTGATGGTGATTGAAGTAGTAGAATCAGAGATGATTTGGTCTTCTCTTTGTCCTTCTTCTTCTTCTCCATCTTGATAATGATATTGCTCCTTTTCTGCTTTGCGATGATGGGTTTTGATGGTAGTAAGTTGTTGATTTTCTTCTTTCCTTCATTGATCTTTATTTCTTTCTCATCATCAACAACAACAACATTTGCTTGAAAGGTTTTGAGTTCCATCCTTACAACCATCAGTAAGGTTTCAAGAATCTCCTCATTTCCAGAGAACTTCACCATAATTTTCGATAATGTGAAACAACATTAGAGATTGGTTTTTGTTGGTTGGAAAGATAGAAATTTATAAGAAGAAGAATGGACTGGAATTTGGGTATGTAGAGTATTCCAACTGTCCTACATATTTCACCTGAACCAAATTAGAAAGAATAATGATGGAGTGAATCTTAAAGATTGACCTCAATTCACATTTTGCTGACGTGACACGTAAGTTGTATCTCGAGGGACATATGCCACGTCATCGTAAGGTTGACAGCAGTGCCAGGGAATCATGTCAGTTTAGAACGACTATTCGTAATAGAGTCGTGACTCGTGATCTTTAGACTTTCCTAAAGTGAGAGATTTGTGGGCTGTGATTTGGCCGGAGGAGAGGTATTAGTTTTTTGATGTCTCTTCATGGCATCAAAGTTTGATGTATCCTATCTGACAACTAAGACTTCAGATATCAAAACCACCTTTTATTTTTATTTTTTTAATTTCCTCTCTGTCTCTCTCATCAAACAGTCACCAGTCTGCCACAGCCCACATATTACCCTCAATACAGTTGGTCCAAACTAGAAAAATCAAGGTGTTTGTCTAGCTACATTTTCAAGACGAGGGTAATTAAGTCATTTTCCATTATTCCATTAGAGAAGATTGAGATCAAAGGCACATGTCATTGGTTTAAAAACATAGGGATTCGGATTCTGAAATATTCACAAAACAAAAACAAAACAAAAAAAAATGCATAATCATAAAATTCTTGTATTTATATATTTAGATGATAAAATTTTAATATATATAAAATTTTCCCTAGATATTCTATCAATTTTTTCCTTAGGGACACTTTATGTAATGCACATTGTATAATGTATATTATCATGGAAAAAAAATAAATTATAAATATAAACAAGAATTTAAAATAAATAAATAAAAGACAAAACAACCCATGTTTTCTAGGGAATTATTTTAGATTATGTCTTGGTGCCATACCAAAAAAAAAAAAAAATTCTTAGAAAATCCGTTTGTCAGGACTCTTTTCTAGGGAATTATTTTTCTAGTAAAATGTTCTCCACAAATTTTCAGCAGTAATCTGATGGTCCATTTAGTAATTCAAATCATCGAGATCAACCTCTTACACTTGCGAAATTACCTTTCACAAAAAATGACTAATTGAGATCGACGTTTAAAATTTCAAGATTGAACTTCTTACAATCATTGATCTCAAAATTTCAAATATGATCATTGTGATCATCAATTTAAATTGTTGAGAGATGTCACTGTTTTATAAGGGTGAAGGGGCATTAAGAAAGAAATATTTTACTAACTGGTTTGTTAAGATACCACCCTAACCCCTAAACTCAGGGTGGGTGCATTTAAAAACATGCCCCTCCCCTACGGTCTATTAAGTAATTTTATATTGACACCTGTATTTATACACTATTGTATCTATTCCCGACTGCACTGGTGATGCAGAGCTGGCAAATTCTTCCTCACTCCACATACTCACTAATAAAAGCACCCAAACCCTCCATTTCCCTCTAAATCCCAAACCATCTTCTGCCGCACAGACTGTTCCCTCTAGACAACTTTAGTTTATTTCTCTATAAATCTATTTAGAATCAAGTTTGAGAAATGGAGTTGGCCATGGTTTTCACCATGTACATTATGGTTCTGCTGGCTTTTGCTACTTTTGGAGCAACTTTTATAATTGAAGATTTGGGAGAGATATTGCCCCAACACAGGCCATGGAGAATGTCGAGCACAACGTGAAAAAAGCCCATTTTCGATGGCCTAAGACAGTCGAATTTCATGAAACTTGATGGACCAAGTTCTCGAATTTTTCATCGTTGATTTTTTTCTTCAACAGACCAAAACCATCAAATTAATAGAAGATGGAAGAAATTTCAACGCCTTGGACTGTCAGGGCCGTTGAAATTTGATTTCTAAAATTCATGGGCCTTACCGTCAAATTTTGCTGACAAAATTTCCAGTTTCCACGTAATGAGGGTGGCTCTCAGTGCCTCAGCTATTGTAGCAGCCTTGGCTTCTCTAGTTGCTTGGTTCTTATGATTTGATCTTTCAATGTTCTTTATCACTTGTGGTTGTTTAATTGGGGTTTCCATATTCTTTTTGCAAATGGTTTTCTTTCCACTTTGAATGTTATATGAAATCATTGTTCTTGATGCAAATAGCAACAATAATGGGTTCCTTGTAAAAGTGACAAAGACACTATAAATTGCATGTATTACCAAATACCAATATCAGTCTGATCTTACCAACTGGTTTATTGGCTGAAGTTGGTAGCTTGAGAGCTAGCTACTCTCAGATATGCTGTGCTCTAAACCAATTAATGTTTAAAATGTTGACCAAGTAAATATTTTCGAACTTATCAATGATCTTATAGCATCAAATGTATTAATTTTACAATTCTAAAAAATATTTAGCAAAAGTAAAGAGAAATTATAGTTCAATTAAATTTAACAATAAATTAAGACAAAAGTTAACATCTACATTAAATACCAAAAATCAAGAAAGAAAAAAGTTAACAAATTGAGTGAAATTAAAAAATGTATGGTTTACAATGAGAGAAATAGGCATGGTGGTGAGAAGAGTATAAAATGGGAAAATTTCGAAGGACAACCATGAGGGACAAAAAAGTTCCCATATTTTACGAAATTTGGAAGAAAATGATAGCAGTTGGTTACAAAGAAAAAAAAATTAGAGAACAAAAAGAGATTTGAAGAAAAACAAGTGAGATTAACCGATTCTCAAAATGAAAATCACATAATACAATAAACTAGACATTATAAATTAAATAATAAATACTAAAATAATCTAATAATGCTAGTAATGTTGGAGAGAGTAGTTAAACTATGAGTTTCAAGTTATTGTGAGCTCTTAGCATAATCTCAACTGGACTTCAACCCATGACCTCAAAGTTGCATTGCAATATGTCAATCAAATTGGAGCTATGGGTCTAAACCCAAGTACAGATTAACTGGCGGAAACATTCTCATGTATATAACATATTTCAGTTTAGTTATCCTCATTTATGGGAAAATGATGGAATTATACAACAACAAACACAAGTACGTAGGACTACAAATGGAAAGCAGGGAAGAAAATAATCTATAGCATTAAAATGCTGACAAAGTGTATGAGATAGTTACCTGCAAATATGGTACATTCGAATCTATCAGTGATTTATAGCATCAAATGTATTCATTTTACAATTCTAAAAGATATTAGCGAAAATAATGAGAAATTATAATTTGATTAAATTTAATGATAAATTAAGACCAAAGTTAACATCTACATTAAATACCAAAAATCAACAAAGAAAACTTAACAAACTGAGTGAAATTAGAAATGTGAGGGATTACAATGAGAGAAATAAGTAAGTTGGTTACTAAGAAAATTGAAGGAAACTTCTTTTTTTTTTTTTGAAGAAAAACAAGAGAGATTAATCAACTCTAAAAATGAAAATTACAAAATCCAATAAACTAGACATTATAAGCTAAATAATAAATATTAAAATAATCTAATAATCCTAATAGTGAAGGGTAAGCTGGACTTGAACCCATGACCTCAAAGTTGAATTACCATATGGCAACAAAATGAAGATATGGGTCTAAACCCAATTATGGATGAACTTGCGGAAACATACTCTATGTGTAACACAAGTACATTGGACTACAATAAGAAAAAAGGAGGAAGAAATCACAAACGTAAACTCACTTACAAAATCAGGCCTTCAAGATCCTTAAACGAAATTATACTCAATCAATGTTGTTTGATAGAACCAAAAAGATCCTCAATCGAGCGTTTAGGAGCTTCAACACGAGAAACAATTTCAACAACCTTGTAAGAAGATTCTGGGTGGACCAATGCCTCAACAGCTACTTCTGCAACCTGATCTCTGGATATGGATCCTTCAAAAAGAGTATCCTGAAAAGAGCCAAGAAAGAAGTAAACTTGAAGGCCACTAAGTGGGTACCAAAACAAACTTGAGAAATAAACGAGCGACAATCATTGCTACCTCGGGCTCCATGACTATATTTCCACTTGGGGGGTCGTTTCTCAATCCACCGGGCCTTATAATGGTATAGTTTATACCAGATTTCCTAATATATTTCTCTGCCTGTAGTTTTGCTACCAATACAAGTCCGAATACATTTAGAATGATATAAGCTGGATTAAGTATCTGCCCCATTGCAGCTCCATTGACTAAAATGGAGCTTATAAGAATGAATCTGTTCACACCAACTTTCCGGCATGCTTCAACTAGGTTTACTGTGCCAAAATAATCAACCTGCAACAATAAGAAACAGCAAACATTGATGTAAGAATAATTTGTATTTCATTAACAAATGAAAATTTATTTGATGGGGAACTTAGTTTCAGGGAGTCGAATTGAAAAGGGTGAGAGAAGCTTGTAATGTGAAGGATTGGTTTGGATAAAAGATTGAAAAGTGTGATTTTTCAAATTTGAATATCATGTAAGCAAGTCCTAACCATAATGATAAAAAACGAAACACGCATAATGATCTCAATTCTAACTATCAAATATATATATTAGGCCTATCAATGCATCCAATCAGGACCTGAAATCTGATCCATTCTGATTTGGTAACTTTGGATATGCTTCAAGGATTTGGATTCCAATAAGGATACAATTTAATAACTAAACGGATCATTCTGGATCAACCATGGCCCAATCTAATAGAGGTCCCCATCCAAGAAAACGTAAGAGAGTATGTAAATTATATAATATAATATAAAGTTTATTCATATTTTGGATATCAAACGGATTTGATTTGATCCTACCCAACCCAATTGAGATCGGATAAAAGCTAGATCTGACAAGGGACTGATCAGATCCTTATTGGATAGGTTCCACATCAACCTTGATCCAATCTAGACCAGAACAATTGACAACAAGATGTGTTTGAGGCATGGTTTAAAAATCTCCCGAGACCAAGATGACTCGTCCAAATCATCTCACTATTGTTCATGAACGAGTGAGATTTTCTATGTGACTCATACTTCACATTGACTCTCTGAGAAACAATATAACTAGTTTTATATTTACAAAAATCAGTCGAGTTAATTTGACCCGAGTCAACTAGGTTTTTTATTTTTTTGATAAAAATATCAATGATTTAAATTTCTATTATTTAAACAAAGATACAATCTTGGCCTGATCATCTTCTAAATCCATCTTATTTATAATATCAAAAAATCATAATAATTATGGGGAATGCCAATGTTTGATACTTCATTGGGACACTAACATCTTCCATAACCGATTTTGCATCTTGTACAATTAATGTTTTTGGTAAAAAGTCCTAGCATTGAGTGCTTGTGTAATAAACGCTTTTATAAACAACCATTAGAGTTTTTATTTTATTTATTTTATTTTATTTTTAATTTTTTTTTTTTTTTAATTTTTACAAAAATGACATTTTATTAAAATTCAAAATAATTGTAAAAATATCTAAATATTCCGACTTTATACACTACAAGATAAAATGCTAAAATGCATTTTCAGCCAAAATAAGTTGTGGAGATGCAAACATCCCAATGAAGCATTAGAAGTTAGCATTCCCCTATATGCTTGGAACTGATCATCTTGTAATCCATCTTATTTTCTGAAAATTTAGTTTAAAAATAGATTCTATTGCCACACCAACGTTTGCTAATGCCACCATAATTCATACTTTAATCACTAAAGAATTAGCACACAATTGGGATGGTGTTAGCAAAGTTGGCGTGGCAATAAAATCTTTCATTTAAAAATATCAAGACATAATTATAACTCTAATTAAGTGGTTTATCCTGTTCTGAGACCAGGGGCGGATTTAGAGTGGGGGGCCGTGGGGGCACTTGCCCCCACAAGAGTTTTCAAATTCTATGGATTAATGTGCTATTGCGACAGGTTTTAGCGGCGGATAAAGAAATCTGTCACTAATGCCCCCACAACTTCTTTTTTTCCACTCTTAGTTGCCCCCACAACTATGTTTTTTCACTCTTGGCTGCCCCCACATGAGCAAAATCCTGGCTCGGCCCCTGTCTGAGACAACGTGATTTGGGGGAATTAAGCAGTTTCACACACACACGCGCGAGTTTAACTACTCCTTTACTAACTCACATTCCACGGAGTGAACAAATTCCACGAAGGTCGAAACCCAGTAGCACAGATTACAGCTTCAGAATCATCACCTATGGCTTCCGCTAGCTTCTCTGAACCCTCTGTTACATCAGCCCTCACCTATAAATTACACCAAGAAAAAACATTTAAAAAAAAAAAAAACCCTATATTGATTTCACAATGCCCTAATAGAAGAAATTACTCACAATTTGCAAAAATGGATCATCTGAAAAGCTACTTTTCGCTCGGTCGATGTCACGAACCCCTGCCTTAACTGCAAAACCCTTGGAAAGGAGTTGTTCAACAACCCTCTTACCTGTGTTTCCAGTTGCCCCAGCAACAAAAATTTTCTTTCTTTGGTTGACATTCGATCCCTCACTTTCTGTAATTTCACTTCCTTCCATCTGAAATTGAAATCGATTTTAAACAATAATCTAAAACAAGAAATTTGTAAAGAGAAAGAGAGAGAGAGCTTACGTTTAGTGTAGATTTGATAATGGAGAATGATCGGGAGTTGGAGAGAGGAAATGCAGAGAAGGATTTAGTGGCGGTGGTGGTGATGAGGGAGTGAAGAATGGTGGCTTTGAGGGGGAAGAGAGTGGTGGTGATCATCCTTCTATATTCTTCTAGAGGTTTAACACCAACCGCTAATAATAAACTGAATGTGTACCACGTGGCAGCACCACAACTTAGTAGTAGTACACTACGGTAATGTTTTTCAGGGTTGAGTAATTGCCACGTGTCAACACTGCAAAATATAAGCCTTTATCAGGTAATTTAATGAATCTTGGTAATGTGACTTAGGCATCTGGCATAGCCAATCAACACCTCTGACATGAAAGGCCCCATAATCGTAGATTTGCTCTCTTTGAGATAGAGAAATACGGTTTTACATAAAAATATGCAACTTTGTATCTTGAGAAGAGGAGATCTATGATTTTCTAACCTGTCACGTTAGGGGTGTCGATTGAGTAAGTCACGTGCCTAAGTCAGATTATCATAATTCTTATTTAATAGAATAATGATGAATGCATACGGTTGGTATGCGACTAATGTGGTAAGAGCACAAAATTGCAGATCTTTTTCCTATGTATTCTGAAGAAAAGGATCTATGGTTCCGTGCCCTTGCCACGTCAACCGCGTACCTAAAACCAAAAATAAAACAAAAAAATTGAGTTGTGTTTTTTCATGAAATCTATAAGAGTCAATTCTTTTATCCATTTGAACTAAATGATCCTTAGATTTTAAATCTTAATAAGATAGTAAGCAAAGTGTTTCTGTCTTAATTTGATCTACGCCATGAATCCAAGAGAATTTAGGTTTTTTTTTTTTTTTAAAGTAAAAATTACTTAATGCATGGGAGGCCCCCCCCCCCCCCCAATTTTTTCACCGTCACTTTTGTCCTAAATAAGACATCTTCTACTTGTGTCCTCCAAATCGATCTCTACAAACTCTCCTTTACTAAAAGCAATGAAAGAAAATACTAACCTTAACCCATGGATTGAGGTTCTCCATCAATATGACTATTTGGATGTTAGGGAATCCCAAAAAAATATATCCCTGTGAAAAAGTGTATTAATCCCTAGAAGATTGAAAACGATCTTTAGGAAATCAGTGTTTTCCCTTAAATCCGGATGGTCATGTTGATGGAGAGCCTAGAAAAATCCCTACAGGAAATGCATTAAGGGGACTCAACGAGAAGCACTACATCTAGAAGCCAGAGCAATTGACTCTAGGTATATGACTGCTTAGAAGCTAGGTGCCACCAAGTGTGGTGCCATGGCACAGTCACATGGGATGCCAAGGAGGTGCTAGAGAAGCAACTATACTTGCTTATAAACGTTGCTACATGTTTGCATACATGTTCCAAACTTGGATACTAGAAAACTTGGGTCTCTTAACAATGAAGTTTTTGCTGCAAGTAAGACACTCGAATTACAATTTTTAGTAGTGTTATGGGCAAATCATTTAGTTAGTTTTCCTCTTTTCATTTTTTCATTCATAGTTGCTCGGGTAGATTGAAGTCAATATTTTGAGCTTCTAGAGTCCAAATTGCATCTCCTCCATTTAAAAAGAGAGCAGCATTGTTCTCTTGGATGATAATCAATGTCCCAACAGATTAGTCTTTCTTTATAGCTTTTAACAGGGAAAGGTTCAACACCATGACACAGCTATGGAAAAACAAGAAAGAGTTTGAGGAAGCATCATTAGCTACAGATGCTAGTTGTTAGCATGGTTGGCATGAACATCGGCTTATATTTTTCTAGATCAACCGAGCAAGTCACAGTATAGTTGGGAAACACTATAGCTGATTAGGAATAGAAATTCAGAAGTGATCAATTGAGATCTTTTCATAGAAACCCATCATTTTGTTTAAAAATAAAATGCTCATAGTCGAAATAGCCATTCTGCCATTTCTAACATAGGTGTTTTCCAAAACATTTTCAAGATCTCTTCCAAGTTCATTTTCAATGCAACAATCTCTCGTTTAGCTTCAACATCTTGGATGATAACAAGAATCGGTCTCTCTAATTTTTCTTTTTCTTTTCTTTTCTTTTAACCATCATGGGAAACAGTTTGACGAAGAATGGAGATTGAAGAATTAAATGGATTGTGAGATGGTAAAAGAATCTTCTTCTTTACCCAATGACCCATTAAAACCATTTTCATCATATCAACAAAACTTAATAGGTGTTGATGAATAAATAAGAAAAACAGAAACTACAACAACCAAATATAAAAGAATACATCCATCCATACCTACTATCCAGTCTCAGTCAAGAAGTTGAACATGATTGCAAACAAAAATTTCACCACACAAACAATTAAAACCATCTCCTTTACATCAACAAAAGTTGATAGTTACAATGGAAAAAAGTATACATCCATCCATCTCTACTAGTCAACTAAATGGATCAAATTAGTAAATTTCCCAAACCCATCTTTGAACATCAAAAACCCAAATCAAAATTTTCATTTTCCATTGAGCCTCTCTATCACAGTAACAATACCTTGAAGACCCATCTTCCCATCCCCATTAGCCACCATTCCCAAAAACAACTGCTTTGACAATGCTGCACCAGGCAACACCACTCCCTCCTCTGCCTCACCATCCAAACCCATCCCCAAATCCTTAACAACATACTCTGCAAATCCACCAGGCTTAAAATCTCTCTTTATCATTCTCTCCCCAAACAACTCCATCACCATTGACCCCGCCGCTCCGCCCCTCATCGATTCCACAAACTTCCTCAAATCCAATCCTGCTTTCTCAGCAAACACCAATCCTTCACTTAACCCAATCAAATTCGAACCCACCGTAATCTGATTCGCAATTTTACAACTCTGCCCACACCCAGCCTCGCCCACATACGTCGCCTTCCCCATAATTTCGAACAATGGTGATAACCATCTCACTACATTACTATCCCCACCCGCAAATATTGCCAATTTCCCATCTCTCGCTCCAATATCGCCACCCGACACAGGAGCATCAACAGCCCAACAACCTCTCATTCGTGCCGCTGTGGCCATCTCCCGAGCCAACAACGGGTGACTACTCGTCGTGTCGACGATAACCCCTCCTTCGGGTAGGTTCGATAATACGCCATCGTCGCTAAGCACGATAGATCGGACATCGGACGGGTGACCCACCATTGTAAAAACTACGTCGCTCACACGGGCGACATCGGCTGGGGAATTGGAGAGATGGGCACCTAGATTTTGCAAAGAAAGGGCTTTTTCTGGTGTTCTAGCATAGATGGTAATGGTGTATCCGGATGATAAGATACGGGAAGCCATGGAAGCACCCATTACTCCAATTCCGATCCAACCGATACGGGTCCAGTTAGGGTTTATGGGTTTAGGGTACGAAGTCTCCATATTTCTTGAACCAAAGAAAAGAAGAGAAATTCAGGAAGAAAAGAAGATAAGAAAGTGAGAATTCAATTGTTATGCCAATAGACCAATTCCAGAGTTATTTGTTAAATGACGTGTCAAGGGAACGAGCTGAGTTTGACACGGCCCTCCTGTGTTTTCGAAGACATGTCCACCTTGACTTAGGTCTTCTTGGAGAGGCTAACATGAATGACTTGGTTCTTGGAGAGGCTTTCGTCACCAACATCTGGCCAAACACCCTTTGATTCCCCCTCCAAACCAGTACAGCCATCTTCTTCAACTGTTCATAAAAGATTTTTTGAAGAATAGGAATTGATAACTGCTATTGGCACCCTAACTTTTATTTATAACACCTCAATTTCATAAATTGTTTACTGTATTCCCCCGATTAAAGATTAACACACATTCTTAAACATGCTTTTTAAATTCGGTTTCACGTCTCGTCTCGTTTAGCCCTAATACCGAGTTAACTCGGATGATACATCTCATCTCGTTCAAGTTGTCTTGTTTAGCATTGAGACAATAGTTTGTAACTATTTAAAAAATCTGAAAAATTTTTAAAAAATTCATAAATAATTTCTACTAAAAAATGAAGCCAAAAAAACATAGAATTAAAAAATTCATAATATAACTATCAAAATAAATAAATTAAATATTTACATTTTTACGTATGTTTCATCTTTTTCATCCGATTTCATCTTGAATCGAATGAAGAAGATGAAGTTTTTCCTCAAAATCTTACTTTTTTTTTTGTTCACTTAATTGAGAAAATGAAAAAAAAAATCGATTTGAATGAAAGAATATAGAGTTGAGAACGTTTAACTCGTTTGTCTTGTTTAACTCGAACGAGATTTTGAAAATCTCGTCTAATATATATCGTTTGTCTTGTAATTTATTCATTGATGTTAGGTATCGTTTGTTTCAGACGAAATTTTACAAATCTCATCCGAGATGTCTCGTTTATCTCACGATACGTAGATGTCTCAAATAGATTTGTGAGTTGGTCTCGTTTAGCCAAGGTGCCAAGTTAACTCGGACGATACGTCTCGGTCTCGGACAAATTTTAAAACCATGTTCTTAAAACATTACAAAGATTTTACTCAAATTATAACCTTTAACATCACAAAACATTATAATAATCTTTTAAACAATTTCAATAGTTGTTTACTATTATGATTAGGTTCATATAAAATCCAAAACTCAAAAATAAAAGAGAAAGTTTTTATTAGCACCTCAACTTTTACTTATTCTCGAACATTCACTTAAATCTTTTTTATTTTTAATCAAAATGTAACAAGTAAAAGTTGGGGTGCCACTAGTAACAATCTAGAAAAATCAGAGTATGTAGATTGAAGACAAGGTTGAGTAGGTTCAACATAAGTTCCTGGTGGCTAATAGCTTGAAGTTGACAAATTTTTAAAATTTTATTTTCATCTTCAACCATCAAACCTCAAGAACAAAAGAAGCATATCAAAGTAGGAAGGAGTTTTGAGTTGAAAATTAAAAGAATTTCTTCAAGTTCAAAAATAATATAACCCATTGGGTAAAAACTTGACACCTTCTCACATGAATATCAAGAGCTATGGCTAAAGGTTGATGACAATGGCATTTAAACCTTATTATATTAGTCTATAACACCCCATTTTAAATTATTTATCACCCAAATTAAAGATTAAAACACACTCTTCAAACATTATTAAGTTTTGATTTAGATTATAATCTCAATTTCAGTTTCAGCAGTTGTTTGCAATTATTATGATTAGGCTCATAAAATTCTAAATCCAAAAAATAGAAATCCTTCCCCCCACCCAAAAAAAAAAAAACAACTTTTACTTATTTTCAACCATTCACTTATTTTCTTTATTTCTAATTGGGGTGTAGTAAATAAAATTTGGAATGCTAATAGCAACTCTCTGCCATAAAATTTAGGAGGTCAAAAGGAATGTCATTGGTCTCAAAACACATGGGTATCTCTAATATTGATCAAAACATGAAGGGGTAATTCTAAATCAACAAAAAAAGAGAGTGTATAATCTTCTTTTAACACCGGAAATGCTTGAGTTAACCTGTGGGATATGTTGTCTCTTTTTCCTTTTCTTTTTTCCAAGGAGGAAGAATAGTCATATAATCTTTGATGCAATTCTTGAAAATAGATAATCATGATTTTTAATACCATTGGAGGTTTGTAATTGAAGGAAATTATCAAAGAGGAATTAAATAAGGTTTTACACATACATAGAAGAAATGTATGCTAGCTTAAAAAGGTGGGATTCTTATTTCTTTAACTTTGAATCTAACTTAAGCATGAGACTATTTGACAGGTACTACGACACCAAAACCCGACGATGAAGGAGGTGGCCAAGATTAGACGTAATTCATTGGAGATTTTGAGATGTCACTAATAATCGAATGAGAGAAGGCAAAGTAGAAATGGTTTGACACTAAAATTTAGATTCCAAAAATTCTCCCGACTTAATATATAAGTTTAACATAATCAGGTCATTTTGGTCAAAAACCGATAATAAAAAAATGCAACTCCACGTCCCTAAAATCTAGTTGCTTAATTTTCAAAACTATGAAGAGTCATGGTCTAGAATGGAGTCTTGTTCCTATAACAACATTAGGTGTGTACGTGGCACATTTTTATTGGAATTCAAACACATCAAGCTGCTTGAATGATTAGGTTAAGAGCTCTAGGTGGTTTAAACTCCAACAAAAATGCGCCAAGTAAACTCCTTACCTTTATTATAGGAACGGGACACCATTCTGGATCCTAACTCAATTATAAAAGAGTTGGGATCCAGAATAGTGTCCCATTTTTAAACATATGTTAAGTGTCTACGTGGCATTTTACTATTGGATTTTAACAGTTATTGGACTGAGACGTAAGAAACTCCTCTTTTAATTTTTTTTAATTATTAAAATTAAATAGAGAAAAAAAAAACCTGCTCTTCTTTCCTGCTTCTATGTTCTTTGTTCAAACTCCAAAACCCTCACGTCTCTTCCCTATCTTCTATTTGATCTCGAGCCTCAAAAAAAGGATATTCTTTGCATCTTCTCTCTTCATTCTTTTTTGTGGAATATGTAAGTCTCTCTCTCTATCTTAGGGTTCTCTTTGATTTTATGGTTTAAATCTAGAGTCCCTCAATCCGGGGTTTAGTAATTTTGTAAGATTTATGTGTTACAACTAACAATTATAAATTATCTTGAAGCATAAACTAGTGTATGGTTGATGTATTTGGATTGAATGTTAGCATAGTTCAACCTTGATGGTTCAAGAAAGAGTTATTTTGGCTCATGTCACTGGGGGTATACATATCCATTTGCCAAAACCCCAAAATGAATGTTAGCTGTGTTGTTGGTGGAGTTGGTTGTAATGTGGTAGCGATGAAGTCTGTAAGAAATCACTAAAAAGTTTTTGTTTAAGCTTATTTGGAGAGGTTATGATCACCCTTATTTGTGTATGAACTATCGTTAACAAATACAATATCTTGTTTTGTTCTACCATGACTTCAAAAGAGATGAGGATTTCGAGGTTTGGACAGAAAACAAAGAAGCAAAAAGACGTAGGTTTTTCTCTTTTTTCTTTTAATTACAGCTTAGTTAGCAATCGAATAACTTTTAAAACCCAATAGTAAAACACCACATAAACCCAAGGGCGAAGCTAGTAAGGCGCTGGTGGGGGCAATTGCCCACACAGGACTTTGAGACACCCCTATATTTTCAACTAATTACATGCCCCAATTTACCCCACTCCCTCTCTCCCCATTTGCCACACCCTCACCTTCCTCCAATTTTTGCACCACCCCCTTCTCTTTTCAATTTTTTGTTGATGACATTACCCCTTGATCGGGCCTTCTCATATACTAATTGAAAATGACCTCAATATCCTTTTCTTCAACTTCTAATAAAAAGCCTCTAAATTTCTCCCTAAAATCATTTATCTTCAAGTTCTTCAACTATACAACTAACCATAGTTTCCCCTCCCCCTCCCTGCAAGAAAATCTTAGGCTCCACCCCTACGTGGACCTAACATATGTTTAAAAACGGGACACACTCATAATAAAAACATCCTTCTTATTACTTAATTTTCAAATTCACGATTTGATTAATATTTTTAGTTAAAAATAAGTCCTTATATATATGTGCGTTTGCACATGCCACCTTTTGGTTATAATCCAATACATTGGGTTTGATTATAACAACAATTATCGCAAAATCAGAACAAAATAGAATCCTTTTTTGTTGATTTTGAAATCAATTTGTTACATTTGGTATGAACACCAAGAGTTTGGAGTTTGGGGACCATGAGTTCATGGATGCTTCCTACTTTTAAATTCTACAAAACTTCACAAATTCGAAACTACCCCACGTTCCACATGACTCACGAAAACGCGTATCGGAGAATCTGCAGCGACATCTACGAGCTAAATGACCAAAACACCCTTTAAATTTGCATCTCCAATTCGCCATCGCCTCTAATATGACGAAAATATCCTCGTAATATTCTAAGGAAGATGGAAAGAAGTATACAAGACGGCTTCGGCCAGCAAAACCTTATGGGTTAAGAAACCCAAGTCTCAACGACTATGTCTACCTCTCTCTCATCGACATATAAACAAACCTATACCACGCAGAGACACACAGAGAGAGGGAGAGAGAGATTGATTATTAAAATGGGGAAAAATGTTGGTTTTTCAAGAAGGAAGAAACCAAGGGTTCGTGGACATGGAGATTCACAACCTCTAGTTTTCGATTCAAACGTCTCGATTTTCAATTCTCCATCTTCGACGATATCCTGTTTAAGATCATCTCTATCTTCGAAACCATTTTTCTCGTCTCCGCTCTCTGTTTCTTCTTCATTTGCTGTGGTTACCATTTTTGAATTTTGATTTTTTTTTTTTTGTTACTTTTCCTTTCTAATTTCGCTTCTTTATCTTTGGTTCAAGTTCAAGAGAACATGGAGACTTCATACCCTGAACCTATAAACCCTAACCGTCCGCGTGTTGGATGGCTTGGTATTGGAATCATGGGTGTTTCCATGGCTTCCCGTTTCTTATCAGCCTGATACGCCATTACTGTCTACGCTAGAGCACCAGAAAAAGCCCTTTGTTTGCAAAATCTAGGTGCCCGTCTCGCCAATTCCCCCGCCGATGTTGCCCGTATGAGCTATGTAGTTTTTACAATGGTGGATCACCCGTCTGATGTTCGATCTGCCGTGCTCGGCGACCAAGGCATATTATCGAACCTATCCGAGGGAGGGGTTATCGTCGACACGACGAGTAGTCAACCATTGTTGGCTCGGGAGATAGCCACAGCGGCACGAATGAGAGGTTGTTGGGCTGTTGATGCTCCGGTGTCGGGTGGATATATTGGAGCGAGAGATGGGAAATTGGCAATATTTGCGGGTGGGGATAGTCATGCAGTGAGATGGTTATCGCCATTGTTCAAAATTATGGGGTGGGCGACGTACGTGGGCGAGGCTGGGTGTGGACAGAGCTGTAAACTTGCGAATCAGATTACGGTGGGTTCGAATTTGATTGGGTTGAGTGAGGGATTGGTGTTTGCTGAGAAATCAGGATTTGAGGAGGTTTTTGGAGTCGGTGAGGGGCGGAGCAGCGGGTTCTATAGTGATGGAGTTGTTTGGGAAGAGGATGATAGAGAGATTTTAAGCCTGGTGGGTTTGCTGAGTATATTGTGAAGGATTTGGGGATGGGTTTGGATGGTGAGGCAGAGGAGGGAGTGGTGTTACCTGGTGCAGCATTGTCAAAGCAGTTGTTCTTAGGAATGGTGGCTAATGGGGATGGGAAGATGGGCATTCATGGTGTTGTTACTGTGATAGAGAGGATCAATGGAAAATGAAATTTTTTTATTAGAGTTTTTTTTAATGTTTTGGATTTTGATGTTCAAAGATGGGTTAGTGAAAAAAAAGAGAAATTTACTAATTTAATCCATTGAGTTGACTAGCAGAGAAGTTGCTGGTTTTTTTTCTTATTTGTGCATTGTAACCATCGGGTTTTGTTGATGTAAAGGAAATGGTTTTAATTGTACTTGTGGTTAACTCTTTGTTTGTAATCATCTCCAACTTCTTGACTAGAAGATGGATGTATTCTTCTATTCTTTCTTATTGTAGTTTCTGTTCATCTCCATCTTCTTGACTAGATAGATGGATGTATTCTTTCTTACTATAGTTTCTGTTCATCTCCAACTTCTTACCAAGATAGATGGATGTGTTCTTTCTTGGTGTAGATTCTGCTTTTATCCAGAAAATTTGTCCGAGACTGAGACATATTGCCCAGTCGTCTCGGTACAAGCATGGACGAGACGAACGGACAAGTCAATTTTTCAAATGAGATATAACATCACTTTTTTCATTTTTCAATTTTTTAAATGAGCATCTCAAATGTATTAGAAAACTTGTATGAGACGCGATATATAGCATGGACGAGACAAGACACGAAACCATGGTTTTTTCTCATTTGTTATCCGCCGCAATTAAGTATTGAAAAAAAAATAATTGTGAGGGCAATAATGACAGATTTTTTATCCACCGCTAAAATCTGTTGCAATATCTCACTAATTTATTGACTTTGAAAATTCTTGTGGGGACAAGTGCCTCCATAGTCCCACTCTAAATCCGCCCTGACATAATGGCTAGGGGTGTCAATGGGTTGGTTCCAGTTTCATTCCTAAGACATTTGGAGTCAAAACCATTATATTTTTCTGATTCTTGTCAATTTCATTTTCGATTCCAAAATAAATGGAGCTACTACTGCCAAAAAAATAGACACAGGTGGCCGCTGATTTGAGCTCTCTAGAATTGAATGAAAAAAAAAAAAAAAATCAAATCATTCTAAAAGAAAATTCTTTCAACAAATCAACATATTATCTACAAAATTGTTAACTTAGTTATAATTGTTATACAAAAGATAAAATTAATGATTTTTTTCAAATATAAATATTTTATCTTCTTTTAAAGTTTTTTTTTTTTTTTTGTATACCCGAACTGAACCAAAATTTCGGGTTTCAAGTAAGACTAAAACTGAGATTGACCCTCAACTTTTGGGTTTGGGTTTAACATACAATAATTAGAATCAAGATCGAATTGATTTTTTAGGAATTTTTCGATTTTGGGTTCAATTCAAGTTTGGATAGAATTGAAATTCACTACAATATTTTAAACAAAAGTGATTTTAAGTGAGTTCAAAAGGAGTCGAACCTAAGAAGTGATAAAACCACCACATGTTACCAACTCGCCAAATTAGCATTTGACATAAATCTTATATAAATAAATATATTATTACTTATTCAATTTTCAATTTGATTTTTAGGTCCTATTTCGATTCAGGGGTGAAAATCGAACCCGGCCGAAAATTTCCATTTCAATCCAAGTTTGGCTTTGTCAATCCATAGTTTTTAGTTTTTATGAAAAATGGAAGAACTTTGTATAACACCATTTATTTTGGAATAAAGGTTTTCAATTTTAGTTAAATTTAAAGACAAGCAAAAGACTTCAAAAAAAAAAATACCCAAAAAAAAATACAATACCCTTCCAAAGAAAATCCTGATAAAGGCTTTGAAAATAAATGATAACTAAACTCCCAAATTTCTTGTATGCACCAATTGCAATTCTAAATTATAGGCTTTAATTATTTTATTATAAATTTCTTGAAGTGAATTCCAGATGGAAATCTTTATTTTATGAGTTGTGTAGGATTTGTAATGGTAGGCCCTATTACCATCCTTTCCATTATTTGAAAAGAATTTAACTTATTTTGGCTTGAAAACAACTAATCTTTTATGCGTTTTGAAAAAGCTAGAACCTTTATCACATTATCCCCTAATTTTATTTCTAGTTGTCGAAAAACCTAAAATAAAAATGATTCTACATTTTGTTGAAACATAATATACAAAATACTTTTGATTGAACTTGTCATTTGGTAACATTTCTCTACTTAAACAATTCGAATGTGCTCTGTTCCGACTTTTTACGAATCGATAATAGAACCGAAGAAAATCCATTTTAGAGAAAAAAATCATAACTTGGATTCAATTCTTTTAGGGTTTTTCATTGAATAATTTGTCCACGAACCTCAGTAAAATCAATCGCATGAACTTCTTCCCTGCTTATCTGTAGATTTAGCGACCTGGATCAAAAGGGATCTTCACCTAAAACAATAAAAAAAATAAAACAAATGATTTTTTAGGGTTTTCATCTAAAGCATGTTCACAATCGAAACCCTAATAAAAAAACCAAAAAAAAAAAAAAAAAATTGATATTTATGTGTTTTGAAGAATGAAAGAGATTTAGGGCAGTTCTCTGGATTAAAACATGATAAAGAGCACGTTAAGGTTTAAATCTTGAGGCTGCCACTGCAACTATAGGCCGGGTGAAATTGAGTTCTCGCATATTTTACATTTTTCTTCTACGCGAGACCCATTGGATCGGCCAAAAAAACAAAAACAAAAAAACGCTAATAGAGAGAGATTTTGATTTTTAAAACCCTTTCATTGCAAGAAAGACAAGAAACTGAGACTATCTTGCAGAGTAGAAAAGGGTTTTAGGGTTTCGATGTATGCCCGCAACGGAACCAAGCGGCGTAAGACAATAAGCGCGCTTCGTTCTCTCATAGGCAATGAGAAACCTAAACCCTGCTTTCATCTCTATTTATGGAGAGTTGCGTAGGTTCTTGATGTCTAAAATACCCTTATCTTTCTTCTTAATGCCAATCGTGGCTTTTTTTTTTTTTTAAATATTTTTTATTTGAACCCTTTATTCGTCCAAGTCATCACGTTTGGATGAGTCATATCATTCAAATTTAAAATGGTTTAAAATGATTTTTTGATATATATTTAATGGGTGGCGTTCAAGGGCCAACTTTTTAGCAAACTTTTTGGCAAAATATTTTTCAAAACATGGGTTAGAGGTTTTGGAATGGGCTGATTTTTGGTGAGGATGATATCTACGGTGAGGAGATCATCATCACCAAAAATCAGCCCATTCCAAAACTTCTAACCCATGTTTACAAGCTGAAAAATCGTGGACCGTCCATTTTTTGTAAACTGTTTTTGATTGGGTTAGAAGTTTTGGAACGGGCTGATTTTTGGTGATGATGATCTCCTCACCGTAGAGATCATCCTCACCAAAAATCTGCCCATTCCAAAACCTCTAACTCATGTTTTGAAAAATGTTTTGCCAAAAAGTTTGCTAAAAAGTTTGCCATTGAACGCTACCCATATTTAATATTTTTACTATTTGTATATACACGTAGGAATGAGGTTTACTTAGATCTTCTATCACAGTATTTTATTTTGGGGGCGTTCAAAGGACATATGTAAAAACAATCATTTTTTAAAATATTTGTTAGAAGTTTCGAATTGAGTTGATTTTTGTAAAGATGAACTTTATTTTGAGAAGATCATCCTCACAAAAAATCAGTACAATCTGAAATTTATAAATTCATCAAAAGTGATTTACAAATTATTGATAAAAAATAGATAGTCCACATTCTAAATCACTTTTGATAGGATTGGAAGGTCAAATTGGGCTGATTTTTTGTGAGGATGACATTCTTATCATATAGATCATCCTCAAAACAAAAACAAAAAACAAAAATCAATTCAATCCGATACTTCTAACCCATATTTGTATTTAGATTCAAATATTTTATATAGATTCTAATCTTGTTTTGAAGTCGACTCAGATACTATTATTTAATATAATATCTGGATTTGACTCAGGTTGGATGGGATAATTCTAGTATGTTTAACTTATTTATTTTACTTATTTTACAACTTATAATAATATTATATTTTATCATTATACTATTTCATTTTAGTGAAACCCTTTCCTTGCCAATATAGTAATTATTTGAGCCTTACTGAGGGTGGTTTTGCACAAATGGATTACGACATTAGAAATCCACCACAACCCTCTAGGTTTCATTGAAAAACTCTAGGAAAAAAAAAAAAATAATTTCTTTTTATCTAGATCCAAAGTTTTTTGAAAATGAACAGCTATTGAGCTTCCACATAACTCCCAAACTTAAAAAATGAAAATCAATGGTGAAACATAATTTTTTTTTCATTCAAAATTCATAGAATTCCTAAAGCTTCAAATCATGTTTTTTGATGCCAAGAAGTGATCCCAAAGACCCTTAGTAAGGCTTGGGTGACTCTTCATTTTATAAGAATCCATGTAAGAAAAAAAAAAAAAAGTATTTTGAAAAAAACTTTAAAATATAGTTTCAAAATCATATATATTAGAATTCGGGCAAATCTAGGGATGCATTTGTATCTAACCCATACCCAAATAGGGTCAATGGAGATTAAATCATATTCGACTCATTTTTTATTATCTTGAGCTACTCTAAGGATCCAAACCTACTAAACAGTCTTTGTAAGACTTGGATTTTGGGTCAAATCCAATCCATTTTATACCCTAAAAAAAGTCAATACTTACATCTACAAAAATAAATTATTTTGTATAAAAAATATAAAACTTGGTTGAATCGTCATATTTTCAATATCAAGACTAACATCTCGAATTTTAATGAGAATGTGATGGACGATTCATATTGAATATCTCTCTTTCAATTGTCAATCATAATCAGTCATCTCTGAGATGAAATTTTAAACCATCGGCCGAAGGGCTCACCATTAGTCTCTGAAATAGTAGGTAGTCTCACTTACAACATGTTGAATTATGGTATGCCCTTAATTGAAGTAGTATGAACATTGCCACAACATCTTTAATTTAGAGCATCCTGCAATTTGTGTTAATTATTTTACTAGTGTAATAAAAGTTGGGGTGATCTAAAAAAGATATTGGTCTCAAAAATAAAATTTCTTAAAAAAATTGCATGAGAATTGGTTCTTTTATGATTTGAATTAAACCTAACATTTTATTGGAGAAAAGACTTATGATTAAGAATCAAGTTCTTAAATCTGAATCAAATGCTATGAAATAGATTGGTATTTGTTTAATGTTCCTTAACCAATTGATTGTCGTTTGTGTTATTTATTTATTTATTTATTTTAAAGTAGGGGTCTTGATTTTAAACAAATCTAGATCTGGAGAAGACGATGGGCGATTAGAGAAAAAGAAGCATATTTTTTCTTTGCGACATAAGAAATGAGAAGAAATTGTCATCATTGTGTTATTTTGTGTTTATCCACAGTTTTTTACCAATAAAACGAGTCATCTCATTTATTTGCCCAAGATATTTTGTGTGTCTAATGTTACAACCTAATGTTTGTATGCACATCCATATCGCTCATGAACGAGACCGAGATGACTTAGACGAGATTCAAAAATCATATGATCAATCAAATATTTTATTTTTATATAATAACCATGTATGTCATAAAATGGTTCGAACCCATTTCGAATCTAAGTATATCTATATTTAGATTCAAATATTTTATACAGATTCTAATCCTGTTTTGAAATCGATTCGGATACTATTATTTAATATGATATATGGATTCGACTCAAGTCGGGTGGGATGTTAAACTTATTTATTTCTTTATTTTACCTATTTTACTTATTTTCCAAAATATAATAATATTTAATTTTATCATTATACTCTTTCATTTTAGTGAAACCCTTTCCTTACCGCATAGTAATATTTTGAGCCTTACTAAGGGTGGTTTTGCTCAAATGGATTACCACATCAAAAATCCAATAGCACAACCCTTTAAATTTCATTGAAAAACTCAGATAACAAAATTCAAAAATAATTTCTTTTGAGTTAGACCCAAAGTTTTTGAAAATTAACGGCCACCGAACTTTCCCATAACTCCAAAGCTTAAAAATGAAATTCAACAGTAAAACATACTTTTTTTTATATTATAAATTCAAAAGTCATAGAATTTCGTTCTTTACAATCCTAAAGCTTTAGATCATGTTTTCTTATGCCAAGAATGACGAGCCTAAAGACCCTTAGACTAAAATTATGTTTGGATTGAGAGAAGAAAAACTCATTCAGAGAAGATAATAGGAGGGAAAAGAAGAGAAGAGAAACTCAATTTCTCTCCAACACGTTTGGATCGATAGTAGAGAACTTAGGACAACTTTGAAATTTTAAAATATCTTAAAAGAGATCTAGGGGCAGAGTTGAAATTATAAAATATTTTAAAAGAATTTCTCTCATCTTCTATCCACATTTGGAGAGAAAGAAAATTCACTTTTTTTTTTCTCCACTTCTCTCCAATTCTTTTCTCTTCTCTCCCCGCTTAACAATCCAAACAAGAGAAATGGAGAGAAACTCATTTATTTTATTTCTCTCCACTTTTCTCAAGCCAAACACAACGTAAGGGTGAAATCTAACTTAGTATAGCTTGGCTTGGGAGACTATTCATTTTATTAGAATTCACGTAATAAAAAAAAGGTATTTTGAAAAAAACTTTAAAAATATAGTTTCAAAACCATATATTTTAGAATTCAGGCAAATCTAGGGATGGATTCTTATCTAACCCATACCTAAATAAGTCAATGGAAATTAAACCATTTTCAACTCTTTTTTTTATATTTGGATCTGCTCTAAGGTTCCAAACCTACTAAACGGGCTCTGTAACACTTGGATTCTGGGTCAAGTCCAACCCATTTTATGCCTTAAAAAATCAATACTTAAAAGAGACCGTTTGTGTCAAACTTTGAACAGGACTTTGGTTTTGATATCAAAACAGAGAAGATGTTAAGGTTTGGTGTATAGTTGAATTATAAAAAGGGTTCCTACTAATTTGATTATTATTTCTAGCTGAATCAATTTTTTGAGAAGCTATTAGCTTGGGAGGGTTTTGAGATGTTTGATTTAGGTTGCAATTTTGTAATTGCTGTCCTCGAGTATGTAAATAAATATTGGTATAATTATTTTGTTCAATGATATGTGAAAGATCCTTTTGTATACTTAGTTATTCTTTTTTAAATAATTTTTCTACTTTTATTGGTGTTGTTACAACGTCTAAATGTTTGAGAGATCTTTATGGGGTAGTTTTGAAGGTAACTTTTCATTTTTTGTGATTTCCCAAATTTGTATATTATTTTTCAACATGTAAACAAAATCTACATGGTTTATGTCTATTTGAGTTTTTAACTAGTCAAAGAGAAATATGTGTTGTGATTTTTTTTTATTTCTTTGAACCAATTTTCTTTAATAGTTTATTGTTCCTTTTTAGTGAAGTTTGAGAAAAACCAATTTCTTAATGGAGGTAAAATTAAGTCGTTTTTTAAAAGAGATTTATCTATTTTGAATTATTCTGATTCATGTTCTATAAGTGTTAATACAATGATTTGTTTTTGTCGACTTCCAAAATCTAATTCTGTTGGATTATATTTAGTTTTTCTATTTTCATCAGTAAAATATACTGGATAAGAAATATGAGAAGGAACAGTTCTATATGTTCTATTATCTAATGATTTAGCATTTGGATTAGACGATGTATAGGGCCTAGATGTTGAAGATCTAGACACTTGATAAGAATCAATGTCTTGCCTAGTAAAATTTATTTGAATTGATCCATCTGATTTTTCTATTATTGATTCAATTTGTTCATTTTCTTTTGATTTTGATTTTTGGGTTGTCTTTATTTCCCTATTTATTTCTATATCTATAAACGATTTGTGATTAAGAAACAGATTTTTAAATCCGAATTAAATACCATGAAATAGATTGGTATCTATTGAATGTGCTAGCTTGCTAAGTTAGTTAAAACTTGCGAGCATACATAATTTTTCGCTAATAAGATTATTCCAACTACGATACTCACAGAAAAAGACTCACAATAAATACAAAAGATGGGTATCTTGTCTCCTACAACCAAGGGTTTTAAAATCATGATTTCAAGATGCATGATATGAGATGAGGTATTAGTATGTCTCGTACATTATATAAATATGCCAATTTATCTTCTAGAAAGAGAAATATGGAATGAATTGACCTTAAAACTATAAGATTTGAATATGTCTGAAGAATATAATTTTCTACAATAGTGGTACATCCCTCTCATATCATTTGATAATCAAAATTATGGATCTTAAAACTACCTTCACCAACTAATTGTAAACTACTATTCTTACCCAAAAAAAAAAGTAATGTATTCATTTATTTCTTTTTTAAATAATCAAATATCCACATAGACAATGGACGAGCTTGTATTTAGACTTTGGTCAGTCCACATCATACACATCAGGTAAGTGAGGGTGTGCCTTCTCAAGTGGTCCCTGAGGAATTAATACTCATATTGGGTATCAAACTCAAGACCTACGGGCATTAGGAAATTGCCATTGAGCCAACTCTCAGGGTTACATTCGTTTAATCTAATTTGGTGGGCGGGTTGTGTTATAGTGAGGATAGAAATTCAAACCATGATATAGAGGCAGATGTGTCGAGTCGTTTTCCTTTAGTAGAGTTTGTGATTAGGTTTAGGTATGAAGAGTCAAAGAGTCAGGAATCCTCAACGCCCAATGTTGCCACTTGGATGAATATTCAATCTCTGACATGACTTGTAAAATAATAAAAAAAGACTTCAACGCCCTCATATTTTTATTTAATTATGAACACCCCTTCAAATTAACTAAAGTACAAATTCTTAAATTAAAATCCATCACCCTCGCTCACCGTCTCTCTCACCCAAAATCCGCAGATCTGCTCCGAACCTCGGATAAGAAACTTTCCAAACGTTTCTTTTCAGTCCGTACAACTCTACAAACCAACGCGGAAACACACACACACACACACACAGAGACAGAGATACAGAGAGACAGCTTTTGTTGGTTTTTTTTTTTCTCTTGTGTTGAGAGGAGAGATGGTTTTCACATTGGAGAACGGTAGTTGCTTCCCTCCAGTCTTAGTTGCCGTTTATGTCGCTCTTGCTTGTGCTGACGGCGTTATTGCCGCCGTTACCTTTTCTCAGGTACGTACTTATTTTAATCTTCTTCTGTTGTTGTTTGTTTGTTTCCTTGATTCAATTGGTTTATATAGATTATCAATGGGAAACCAAATTAGGTTTATTTATTTATATTTTAAATCTTACATTTTATTGGATATATCAATTGATTCTGATGGTTTGAAATTGCTATTTAATGGATGGACATTTTAATCTTCTTTCAAGCATGCATTTGGAAGTTTATAGTCAAATTTTCCATTTAATGTTACACTATTTTTTGCGAGGTAGGCGAAATTAGTGGTCAATAATTTGTAGGTGAAGACGGTTTTGAACACAGGTTTTGGTATCCGCGTTTACGGACTTTGGTTTCAATTCAATTCCTCATTGTTTGGCCATGGAATTCAAATGGGTCACTTGCAATCATGAATTTCATAATAAGTTTTTGTTACTATTTTCTTTGTGTATTACATTACACCAATCATACACTCACCACCTCCTACTATACATAATACTCGTGTTGGGATATGTAGATCATCAATGCTATGTGTTAAGCTTTATCAAATTATCGTTTTGAGGCACTAAAATCATGGAACATTGTGCCCATTTCTATATTTGAAGTGACGTATTCTAATATGTGTTATTTCATCATGCTAGTTGATAAGGATGCATATGCGGAATCCACAACTTGGATGGACTCGCCAAAAGGTAAGACATATTTTATTGTCTTATGCCTTGTCTAACTTTTAATCCCTTTTACTGATAAGAAAACTTCTTGACCCCTTTTTTTGCAGAACAAATTTTTTTATTATCATCTCTTCACGTATTTGTCAGTAATATTCTATTCTACATTTTTCCTGTGATTCTGGAGACAAGGCCCTTAGAAGCTAACTGTAATAGATGCGCTGTCTAGATTAATTGTTTCCCTTTTAAGAATTCTTCTTCCTGGGGTTTGTGGTGAAAAAAATTGATTATTGAGGTTAAGGAAAGACCCAAACCAGATTAAAACCTTTGATTCAATCTATCAACTCTGTACTCAAGAAGGATCGTACACTTCATGGTTGAGATCATCACTAGGCAACTCAACAACACCAATAGCATTTACCAAGGAGGCTAACAGATCAGCTGCTCTGTTGGACTCCCTAAAATGTAAAAAATATGGGTGAATTCAACTGCATCAAACATAGAAGCTAACCTCTTTTTTTGGCTCACAATGTGACTAATTGCCCATGGCACCTCCAACAACCCTTGAGATATTGGATTGCAAGAAAGGAATCTGAAGATATGACGATCTTCAGGCATCCCTTCCTGTCTGCTAGTTGGAGGCTCTCCAATATACCTTGTGATCCCGTGATGTAAGATTGTCTTTGGTTGCACACCACCAAGAATGCAACTCAGCATCTCCCCTGTATTATCGTTTATGATTACACCATATCCTCCCCTTGACTTTGACAAGGCACCATCAGTGTTTAGAACTGACCGACCTTCCTTGGGCTTCTTCCATTTATGGAAGGTTATCCTCTCACGAATGAGGGGCACTTTAGTTCCCCAATGGAACAAATCTCTGCCATGATCAAAATCTTTAATGGATTCCCATCTATCCATGAATTTAAGGAGGACATCACCAACAATTTTGAGAGTAACTGCCCGAGGGGGGGTTATACTCGTATTTGTACAGGCGTGAACAGCTCCCCTTCCATGCATGGTAGATGTAAGCACATAAAGATACTTGCTTGCAATAGGATGCTTCCCTTTGAAGTGCGTGGTAATCCACCTGACTTCCTTGTCCCAGGTCCCTATCCTTTTGCTAATAAGGCTGAGTGAGAATAGAGGACAAGATTCCTTCTGTTATCAGACATTGCATGAATAGATGCTTAGTTATTTCCTCACACCTTCGACAAAAGACACACCTTGCATTCTATACTACCTTCCAGCTCTTTAGCTTGCTTAAAGTTTTCTTTTTCACCTTCAATGCCAGTCATGCGGTGGTGCTGTGTCTGGGCACCATTTCCTTGCTCCATACAATTTTGTATTTATGAAAACTTCAGAAGTTTCTCTTCCTTCCATACTGGGCTCTAATGGAGTTTCATTGGTGATGGATATTTTCAATAACCCTTCAAGAGAGATATGGGTTGTTATTCTTATTCTAAAATCTAAAACTGTGAGTTTTCTTTAAATGCATTATTCGAGCCTAATAAAAAGTGACTAACTGATTGGCTTGCCTGCAACCTCAGCTTCTTTTTAGCCCTAAATTATTTTTAGTTGACGATAGATATGTGGTGTAGAAATAGGGAGTAAGAATTGAGAGTACTAGTAGATTAACTCATATGTGTGCGCCCGCTCTAATTTTCCCACGTGAGCCAAGTTCATATGTTTAAGATTGAGTTTTTATTTAATTATCTAACGTGGATTTTTGTTTTGGATTTTATGTGTGCATGGTTTTGGGTAAACTACTTTTGAAGTGACATAAAAAAGTAGTTTGAAGTGTTTTCTTTACGTAAATCTAAATTCAGTTTTTATGCAAAAAATGCTAATATGTTACGTAAATTGATTCCTGTAGTACCTTCTTTTTTCTATTTTAAGAGGTGTTATCTTTAATGCAAATAAGTTTCTGATTGCAGGTATTCCATCTCATGATTGGCTCTTCCAACATAGGTAAGAATACATTGAGTATGTTGTTTTTGAAACACTTTTGGTACAATGAGGACTTGTGATATATTTATGAGAAGGTTGGCATAAATTTATTTCCTTATTGACTATTTTAATAGCTGATGTTGATAATGATCTTCCTAATAACTTTGATTTTGTATTTTTTTTTTCAATTTGCTAAGAATTTTTTTGACAGATAATTTGCTAAGAACGATTTATTTTTCAGTGTGAATGACTAAAACTCTCTTTTAATCATTATTGGTCATTTTTGTTTGATATGCAAGGCTAATTGATCATTTTGTTACTCAACCCCTTACTTCGTTCTTATATTTAAAGTTTGTTTTGGGGAAATTGGAAGGCTCCATTAGGAGAGCATATCCTTTTTGGGAGATGACATGCATTATTCCAAATCTCACTTAACTTTTGGTGTAAAAAAAAATTGATTAATAAAATACTAGAGATTTAGGTACCTTAAATTGCATGGAGCATGAAGGCTCGGATGTAATACGAGATGCCAATCAAGCCAACAGTCACAGATTCCAATGGAAAATTTGTAATTATTTAGATTGCCTCTTGTTTGGGTCCATAGTTATTTTTAATCATTTTTATTTTGTTGGGATTAGTTTTAGATTAGTTATTTTTAGTGTTGAGTTGTCTTTGGGTTGTTTTAGGAGTTTGATTTGAGCATAAGTATTATTTACATCATTTTTCTTTAGTTCTCATTTTGAAGGGTCAAAACTGTATCATGTTGATTTTCGTGTTATTTAAAAAGTTATTTAATTACCTATTCAACGAGTCCAAGATTTTGTGATTCTAATAAGTTTGAGAAAGTTATGGGCAAAATACTAATATAGTATCAATTTTACACAAGATTTGAATCTCAAAGTCAAAAAGGTCAACATTTAAGTCATGTTAGGATTAGAACATATATACGGTGGTGTTCGGAGGCCCTAGAAAGAGCCACACATTGTGCCAAACATTTTTCAATGTATGGGTTTGAAGTTTCGGAATGGGCTTATTTTTTGTGAGGATGATCTCTATGATGAGGAGGCCATACTCACAAAAAATCAGCCCATTTTGAAACTTTTAACCCCATAAAAAATGGTTTACAAAAATCAAACGGTCCATGATTCTTCAACTTGTAAACTAGGGTTAGAAGTTTTAGAATGAGCTGATTTTTGGTGAGGATGATCTCTTCAGCATAGAGATCATCCTCATAAAAAAGCAGACCATTTCGAGACTTTTAACCCCTATTTTGAAAAATGTTTGGCACAATGTTTGGCTCTCTTTAGGGTCTCCGAACGCTTCCCATATATATCGCTAATTCTTTGAATGTATTGAATAAAACTTGAGATTTCTCTACTGATTGGATATGGTATGAGGCCATCTTGGTGTGTGCCAAGGTAACTCTTTTATCTTTTATGTTAATTTTTTCTTCATCTTTTCTATCTTTTCACAATTTCTTTTTAAAACTATCAATAACCTATCAAGAAACGGGGCCATAGTGCATATAAAACTTATTCAGACTACTTCAAAACTTAGATTTGAAACCCACAGTTCAATCCACAACCTTCAGACCATCCCTCCATCAGACTTAACACTATTCCATATCTCCTAAACCTAATTACAATGCCTTATTGAAACTTTTCACAATGGCCAATTAACCTTTTTGGGCCTGAATCCTTTTCTTAAAACCCCTTTTTATAGTTTTTCTTTCTTCTTCTTTTCCACCTAATGAGTCTTTTCCCCACTCTTCTTAAAGTAGAACAAATCTAAAATCAATAAAACTTAGGTTGTCCTACATCAAGATGTGTGATCAAGAAGTGGTGGTTCATGTATCAATAACTATATATTTATAGTGTGATTATAAAGTTTATTGGGGTGGTTGGAAAGCATCTTTATTTTATTAGAAAGTTAAAATATTTATATTTATAATGTGATTATAAAGTTTAACATGTATGCCATTCTATTATTTCATACTTCAAAATTTAATCAATAACTATAATTTGAAAAAAATAAAAAATAAACCATTTTATGTCTTCAATGTCTCACATTCTCTATCCCTAAATGCAACACTTGGCCAATTCTGAGTGAGGCACTGCCAATGAGTTGGTACTCTATCTGGGGTCAGTCCTTGGATAGGGCGTAATATAGTTCATTATATGCAACTCTTTCATATGGATATTTTTTAATTGAACACCAGTTTCTGATTTTTTTTTTCAGTTATTAGATATCATACTCCTTGACATCCATTGTTAATTTTGGTGGTTCATTTTGATACTTGAAGTAAGTTCTAATCTCCAATTAATCATATAACTGACATTGGTTTATTTGTATAGAGCATTTATGTAATTTAGCTTCATCGTTGGCAGGTTACTTTTTCTATTTTATTTCGACGCTTGTTGCTTCCTGTAAGGGATGGTTGTGCTGGTCACATGCTTGTGGATTCATCCTCATGGGTAAGTTCTCTTGTGCAAAATGCATTGCTTCAAGAGTAGTTTCTATAGCCTTTGGTCCTTATTCATATTTAGTTTCAAATATATGTTGCCAAAGGTTTCAATTATGAATTTTTTTGCTGCAGCATGTCCAACCATTCTGTTTCTAGCAGCATTTCTTCTACTTCTATCATTCTGGTAAGTTTCCTTGTAAAATTGTAAAAGCTATTTTTTAAGTAAAGAAATTTCATGTTTCCTAATGTTTCTTGTATTAGCTGTGCCACTCCTACAATTATTGGTGGTGAATTCATTTCTTTAATCATGTGCAGTTGTATTAAACTTGACACCATCAAACTCCTTTGTTGAATTAGATTGTAGACCATCTTTTACAGTTCATGCAGTGAAATGATCTCTATGCACTCCGTGTGTTAATGTTCAAATTATTTGGAGTCCAAGAGCCTTAGAATAAGTAGAACCAAAATACTCAATGGAGTGCAACCTTAGTAATTACACTCATAGATAGGAAGATTTGAGTGTAGTAGAGATGAGGATGCTGAGTGGAAAAAGCTAACAAAGACAAAATTAGAATTAACGTTTTCATGAAAATGTATGAGCAGTCCCAATAGGTGGTAAACTAAAGGAAAGTCGATCGAGATGGATTGTTTATTGGGAAATGTTCAGCACCAAACATTTTGACAAACATTTTGGCAAAACATTTTTCAAAACATGGGTTAGAAGTTTTGGAATGGGCTGATTTTTGGTGAGGATGATCTCTACGGTGAGGAGATCAATACATCACCAAAAATCAGCCCATTCCAAAACTACTAACCCCATCAAAAATGATTTACAAAAAATGGACGTTCCACGATTTTTCAACTTGTAAACATGGGGCTAGAAGTTTTGGAATGGGCTGATTTTTGGTGAGGATGATCTCCTCACCGTAGAGATCATCCTCACCAAAAATCAGCCCATTCCAAAACTTCTAACCCATGTAGGACAAAAATGGTTGGCTAAAATGTTGGCCAAAATGTTTGGTGCTGAACAGGACCCTTGTTTATTTGCAACGAAGTCCGACAGACCAAGCTAAAAGAATGAAAGGAAGACTGAGAAGAACATGGATTGAGGTATGGTATAATACATAGCTTTAGGAAAAATGGCACGGAGGAAAGGAAGATTTGTTCGGCTGACCCATGTTTTTTGAGATGATGATAGTGATGATGACAATAACAACGACATCGTTGATGATGAAGTTACCAGACCTAAGAGAAATGCATTTTCACTTATACCCAACTAATTGCTGACCCCTAATAGCTCGAATGGGGCGTCAGAAAGGGTGATGATGATTTGTAAACTTAATTGTATGCTTCTTTGTGCCATTTTATAGGGTTGATCTATGCCATCAGGCAAATGATGAAGAAGAAGAAGAGGATGAAGACAATAGTTCTCGGCAAGCTTTATTGGAGAAGATAAAGACTATACCAGGATTATCTAACATGGACACTCATAGAAAATGTTGCCCGTTGCAGGCCTTTCATGTTGGAAGCCGACAAAAGTTTGTGATTTTGGTATGCAACTGAAAAAGTTTCTCATTAAGTATGTTTTCTATGTTTCTCTTTCATAGTTATTAAATTTTCATGGATCATGGTGCAGTTACATATTCTACTCTAGAAGTAAAAAAAAATGATACCTTATTGTAAAAATCCATATTAATTTGTTGTTTCTTTTGCTAGGTGATTATTCTAGTTTTTGTCATAATGATGGCATTTGCTGTTCTAATCTGGATTGGTATGGGAAAAAATCCTATTGATTCTTCAGTAGTGGCCCGGGTATGTGCTTTTTCCTAACTATGTGAAACTCTTCAGATGGTTATCTTATCATTTACTGCTCCCTTCAGATTGTCTCGTAAGAGTTTTTTCTATTCAGATCCTTTTTTATATTGAACTTCGTTACCTGGTTATTAGTGGCTAAAACTGCCTTGCTCTTTTGGTTTTGGAAGAATAATTGGTTTTTGAGTCCAATAAAATAAAATAAAATATCTATTAGTGCAATCACTCATTGAATAATCATGTGCCCATGGTCCAATAACTACAATTATTTTGCAGGTATACATAGATCTTTTTGCAATAGCAATTCTTTTACTAGCTGGAGCTTTAGCTTTTTATGGTAAGCAAACTATCATCTTAAAACAGTTTTGTTTTCTTCCAATTTTAGTACATTATTTTCATTGTTTTTGGCCCACCCATTTTGTGAACTTAAATCTTTATTCGGATGAAATTTTATATTTTGCTTGTACCTACTAATGATGCAACATAGACATCAATTATCATGAAAAAGGCTCAATTTAAGTGTTTATTTTGGGCTACACTAAAAAAGTTCATTGTTATCATTCAATAGTGGGGTTTATGATTTGCATTTTTTCTCTCATGATTCTAGCTGTTTGTCTCACCGAAACAATTACAATCCATAACCTAATATCTATGAATGGATAATCTTGAGCTTGTCTCATTCCTTCAAAAATGGTTGGACAAAAAACACACTTTGTCTATATTTTGTGGTTAATTTCATGCTCTAGTGACATGTCCAATTTGCAATTTCATACCTTAGAGGTTTAGACTTTTTATTGTGCATGATCATGAGCCTGAGATGCATGGTGAAGTGCAGAGATTGTGGCTGCAAAGGGGACTTCTGCTTTCAGTTTTTCTTGTTTTTTTAGTTGCTGATTTTACTGAGTTACTCGCCTGCATTTTTCAGTTTTTCTTTCATTTGGTTGCTGAATACAGCCACTGAAATATTGTAGCTTACATTTTTTGTTTTTTTGGCCTGTGTACTTGGAAGAATATACTTGTTTTACTGTAGTAAAGTTTTAGTTGTCAGATAGGTAAGATTATTTAATCTCTTAGGAACTATTTGGGGCTTCATATACTACAGGAAGAAATTTCCAACAAATTTGTTGTATGCCAATCTCGCTCCAAGTATTGCTTGTTGACAGTCTTTCCCTTTTATTGTACTACTAGAGTTCGCCCGTGCCTACGGGCCATGACACGGGCATCCTCTTTGGGGTTAGTGGGGTAAAAGTGGAAAATAATAAAGTTGAAGGGGTATTATTAAAAATCTTAGGGGTTGATCCTCTTTTGGATTAAAGGAGTAAAATAGGAAAGATAGTGAAGTTAGAAGAGGGTATTATTGAAAAAGGGGGTAAAAGAGGTAAGATGGTAAAATTGGAGGGATAGTATTGAAAAAAGAGGAGAAGAAACACAATAAAGTTGAAGGGGGTGAAGAGGAAAGACAATAAAGTGGGGGTAGTGTAGACCCCACTTCACTGTAGTTAGAGGGGACTTTTATCCCCCACAAAACTGTAGCAAAATGGAATTTACCGTTGTGTTTTATTGTATAGATGTGGCAATAATTCTTAATACACCTGATTAAATGAATTTCTTCCATCCTTGTTCTACATTAACTAAGGGTAAATATTATGTTTCTATTTATATATTCTGTTTCTTCTTTTCTCTCTCTTTTTTCCTTTATGCACTGTCTTATTCCCTTTATTCTTCTCTTTTCCTTGTTTTCTCCTTTATTAATCCTTTATTTTCTTCTATTCTTTATCAGTTAAATTACGTTTGGACTAGCTCTATGAGGAAATTGTCCTAGATCTGTCTGCATGCTTTATTTGGTATCAAATACAAAGTATCCATTGCATGTGACATATTTGTTAAGAAGTAGATATTATCCATCAGGACGAATTGGAATGTGGATCTGACTAATTAGGGACTAATGTGCAAGAGATACCATTTTCTTATTTCTACAAAAAACTAAAAATTAGTACGTGCAAAGGCAATCCCGTACATCATGTATGAATGCCTATACTTGGAGGATTTTTACATATGCAACTACCTTTTTTGGGCCTAAAAATAATGTAACCGGATCTGTTTAATGAAAAGTATTTTCTAGAATGTGTTCACGACCAAATCGGATCCAAAAAAGTATTTTTCCATGGAGTTGCAACCGAGGAGTGCCCAATTTTTAGGACCCCACACAAAGTGATGACTACAAAGCTTAAGGAGCTGCTACAAGAGGAGTTAGATTAGGGTCTAATCCTACCCAATGTATCGCCATGGAGTGATCTGATGTTGTCTGTCAAGAGGAAGGATGGATCCATGAGGTTGTGTATATCCGTACACCAACTAGCCGTGGGTCTCATTTTTGTCAGATGTCAATGGCTTGTCACAACATGATTCCTTGGAAGACATCGATAAGAGAATATCTAAAGCATCTCCAATTAGGGCTGTCAACGGATAGGTATCCGATCGGATAGTGCTATAACGGAATTCGAATCCGAAAAAATTTAGTAATATCCGAATTTGAATTCGAATCCGATCGGATATCACTAACCAATATCCGACTTCGAATTTGAAACATATATCGAATATCCGATCCGATAAAAATTCTATGAAAATCAGATTCGATCATTACCGTCTTCTTCAATGTGTAAAAAAATCCAATTGATTTTCCCATTTTAGTTTGAGGTTGAAACAGATGGATTTTTAAAGAAAAAAATGGGATTTTACTTTGAGAGAGAGGGAGATGAAGTATCTACCTTGCTGGAATCATGAATGCTCGCCAACCGGAGAAGATGGTAGTCATGGAGCTCGCCGGCCGAAGAAGATGGTAGTCATGGAGCTCGCCGGCCGAAGAAGATGGTAGTCATGGAACTCGTATAGTGAAAAAAAGGGTTTTGCTGAGAGAGAGAGAGAGAGAGAGAGAAGAAATATTACCTGCTCGCCGGCCGGAGCAAACAATGGCTATGGAGATCTTCCAATCGAAAGTTCGAAACGACGAAACCCACCTCTGTTCTTGCGTTTGAGTTTGGAGAAGATAAAGGATAAAGATATAAAACTTAAACTTCGTTGTATAACACGAATACATAAGAATATATATATAAATGAGTTTGGTTGTATGACATGAATATATAACAGATGTATTCAAATTGGAGTGGATATTATCGAATTGGATTGCTTAACATCCGAATTCGTATCCGAAACTCATTCGAATGTTAAAATAACATCCGAATCCGAATTCGATATCCAAAAATTTCGGATAATATCCGATTTTTCGAATTCGAATTCGAATTCGGATTTCGGTTATCCATTGACACCCCTATCTCCAATCCTTAATGAAGATAGAAAGGTGATCATACCCGTTAGCTATTCGGTGGATGGGAAAAAAACAGTACGGAAATAAATCGGGTACCATTCGGAACAGTGATGCATTGGTTCGCTCGAAAATTCGGCGAAAAACGCAGAATGGTAAAAATATAATATGAAAATAGTTCGAGAATAATTTCAATCCAACAATTTTTAAAACTTTCAAAAATTCGGATATATATAACATATGATATGACCTAACAATTCTAATCTACTAATTAAATTATCAATACTTAAATTAAAAATATCTTAAGTAAACAAGTAAACAATCCACAATCACATTCATACAATAAAATATATATTCGCAATTAAAGATTTAGTTTTAATCCATCTAATAATCAACGTAAATGAAAGGTATTAGAACATGATATACTAATTAATGCCAAAATCATATTGTCCCATGACTTAATTAAATTCAAAAAGAAATTTCTTGTCGTTTTTAAAAAGTTATTAATGCGAAGTAGATGGACCAAATAGCTCTTCAAAAAAAATATCATCACGATTTGATTTAATTTTGCCTTCCTTTTCAAATTCTTCACGACCATCGTCAATGTATTCTGGAAGTTCCCCAAATTATTCAAGATTAATTATTTTTGTATCACGTTTTTCAAGATCACTACAATTAGTCTTCATCTTTGAATTCATCCTTACGTAAATCAAATCTTCTAGCATAGAAGGTGTCAATCTATTTCTCCTCTTCGTTTGTGCAGCTTCAAATGCACTCCAATTTCGCTCACATGATGAAGAATTACATGGTTGACTTAAGATACGAATTGCAATCTTTTGAACTATAGGAATCGGTCCATCGTTTTGTGTGACTACCATATACTTATATGTAAGTTAAAAAAAAAAATGAAAAACACATTATTTTGTATTAGTAATTAATAAATAACTTGAAAATAATATAATAAAATACTTACGAGGGTGAATTGTTTCCATCTAATCTCTTGTAAGAGTAGTAAAAATATCTGAACTTTGAGTAGTGTATTTTGTTATTTGTGTATCAAATGCCCTATGCTCATCACTTGTGTCAAACATTTTCTCAACAACAAAAAATAACCATTTTCTAACTTTTGGACTATCATATCTAATCTTTCCACTTGACATTAACAACGGATTCAGAAATGCAACAACCGCATGAACATTATGAAGAATATTTGTATCTCCTTTTGAATTAAATAATTTTCACAGTTTTATGTACCTTGATTGATTATTATCACATCAATGTTTTAATGACTCCTTTGCCCTTTCCATCACTTTATACAAGTACCCTGTAGTTGATCCTTCACCATCAATCAAACGACGTACTCTAATTATAAGCTCTAATGCTGAAATCACTTCACTTTCATCGCTCCAAAATGTAGTTCCTTGAATTGTATTTGTTATTTTCTTTGCCATCTTAGAAGTAGAATATTTCATGCTTCTCCACTCAGGTGATGCAATCATTTGGTGCAACCCACCTTCCACTTCTAAAATCGATTGAAGCATCAGAAAATGATATGCAAATCTAGTCTTACAAGGCCTTTTCAACTCTTTTTCATTTGTCATTTTTTTTATCAATGCAAAAACTGTAGTATACTTGTACATGTAATCCACTATTTCTTTTGCATCATCAAAGTACCTAATCAACTTCCTTGTATATATCTTTAAGAAGCAATTGTATTCCATGTGCAGTAAATCGTGTTTTATAAATATGCGGATACAACTCCATAACCATTTGATCGGCACTTTCATAGTTAGATGCATTATCTGTGATAATTTGCACAACGTTCTTCGCTCCAATCTCTTCTATGATATTACAAAATAAGTCTCTAAGATACATACTTGTCTTTCTCTCACTTGACTCTTCAAATTATTTTAAAAAGATAGTCCCTTTTGGAGAGTGCAATTATATTTATAAAAGATCGTCCTTCCAAATTAGTCCAACCATCAGACATAATAAGTGTGCACTCTGATCCCATTCGAATCCAATAATCTTTAATTCTGAAACATATTGATCAACTTTTGCCTTAGCATTATGCATTAATTTTGTACATAAAGTTGAATATGATGGCGCCGAATAACCAACATCATAATTTGAAAGAACTCTGTAAAATTCAATAAATGATGTATCTTGAATAATATTAAATGAAATATTATTCATAAAGAATGCTTGAGCAAGTGCTCTATCTACAAATTCTTTATCTTTGTTGTGATACATTGCTGGTACTGTAGTTTGATGTAAATCCGACTTTGAATCATTGGATGGTACTTTAAAACTAAATGATGATTCAACTATTCGTTCCCCAGATTGTAATGAAAATGATGCTATCTTTCTTTTCTTGTTAAAATCGCCACTCTCACTAATAGCTAAAAGAGTTGCAACTTGAATGTCGTCTAGTACACGAGGACAACATGCAATATCCCGCCCTGATTGTTATGACAAATGGGACTTCACTCTTGCTACTCCCCCAGGATAATCTTTATTACAAAATTTGCAAATGAAACATCCCTTTAGATCATCCGCATATTCCCAAAATTTATCTTTTATTTTCATCATTTTTTTTTCTACAATAGTAACAAATAATATTAATGGAAGAATTACCTTCATGTTAAAAGTGAGCAACACACTTCCTTTCTGGAAAACTATTAAAATTCACAACTAAGAAATTAAAACAGTAAAAAATCTCATAGCTTCCATTGCATGATTTTATAAACAATTCTTGATTGGTTGAACAAAACCAATTTTTTATCAAATCCATAATTCAATTCAAATTCACAACTTATAAATCAAATTAGTGAACAATAGCTCTTACATAATTTTATAAACAATCCTTGTTTATTTCAACAACAAAAAGTTTTTAATGCCCAAAAGAACAGAATAGAATTTTTTTTTATCAAACCCAACATTCCATTATGGTAAACAACTCACAAATCAAAACATGAAAGAATGAAATGAATGAATATAAGCCATTTAAATAATTTCATCAATTATTGTTAATAAATATTTCTTTAAACAAACAATAAGGATTGAGGAGAGTAAATAATGTTTATAAAAATCAGACTCCTAGAATATAATCTTTTAATATTCTTCATCTTCAAGTTTTGTTTCAAATAAAAAATATGAATTTTCAATTATCAAAAGAACAAAACAATATTTTTCTTATTAATTAAATATTTGTAATCTCCACTACCATTTTTTTGTCATTATTATTTTATTGCATTTCCTTATTTTCATTCTCAAATATTATTTAAAAAAAAAAAATTTAACTAATTTTTATAAACAAAGTTATTTAAAGAAAATTATAGAAAAAGTATTGTTATAATTATTAGTTTTTTGAAAGCTATGGCAATAAGCTGACAAAAATGGGTCCCATGACAACTATGTGATGGCCCAAACAAGTAAAATCAGAAAATCATTAAGCCTGATACAGTGTCTTTGTGCAACAGTGGAAGTTGAAGCTTCTTTGTTAAGGCTGTCTCAACTCTCAAGTAAATTAGTTTTTTATTTGGGAAAAACTGTAAGAAAAGCAATCGTAAAACTTTGTCTTAGTTGCAAGTCCAAACTTTAGACCACCATTAACACATGGCTTTGTCTTAGTCACAAGTCTAGACGCCAGACCACCATTAACACACGACTTTGTCTCAGTCACAAGTCCAGACTCTAGACCACCATTAACACACGGACAAACTACAAAGAGAGAGAGAGAGAGAGAGAGAGAGAGAGAGAGAGAGAGAGAGAGGAAATTACTTGTAGTGAGGATGCATTGAGGATTAAGGATATTTCTTGGTCACTCACAATCTGACGACTGAAATTTCACCGGACGGCCAAAAAGTAAACTCTACAGTGGGGGTGATTTTCGACTTAGGGTTTTTTTTGCTTCTGCCTTCTCTTAAAGTGAGAATAGGAAATATTACGCATTTTAATAGAAAACTTACGGAACATATGAACTAGTCGCGATTTTGTCATTGGGATTCAAAGATCCGCGAATTAATCCGAATCTTTGAATCCAACAGCAGTTCTGATCGGGAAGAGTAATATATGCCATATTCACGTATAATTTGCGAATTAATCGCGAATTTACAAACTATGATCGTGCCTCACAAAGTAATAGATATCTATTTGAAACTATATAGATCTTCTGTTGACAATATCTAAGAAAGCTTTTAATTCAACTTTTGTACGATTGAGCTTATGATGCCATGTAATATATGATTCCAAAGATGCACAATCTCATAAAAATGGTTGGTTGTAATGCTCGGAAGGTTGTGGTAGAGATTAGTAAAGCTAATTTTGTAGGTTAGTAGTATCAATTAGTATTTCCTAATTAGGGTTAGAACCAACTATTGTTTTCTATGCTACTCAATATAGCACAAGCTTCAAAACATTCTGGTCTGCCATTTCTGATTAGATTCAATGTACCTCCAATATTTTTAACCTGATGAAAAGTGGTTTACATGTTCCGATTTAGCTGGATCAATGTGTGAAGGTGCCTACTTCTTAAGTTTGTGAGTGCTAATCGTAGTTGCGTAATGCGAGAATGAGTTCAAGAGCAGGAATGGGGAAACATGTGCCCAAATCTCCACTAGATAACCTACAATGCAAAATGAGGTGATTGGTGGACTCAAGACGGTGAAGGCAAAGGGAACAATGATTAAAATAGATAATTCTCCTAACCACGATGTGGTCCATAGTTAAGATCTTGTTCAACACGGCAACCCAAATGAAAAATTAGACCATTTTTTTTATTTTTGATAGGTAAAGATGGGTTAGTGGTTAGCATAAGAAGTATGGATTCAAGGGGGTTTGAACTTAGGACATGGGAACAACTCTCCACACGTCGTACCACTTAGCTAAGTGGCACTTCTTAAATGAAAAATTAGACCTTCTTGAAGGGACTTTAATGTAGGGCATAAAATGGGTCAAATTTTATTTGAAATCTGAGTGATCCAAAATCCAAATTTAGCAGGTTTGGGCCCTTGGAGTAGATCCGAATAAGAAATGGGTTGAATAGGGTTTGATGTCCCATGATCCAAGTCGGATATGGATTCATCCATACATCCACCTAGATCTGAATGATGTATCGCTTTGAAAATTACATTTTTAGGTTTTTCAAAATACTTTTTCCGACTGCTTTAATATAACATAAATTCTTATAAAATAAAATGATTATAATGGTGAAACAGAATAGTATAGCAAATTAGCAATTAACAAACAAGTATAGAAGAAAAAATGTTGAACGGGCTGGAATTATCCGCCCTGACCCGAATCAAGCAATTCGGTTAGGTCGGATCCCAATTAAGTGAAATAAAAATGCTTCAGATATGGTTTATCTAATAGAATCCAAGCCGGATTTAAATATGGATTCGAGTTCAGGCAAAGAAATCCGGTCTAAATATGGATATACTCAGATCCAGACCGAATACGAGCCATTTTAAGCCGTACTTTAACGCCTCAAATAGATCCTTCAGGAAAGCCCAACAAGGAGGAAAGGGATGACACAAAGAATGATAGAAAGACTTTTTCTTGTATTCGGAAAGCAAGTCCCAAACCTATGATCCTCCTCCTCAAGAAAGATGGGAATGGAAGATAAGATATCGGCGAGATTAGCAATGGACTGAACTTTCCAATCTTTAAAATTTCTCCTAAATCAACAATGGGCTTTAGCTTTTTCTGTGAAATTGAAAAGATAATTGGAAATTGCAGTTTAAGGGAATCAGATCCACACCGCTGTCCTCTTAAAATTGAAGTTTATTGAATTGCTCATTCAATGAGCATTCTCAATATCACACCTTGAAGAGGACTCAAACCTCCACGCTCTTTAGCGCGAGATTTTGAGTCTCCTGACTACCACTTCACCATCAAGGCATCTTGAAAGTGAACCGAATATATGAAAGAATCAGATGACTTGTTAATGCATAATATATTAGGTCTATATCAAGCTTTGCTTCTGTATATATGCAAATAACCATATTTCCCATCCTTACAGATGACAGCATATTATATAGGCATCATTGATGTCGTTATCTGTTGTGCAATATGTATAGTTCATTTTATTCTTTCACATAAAATATTTATTTACCACCATTGCATTGTGACAATCAGGATTACTACTGTTCTTGAAAATGAGAAAAGTACGATCTGAGAGAGCTTCATCTGAAATGTGGAAGGTATCTACTCTATTTATTATGTCAACTCCTTTTCATATAAGTTCTTAGGTTGTTTTTTGTTGCTTTCACCTCTGCATGCACCATTGGAAGTATTTCTTCTTCCTTTACTCTCTATTTGGTGTAGACTTCTTTTGCTATTTGATAGCTTCTATTGTTGAAAGTTTGCTATTTTTTGCAGGTTGCAGGCTCGGCAGTCGTCTCTGTTGTATGTTTCACATCAAGTGCTGTAGTGGCTCTTGTTACAAATATTCCTGTATGTATTTTCTGTTTGCAATACTACTATCCTTTATTTTCTTACCCTTTTAATGCATGTAAACATCCTTTCTAAACTTTATTGTACAATTGCAGGTTGTGTATCACTGGCATCCGAAGAACATGGATTACAGAAACGGTTCATTTTTAGTAATTTTATATTATTTTATAGGTACCCTGTTTTCCTTCACAAATCTTCACTTTAATTCATGACAACGAATGAACAATTTTAGGTGGTATTGTTCATTGCTAATTAACGAAACATTATCTTGATCTCCCTGATTAGAAAGTTTACTACCTTAATCCCCTTACAACTAGCTTGCAACTCCAGAGAGAAAAATGTAATTCCCTAGCTTTGTTGTTAAGAACTTTTCTAGGACAAGAATTAATAAACTATTTTTAATGAAATAAACCATTAGGAACTCTTCGTCCTACTTCTTTCAAAGGATTGATTGGAATCTTAGAAATATGACTGATAAGGCAAGCTAGAGAATTGATCTTTCAGTCATTGAAGTCCATCCTAAAAATAAATTCCCGGAGCTTACACCTTTAGTTCATGATGCCAGTGCAGATTGCAGATTGCAGCCTATAACAGGCCTTATGTCAATTAGTAGGCCAAGATGAATCTGCAGATCATATCCTCATTTGTCGCAATTCTGCAATTGTCAATTGGTTTAATTTTACCTGTCTCATGCACATGGATTGGGTCTTCCCTAAACCGGTTTTTGTTGCTTTTCCAAAGTTGGAGTTCCCTTGGCTTTCAGATCTCACAAGAAAATTCTGTGGAGTTCCCTTTCTTTGCTATTTGCTGGGGAATTTGGAAGGAGACGAACATGCAGGTCTTTGAAGGGAAGAAGCTTGATGTTAACGTGTCATCATCAATGTTTTGGGTCTTTTATGTTTTTGGTGCAAATTGTTTAAGGAGTTTAGGATTTTTTCTTTAAGGATTTCCTCTTCAGGTGGGATTTTGACTACCTATGAGATCTATAGTATTGGGTTTGTTTTTGGTTCTTGTTTATTTGGTTGTGTTTTTTTATCTTGTCTTCTGTTGGTTCATCTTCTCGACCTCCTTTGTTGTTAGTTTCTTTCTTTGAAATGTCTTTACTTATAAAAAATAGTTTAATAATCCAACCAAATGTCATTTGCAATTTGCTTGGGAATTTGATAGGAGAAGAACATGCGGGTCTTTGAAGGGAAGAAACTTGATGTTAACGTGTCATCATCAATGTTTTGGATCTTTTGTTTTTTTGGTGCAAATTCTTTTGAGGAGTTTAGGGTTTTTTCTTTGAGGATTTTTCCTTCAGGTGGGATTTTGACTACCGATGAGATCTAGAGGATTGGGTTTGTTTTTTTTTTTTTTTTCTTGTCTTCTTTGGGTTTCATCTTCTCAACCTCCTTTGTTGTTAGTTTCTTTCTTTGAAATGTCTTTACCTATAAAAAAAAAATGTTTAATAATCCTATGCCAAATTCGAAACCCATTAAAACCAAACTAAAATTGAACTACATTCACTGTTTCATGCTTAAAACTTACCAAGTTTTTACTCAGAAAGATAAACTTAAGAGAGTATTAGTTGTTCTAACTAAAGAACAATGACACCACTCTATGACTAAAGAAGTTGAGTAGTAGGTTGATGATAAATAGAAATAAAATAGTCAAAGAAAAATGAAAAAGAGTTAGAGATTGTTGGAGTCGTAAATCAACTAGAGCTTGTAGAGATTGGGATCAAAAGAAAATATTTATTATAAAATAAAGGACATTTTAATAATTACATGTTATAACAAGGACAACTTTATAAGATAAAGTCTATTAAGTAATGATACCGGAAAAGCAGAGAGAAAAATAAATATAACACATTGCAAAGCAACTTTAATGTAGGACATCTACAACTCTAAGCAGTTTTCTAATTTTATTATGTTTTATTTCTATTTCTATTTCTAGTAGGATTTTTATTTTATAGTTATGTTAGGAGTACAATTCCTTGTTAGTTTATAATTTGTTTTAAATTTGTTTTTATTATTTACACTATAATTAGAAGTGCTTAGAAGTCTTCAATTTGAGTTCTAATAGGATTAGAAAGTTATTATTATGTTATAAATAGGTTATGAATGTTAATTTTTAGTATTTTAGTAGGATTGTAAGTTATTATGATGGAGTTATTTATATAAGGAGCTCCAAATCCAAAAATTGAAAAAAAAAAACAATCATCAATCCAATTATCTTTTCTCTTTTAATAATTTTTTAGCTTTATGCTTTATTTTCTTTCAAGCTATTGTTTGTTTATCAATTGAATCTATTGATTCAAATTGATTTTGAGTATTCTATTGACCACAACTTATCGAATCTATTGATTCACACGCTTCCGCTACATCAAGTGATATTAGAACTCTTGCTACGATTGGCAAAAGATGGTTGGTGAAAGTGATTTTATCACATAATTTTATCTAAAAGCTCAATTAGAAGTCAAATTTGATAAGCTTAAAGAAGGTGAACATCTCAGTTGTATTATCCGCAATTTATTGCCAATACAACATATTGATCCTTAAACTCAACATAGTCTTTTTCGGATTACATGCAAGGTGTAAGGTAAGTTGTGTCAATTAATTATAGATAGTGGAAGTTAGGAAAATATAATTTCAAGCTATATAGTTGATGCACTCAAACTATCTACTATGCAACACCCTACACCTCCTTATTCTATGGGTTGAGTGGACAATGAATGCAAGAAGAATGTGACAAGACAATGGTCCCTTTTTGTTAGCATTGAGCAATATAAGGATGAGGTTATTTGTGACATCATCCCAATGAAAGCATGCCATATCTTCTTGGGAAGACCTTGGCTTCATGATAATGATGTCACCTACCAAGGCAAGGCCAATACTTATTCTTTCATGTGTAATGGTGTCAAAGTGATCTTACACCCTTCCCATTCAAAGCCCAAGGCTGCCCAACCAGTCAAGGAGAATGGAACATGTTTTGTTTCTACCAACATCAACGAGGACTTAAATGAAACAAGCCAAATGTTCCTGATGGTAGTGCAACCTTCCAACTGAGACACTCCTACTCCAGTTTTTCATGAAGTGCAACCCTTCCTTAATGAATTTTCTCATGTTTTTCCTTCAGAAATGTTAGATTCATTGTCTCCTATGAGGAATATGCAACACTACATCGATTTTGTGCCTGATGCAAGTCTCCCAAATCTACCCCATTATGGGATGAGTCTGATAGAACATGACATATTGAAGGAACAACATAAAAAGAACCTTGAAGTTTCTACTGACAAGTACAAAACCGGTGTTGATAGAAGATTCAAGAGGTACAAAAAAAGAAACTTGGTCATGGTTTATCTTAGTAAATATCATTTTTTCGCCAGAATTTACAAGATCAAATTGAAGAAAATTGAACCCCTACGTATCTTAAAGTAGATAAGCAATAATGCTTATGTGATGGATCTACCTGATGATATGTTATGGTCAATTAAATTCTCTAATTTTTTTTTTGAAGAACGGATATCACTAGAAGTGGATTAGAGCGAGAGATGAATGGATAACAAGAAAAAAAATAAGGACCTTCAAGAACAACTTGAGGTAGAGTTTTTCTCAAAAAAATGGGGCCTGATGTAAGACATCTACAACTCTAAGCAGTTTTCTAATTTTACTAGGTTTTATTTCTATTTTTAGTTTTAGTAGAATTTCTATTTCATAGTTATGTTAGGAGTACAATTTCTTGTTAGTTTCTAATTTGTTTTAAATTTGTTTTTATTATTTAAACTATAATTAAAAGTGCTCAGAAGTCTCCAATTTGAGTTCTAATAAGATTATAAAGTTGGTATTATGTTATAGATAGGTTAAGAATGTTAATTTTTAGTATTGTAGTAGGATTATAAATTGTTATGATGGAGTTATTTATATAAGGAGTTCCAAGTCCGAAAATTCAGAAGAAAAAAAAATCATCAATTCAATTATCTTCTCTTTTAATTACTTTTTAGCTTTATGCTTTATTTTATTTTTTTTCAAACTATTGCTTGTTTATCAATTGAATCTATTGATTCAAATTGATTTTGAGTGTTCTATTGAACATAACCTATCAAATCTATTGATTCACACGTGTACGCTACGTCAAACTTTGAGGTTGTGGGCTCAACTCCAGCTTACCAATCAAAAAATAAAAATAAATAAATAAATATAACACATTCTTATATGGCGTATACTTTTTCAAAGCCTCATTGAATAATGCTTAAGCCTTCGAGGGAGAAAACCTTTCCTTAAATCCTCAAGAATTTATTTTGAGAGCCTCACCTTAAGGAGAGCTTCAAGGCACGAGCCTCTAATGTATTTGAAAAGATTGGCACTGTTGTGGCCTTGTGGGTCCCACATGGAGGAGAGTCAAGGGATAACTTAAGAGTGTTGACATTCTCCTTAAAAAGCTAATTAAAGATTTACTTTGGAACAGAAGGATGTAAAACACATATTTCATCTAGTGAGAAGGAAATGATTTGCTTGGCAAAGAGGAATGGAGGATTAGGCATTGAAGGCTCTCGGATAACGAACTCAACATTACTAAAAAAATGGCTATGGAGATTTGGGATAGAGTGATTGTACCTATAGAGAAGAGTCATCAAGGCTAAGTATGGAGAGCGATGTTTTGGGTGAGAGTAAGGTGATGTAAAATTCACCAATGGATATGGTATCTAGAAATGCATTGTCAAGGTCTTGCAGACTTCTGCATGAATATTTCTTTTAGGGCAGGCAAAGAGGATTGGGTAAGATTTTGGGAGAATCTCATGTGGTGATCCTCCCATCTCTGTTCAGTTTTCAGCTTAGCTTTCTCTCTCAAACCAAAAGGAGTTGTTGGTTGAGGTTTTCATGATTCGTAATTGGGTGAGCTGTCTTGGGATTTGGGCTTCCGAAGCATTCTTGGCATCAGTCACTTAATAAAAGAGGGGTTTTGTATGACTAGTATATACTTCCTTCCTAAATCCAATGGTGAGTTGATCATATTATGGTTCATTTCTCTTTTGCGAGAGAGATTTGGTGTTGCTTTCTTCCTTGCTTTTGGATCATATTAAGGTTTTGTTTCAAAGTTGGTAGTCTAAGGTCTTTTTGCGTAGAGAGAGAACTCTATGGACCCTATATTGGGTTACATGGAAAGAAACAAATAGTAGAATTTTTTAAGGGAAGGAGCATTCAATCCAAGAGATCATCCTAAGCATTCTACGCTTATTTTTTTGGTGCAAGTTTTTTTAGGAGTTCAAAAAGGTATTTTTTGAGGACTTTCTATTTAAATGGGATCTTGTGTCTAAATCCATCATAGATAATGTTCACATCAGTTGTAACTAGGCAGGTCTCCTCGACCTCCTTTGTTATTATTAATAAAATCCATTATACCTAAAAAAACTTTCTGATAAGGATGATATTTCGTCCTCATGAAAAATCAACCTTGCTGAAAGTTCTAATACTATCAAATGTTGAGTTCAAGTTAGTAGTGAAATGGATGGTTCATATTTCCTTTTAACTTTAAACCATTTTTCATAATTATGGAATGTTGGAATGGGCTGGCTTTTGGTGAGCATGATTTCATGGCGAGGAGATCATCTTCACAAAAAATCTAAACTCATTGTGGGTCTTAGTGTCCCTTGCAAAAGCTGTGTATGGAATAGATGGAGTGTGTCATCTCCATGAAAAAGTTTTCTTGCTTGATGGAGGCTGCTGTGGCCAATCTAGACTGCCCTGATAGAAAGAATGGCCTAGCCTCATGGTAGTTCACTGTTTATGTGATGCCTATACTGTACCGTGTATTGCACTTTACCCTTAAACCATAACCATAGAAATAAGGCCAAAAAAATCAGTGAGGAGATTCTTAGGGGTTGAAACCCATGGATCCCATGGGATGGCTTCCTCAGGTACCGTGTGTGAAGAGAAGAACCTTACAACTTCTTTATGTGTTTTGAAGTGCAGTTCCAAAAAGCCACTCCCCATATGTGATGAAAACCATGCAAAGCAAGAATAATCAAACAATTCTGTCAAATACATGAGACAAATGTAATGATTATTTTTTTTCCAATCTTTTTTCCTTTTGTGTAGGAATGAAAAGATAATGGTTAGTAATTAATAGGTGAAGGCGGATTTTGAATCCAGATTGTAGTATAAACCCTCACAATTTTTAACCAACTTAGCATGCTAGCACATCCAATGAACACCAATCACTTTCATGGCATTTGATTCGAATTTTAGAATTTAATACTTAACCATAATCTGATTCTTGAATATGATGTTTTGTGTGGTTTGAATTAGAATAACTTAATGATTTTTTCCAGGTTCATCTGTGCCCTCTGCTTTTGTATTATGGGTCATGAGAGAAATGCCACACCCACCTACAGTTAATAGTCAAGCACAATCAACAATAGTGACTATAATCAGTGATAGACCGACACCAACAAATCATCCGCAGCATTGGGCAACTGCGACAAGCTCACAGAACCAGGTACTACATGCCTATCTTTTTCCATTTTTCGAAAAGATAGTAGTTCCAATTCCTTTGCAATTTTATGCCAAACTATTTATTTGCAGTTCAGAGTACCTATATATCATACTGGAATTTAAAAGAAATAGAATGATTAATTATACTATTATTTAGATAATTCAATTTTAGACAAGTTTACTTGGGGTTTTATTTCATGACTAAATTATATGAAATATCCACTAATCAAATAAAAAAATAAAAAATTATATGAAATATCTATAATTTCCTTCATACCCTACATAAAGAGGGGTTGGGATTTTCTGTCCTTTCGAATCTTTTTATTTTTATTTTTATCGTTAAAGATGATTTTATTGCGAGGAAAACAAGGTGGTCGAGAAGACCCACCCAATACAAAGAAAAGAAAAGAAAAGAAATGAAGAAGGCAAGGCAAAAAAGCAACAACAACGAAACACACACGACCAACAGTTACACACACGACAAGGCGCACACCCTCTCCCATCTTGCCAGAGTCTTCAAAGAAGATTCCCTCGAATTCCTTATAAAGTTTGCACCAAGAGAACAAGAACTCCAAGATAGATAGAACTAGTCCTTCCAATGTGGAAACTTTCCCTTCAAAAATGCGCCGGTTCCGTTCTTTCCAAATGCTCCAACAAATTGCAAAAGGAGTCAAAGACCAAAGAATCCACTTCGATAACAAGAAAGAATCTCCCTATGACAACCAAACTTCCAAAGTCAACTTGATGGAGCGGGGAAAACAATCTACAATACCGAATAAAGACAAGAAATGCGACCAAGCGAGATGAGCTACCCGGCAATGAATGAAAAGATGATTCATTGATTCCACCTGAGAACCGCTGTCCTTTCGAATCTTGAGAAAAACTTTTAACTTTATTGTCTTTCCTCTTCTATCTCCATTTCCAAGAAGACCCCTCCAACTTTATTGTCTTTTCTCTACTGTCCTTTTTCAATAATACCCCTCCAATTTCCTCTTCATCCATCGATCAAAAAAATTTCATCTTCTCCCTCTCTTCCAATAATACCACCCTAACTTTTTTGTATGCCTCTTTTACCTTCTTAACCCCAAAGAGGATGTTTATGCCGTAGGCACGGGCAAACTCTAGTGTGTAACTAAAATGTAGGCTTTTGTGAAGGTCATTTTGAGCACTGCTTTTTCTGAAAAAGACCCTTATACCATTAACTTATTATTCAGCAAAATTTTGTAATTTCATTTGGTGCTTAGTTTTTCTATTATCATTTTGGTTAAAGGTAATTTAAAAGGACTGGAAAGCATCCATCTAGTTGCCTAATGGAAAACCCTTCTGTTATAAATTGCTTATACTAACTTAGCATACTGTTATAATAATATGCTGCTCATTACAATGACCATTATTAATTTCATATGCCATTTATAATATTATTGTATAATTTACGTTTTACATACATTATAGATACAACTTAGCATACTACTGCTCATTGTATGTCCATGCAACTTTATAGCTATTACAATGATACCTATCGTGATTTTTTTTTTAGAGATTATATTGCCACACCAACTTTTGCCTAACAATGAGCAAAACATTGTACAAAACATTTTTCAATATATATATATTGGGAATATGGCATAAAAATATGGATTAATTTAGTAAAGCCCTCCTGCAAAATTGATGATATTTGGTTTACCCCCCTGCAAAATGCTTGACCAAAAGATAACGTCCCTTTTTTGGATGTATTAATGGTGAAAATTTGATTTTATTCAAATTTGGATTTAATGATTTCAGTTTTGAAGAAATAAAAATTCAAGATTTCACCGTTAATTCATCGACAAAAAGGGTCCTTGACCTTTGGTCAAGAGCGATTAACCTAATCTTGCATTTTGCGGGTGGAAAACCTAATATCGCCAATTTCACAGGGGTTTTACTAAATTATCCTAAAAATATGATTCAATACGTAGAGCAGAATAGCATTTAGATAAAATTCTGTATTGTCCAAAACTTATTTTTCATATTATATTTTTGAACATCAATACCCAAAAGACTACTCATTGAGCAATGACTCCCTCTCTCTCTCTCTCTCTCTCTCTCTCTCTCTCTCTATATATATATATATATATATATATATATATATATATATATATATTTATATTTAATATGTATCAATATGTAAAGCAGAATAGCATTTAGATAAAATTCTGTATTGTCAGAAACTAATCTTTCATATTATTTTTTGATCATTGATACCCAAAAGACTGCTCTCTCTCTCACACACACACACTCATACTCTCAAGGTCCACCTCCACTTCTTGAGAACTATTCCAAAAGAATTTTGTCTTATCCAAATTATCTCCCTTGCGTCTCTCTCTCTCTAAAACACTTACAAGACCAACACCTCCCCACCATTCCCTCAGAAATATTCTGATGTTTCCTACAATGTCTCAATTATCAATTTTTTCTTTTTTTATGTCTTATCACCTGTAAATCCAACTTTTGATCATCTCTCAAGCTGGCCAGAAGGAAACAAGTAGGCAAAGTTTGGGAATGTTAACACATAATTCCTTTTTTTTTTTTTAAATAAAATTTTACTGGAGAAAGAAAAGACCAGCCAAGATGACCGGCCTAGACAACAAACCACCAGCACGAAAATATTCTGAAATTCATTTTACTTAATATACCATATTAACTCATTTTCCCTGGCATTGGTTGCTCTAGAAAATTCCCTCGTCCAATTTTTTTAACTGGACACTTTAAAATCGTTGTAATGCATCTTGCCGAAATGCTTGACCATATTTTTGGCAGAATACCCACACGGTTGTATGTATCCTCAGGGTTGGATGTTTATTAAAGCGTCAACATATTGATCAGCAATACTCTTTTTTTTCTTTATTGCCTAGCAGATTTGATTTTATGGAATACAGCATTTTTCAATAATGCATGTCCATGTTTGGGCTAAATGCTCCTAATATGACCTTAATTATGATTGTCATAAAAGAATTAGCAATGGTCTCTTTAACGGAGTTGAACCTAGTTATACATACTGGTCTTGTTAATCATAGATTTTTTCCTCATTACTTCTAAATGTGGTTACAGAAGAAAGAATTACTGACCTTGACATTATAAAAATTGCAGGTTTCAAGAGCAAGTCCTATATAATTATCATTCTATACATGGTTTCTATATAAATTTCTAACCCATATCCTTGGAGACGACGATCAAAGAGCAGAAGTTGCTGCATCAGTAAGTCGTTGGACTTTCACAATAAGATCCGGACGTCAAAAGCAATGATTTCCCTCTTGATGGGCATTCAGACCAAAACCACACATGGTGTAGTTATTTTGATGGCATTCTAGGCATGTAAATAGGCACAATAGTTTCGGAAAAATTTTGAAGTGTTTTTTTTCTTCTTAAGTTATGTAAATTTCATCTTGTGATGCTAATCTGATGTGCTCGTGTTGCTTAGACTTTGTTCTGTTACATTCGACTACAATTGTGTTCTTCAAGCTAGTACTCAATCCGAAGTAGGGCAATGACTTTGTTTCGTTCTCTGCTTGTACTATCAAGTTTCTAGATGTTGCCCAGTCTAAACCAAAATAACTATCCAACTAGTTGACCAAACTGTTGGATCGAATGGTTATTGAGCCTGGAAAGGTGGTACATAGGAAAAACAAATCTTCAAAAAGTCTTTAAATTTTGCAGGTGGTATATCATTTGATGAGGCATATAAGAGAAAGCTGCTTGATGATGAAGGACAGAAAATCTTAAGGGTCTGTGAGCAACATAATCAAACTTTTGACAGGAAATTATGGTAACAAATTGGATTTGTAGGACAGTTAAGAGTTTTAATTGGCTAAATTGTTAATATATGCTGATCTTAATGACTTTAAGCTTTTATGTAACAACCCTTTTTGAGTTTTCATGGTCTGATTTAAAATCGAGCGATTGATGCGAACAATGTGTCAAGGGAGTTTGATTCCTATCTTCACCAACTCTCAGTCCAAATATGTGTCAAGGGAGTTTGATTCCTATCTTCTCCAACTTTCAGTCCATTGAAACATAGTTAACTAAACCTTCGAATTTGACAAAAAGTAGTGACCACAAAGATTGTACCTCATATAGTACACATCATGACGAGAAAGTGTGTAGGAAACATATATGCTTTTTTGACTTGTATCTCGATGATGAAAAGTGTCAATTCATTTGTGGACAAATTTACGTCAGGAGGTGCAATCTTGAGGTCACTCTAGCATTATTCTGTTGACAAAATATACATTATTATCTTAGGGTTGATAATGAAAACCATATGTTTGGTTCAATGAATGGCCAACCCAAAATGTTATTCCAAGTATGCGTGCGTGCGTGCATAAAATAATGATTGGTCAAAGGTTTTAGACTTTAGTGGGAGATATTTATATATCACGTAAAACAATCAGTACTAGGGCGGACCCACATACATTTTTATTCTATATATTACTCCCCCAGAAAATTATCATGAGAACCCTTGTCACATAATAAACATTCACACATGTTTCAAATGATCCGACAGAGGTTGGTTAGAGGGATTTTTTCAGGATTAACTTAACGGTCCATTTAGAAGTAAACTTTTCCTTTGTTAATGCCCCCTGATGATTAAAATTGTCACAAATTGTTTAAGATCCACAATTCAAATCACTGTGATAGACAATGGTTCTAATTGACGAGAACTATGATTATAAATAATCTATCTCAACATTAGAACATGAATTGTTGAGATCAACATGCAAATTATCAAGATCATTAACCTTTTCAATATGAATCCATTGAGACCAACAATTCAAAATGTCAAAGTTGAAAGATTTAACTGGTTGATCTCAACTATTTGAAACTTGATGTCAATGATTTGTCCGGGGTAAGGGGGCACTAAGAAAGATTTTACCTAATTGGGTTGTCAAGATACCATACAAAAACTCAGGGTGCATCATCCCACAGGGTGTGCGAACTAATTTTCCCTAGGAGAACACAAAGGTATTCATTTTATAGGCTGTCTGATCAAAACCTATAGAATTAAAGGAAAGTTGGTCCCTATTTGATGAAATCATGCATGGTGGAAGATTTCCAGTACAAATATGAGCTGATTTTGCCCAAAAATATAAAGTAGAAATTCTCCCAAAATCCCATTTGAGTTGAAAATTAAACAAAAGAAAGGTACTAAGTAGATGACTTGATTATTACTCCAAAAGCAGATACAATGAAGGCGAGAGATGAATCAGTGACCTCAATAAATATACATTGATTGAGGAACCTATAACATTAAAAGTCGTAATAAAGAAGTCAGATAACAGAATTTTAACATAATAACCAGAAAATATAGAAAGAAAGCACACACATTACATTTCAACTCCTCCCCCACTTCACCCTCCCATCCATCCATAATAGTGAACCAACCGAACACAGCCCACTACCACCTGCACACAGTAAAACTATAGAGAGGAAAAGAGTTAACCAAATTAAAAACTACTAGCATCACAGCGAAATAGATAAAAAAGAGTTCAGTCTTTGCTACCGCGGGATGGATGATTCTTACTACTCAGTTATTGAAATTCCCTATCCCGAGCTTCTTTGCTTCCATCTTCAAAGTCTTGAGATACCTAACAGCCTCATCAAGAACAGCAGCACTATTCATCTGTTCAGCACCGGGTACAATTCCCCGTAGTGCCTTCATCATCTTCTTCATCTTCTGTCGCTTCCCTTCACTATTGCAACTGTTCCTACTGCTGCTGCCAACAGAGTATGACTTCTCAATAGAAGAAAACCTCGGCTTGCTAGGTTTGGGGCCATAAGTTGAGCATGAATCAGGGGAACTGTTTCCACAGCTGCCGAGAGTTCGAGCAGTGCTGACTTCGTCGTCATCTACTTCCTCTTCACTCTCTTCTTCGGAGCTTAACAAAGCATCAATGTCATCTGTGTTCTCTTTGAAAAAAGAGGAAGATTCTCCATTTTCAACGTCTTTCCTCATGCAATTATCCTGAACAAATGTTGTGTGGCTATCCGAGCTTGGGAAATTGAAGTTGGGGGTCAGTGAAGGGTGGAACATGACCCGGCTTCTATTATCAGTCTGATCAAATATTATGAAGTTCTTCGGAAAGACTTTGGAGGGTTGGAGTTCAACCCCATGAAAGGTGGTTGATTGATTCACACCTTGTGGTAGAGTCATACCTAAGGCAGGTGCAACAGGATTACCATATATGTAACCATCACCCACTTGGTAAGACTGAGGAGACACTACTGCCTTTCTCGGGAAAAAATGTTGGTCACTCTGCATGAGTTGTCTTACTAAATGATTCAATACACAACAGATGGATGGGGATAGGTGTGAAGTTTTTGCAATCACTTGGATTTCAATCCAATTAGGTTATCAAAGGTATCGAGGAGACTGAATTGTAGAGAGTTGTGTTACTTCCATTAGAACGGGAAAGCTGTCTACCCTAAATTAACAGCTAACATACACCATTTTTTTTCTGTTACTTCACACTAATAACAAAGCAAGAACAATCAATTTCTGGGTTTTGGAGCTTTGTTGTTTTTATACTACGTAACAGGCTTAAGCAGCTGGCGGAAGTACTCAGCCTGCCATGTAAGAAAAGGAACATATAAATGGTAGCAAAATGATAATGATGGAGGAGATTTAAATATAATATTAAAAAATAGCAACTTTTTGGAGAAAAACTCTGAAAATCTACACATCATCTAACAATTTTGCGAATCAACATAAAAATAAAAAATTACTTCATCCATATATAGGACTCTGTATCACATGACATGTACACTACCAACCCAAAATAAAATCTTAGATGGGTTCTCCCTCCCTCCCCCCCCCCCCACATCATCTAACAATTTTGCAAATTCACATAAAAATAAAAAATTACTTCATCCATATATAGGACTCTGTATCATATGACATGTTGACTACCAACTCCCCCCCCCCCCCCCCAATTAAATACAGAAGAAAATAGTAAAAGGAGGTTTCCAATAATTTCCTTTATAGGCTTGTACAAATTGTGTAATTACTTAGATAATGTTTCTATTCTGTGTCACATGGAGTCTTCTAGCATGTGTTGGATCTCTAATTACCACCAAATTCAGGTGCAACACCGCTAGATCACATCTCTGCTTTCCTTCCTCAATTGCTTGATATATGTTGACATTTTATTATAGATTATGAACCTACCTTTTGTAATTGTGGAAGGATAAAAACAAACATTCATAAATGCTTCTGTAGGCACAAATACAACTCATAGGTTCGTTACATAATCAAGCATGATAAAATCTTTCCCCAGTCCACTTCTAAGCTTCGTTTCTCCTGGTTGGGACACAAAACCATCAACGGCTGAATATGGATCAAGTGGCACCATCTAAAGTTTTTAGCTTTCTTAACAACTACATATTGCATTCATGTTCCTCTTTTCCCAGAGAAAGCAAAGAAAGAGATAAGCAATAATAACATGGAGTCTTAGGGTTTTTGCCATGTCGGTCACACGGCGACACACATCCAAACACATAAGGTAGTGTCACCTTTTCTTTTAATCATTTTCTATAAAATAAAGAACTTTTGAAAGAGGATTGTTGTACTCCATCCTCCATGTAAAAATTTATTAAGTTTGATATTAGAAGGCTACTTTTATTAAGTAGTGGTGCATACGAATGTTTTCTTTCACTTATGTGTGTATATCCCTATTTCATTAAGGAAAAAAGATTCTGATTTAAATATAATTTAAATATTATATTATAATTCATGTGGCTGTATCATAGCTTTAAGCTTCTCAAAGCTCCCATGTCAAACCCCTCACATTGGTATCCACTGTCAAAAAATTCACCATTTTTTTTGAAAATTAGGAAAAAAATCAGCAATTAATGGGTTGCCCCGATTAATTCACCAAAATAATCAACAAATCATTAATCAGAAAAAAATGATTTTTTTTTCTTCTGATTGATTGAATCAACCCTAACCTCCACTTCTCTCCATCTCTTTAAACCTAACTCCGTAATGAACCTATTTTGTTGCTTAAAATCATCATTTTTATAATCCCCTAATTTTTTTCAAATGTTTTATGGATCTTTCCCAAATTAAACTGACTTGACCCCTGCTGCATAATAACCAAATCCGTACTAGGTTTCTATGCCCTTGTAGGAATGTAGGATATCGAACACATGTATAAGTCCTCATTACATATCCAAAAAAAATTACATCCCTATCCTCTACTCTCTAACCTACTCTCTTCTTTACAAAGAGGACATAGTATCATTTGAACTGCCAAAATTAATTTTCGAAGGGGAAATACAATAAGGGCAATCACCATTCTTAATCATTTTATCAGTGATAACATTCACTTAAGTACAACTACGAACATGAGATCTTCTTCTTCCTTGTATGCACGAACAAGTGTACACCATAGGTTGCTTTTGACTTTGGTAAACTGATATAGAAGTGCAACGTTTGACTATCCAAAACTTTCTAAACTAATGTAGTTCACTTATTATATCCAAATACTTTCTTTAACATTACTCAAAATCCATTAAGTTATCTTTTAGGGTTTGAACCTGACCCTTTGTACAGATGTTAAAATTTGATTCATATTGCAGTTTCACACAGAACTTAATAAAAACCACAAGATAAAGAGGATATATATATACATATACAAATAAAATCAACAAAACGTTCACATAATATGAGAAAAGTAGGAAAGTAATAATAAGCTACTGAATCAATTAAGGGAAAAAAATTCACCTGACAAATTTGCATCAATTGGTAATATGCAACGATCCTTACGTTCATGGTAATATTCCCACCTTCCTTCACTGCTCGATATCTCTTTAGATTAATCGTAATGAACATTCTCACTCCTCCAAAATCAGTATAATAAATAAGATAACAAATAAAAAAGATCCTTCACAACCAAATATAATTCACCTGCAAAAGTACCCAATCGAACCTTTAATACCTAATTTCTTCAATAGATAAAATTCTATCACTACATCAAAAGAAAGAAAGTTGAGAAGATCCACAAATACAGAGGAAAGAAGAAAAAAAGGCTAGCACACAGAAAGCAGCAAAGAACGAAATTACAAATAAAAAAGATCCCTTCACAACGAACTATAATTCACCTGCAAAAGTACCCAATTGAACCTTTAATACCTAATTTCTTCAATAGATAAAATTCTATTAATCCATCAAAAGAAAGGAAGTTGAGGAGATCCACAAATACAGAGGAAAGAAGAAAAATAAAGAAAGAAAAGGCTAGCACACAGAGAGCAGCCAAGAACCAAATTACAATATCTCATACATACATTGTCTAAATCGATATTAATCCAAATATCATTAAAAGAGATGCACAATCATGATTTTCCATACATATTAATGTAAAATAAGGTTCAAACAAAGAAAGATTCGGAGGAAAATCTTACCAGAAGAACACAAATCTACAGAATCACTCGGAAGAACACCACCAAGCGAACACAATTCCTGTTGTAGTTAACGAATGACGAAGTCCAAGACATTCTGATCGATTCCTTTTAACTCAAGATTTGTACCAATTAAAGGTGGTAACAAAATGAGCTCTACAAATACAAAAATTAAAGAACCAGCAGAAATCCAATCAGATAATATTCACTAAATGAAAACCTAAAAGGTAAGTGAAGGATATAATCAAAGATTATCAGCAAACACTTAAACAAATCCACACCAAAAGAATGGAAAAATTAGTGTACCTCACTATTAAATAATAATAATAATAAAAAACCGTGAGATATAATCATATAAAGCAAAAATTGTGAAATTTATAGAATTAAAAATAAATAAATAAAAAATCTAGGCAAGCTACAAAGAAACCACGCGAAAATGTAAAACAGATGAAATTCGAAATTGTAGTTGAAGAAACCACGTAGAAAAACAAAAGATAAGTAACAAAATCAGTAAGAAATGACATCAAAATGAAGGATCTTAAATCTCAAAACAAAGATTACATAGGTCATGGATGCAACAATTTACCATGAAATTAAAAGAAAAACAAACAAAATACAAGAGAAAACTTCATCTAGAATTATAGTAAACCCTAGAAATCAAAAGAAACTAATTAGAACCAGTGACAGAACGAGTAACGTAGACAAACCTAGGGTTTCTTAGAAGATCTTCAACCGGAGAATCCGAAAATAAACTCAAATCAACCGAAAGTTCGAAACTTTTTTCGAATAGATTTCAGGCTCTGCAACGAAGGAAGATCGCGAAACAGAGAGAAAGAGAGAAGGAGGAATGGAGGAAGGACTGAGAGAGAGAGAGATTAACTCGAAGATTGGGTTAATTTTTAACTGTGGTTAGTTAACTATAGTTAAGATGTGTCGCTCTGACAAAACAAAGTCTAAGTCAGATGGAATATACACCGTTGGATTGATTCCTCGTAAATGATTTCCGCTTATCGCGGATTAAATGTCAATATTTAGGCGCGCGTGATGACAGACGGGGACTCACGAGGTTATGACGTCATATTTCAAAATTTTATAGTAATTTTCACAAATATTAATTCAACTCTTGACTTTTGCTTTTCCGTTAGTTCTAACGTAACGGAAAACATAATAAATCACGTGCCACGGAAGTGACAGAAGTGACGGAAAACATAATGACAATTTTGCCCCGCCCCGATCCGCCCTACGGTGTCGAGTTTTTCACTATTTTAAACGATTCCGAGGCGGATTCTGTTTTTAAAATAAAAGATTGAGTTGATATTAGATTTGACTGATTTTTTTGGGAGAGTGATCTCTATGATGAGAAGATCATCAACATAAAAATTCAATTCAATATGAAACTTCTAATTCTATCAAAAGTAATTTATAAATTAACGATAAAAATTGATGATTCACAATTCTTAATCATTTTTATGGGGTTAGAAGTTTTAAATTGAATTGATCTTGAACTTTTAAGTTATATATAGGACAAATTTTGTCCTCAAACATTGTCTCTCTAAAATTGCTTGTCAAACATTATATATATATATATATATATATATATATATATATATATATATAGGGTCACGTTATTACGACCCCCTTTGCGACACACCTTTTTGTCTTATATGGGCAAAAATGTTTGGAATGGGCTGATTTTTTGTGAGGATGATCTCTATGGTGAGGGGATCATCCTGGCAAAAAATCATCCCATTCCAAAACTTCTAACCCCATCAAAATTGATTTACAAAAATTGGACGGTCTATAATTTTTCAACAAAAATCGGACGGTCTAGAAGTTTTGGAATGGGCTGATTTTTTGCCAGGATGATCCCCTCACCATAGAGATCATCCTCACAAAAAATCAGCCCATTCCAAACATTTTTTCCCATATAAGACAAAAAGGTGTGTCGCAAAGGGGGTCGCAAAGGGGGTCGTAATAACGCTGTTCATATATATATATATATATATACTTCTCATGTTCTAGGTTCAAATCCCTATCCATACAATATTTGTAAATGAATGAGGCAGAGTGGGGCGAGGATGGGTCAAAAAAGTTAGAAAGGGGCGAGTTAAGGGTTGGGAGCCGAGGACAGGTTTAACTAAACCTGGTCTGTTTCCATCCCTAACCCTTATGGTCTTTTATGATTTTCTAAAAGGGAAAATGATAGCCTACCTAAGTTATTAAGATTTGAAATTAGACTAAGATCCATTAGGTTACATTGACAATCCAATGTCACAACCTTTTAGATTTCATGGTAAAATTTAATTTTAAATTAAAAATATATATTGAAACATAAATTTGGACTCAATCCAAGGTTTTGAAAATGGACCATTGCTGAACTTTGAGATCAAAATAAAAATCCAATAATGAAAATATTTTTTTTAATGTATTTAAAATTTTGAGTTTTACGTCATTGTGGCATTTTATTATACTTTTTTGACATATAAATGCTCAATTGAGTTATAAGAACTCTAAATAGTATATCTCTTGAGGATGTAGAGATCGTTGACATTCTTTATTTATTTATTTTTGAAAAATATTGAACTAACTTTGTTGCACATTGCGTTCAACCTAGTGTTGACATGGCATGTGGGGGAGAACGATTGATTTTTTTTTCCTTATATCTCAAGGAAAAAACTATGGATCTTTCCATACTGCCATGTTAATACAATGTTGAGTGTTGTGCGAAACAAAGTTAGTATAGAACAACTTTTTTTTTTTCTTTTTGGAATCTTTTTACTCTTTTATCTCTTCAACTCTCCAATAATGTCATCACTTTTATCTTATTGTAATTTTTCAAATCCTCTAAAAAAAGATTTTTAGTATTGTTTGGTCATCACTCAAGGATAATTACCTACTTAATCCAAGTTTGTTAGGATTCATTAGAGTGGATTCTCACTTTCTACCCTTCTAATCTTCTTCAAAATTCACATGGTCCCCATGACATCAATGTAAATTGACTATCTTCCAAAACTTATGACTACTTTGTCCTTCTTAAAAAATTCTCTAGAATTTGAGTCAATTAACCTCTTGCACCCTTAGTTTGTTGGAAATTCTATCAAGGAAAATGATCAAAGAGGCCAAAAAGCCTACATTTATTTACATATCATATAACTTAGTTCTTTCACAATTGACTCAAAACCTAAGGTCTAAGACCATTCTACCATTCACAAAGAATTTTTTAAAGTTTTGAGTGCAAAGACTATCATAATCTTTGATGATCAAGATTTGTGTAATTCTATAAGAGGTTAAATACCATCAAGGCATATGTTATAAGGTGAAATTAATGTTTTTCATGAAGATTTTTCTTAGAATATTTAAGTAGTCAAGGTTTTAAAATAAATTTATCCCAATGATTTTTCAAAGTCCCATAAATAGGAGATCCTTCCAAGGAAAATAGGAGGATTTATTTGGTAATCCAAAATTCTGTCCAAAAATCTCTCTAACCTCTCTAGCCTCTCATTATCTCAAAACCCTTAGAATAAAAATCTAAGAAAAAGAAAAATAAGTAAGAAGAAGAAGAAAGCCAATGTGGAGTTAAACATTTCATTCCCCTATTTAATCTCCCCATTCTTACTACTACCCATTCATTAATTTCAAGTAATTTTATTTTATTTACATAATTTCTAATTTAGTTATTTAGATTTACATTTCCTTAGTTAAAAGCTTGGAGAAAGAGAGTAATCTTTCTTTGAGACAATTTTTCCTAATAAGTCATCAACAAATTCATTGAGAGTATTAGATTAGATTGCTTTACATTCTTTATTTCAATGCAATTTAAATTTCATAATGTAGATACTTTATTTTTACTGCACTTTAAGTATTCTAGAATAATAATTTTTTATTCTATTTTTTCTAGAGAGTAAACTCTCTTAGGAGGTAATTTCCTCTCGCTAAATCCATCCCATGCATACACTTTGTACACACTCACTTTCAAAATGACTAAAGGTTAAGATATAGGTCTTCGTAGGTTTATACTTAACCTTTATAGCCAACAAAACAACCTAGAAATGAACAAAATCTCATGCATGTAGTCTTGATTCTTACATGGTGCGGTTCAAATCATAAACCTTACTAAATGATCAAACCAATAAACAAAACTTTCCAATGAGAAACATAAGTTAATTTTGAAACTTTGGGACCCCAACTGATAAAATCCATATGGATTTCCATAAAGTCTCAAGCTCACAAAAAAAAAAAATTCAGCAAATACCTATTTTTAGTAGTGGCTTCCACGTTGTCTTAATTTTGCTCATTTTCCAAAATAAAATTATAATCAATTTTTCTTAATTCTTCTATATAACCTCTTTTACTTTTAAAACTTAAAAAATGAGTTTGTAACTTCACCTAAGATCAATCTATTGGTAACCATCTTAGGATGGGAAGGATTATGTGTCTAAAACCTTCCTTGTCCCTCAACCAAACCTCCTTACCTTACTTTTTTAGGAAGATCTTTTTCATTATCCTTTTGAACATGTGAATTATTACAAGTCAAGGAAAAAAAGAATTTCAAAATTTTTTTATGATGCCCATTCACACTTTAATTGAATGATGACGACTCCTAAACTCACGTAAATGAGCTCAAACCTTTTCAAAGGTTTTGAAACCCACATATCTACAAATTTAATTATAAAAAGGGTTTTTAAGATATTAAGGTTATACTTATATTTATAAAGATGAAATTAGGGACGATGAAGAAGATAGTAAATGCATATATGGGGTTACAATGTCCTATAAAGCATATGTATGTGTGCACGCACACACTTGCATATTTCTTTTAAATGATCATTTTGGAAAAATTATCAGCCATTGATCACCTCATACATAATATCCTTATTATAGACAAGGTTACGTTTCATTTGCAAAGCCAGTGGGAGTCTATCCATAATCTTTGTATTCATTGTAATTTTATTAGACTTGTCTATTTTCCTTTTTCTCCCTCTTAAATACTAATTGGATTCTTCTCAAATTGTATTTTATGTTTTCATGAATTATTCACCCTCGATTTGTAAAAATAAAATACATTGTTAAGGATGTGTTGAAGTGTCGAAGTCTTTGGAAGGAACAAAACAAGATGATTTTGTTCATTTATTTATTTATTTATTATTATTATTTTGAGGGGGGCGGGGGAGGTCAACAAGTTTACAAATATGCATACATATGGATTACCATCAATCACATTTAGCCAAAAAGTCGGATCATAGATTTGACTCCCTCCAAGCACGCGAGAAGGAAAATAGAGCGAAAGTTAGATCGATAAACTTCAATTTCTTGAAAGATCCACGAGTATATGTGAGATTTCTAAGCTTCTCAACATACTTAATCGTAATCATTGAATCAAAATACCACTTGAGCATATTGAAAGTTATAACAAATGGAAATCTCTAATACCTTTATGTTCGTAAATCGTAATCATCTTTGCTTTCTACATATATCATTCTCATGGCAAGGCATAAATAGAAAATCTATGAAAGAGCCTAGCTCATCTTTAAGACTAAAACATTGGTTTCCACCATTTTTGATGATTAGGTTAGGAAAAAAAATAGTAGATTAATAGGATTCATGATAAAAAATTGTATATCTTTACCTTTTTAATTAATTTGTGCTTAATCGATGGGATTCATGCACCAAAATATTGGTCTAATTTTACTGACTCTTAATTTTGTTTTTCTAAATAATTCTTGAGGTTTGTGCATGAATGTGACATCAAAATTTACATCTAATGATAGGGCTTAATATGACTGATTGAACAAACAAAAATAACTTCAATATTTTTTGATCCAACGGATGGGAATAAAAGCAACATCAATGTGATCAGTGGGCCCAAAATGATGTGCCAAGTGGCATTTGAGAAGAATGATTTCAAATCTCTGGCATTTAAGGATGACTTCAAACCTTTGTTATGTACACATGAAGATCCAATCTAGACCATTCATTCATATCTGTTGGGCCAATCAAGGAATTGGTCGTAAATGAAAACTAAAACTTTATCAGTTTGATCAAATGGCCTGCCATCACTCTGTTGTGGATAAACAAACTCAATGGACATATTAACTTTTTATGGGCACTAAAACACTTAATTAATCAAATAATGATTTTCTAATAGAAAGTCTTCACTCGATTGCCATGTCATGGAAATGGAACCATACATCTTTTTCTTTGGGATACACAACTGCGCATCTCATAATAGATGCTCAGTTGTTTATGGTGTGGAAAAATATCTATGCCACATCAGTCGAGTATTAATCGAGTGAAGACATTCTAATTAGAAAATCAACACTCTTATTAATAACCGCTTTAGAAGACCCACTCATGGGTTGTCTAAGTGGTAAGGGCGAGTACGTGAAGTGTGGGTTAGGCGCACGTCATGGGTTCGTGGATTGCTGTGGTACTCCTCCCCGAGATTAGTCATGGTGCGTGCAAGTTGGTCCGAACACTCGATTAGCAAAAAAAAAAATAATAATAAAATAAAAAATAATCACTTTAGAAAATAATCGCTTTAGAAGTTTCTAGTAGCGGAAGATGCTTACATCATCATATTAAAGTTTTGTATGGTGATTGAGCGGTGGTAAAACCTCCGGAATCACTTAATATGGTAATTCGCGTCATACAGAATAACCCTTTAATTTAATTAATTAATTAATTATATTTAAATAATTATGAAGAAAATAATCTGTTTTTTGCCTTCTTTTTCAACGCTGCTTTTGCAAAAGAGTGGATGGGTGGTACGCGTGCGAAAAGGTAGTTATGTAAGCAACATCTCAAGTGGGCCCACATACGTAGAGTAGAGTAGAGGCTGGTGTAGGGTCATATTGCTTGCCACGTACACAGACTTTTACAAAGAAGCTACAAGGGACCTATGGGTAGGGATTTCAATGGATCGGATTCGGGTGGGATTGATATATGGAACCCATTGAAATCAGATCTAGATCCAAATTTGAAGATCCGATATTTATCGGATCTCAACGTTTAAATCTATATCCCAAATATAATACCATTTGATTTGATAAAAAGTGCATACAAATGTAATTATAAATCATATCACGTGACATACTCAATCGACACCCCTGATGTGGTAGTCTCAGGAACTGTAGATATGCTCTCCCTGGGATATAGAACTACGGTTCTCCATAAAAAATTGCAATTTTGTATCTCAAAGAGAGCAGATCTACAGTTCACGAGCCTGTCACGTCAGGATCTTGATTGAGTATGTCACATGGCTAAGTCAGATTATCACGACTTTACAATTAAACAAATTTCTATAATAGAAGAGTCCTCATCCAACGGAAAATGAGTTACTTGAGATACAAGCTAGCCTCGACGATGTAGAAATATTAAGTCCAGAGATTAGGGTCCATTTTTAGAGTCGAAAACTGGCTCTCTATTCTTCAAGTCGAGATGAAATACATAGTAACACAAAGGGCATCACATGCTTGGGCAATGTTTTTATTGTTAGGAGAGAAAACAAAGGAGACCCAATTAAGAGACAACAAACGAGGCATACCACACGCCCCATCCATGTGGTTACAAAAGGACGACGATTGAAGACTAATGCAATTGTATTGAATTTAATCTGAAACTATGTTGAGTCATTGACGGACTTGGACGTCAGAGTAGAATCACATACACATTGTCATATTCAAAGAAGATCGAAGAAGAAGACTTGGCCTGGTTATTCATATTATGTATATCGCGATTTGCATCAAGGTTGCTCTCTTGATGTAGATTTTCTTCCCTTTGGCCGTGATACCCTTCCCAAACACATTAAAAACTGTCAAGTATTACGAAATATGATTCTCTCCATCTAACTTGGGACGAGTCCAAAATGATTATTCACCTTTCATTGAATAGAGAAGAACGTTGAGATTTTATGGTCTGCTGCCAAACTTATTCCAATTCCAACAACTCGAACTTTGATAAAATTTATTACACATGAGCTATATAGATAGGGTTCTTGTCCAGTCTCTGGGGAGCTCCCCAATCTCAATTATAAAGCAAACTGAAATGTACCAACTTCTTGCCTTCTGACTAATTGGATATTTGCAAAGACACTTTGAAACTCAAGTCAATGATTTGAACTAAGCCAAATAGTCTTGGATAGCTTTGATTTATCATGCATGGGGTTCAACCCAGTTGGTAAGTCCATTCCAAGCCTAGGATTCTCAAATGAGTTTGAAGTTGTTGAGTTTAGTCCCACATCAAACACTCATTGTCTTGTTTTTCTCCTTATAAATTATAGGGCCTCTTCACTCATTTCTAATTGGTTTTGAGTTGGACCCCCAAATTTATCATGGTATCAGAGTAGGTCTTTCTTTCCTTTACGTCATCTAATTCATATCTCCACGTGCTTTGATCCAGTCCAGCCGTCACATGCGGGGACGTGTTCAGTTTAGTCCCAAATGAGATACTCATTGCCTTGTCTCTCTCCTTGTTCTCCTGAGCCTCTACACTCATTAATCTAGTTTTCTTCAATAAAACCACACATCTTTCTATATCTTTACAAATCTCTTACGTTTATACATTCATCTCTTACGATCTTATTTTTTAAACTAAATCTCTCCAACAAGCGTTCTTTCATTTAAATAACACAATTCTACTTGTATGCTCTTGGAAGAGATCATGACAGATCTAGATTTGTAAGCCACATGCTCCAACAAACTCAAAAAGGAGTAGGATGCGATAGTGAGGGACTTCACAAACAAATAGTGAGCATCAAACAATACAAATGGATTTTAGGCAATCTAATAGCATATAACTTGATGAGATTAAGAGCAATCATTTAAAGAAATCATTTGTACACTCCTTCAAACGATCATACAATTGCAGGAGTATATTAGAGAAATGAATGCAATCATGTTATAATGCATGATATACATTGTATCATTTTCAATGTATCTCATCAGAAAAGAAAAATAGCAATGGAGAATATACATGTAGAAATATCAATTAGGATATTCTACATTAAGAAGTATCAATAATTTAGAATAATTATATTAGGCCAACTCTAATAGAATATTAAACTTGACATCCTTTTTATTATAAAGAGTCAAACCACAAAAATTAGGTCCAACAAACTTTTTATTGTTAAATGTAAAAGTAACGAACATGAAGCAAGGCGCTTTGGCTAATTATTATTAAAAATATAAGGGTCGTTGGGCCCACATGGATTATCACATTGACAATCAACCACAATATCCTTCTAGATTTTATGGATTATCACATTGAAATGGACGGCTATTGAACTCCCAAAACTTAAAATTATAAATCAACGGTGAAAAATAATATATTTTTTTTCAAAGTTCTTAGAATTTCGTTCTCTAGAAGCCTGTGACATTGGATCATGTGTTTTGGATTCCAAAATGTGAGGTCATGACTCTTATTAAGATTTGAGTTAATTTTCAACAAATGAAAGATTTGTTGAGTCGGTTAGAACAACCAACAAATTTTGGACTAACTAAAATAACATTTGTAAGATTTTGACAAAATATTTTATTTATTGTAAAGAGCATTGTTAGAGGTGCTCTTATAGGCTAGTCTCCTCATCTTGGTTGATGTAATCTCTATAAATATCTTACTGGGATTTATGTAATTAATCATCCAAAAATTCTTAATAAAATTAGATTTTCACAATATTTAAGTGATGGTCAATCATTATAAGATTAAAAAGACTTTTCTTTTCTAGGATGAACCCATGGTTGAGGCTCTCCATCAACATGACCCTTACAATTTGAGAAAAAACACATATCCTCGAGATTAGTTTCAATCTTCTAAGGATTAATATACTTTCTCTGAGGAATACATTTTCTCGAGAATCCTTAGCATTCCAACTGTCGTGTTGATGGAGAGCCTCAACATGTGGGTTGAAGCTAGCATTTTTCCAAATTTAAGAAGGTTCGAGAATCTCCCTCATCATATTCTATAATTACGTACCTAAGCGATTCTCTCCCATGAAAGAGACTAGCTCATCTTCACAAGACACAAATGATAAATTATGAAAGAGCCTACCTCATCTTTAATACTAAAACATTTGCTTTCACCAGTTTCGATGATCAAGTTATTGAATTTTTTTTGACAAATTTATCGACTTCATGATAGAGAATTGTACACCTTTACATTTTTAATTATGTTTTTATTGATTTTCTTCAATTAATGGAATACATATTACTAAAATATGCAAAAGATAGAAGAGGCCTATGGGCCATATGAAAACATAAGTCAATCATTACCAACTCTTAATTCCTGTGGATAAATTGTAGAGGTTTGTACATGGGAGTGACATCAAAATTCACATTTAATGATAGGCACAATAGGATCCAACAAAAAAACAAAAAACAACTTCAATATTTTTTAAATCGATCAGATAGGAATAAAAGCAACAACAATGTGATCAGTGGACCCAAAATGATATGCCAAGTTACATTTGAGAAGGATGATTTCAAATCTTTGGCATTTAAGAGCAGCTCCAACGCTGACACCGATACTTGTTTATGGGTCGTCAAGTGATTATCGATATGCATGGGGTATGCACTCCAACTGTGCTACCCAAATTTGTTATCCATAAATATTTTTATATTTTTAATTCGAATTATTTTTCAATGAAATTGTAACAATTCAAATTAATTTTCTATCGGCACCCCAACTATTACTGATCTCACCATTCATTAACTTTCTTTATTTTTAATTGGAGTGCAAATAAGTAAACATTGGGTTGCCAAAAGCCAACCCCATCTTCGTCTCCAACAGTCTGGTTCGATCATGGTTTTAAAACTTGGTTTCACATCTCGTCTCGTCCAGGCCCGATACCAAGTTGTCTCGGACGAGTTTTCCGATACGTTTGGGACATCTCGTTCAAAAAATAAAAAAATTGAATGTGAAGTATTAAATCTTGACTAAAAAAAGTGACTTGGGAGTTGATCTCGTTCAGCTCAAATACCGAGTTAACTCGGGAGATACGTCTCAGTCTTGGACGAGTTTTAAAACCATGGGTTCGATGCCAAAAGCGAGAGAGTTGATGCTATTAATGGAGGTTCGCGGAGATCCAACTGGTGTTGTTGAAGCTTTTGATTCTAAGGTTTAGAAACAGAAGCAACGAGCTCCAACAGTCGGAAACCTACCCTAAACCCTAGCCCAAGCGTCTGATTTTGGTTCCCTCCAAAAAATGGGGAGCGTGAGACAAACGACGGATTTATGGCCATGAGGACCAGAAGACCCAAAATCTGAGATGGTATGGGTCGTGTGTTGAAGTTCATTTTTAGCGCTCCATGACCCAAAGGGTAACAAACCCTTATTTTCTTTAAATGTTTGTAAAAATGCGAATTTTTTTTTTTTCAGTTTTAGAGCAGCAAAGCATGGCTTTGGGAGAAGTTTGGGTTAAATATTATTCCTAAATATTACAGATTATATGCTAATGATACAAAATTTTGCTAATTATGGGTCTCCATCCTTTTTCTGGTGTTCACACTTGCTAATATATGTTCATTTTTGTGAACCACAAGAATCATCATAACACCCACACAAAAGAAGAAGAAATTATCAAAGAAGACAATATAATGTCGACTATACTAGAATGATTTAACAATGGTAGAAAAAAGTTACAATAATTGCATGGTCAAAGAATATACGACATGAGTCTATGAAAGAAAGACCAGGGAGACAAAAGATTTGGAACCTCAACTGAGTAAAGTCCTCTCTCTTTTCCCAGCTAGAATCATTGAGATTTGCAGACCTCTACTGAATGCTTGGTTGAAGAGTAAGCGCGTTTGGAATTCTGAGACGAAGGGGAACCATGATAGTATGACCACGGGCATGAAGATTAGGAGCCCCATCACGTACTCGTATGCCCTTGCTAACCCCTTTATAGAGGAGTCCCAGAGTCCTATATGCTTCAGTAACGGTCTGCATGCTTGCCCAATCTTCGAAGGAGAAATAGATAAATTTTGCATTAGTAGCTATGTTATCTATAACTGGTGGAAAAAGAATATATTGACTCTAGCTAAAATTTTGAATATAATATGGTGGCTTATGAATATTATAAAAAGTGGTTTTCTAGGTTCTGACACATGGATTCGGCTATCTGGTTGTCTGAACTGTGTGACCAAACAGTAGTCATAATCTAGTTCAAAGCAGGAGATTGCAGGATCCACCATGTTGGAACAAAAAAGACCATTTGATATGGTATCTCGTGAGCTATTACGTGTCCTCAGACAACAAAAAGAACTTGAGATAATGTCACTTACAAGAAGAAAGGCCCATCCAGTGGGCATGAAGCCAAGTATGCCAGCAAACAAGTCTGATATCGTGAGGCCACAAACTACAAATAAGACGGTCATGACAGATATGAAGCCTAGGAATAGAAGTCCTTTGAGGATTCTAAACATGAGTTGGAAGTCAGTACCAAATCGTCGTCTACCCATCGATACCATCTGTAAAACAAGTCAAAAGGCAGGCAACATCAGACTTAAGCAGAAGCGTTTCGTAAAATATTTTACGTAGAAACTTGGTTTAAAATTACAAAATAGAATATTATAATGTTTATTAACAATTGCACTAAATAAAACTCTGCCCTGTAACAAGAGATTTGTAAAGTAACATAGGGATGAATTATAAAACTGAGGATATTTTCAAGAATTACTTCATATCTGTGTGTTTAATGCATGTACCTTTAAAACCACCAAAACGGTTGCCATAACAAGCCAAGAAAGTCCATAAACCTATGAAAGAAAGACAGAAAAATGTTGTAAGGTAGGGCATGATAAGACCATAAATAAGATTAGCAAAGAACCACCATTGTTGATAGAAGGAATTTATACCAGCACACTCTTGCTATGGTGGGCTATATTGAGGTGGTAAACAATTCCATATTGGTAGATCAAGAAGCGACATGCCAGGATTATTTCGAGCACTCGACCCCTTATGTCTGTGTGTTTCAAGTGTTCCTGTTCCAAATCCCACCACGACTCCCAACTTCTATCTGGTTGAATACCAATACCACCACGGTTACCCATCCATCTTTTCCAATCGGTCCAATCATCGACTGTCTTCTGCCATTCAAAGCCAGAAGGGTTGAAAATAAAAGGGGCAAATAACCACGAAGCAACCAAGAACCAAATGGAGAATGTGACAAATAAATAGAGATTTGAACTGCGGTACGACTTCCCATAGACTTCGTACACAACCAACAGTATCATCAGCTCCATCCCCTTAACAAAATGACTTCGTGAGTAAAACCTATAGTTATCAGCAAATTTTGCATGGAACACAACAAACCCACGACCCGTAGCTCTGTATTTTGAACCTCCATGCAATATTGTCCTCCCAAAATAATGTGCTTTTGTGCCAAGTTGGAAAGTAAAGAACACAGAAGCCAGCTGAAGCTGCATAATTATAAAATCACCCAAAGCAGTGCGAAAACCTCTTTCTAGGCCAATTTCCATCACCATAGGGAGCACCAATAACAAGCCAAGCTGAAAGACCGACTGAGTAGCCAAAGCCGATTCAAGGGACTTGCTTTGCCGGATACTTGGATCCTCAAGAATTGCCTTCTCCAAACCACTCAGTACCAAATACAGCCGTCCATATAGGAAAACATATACAGTAAGCACGGTAATCTGAAATAAAGAAGATGTTGAGACAAAGCCCTAAACAAATCGTTTGCAAATCCTTATAGCAAGTAATGATCTCCAAAATGAGAGCATAGTTAATGACCTTGGAAATCAAACAACTTCGCTTAGTAATCTTTATTTCATTCTTTTCAGAAAGAGCTTATAAATTACACATTGTATTTATCAATAAAAAATTGCATACAACATTCATCTGTTAGTATAAATGAATTATTATTAGTTAGTGATCTATTTCAGCTTATTAATGTATTCTAAGCATATTAGTGCATTTCTGTAAGTGTGCACACAAGAAGCCATGTTTTAATTAGTTGGAAATATTAGTAATTTATTCATACTTATTCAAAAAATAAAAGAAATATAATAACACATGAATGCAATACTTAATAGTTTCTTCATTTTGGTGCTTTACATATTAAGTTATATGTCATTAACGCAACATTATTATTCTTACTTCTACTGTCGGACTATCAATATTTGCGCATGTGTAGCAAAATGTTGTTGATCTTCAATTTTACACCATATGGGAGTTTATTGCATTTTGGCGATTTAAAGTGTTTTGATGTTTATTTTATCGTTTCTTACAGGGTCAATGAAAATTTCTTCAATATTTCTATCATTTCCATAATTTCTCAAAATTGTGTTAATTTCCACACTGATCGAAATATTTCCATTTTCCAGACTAACCAAAATTGAAATTTAATACCTTGGATCGCATGCAAATTCAAACAATTTGAAATGTAAGAATTTCAAAGGCGAGGGTTTGTGCAAAGATAAGTTCTGTAACTATGCCAATGTGGGGAGCAAAGTGAACTTAACAAGCATCATGCATGGGCCAAATATCCAGTAATTTGGGCCATAAGCAGATTGAAACCTAGTAATTATAGAACAAAGAACAAAGAAATAAATAATTGTTAGAAGATTGCATGTGCTTGCATACCATGCTGCTAAAGTAGAAACCAACTGTGGTGAAGTAGAATGATAACATTCTATAGAAGTCAAAGCGACGTCCAAGCCGATAAACGTCCCGACTCAGTGTCTGCTCTCCATTTCCATTTGCTACCTTCGCCTCAAATTGCGATATTTGATTCATCCCCACATCACGACCCTTTCCAACTTGCAAGTATTCGTGATGAGTTATATATCCAGCACGTAGAGTCGAATTAAACCCTGCAGAAGTTTACATGATTAAGCATCTGATGATTCATGTAATCTGTACTAGTTTAATAATATCTTGCTTTACCTGAAAAAATATCTTCACTTAGATTAATTCCTCTTGAGGCTTTGCTAACTCCTCCTCTTGTTATGTGAAATATTCGGTCAAAGATATCAGGATGGCCATAGTGGAAGCGGACTCTGTGAATATAGAAAGACCAAAGATCAGAAAGTGCATATCAAAATGCTAAGGAAATATAGCAAAGCTAAACTCAGGCTTCTGATAAATCCTGTGAATTTTTAGGTTTTGATTTTGATACGAAAATGAGAGGAATTGACGCCAACTATGAAATCATATTAAATAAATAACACAAATGCAGTTGAGGAAGGTGATTATAAATTTAATCACTATAGTTTCCAAAATTTACTTGACTGTGTTAAAAATGATGTTAGATTTGCTTTTAGTTCATTAGTCTCTTTTTATTCTTTTTCTTTTACTTTTTTATTTTTAAATTTCCCATTTTTTTTTGGTTTTTGATAGGTAATATGAGAGATTTATTAATGAAGTGGGTGGAAATCCCAACATACAAAAGATACATTAAATGAAGTAATGCTAATGAAATGAACTCCTAAATAGCATTTCGCCATCTCCCGAAAGGGTGAAAGATGACTCTATGAAATCTACCTTTCAATACAACTATTAATAAACTCTAGGAAACAGACCTCTTTAATAAGATTGATGACCATTGCCAACGATCACAAATTTATTCTTGAAACCATATGCTCCAACATAAAGCAAAAGGAAGCATTCTCCACCCATCAAATGCCAAAAAGCCACAAAAAAAAAAAAAGAAACCTTCCAAATGCATCTGAGTAGAGACTAGTCGAAGGATAGGATGCCAGTAACCTGCTAAACAAAAGGTTACCAGCATACCTAGCAAGTAATTCAGAGCTGGTTTTAATCAGGTCTTAATTGATTGCTAAAAATTCTAATATAATTTTCTCGAAGTTGAATAAAATTGAGGTGTTGAGTTCAAGCAAACCAAACCTCTGGAAGTACAAGAGGCAAGCATATTTTAAGTTTTATCCTAATTGATCAATATATGTTTGTAAAAAATAACAGAGATGACCATTGGGCCCATAAGGTCACATTGGGTGTAACTAGTCACAAATGGACTCACTCAAGCAAAGGCCTCAAGGCCAAAAGGACAACAAATGGAAATATTTTGGTATTTTTTGTGGAAGTAAGAAGAAATTTAATACTATAGATAAAAATACAAAACATTATTAATAAAAAGGAAAAGGATATACTTCAGCTAATTAACATATACTTACCAACTCAAAACATAGGAACAAATGACTAAGAATAATATCATTACCTAAGAGGGCTTGCCAAAATTCGCTGTCCAATAGTTACAAAACTGGTCTCCTGATTGGACATGAACCAAGCGAGTGATGACACACTGTATGAAAAAATACAGAAAAGAAACATATGAGCCCATAAGGTCTACACTCTTATCATTGACAATGCTGTGGAAAATGGATTTGCTTTGTAAAATGTGTGAACAAAAATGATATAATCATCAAGATCAAAATGCATAATAGCAAGATATATGTTAAACTAGCCTTCCAGTGAAAATATGCTCTCGAAGTCCCAAAATTGAAGGTTTCCGGTCTGCGCGACGACGTTTCAGAAGCTCCTCCAAAACATTCCTCATTTTGAAAGCCTCTTCAAGGTAATTATCCTGAAATCACATTATAAGAAAACGAACAATGAGTAACTCAAACAATCTATCTTATAAATGAATGGATAGTACCTGATTCATGTCTATGGTCTGAAGTGCTTCCCCACGAGTGAAAATTATAGCATGATTTTGATTTTCTGGTTTCCCTTCACCAATTTCGGTAGGAGGGCCTGGGAGTTTGATGCGGTAAATTTCCTAAAAATAAAAAATAATCCATATATTAGAGTGAGATAAAAGCTATTATTTATAGTTAAGCACGAATCCATATGTAAGGGAATGACAACAAAAGGCATGGCATGATCATGTCAGAGAGATAGAAAGAAGGAATCCTCATGATTTTGTTACAAGTTGCAAAACACAATTTAGTTATACCTTATGGTGATCTTGCAAGATATTTTTGTTGGATTCAAACCATGTATTACAATGACAAGATGAAAGTGGAATTCAGATACAGATCATGCAAAATCACGAGTCATTGGAAGTGACCAAGCTCCCATGCAGGCAGAAGTCAGTTACTAGTTTAGTATGACAAATTGTATCCTATTTAATCGATCTGTTTTGAACCTGATTTACAGACCTTTTAATGGCTTTTCTTTGCTGCTGAGCATCACTTCTACTACTTGCAGAGAGAAGTAAATTACTACTACTATCTACTGTTAGTCAATAGAAGTTGAATCTGATGCAGACCTTTTAAGTGTCATCCCACCGCTGCTTTGTATTAGTCCTACTCTAGATTGACTAATCATGATATAAGGAATCCAGGATAATAGTTCTCTGGTGCAATTTCCTACTTGTTAAACCAATCTTTACAGGAAATTACCCATCAAAAAACTAAAACTTTACAAGAAATTCTCTTAAGTGCAATACCTCATCAAACTTTTCAACTCCTTTGACAAGAACAGAATAATAAGCTTTTTCAGTTTTTCCATTCACCGAGTCCTCTACCTCATCTATGTAAGCAACACGTAGGGATGGATACCTGTACATTATTTTGGATTTAGAATGAGGTAAATTAATCAACATGGTTGCAAATAGATCTACAATTACTAGAAATTTAAAATTTATATGGCTTACAGTAACATGAGAGCAAGAATGTTCTGATAACAACTTCGTTCTCGAGGTTCGGTGGATTTCTTCATGGTACCATACACCTGACAAGAAACAACATAGGTAAACTTGGTATCAGCCACCGCTTCCGAACGGGCAGTGAAAGCCATCTTTTCCTGATGATCTATATCCAATGATCTGTAACCACCGAAAATTGCTGCAAAACAAACATAAAAATAGCTCATGGTCAATTGATTTCTCAGTTAATAAGGATATCCAAAATAAAGTGTACTCTAATTTTAAGAGATTGATCGAAAGAGACACAAAACATAAATCCATAGCAAAGAAACATACCACGATCTCCAGCCATATCCAGGAAGCATTGAAGTTCTAGAGCTTGCCTATAATACATCATCCCTCTCACTGGTACAAAGTAGAAACATAAAATGATGGTGTTAGAAAAGTCCATACGAATATTGTTAAGGCAAGCTAAGCTGCATACATTCTATATCATCCAAACCTGTTCTAAAAAGTGTCTGCCCTCTGTAAGATACCCATTGACGAACAAAATCCATCTTTTCTTTCTCATCTCTTTTTGAATAATTTATACGCTCGGTAAAATTGCTCCACTCATCTAGTTTGCAGTAACAGAGAAAAATTGGCACAGTTTATAATAGCCACAGAAAAAACAAGGACACTGCAACCAAGAGTCTCAACAATTACCAGGATATATCTTCTGTAGGTAAAATAAAACTGATATTCCATCCTCATTTTCCTTGTTGAGCTCATCCTCCGAATAGAGAACGTCTTCTTTGTAATAAGGAGTCAAAACACTAAAAGCATAAACGGGATGAGGGTGTGACGTTAGAATAATAAGATATCCATTACCAAAGATTACTCAAATAGCACAAGTGTCAAAGCATGGTCAACAAATCAAAAAAGTGCTAATTGGTGCAGGTGCAAGGTGACATCATGCTCAATATGTCAAGCAATAGGATGTTTATTGATGGCATTAAAGAGTGCAATACCACCATCATCAACGCCTTATCCCAAAATTTGATGTCAGCTGAATGAACCAACTCTTTCTTGGTTTTACTTGTTCAAAGTCCTTGGACTCCAAAGAAGCTATCCAAAGTTCTAGTTTTGCATGACTCCTCCCTAGTCTCATCAATTAACATGATTGTCTGCAAATAACATACACTACGGGACTTGAACTACAATAGAAACAATTACTTCATCTATAACTAAGAAATGTATATACATACTCAAGTCGACCCTTGATGTAAATCATTGTAATTTTAATCCTCATCGTTTGTTCTCACACTAGTCTCAATCTTTAACATATGTAGTTAACAAATTTGATAATCTACATGGGACACCTTTCTTTTCCAATACCCTTTAAATAAACTCACCTGGTACTTTGAAATATGCTTCATCTAAGTCTAACAAAAATCATAAGAGATTCTTCATATTCTCCCTGAACTTTTCCATCATTAACCGAAGTAGAAAGATAGTCACGATGGTTGATCTCCCCGGCATAAAACCAAATTGGTTATTGATATTTATATTTTTTTATCTTAATCTTTGCTCCAACACTCTATCCCATAATTCCATTACGACTCATAATTTTGATGTTTGATGGTAATGCAACTCTCTGTCTTATTTTTATTATAAAGGTACTACAATACTTTTTCTCCATTCATCCAACATCATTTTTGACTTCAAAATATTAAACTTAGTTGGCCAGGACAATCTAATGCTCCCCATGTATTTCCATGCTTCTATCGAAATATCCTATGGCCCTAAATCGCTACCCGTCTTCATCTTTGTTAGAGCTATTTTCACTTACAATACCGTAAATCCATAGAAGTATGTCTGGTCTTTGGTCTCTCATGTGTCTCCTATCTTAAGCCTCATATGTGATCTTCATTTAATATCTTTGGAAATAACTCCACCACCTTACTTTAATCTTTTCATCTTTTACCAAAACTCTCTTATCGTCATTTTTAACACATCTAACATGATCAAAGTCTTTAATTTTCTTTTTCTCTAATTTGTGCCAGCTTTTGGACATTTTTCTCACCCTCTTTATTTCCTAACTTGTTATATAGATCATTATATGCCTTATGTTTTGCTTCACTTACCATTCTTTAAGCTTCTTTCTAGCATTAGTTGTTAGTTAATAATTCTTCAATTCAGTCATTGTTTCAAGTTTCGTACCATTTAGGAGTGCTTCAGCCAAGACATTTTGATTTCGGTTGAGACTGAATGAAACATTCACTGTTTCAAGAATGTTTTGGTCGAGACTGTCTCAGTTTTTCTCCCGACTAAAACATTGCAAGTGCCAGCTAGCTTAGATGGTAAAGTCTTTGGGTGATGATACCCATAGTCACAAAGTTGGTGTAAGGGTTTAAAACAGTAAGGGAAAACTTCGGAAAAAAACATTAAAAACAGGAAAAAAAAATGATGAAAATAGAAGACAAAAAATATATTAAAAGTTATGAAAAAAAAAAAAAAAAAAAAATATATATATATATATAATGAAAATTCATAAAATCAAGTTCTTATCATCAAATCTCATACTTTTACATTTATGAATTACCAAATTCTATTCTGTACCAAATCCCACATTTAAAAAAAAAAAACCGAAAATGTTTAAATTTGTGTTCATGTGAAAAAAATGGGAAAACAACGGAAAAAATATATAAAGAACGGAGACTTTTGTCATTTTAATTGTTAGGGATGCAAGTCACGTTTTAAATGAGTTTTCTTTTTCTCAAAAAATCGCCGGTTTTTGTTACTATGATGATACCGGAGACTTGGGGTTCAAATCCCGCCAGCACCGAGTTACTAAACTCATTAAAAACAGGTTACCAATAATAATAATAATAAAAAAAATTTCCTCAAGATGAGATTTTAAACATTGTTCACATTTCACAATATCTAGGCTCCAGCCTCTTAACTTGATGGGAAGTGTTGATGTATTCATATTAGTGTCATTAAGGTGGTGTTTGATTGAGCTTCGAAACGCAGCGTTTCGCGCGTTTGCAATGAGAAGCTGCATTTCTTACCGTAATTACCGTTTGATACAAGAAATTGCAAAAAACTGCGTCACGCTTTTGCGTTTTTAAACGCAAATATTAAAAGCGGATATTAGCCGCTTTACCAAACTGCGTTTGCGGGAGAAGTTTTTACCGAAAAACGGCTCAGATGAAAAGACGCAAATGCCCTCGATCTCGTTTTCTTCTCTTCTTCTCCGTCGACAGAGCCCACACAACTCTCTCTCTCTCTCTCTCTCTCTCTCTCGCACAGATCTTCTCCTCTTCTCCGTCGACAGAGCCCACACAACTCTTTCTCTCTCTCTCTCTCTCTCGCACAGATCTCACTCTCTCTTCTTCTCTTCTTCTTTTTACTGTCGACAGAACCTCGAACAAACCTGTCTCTCGCAGACCTTCACAGTCATCTGTGTTTCTCTGCCCTTTAATGGCTAAAAGCTCTTGAAGGATCAAATAATGGCTTCTGGTGGTTACCGAAACGGTGTTCAAAAGGGATCTGTGAAGGTCGAGGGACCTTTCTCTGTGAGTTCGAATCTCAAGTCTTCGAGCTTTTAAATCCAAGCCTGCTTCGGCATCTGGTCTTCACCGGAGCACCTTTGGTTCACTTGGAAGCTCCGCCGGTGGAGCAAAAGACGACACCGGAGGTTAGTTTTTTTTTCAGATATTTATCTGATTTTGAAATTGAGAAGTGTGGATTTCTGTTTTGGAGACTGTGATTACTGGATTTGCCGATTTGACGACTTTGAGATCATTTTAGAGCTCGTGATTTGTGAATTCTGAATTTTGATTTTTTGTTTCTAGTATATTTTAGTTTAGATTTGTTGAGGATTAAGGATTTTCTTCTATTTGATGTTATTTTCAGATTCTTAGATATGAAGTTGGAGCTTTCGATCTATTGGTTTTCAAGCTTTAATGTCGATCAAGCAGCACTCCTGATAATAGAAGACTAAAACTCTTACTTATAATGTTCGTTTTTCTTCATCTATAACTCAATTTGGATTCCTTAATCTTGTTTCTCTACAAATTGATGTCAAAATGCACTTAGAAATTCTTCAAATCTAGTGATTTTCAACCTGTTTTCGTTTTGTTTTGAATAAAAATTGAACTAATCCTATCAATCCAAGAAAATGAGAAGCAAATAATTGATTGAGATTCTATAATAGTTTCTGATTTATAGATTTTTGTCTTTTTTGTTATGTCTAGAAGAGTTGAAATTAGGAAATGTGGAAAATTAATTATACTTTGGATGTTTAAAATTCTGTAATTTATCACTCTTAACCTTAAAAGCCTAATTTGCAGATAATTTAAAGGTCTTAATTCATGGCAAAGTCAAGACATAATTTTTCTACTCAAGTAAAGAACAGATTTTCACTAGGCTTTCTTGTTGCTTCTTTTTATGTACTTTAATACACCATTCCTTCTTATTTTTCTTCAGGCCATGGCACCTTCTCCTGTATTAATTTCTATTATATCTTATCTTGTTTAGATCATTTGTTTCTCTTTAGTTTCTTCACTTTTTTGTATGTCTATTATTGTTTGGCTGAAGTATTTAGGAGATTTTCAATGTATATTTTCCAAACTATTGTTTGGCTGTAACCTTCAAAATGTATTTGGAATCAAAATGTACGTGGTCTCCAAGACCGATATAAGTACTAAACGATTGGAAATATATATTATCGTATTTATTTACTTAATTATAGATTAAACTATGAGTTGCCAAGTTGTTCTTGGTGAATCACCTCAACCATGACAATGGTTATAATTGTTAGAGTTTAATCAAGAAAACATATATTTTAATCGACAAACGAGCTCACTGATTGGTTTTGATATCAAGAATGGAAAACGCCTTGTACTTTCTCAAGCCCTTTGATTTTGGTGAAACTTAAGATGTTTATGATCCTCTTCAAGATGTTGGATGTATATTTTTCATGTTTTTATTTATTTCAATTTTACTAATTATATTAACTATGATTATTATGTTTAAATGATGTCGGAATGTAAATTAGAAGTTATGTGGATGTGTTATGTATATATGATGTGATGTGGATATGTTATGTATATATGATGTAATGTGAATGTTGAATTGCGTATTATGCAGGTATTTTGTTTATTAGGAAAATTTCATATGTCCATTTTTAAGAGGAGATGCTGTCGAAATTTCTGTAGAATTATAAATTTTTCTATAATTTTTTTTTTGAACTATAAATATTTTAAAATTAATACAATTATTTTTAAATTTTTTTATATAATTTTATTATATTTATATATATTTAGTGTAATTATAAATTTATAAGGGTATTCTGGTAATTTTTTATGCATTTTGAGTGTTCTATCAACCTCAGAGGTATTCTAGTCATTTTACCCTAAACAACAGATTCTAGAAGCTATATCAAACAATAATTACCAGATTCTGGTCAACAGCACAACACTTTTACGAAGCTGTAACAAACAAGCTTTTCAGTGTTTCAGCTTCTGACAGCAGATTCTGACAGCAGAAGCTGACAGCAGATTCAGGCAGCTGAATCAAACGGGGCCTAAACAAGTTACGTACAATTGGGTGATTGGGGGGTTAAGACATTAGTCATGTGAAATAAGGTAGAATAAGTATTTTTGGTTTTTATTTTCTAATTGGCAATATTGAAAAATTGATGAAGTCTTTAATATAAAAGGACATCAGAGGATTGTAAGCATCAAAGCACAGCCCTTCTTCTCTAACTTGTACTAAAACCGTATAGAACTACACTCTCAATTGGAGACACTTTAAATAAAAAAATAACACAAACCCCTCAGTTGGTGTGACACAATGCAAAACAACTTTGAGGTCGTGGGTTCAAGTCCAGCTTACCTATAAAAAAATAAATAAATAAAATAACACAAACATGTATCATTCTCGTCATAAGTATGTGCAATCACTCCTAGTAAAAAAATAAAAGAGAGTATGCGATATGGATGTCATATGTCACACGGTAACCACATTACATTATAAAAATGTTTTTTTTTTCTAGATTCAGAAAATTTTACTAAACCCAAAATCCAAGAATTCAGTGTTCATCAAACATAAAACTCTCACTATATAGATTCCAGCATTTGTACCCAAATCTGTACAGTATAGAAATAATCTAAAGCAAAATAATGTTCTCCTTCTTCCTTTTATTTTTTATTTTGGTGGATTTGTCAATACACTGGCAAGTTAATTTGATTGATCTAGAATTGTAGGATTTTTTTTGCAGAAGGTCTAACCTGAAAGATAGCATGTTACGAACTTTTGGAGCACTTGGCATATTCATAAACAAAGAGTTCGTGAAAAAAGTGATGCGACGCCTAGCTTCCAAATTCATAGGCACATTTATTGCAGATTCTTTGACGGTCAAAAGCAAATGAAGCCTAACAACCTGTGTGAAAAATATAAACAAAAAAGTTGATCAAATAGACTACAAGACAAATGGTTCAAGGTAAAAAAGAAAATGAGCATGGTAGTACCTTTTCCATCCAAGATCTATTTTCCATAAGGTCAAGCCTTAGTTTTTGAAATTTCTCGCCTTTTTTGGGATCTTGACTATGTTGCTTCTGCTGGTGAGATATTTCCAAAATTCTATGAACAAATTTAAGTGCATAAGATGGTCATGAAAGCTCATTTTGTTGTGTACTTTTTAAAAAATAAAAAATTGAAGAAGGATCTTACGAGCGTCCATTAATCATAACATCCTGCGTAATAATCTCCATAATATCCTGAAGGACATTGATAATTGGCACCTTGAACTCGTTAACATCTTCACGATCACCTTTCTGTTGACATTAGCTCTTAAGTACAATAACTAATAACCCTTAGGTCTAGACCTGTCCCTCAATGTCAGAGTTAAAAGAAATAAGGAAAATTGAAACAAGAATGTTACCAAAAGGGTTAAAAGTTTCTCCAACTTAGTGCTGAGCTGAGGCAGCTCACTCATCCTGAAGACGCTCAAGAATTTATCCCGCCTTATACTCTCATCAATTTCATAACATATTTGCCTAATAACCCTGGACCATAAGATACAAAAGCAGATGTTTAACGAGGATCCCATCAAATGGAGATAATATACCAAGACAACCTTGGTCATAATATTTTTGTTTTTTTTTGCCTTTTTCTTCTTAACCAATATTTTTCCCTCTTTTATGATTTTTCTTTCTTATGTATTTTTATTTCTTTGATTGTTGATTAAAAAAAGATGTTAAGGATATATTTTACTTACTGTTTATCTCCTTCATCATCCAAAAGCCCAAACAATATATCTCTTAACGTCTCATAGCATTCGATCACGGCTGAATGCATGTATGCATCATACTTTATCTTTTTAAATAAGTATGCATCCGGTTTACCCTTGACATCTTTCGCCATGTCCAATGCTATGGGTATCTACGAGTGAAGACAGAGTAGGGTGGAAGAGGGTTAATCCTAGAGAAAACATATTTAGCATTCAAATAAAACAAGAAAGTTAAACATCTACCTTACTGGCTAGCAAGAAAGGAGGCCATTGGACAACAGACACATCACCTGAAGCATAAGGAACAAGCAGAAGATCTCTCTCCCTGCATGATAAAAGTAAATTAATAAGATGTTGAAAGTATCAATAAAGTCGTACATACAGTATTAAAAATTCTTTAAGCAAGACTTGGTCTCAACTTATTGCTTATCAAGTCCTCCAACCGCATACTGTTGATGAATTCATTCCACACCTGGGAGAATTTTGCAATGTTCCTCCGCTCCCATTCCTCATCCTGTTATTGCAGAGTGCACAATTTTAGTGAAAAGAGCATTATTGTTTAATATGTCCCTATATCATTGTTGAGTGTATGTTTTCCTCCAGTCTCGGGTGTGTCATACTCATACCCCAGTTAGGCCCCGTGACCTTCCTATATTCATAGTTCTCCCCCTTCAATAGATCGGTCTTTTGGAGTAGGTTGTTGGTTAACATGGTATCAGAGCACTAGGTTTGTATAGGTCATGAGTTAGAATCTTTTCACCCTTATGGGTGAGGAGGAGTGTTAAGTGTACATTTTCCTCCACTCTCGGGTGTGTCATACCCTAATTAAGTCTGTGACCCTCTTATATTCATAGTTCTCCCCCTCTCCAATAGATCAGTCTTTTGAAGAAGCTGGTTGGTTAACAATCATAACTACTAAAGTAACATTGTCCACAGACAAACAAATATCAGTTTGTGTAGTTAAGTTTGTATGCCTGGAAATTTACATGTAATGCACACATTGGGAAGGGATCATAGTAAGATTAATAATTAAATATGGTAAAATCAACCAAAAACAGTATTACCGAGTGGCTACTTTTGGCATCCTCTCTTGAGGATGGTACAAGACGTTTGCTGAAAGCATTGGGCACAGACTCAAATCTGGATCGCAACATCCCAAGTGTTCGTATCTAAGGAAAGTCAAGCATATAGAAGGTAAGTACAAAAAAATTAATTAATTAGGAATGTTAGCAACTAGACTAACAGTAAATGAACACCCACTGACCTCTCCCAAGTGGCTGAAGGCTCCATGAATACCACCACATACAGTAGAGAAAATGGCATACCAAATCTGTGTGTCCATGAAATACACCTATATTCCAACAACAAAAGATTCAAGCGCAGTTTTTTAAGTGTTTTTAAGTGTTCAACATTTCATTTACGGAAACTAGTTTAAGATTGTCTTACCAGGGCAATGGGTCCCCATATGGTAATAATAACACCAATATTATGTTTCACTGCATCAATACATATCACTTAGTGCAGCCCAATGCCAGACAAGAAAAAGTAATAAGTTACAAAATAGATGAAGTCTTACCATTGGGAAAAAACTCATGCCACTCATAGTTACCAACTCTCATGTCCATTATCAGCTTTGTTGGTTCAATTAGAGGCAATATCTAATTGCAAGAAGAATAACATTAGATCTTGAAAAAAAAAAATTACTTCATGGGTTGCACAGATCTGTCATGGTAATTTCAAAATGGTCAAGTAAAAGTTGGAATGCTACAAAATTTTATATCAAAATGTTTATTCTCATACCAGTCACGGCTTTCTCCTAAATGTTGTTAATTATGTTGATATATACATTTGGGACTTTGTTATTGCTCATTGCCTAGCAAATTAACTCCCTACATTTCATGCATTTTACAAAGCTAAAAAAACAATATAAAGATTCTTCTTTTCTCTGAACTTCTACATCATTTGTCTAAGTAGACTGTTCGACGGTTGATTTACCGCACATAAAACTGAATTGGTTCTCTGATATCTTTGTTTAATTAATTTTTTTTTCTTTTGCATAATCCTTGTTCAATCACCCTTTCCCATAATTTTCATAGCGTGGCTCATAAGTTTAATGCCATGATATTGCAACTATGCATGTATCTTTTATTCTTTTATACCGGTAATACCAAGGTTTAAAATCTTGTTTCAAGCCAATGTTTTGGATAAGAGAAATATTGAGATGGTCTTGACTAGGGCTGCAACTTGGGCGGGAAAAACCCAAACCCGATGGGTTCAACCCAACATTGGGTCAGATTAGGGCACATATAGGTCGGGTTCGGTCTTGGGTTCGAGCACACATAAAAATTGACCGAAAAAATTGGGTTGGGTTCGGGCATAAGCATCGGGTTGCCCGAACTTGGTCTTTATTCCTTGTAGGCTTTAGTGTCTACCTTTGCTCCCCAAGCCATTATCGTTTTTTTTTAGGTTTCAGACGGGGTATGGGTAAAAGGTTTTTTTTTAAGTAACCATGGGTATGGTATGGTATGTGCACAGACATGGTTGGTTTTTTTTTTTTACATTCACTAATGCTAGTGACATTTGGGGGGTGACAAAAATGACATTTTGACATGGTGGAGCGCACATACCGTAGATGTTTTTCTCGAGACACAAGTGAAAAAAAAGCATCTATGGTTATGTGCACGCCACCACAAAAAAATTGTCATTTTTGCCAACAAAAAATATCACCCCAGCACGACTCTTTTATATTTTCAAAAAATATAGAGATGACTTTGGACTTTGGTGGTAATGTTTACCACGTTCTTTACCTTTGCCTCTTCTGTTATCCCTCTTTTCTTCTCTTCTTATTGCACAAGTAAACAAAAACAAAAAACCCTATTTCAAGTTTCAACGGTGAGTTTCATCTTAATCTACAGCGATTCGACCATAGTGATTCTGACGATTGGAGTATTCCTCTCTCTCTCTAAAAAAACTTTAAGCTTCATGTTCTTATTCTTCTCCCCCTCTTTCTTCTTTTTTTAAAACCTCTTTTAAAGAAGAAATATGACCTTTCATAGGTAGATAAAGATCTCTTATAATCTTTTTTTTTTGTTTTTTTCATATTTAAATTTATTCTTAACCTGAATAAAGACCTCTTATAATCTAAGATAGAAAACCTCAAATATACCCTTGAAGTATGAAGAGTTCTTCTTAACATCTGATTTTTTTCATATTTCAGATTTTCTCGGAGCTCTTCTTTTATTTTATTTTTTCTATTATGTAAAGTGAGGCGTTAAGAATGTAGCATTAATTAATGTTTTAAATACATTATTTATCATTAATGTTGAACCAATTGAATTGTCAAGAAGATGGAATTTTGGATAAAATTAACAAGAATATTCTTGATTAAGGTGAGATTGAAACATGGATTCAAGATGAGATTCAAAATGTTCAAATTAACTTAACACATGGATGATTTAGAAATGCCCCTCCACAATGTGGAATTTTATTGTTGTTGAATAGGTAAGATTAAGGTCTACATGTTGGGGTGGCTTTTAATCTATTTGTTTTAATTTAAGCTTTTCAACCCGGCGAACTCGATGAACCCGACAAAACCGACATGCGTTAGTCTCGGGTTGAGTATTGCATGCCCAAGGTCGGGTCAAGCGGAGGTGTGGGTTGGTCTTTGTAAAGCTTGGGTTGGGCGCGGGTTGATCCCCAACCCAGCCCAACCTGCCTGAGTTGCAGCCCTAGTCTTGACTGAAGCATTAATGTTTTGAGGTCAACGTTTCGTTCCGGTAGGATCCGACATTGAAAGGTAATGGAACTTTGAATACTATAATACTTTTTCTCCATTCATCTGGTATCTTTTCAATCTTCAAAATATTATTGGATAATTTAGTTTGTTAGGATTGTCCCATACTTCCCATGCATTTCCATATTTCAATCGGAAAACCATCTAGTCCTAAGCCTTGCCTATCTTCATCTTTTGCTACCTTTTTTTTTCACTTCTAAACACTAATTCTAAGAAAGCATGTGTCATCTTAGGTCTCCCATTGTGTCTCCTCCAAGCCATAATTCTTTAAAGTAGGCTTAAGAATCTCATCTTTACAATTAATGTTATGAAATTCCCCCTAGTTTTCATTTTTCTGATTTGTGCCAACTTCTAAACTTATTTCTCAACAGTAATATATACCTAAATTATTATATAGATTACCATATGCCTTATGTTTGGCATCACTTACAACTTTCTTTGTTTTTACTAATTTTGCAAAGATTTGTAACAGTTCCATTTTGTCTCTAATGACCCAAATTCAAATTGATACCAGACGTTCAAGAATAGTCGAGTCCCACGAGTAAGAGAAATCATTGGCCAAAATTCCATGGAATTCTGTGAGAATGGCTAACTAATGGAACATTAAAAAAAAATAGAGTTATAAACCACTGACTAAAGCACCTCACACTTGTCCATAAATATTCTATTGCATGTTCTCTACAATTATTCAAATTTTCATGACTAATTATCTGGCTCAAGATAGATTTCGATGCCAAAATTTGATTCATGTTCCAAATCCAGCCCCAACATTTGGGATAAGGCAGGGATGATGGTAATGATGAAGAATGATTACTTTCCTCATGTTATGAAGTGGAGCCTTTTTTTTTCTATATCGACTGCTAACCTGACACAACCCTCCTCCTTTGTCCGGCTTGAGACCGACAATGAAAAGGAAACACTTTCCCAAGGTTGTCAATTTATATGATAGATTTTTCTTCTCTTTTTTCCCTCTTTCTGATAAGTGATATAACTAGACTTTTCATAACAGATTTATGATAAGAGAAGTTACAAGTAATAGACTTTTAAGGGGAATAAAATCACCTCTACATAGTAGCTGAATGCCAACTTGCTGATTAGAAGCAGGATCCAAAACAGAGTATATCTGTGCATATGAAATATGATGCTCTTAATGAGAACAAAATAGCGCTTTACAATTGAGAAACCAGAAATCTATGCTTTCTTACTTGAGAAGTGAGAACATATCCTCATGCATTCCTCTTCCCACAAATAGTTTCGGCTGTAATACAGTCAAACATAGGTAAAATAAGGTTTTGAATTTCACATTATTACTGGGTTTTAACCTAAGACGAAACCAGAACTTCAGTAAAATATAGGCCAAAACTTTGGTGGGTGGAAATCCAACACTCCTTTTTATAGTAAATAAAATTGGGAACATGTTCTTCTCCATCCTAATCTTCTCTGACCACAGAAAAGAACAGAAAAGAAAACAGAGAGAGAGAGAGCTTAAAGATGGGTCTGGAGGGGAATGTTTGGAGAGGGAACTTAAAAATGCAATCAAAGAAACTTATTTCTAGATTGTCCATCTGAAAAGCACGATGCGATTCATTGGATCTCACCATGTAGGATATTTTCAAAACAATTTTACTCAATAAAATTGGGAACATGTTCTTCTCCTTCCTAATCTTCTCTGAACACCGAAAAGAACAGAAAAGAAAACAGAGAGAGAGAGCTTAAAGATGGGTCTGGTGGGGGGGATGTTTGGAGAGGGAACTTAAAAGTGAAGTCAAAGAAATTGATTTCTAGATTGTCCATCTGAACAGCACGATGTGATTCATAGGATCTCACCATGTAGGATTTTTTTCAAAACAATTCTACTCAATTTTTTTTTTCCTTTCTTTGTTTATGAGGATTTCGGATAGATACCCAAAACTGAAACAAAACACTTAAAACATTTCAGGAAAAAAAAAAACCCTACAAAGAAAAAGGGACATAGGCCCTTGTACATAAAATTAAACCAATGCAAGATTCTTACCTGGGCCCACCACAAAAGTAGACTGATAATGCGCCAATTAGAACGCTCCATGTGTCTCCGCAGAGGTGGAACAACAAATAGTATTGCAGCCAATATATTGGGCATCATATAAATAGCGACTGCATAATTATAAAATGATTGGTTCCGCCAGTTCCCACCCCAATCGCTGAAAAATTTGACTAGTCCTGCAGGATTCTGCACAGAACTGGAATACCCTATCGGAAGGACTACAACCCATACAGCTGCGACTGCAAATTTCAGGATGTATCGAAGAATTTGGGTATATCTCAAGCTTCCCCAAGCTTTGCAACTGAGGATAATATCCAGAGTGGCTGCATAATATAGATAGTTTTAAAGAAGAAAATTTCTACACAGGACTACAATCATGGGTTCACAACTACATTGTATGTTTAATAGATTCGAAGTTAATTGCCACCACTAATAAGAGTATAAAACAGAGAGATCAGATACAAAGTGCAAAGAAAATTAAAAGGGATTCAGCCATGGTACCTTGCAAAAAATTGAGTAGAGCCCAAGTTATAAAAATACTTAAAACGCTTCTAAATACATCTTCATCAAAGATAGCGGCAATAGATCCAGAAGGACTCCATGCAATGATAACCATAGCCTGAAACACAACCAAAACCATGGCAACAGTTACCTTGCAAATGAAAAGCCTGATACCAACTTCATCTCACTGTACAAAATTGACTGTACCTGGAAAGCCAATATAAAGAATATCCACATCCGATCAAAACTTCTGAAAAGGTGCCAAAATGTACGGACTTCAACAAAATTTGTCTTGGGCTTCCTCTTTCCAGTAGGGGGTTGATTAGGACCCTAAAAAATATTATGCATGAGCTTAATTTTCTCTTTTAAGAGAATTTTTCATATAGCAAGAATAAGAGGGACAATTAGACCCAAAATTGTTGTGTTAAAAGACCAACTTCAATTCAACCAAGGAGAGCAAAAGGCAGAAAATTGAGAAATGATAGGCTCTCCAAGCAATCACATATTTTATTTGTATGGAACTATCTGTTGACGGGTCAGCAGATGTATTGTATCTATAGAAGTAAACCAATAAAGGGAAATGGGAAGCATGTGTAAATAACTCTTTAGAACTTAAACACCACTAGAAACTTCTACAATCGCCGCCCATTGTATCAATGCCAACTTGGACTTATCAACAACCACCATGAAATGTGCATGACTTATTGAAAAGAACACTCACTTTCCTTGGCATGGCACACATGCTGAAGACCCAAATAAACTTTTCCACAGGGTCTTGTTCTAACAACCAGGATGATTCATTCCTATCCAGGACAGATATATTTCTAATCAATGCGTTTAGGATGAGTTTTGTGCTAGTTTGCCTCAATTTATCATTCTTAAACCAACCTCGGACTGTGGTCCTCTGATATTGGACTACAAGGATCAATCTAGTTGTCATACTCCTTTTTGTTTAAAACATGTAGCTTGAGGATCCAAAATTTGAGGAGAAGATTATGGCTTCGTGAGATTCCTTTTCTTTAAAATGAAGATCAAGTTCCTTCTCCAAATAATCTCAAAAATCCCTCAAGGGAGATAGAAAGCCTTGTGGGATGGTGATTGAGAAATTTGAAGGAAGATACATCTTAGCAGTTAAGATATTTGTCTACAGGGGATAAGCTGGTCCCGATTAATAGCATCACTCACCAGCTTATATATTTACTACGTTCACGTCTTTGATGCCTAAAATGAGGTGAGAATCCAGGAAAATACCATCATAGACTTCTTATGCATAACCAAAGAATGGTTTCAAGTATTATTTGGTTAACATGGACACCATCACTCTTCCCAAAGATAAGTGAAGCTTTGGAATCATAAATCTCAAAACATGAATTTAGCTCCCAAAACATATGGAGGCGAAACATTAATGACAAACCCGAGTGGTGTACAACTTTGAGGTTGGAGACTGAATCTTCAAGAAATGTCACTTCTTTTCAACGAATCCAGGGATCTTTTTTCAAGGATCTAGAATTCAGAGGGAGATCTCATCATTAGAGGAAGGCGTCAGCCTTTGTATCCTGCTTTCACTTAGGGAAGTTACCTCGACCTCTTGCGCATCTGTTCTCATATTACATGGTTTCTTTTTTTGCCTCTTCTCAATAAAGTTCTTACAGTTATCGAGAGGAAAGGAAAAAAGATACTATTAAAGTTCCAAATGAAGTATAAGATTAATTTGATGAAAACTTAGGTTTAGTAGTGCTTACCCTAATGTTCTACAAATAAAGGAGGATAATTCACATTTTTTTTTCCTGGAATATCATAATTGTTTATGGAACTTAAATAGCCTAGTCTTGGGCCTAAAAGGCTGATTGTATGTTCTATTCTCCGATGTTATTTCTCATCAAATGAGACCTGAGAACATAATCGAAGATCCACTGCAGAAGTATCACTTATATATCCTAGCATATAGATACAATAAAGAACACCCTTCATAGTATATCTATATTTGTCAAACAAAAGAGAAACAAAATCCTATAAATCCATTGATCATCCGATTCTTCCCATCTATTTGAAATAATAAATTCATCGGAATTTCGAAGGTTTTTTCTATCAATATCGGAGCTTTCTGATTTCCAACTTCATCGTATATATATTATCTAGTAATTGATGTCTATATGAATGAATATCATCTGTCATGCATCTCTAGAGACTACAGAGGCTATCCTCTCACTTATTGGCCAATTGCATTTAAATGTTATGCAAATTTTCTCTTTTTATTATAAAAAATTTCATATATAATTAACATAATCTGAAGAAAGATATCCAGCTTAGTGTGATATTTCTTCCATAAAATTACAATTTGTTAAGATAGACATAAAAAAGTCAGAAACAAGAATTACGATGAAAAAAAAAAATTGCAGTAAATCATCATAATGACCCTGGAGAAAAACCTCATCTTTAGGATGCTTTTCCTCCGAATGCACAAAAAAATCTGCTTCACGTTTCATTGGCCATCCTAACTTGAAACATTTATCTGACCTGCAAAAGGGACCAGATGTGTACATTAGTTATCTCATAGACTTTTTAGGGGGAAAAAGAGCATAACATACATTCAAGAATATACTCACCAGAAATATTCATTAAGATCATCATAGTTTCTCCACTTTGAATGGCTTGCAGTGCCTCCTTGGTTTCTCCGGGCTTCCTTTTTTCCACCAAACAAAGGTCAATTTTCCAGACATTACCTTATGGAATAAATGAAACATGGACAGTAGCATAAAAGCAGTTATACCTTACGCATGACCTGATAAATAGGTGTTATAACTTCTCGCAGAAATGATTCCTCTCCCTGGTGTGCTGGCTGGAATGGTTCTCCACTAACTGAATGCACGTTGCCATGCAAAATCCCATGAAGCTCATTTGCCATCTTAGCAATTGGAAAACAGAAAAAAGAGGTATTATTTCTGATAGGCAGATTGCAGGAAATAAAATCCAAGGTCAATTATGAGAAGAACATAGTGTAGAGATGAGCCTTCTGTAAAGCAACTATGTATCTTTTACTTGATAAGGGTAAGATTTATTAAAAGAAAGAAATGAGCAAGTTGGAGGTTGAGAAAACTTAACTAAAAGAGCTAGGAAATCAAACAGAAGAAAAGAAAAAAGCAACCAACTTAATTTTCCTCCACAATCACAGGTTGCACCAATGAATGAAATCCTCAAAACAAATTCTTAAATTCTTTGAAGAACTTACACCAAAAAACATTATCAAACATAGATGTAGGACGATAGAACCCTAAGATAGACCTAAGCTTTGATATCAAAATGGATGCAAGACAATAGAACCCTCAAGGTAGACAACAGAAGCTCTAATACGGAAATTGATGTCGGGCAACCTAGATTTGTTCAATTCTACGGCTTTTCTACTTTGGGAAGGGTGGTGGACAGGTAAATTAGTGATAACAAAGAGGAAAGTAAAATTATATAAAGGATTTTAAGCCCAGAAGGTTTTATTGGCCATTGTGAAAGGTTTCACAAAGTCCATTGGTTATATTTTAAAGGGTAATTACAAAATTTTGCAACAAGGTAAAAATGTAGGGAGGGTTGGAGTACTCCACATGGGGGTACAAGTCATTGCCTAACCTCATGTAACCTCACCTATTTGGATCCCTATGTCCTACGTACACAGATCGATTGATTGACCTTAGCCTTCCCCTCTATGCTGGGTTTCTTGATGGAGTTGAAGAATTCTTGATGATTTTTGGATGGATTGTTGATGGGTTCAAAACAAAAAATAAAAATAAAAAAGAAGATTAAAAAAGAAAAGATAATATATTTACCTTGCAATCACCCCAATGATTTCCATGGCATTACCAAGTTGAATGCCCTGACATTCAAGCAAGAAAAATAGAAACTTTGATAATTTTTTTTATCAATCAGAGACTTCCTAAAACAATCTATTACAATGTTTAAATGGAAAAGACCAATTCCTAAAACTTAAAGGACTTTGAATGTGACTCTACCTTGTACTCCAAGGTAACTTTCCTGAAATAGAGACTTCTTAAAATAGGAACTTTCCTGAAATAAAAAATTTCTAAAATAGGTAAAAACTTAATGTGACATATTCTCTATTAACCTTAAAATACTTAATACTACCTTCCAAAAATGTTAATTGTATTCTCTCAATCCTGGAGATGATATTTACCTTTGTATGCTTTGAGCAAGGGAAAAAAGAGCATATACTCCTAATCTAATCTTCAACTCGCATAATTTATCATGCCCCTCAAAGTTACGCAATAGTTTTGTTTGAGCCAATTCTTCATCCAAGAAAGCTAGAAGTCCCTTTTGAGGAATTAGATCATCTAGAGTAGAAGAAAAACATGGTTGATAGGAAAGGCACACTTGGGGGGAAAAGTAATACTTGGGAATTGGTTCACTATTGTAGAAATAGTTATGACTTGTAATATGTTTTTTTTTTATAAGTAAATAATTTGCTCTTAAAAAAAGACTTGTAATATGTTATTTAGAGGAGGTCTAAAATAATATTTAGTTGTATGGGGGAGGATATTATAATTATGTGAAGATTATATATAAATAGTGAGAGGGGTTAACTAAACCCTAATCAGATATTTTTTCTCCCTAATTTTTCCTCGATTGCTCTTTTCCTTCCTCTATTATTCAGAGTTCTGTTCTACAACTTGGTATCAAAGCATCAATCTTGGCAAGATTTTTCAATTTTTGCTCGCTTCCATCTATCACGGACCTCAAGGGCTGACATCATCCGCGAGCTGCTAACGTCAGTAGATTAGGGTCGAAGGTTACATGGTTTGAATCACACTGATTTATGGAGGTTTTTAGTAATTTTTGTGCAATTTTTGGATGAGTCTTTGAAGATGTTTTAGCAGATTTTCAAAAAAAATAAAATCAGATTTGATGTTTCGAGTTTATCTAATGTGCTGAGGGCTTTTCGATTGTTTTGTTGGATGGATCTAATCATTGTCAAAATTCTCTACACGATGGAAGTGATTTCATTCAATTCAAAGCATTTTTGAAGCGTTGGTGAAGAAAATACCACCCTATTTTTGCTGACCAGCACTATTTTTCTGATTTTTTTTGCCATACTTTGTTGCCTTAATGTCGAATAAGCACTTGTGTGGTTGCTACTTGCGGTAATATGTCATCTACAAGTGTAATTAATGTGAGTGGATCCAATTTTGGGGCTCCAACACTTATTCCTCCATCGACGGGTTATGAAGATAACCCTAGAGCTCAAATTACGACGGTCAAACTTGATGGTACTAATTTCCTAGAATGGTTTCAATCCGTTAAGATGTATATCGGAGGACGGGGGAAATTAGGATATCTTACCAATCAGATTGCGAAGCCCGGGGAGGCCTATTCGATGTATGATTGTTGGGAACAAGACAATCTGACGGTGATGTCGTGGTTGTTGAATTCCATGCAACCCCAACTCAGCAGAAATTATTTGTTTCAAGATACGACAAATCAAGTTTGGGAAAAGGTTTGTAGAACATATTCTCAGAAGAAAAATGTTGCTCATGTCTATCAACTTCATTGAGAGGTGACCAATTTTCGTCAGGGGGAGAAAAGCCTCGCCACATATTACTCCACCCTTCAAGCTTATGGGAAGAATTGGATCATTATCAAGTGATCAAATGGAGGAATGATGAGGATGCTGAGGAGTTTCATAAACCAATCAACTAGAACCGAGTTTTCCAATTTTTGACTGGCTTGCATCCAACCTATGAGTTTGTTCAGGTTCAGATATTGGGTCATGACTCCATTACACCCATTGAGGATGTATATTCTCTTGTGCAAAGTGAGATAAGTCGTAGGTCTGTGATGCAACCTCTATCTGAACCACCTCCCAAAGCTTTTCTCTCCTCTATATCTGGGAAAGATAATAAGGGAGGGACTAAACGGAGTGGAAAAGGAGGTGATGATAATGATAGTCTCCATTATGATCATTGTAGTAGAACCCGACACATCAGGGAGACATGTTTGGATTTGATTGGTAGGCCGACAAAATTTAACAAGGGAAAACCACAACTTTAGAAGCCTAATGCTCATGTTGTTGCCCAAGAACAACCACAACCTAGTTCCATTGCTTCTAATTCTTCTACTAAGTTATCTATAGTCCAAGAAGAAATAGAGCATTTGAGAAAACTTCTTACAAAGCTAAAAGGTTCAACTAGTTCATCCTCCTTTACCTAGTTAGGTATGCATGCCTCTGCAAATACTATTGGTTTCCTTTCCTCCCGTCCCTCGTAGATCATTGATTCGGGAACCTCTGATCACATGACTGGTATGCATTCCCTTTTTTCTTCTTATCAATTATTATCAAGTAAAGACAAGGTAAAAATAGTAGATGGTTCTCTTTCTACCGTTTTTGGTAAAGGGGACATCAAAATTGATAACTCCTTGTCTTTATCATTTGTGCTTCATGTTCCTAATATGTCCATTAATCCTATGTCTGTGAGTAATCTCACAAAATCCTTACATTGTTCTGTTACATTCTTACATGATCCTTTGTGTATTTCAGGACTTGACTTCAGGAAGGACGATTGGTAGGGCTCGAGAAGCGAATGGTCTCTACGTTTTGGATTCAACACCTTCAGTAGCTCTTCAGTCAATTCATCAGAGTAATTGTTTTGAGTCTGTCTTATCAATTAAATTTTCTTGTGGCATACTCGCCTGAGTCATTTGTCTTTTCAGTCTTTAAAGTTTTATTTCCTTCATTGTTCAAGCTTATGGCTGTTTCTAGTCTTTAATGTGAAGTTTGTCAGTTGGTCAAGCATTTTAGAACTTCTTTTTAAGTACAATAAAAAATCTATTTCCACTTTTACAATTGTGCATACTGATATTTGGGGACCAACTCCTACTACTGCTGATAGGGGGTATAGATACTTCATTTTCTTTGTTGATGACTATAGTAGATACACTTAGACTTACCTGATCCGAACCAGAGAAAAAGTTCCAAGGCAAATAAAATTATTTCACAAGATGATTCAAACTCAGTTTGAAAAATCTATAAAAATATTCAGACCAAAGAATGCTCATGAATACTTTGAAGGAGAATTGGAGCAGTACCTTGAAGAGCATGGGATTGTTCACCAGAGTTCTTGTGTGTATACCTATACCACACAACAAAATGGTGTAGCTGAAAGAAAGAATCGTCATCTTCTAGAAGTTGTTCGAGGATTATAAATGTCTAATGTCTGTTCCAAATTTTTTTGGGGGTGATGCATTGATTACGACTTCATATCTCATCAAACGTATGCCATCATGAGTCATCAATTTTCAGTATCCTCTCCAGTTGTTAGTTCCTAGTCATTCTCCATTACATTTGCTTCTATGTGTCTTTAGTTGTTCATGTTTCATTCATACCCTTGATCCTAACCATACAAAGTTAGATGCTAAAGTTATTTGAGGTGTTTTCTTGGGATACTCATCGACTCAAAAGGGGTATAGGTGCTTGGATCCATCCACTAGAAACAATATGTCACCAACGATGTCTCATTCTTTGAGTCTACTCCGTACTTTCATTCGACTGCACTCTTCAGTGGGAAATGAGTATTGAAGAGTGGCATCATCAAAATCAAAATCCATTTCCGTCTTTGCCAGTTGTGGCTCTTCTACCGACTGATATATGTAATCCGTCGTCTGTGACTATATCAGGTGAGTCATTAGATGAAGGGAAAGAGTTGCAAGTTTATTATCGTCGTCATAAGACAACTCAAAAAGAGATTCTCACTAATCACACCAACCAATTGGACTCTCCGGCGCCAGGTAATAATTCTTCTGTCACTCTTATTAATCTTTCTAATCTTGATATATCCATTGCATTGCGTAAGGGAACATCATCTTGCACTGTGCACCCCATTTTTAACCACGTTTTTATTTATCCCTATCTCCTACATATCGTGCACTTTTTTCATCTATTTCTTCTGTTCCCATTCCTAACAATATTGCAGAAGCTTATAAAAATCCTGAATGGAAGAAGGCAATCCAAGAAGAAATGGATGCTCTATTGAAGAATAATACATGGGAGATGGTAATTTTGCCAGAAGGAAAAGTACAAGTGGGCTGCAAGTGGGTATTTACTGTAAAGTACAGAGTTGATGGCATAGTGGAAAGGTACAAAGAGAGACTTGTTGCTAAAGGGTATACCCAAATCTAAGGGATTGATTATACCGAAACATTTGCCCCAGTAGCCAAGATGAACACTATTATGGTGTTATTATCCCTAGTTACAAATTTATCTTGGCCTTTACATCAATTAGATGTGAAAAAAACTTTCTTAAATGGAGAACTAAAAGAAGAAGTGTACATGCATTATCCTCCAAGGTTTCAGACTCCAAAAAGTAAAAGAAGGGTATATAGATTAAAAAAAATCAATTTATGGGTTGAAACAGTCTCCTCGAGCATGGTTTAGCAGGTTCAATAAAGTAGTGAAACAGGTAAGTTACACTCAAAGTTATGCAGATCACATTCTCTTTGTGAAAAGAGAGAAAGATTTCATCACAGTCCTTATTGTATATGTTGATGATATTGTGGTGACAGGAAACTACCCTCAAGAGATACAGAGGTTGAAGAAATTCTTAACTTCTGAATTTGAAGTTAAGGATCTAGGGGATCTTAAATATTTCCTTGGAATTGAGGTAGCTCGAACCAAGAAAAACATTTATTTCCCAATGCAAGTATGTTTAGACTTACTTCGTGATACTGAGAAACTTGGTACTAGACCTGTAGATACTCCAATGGATCCCAATCAGAAGCTTGATAACATAGAGGGTGGACTATTAACAGATGTTGGGAAGTTTTAGAGACAAGTAGGCCATCTCTTGCATTTGCAATTGACCATATCAAATATGGCATATGTGGTTAATGCTATTAATCAATACATGCATGCCCCAAGAACTTCTCACCTTGAAGTAGCAGAAAGAGTTCTTAGGTACCTAAAGACTGACCCTGAAAAGGGGATTTTGTATATTAATCATGGTCATTTCATAATAGAAGCATTCACAGATGCATATTGGGTTAGGGCTAGAGATGATCGTCAATCTACCTTCAGGTATTGCACATTTGTTGGAGGTAACTTAGTTACTTGGAGAAGAAAAAACACAAACTGTGGTCCTTTGTCCAATGTTGAGACAAAATATCAAACCATGGCTCGGAGTACTATAAAGATTATTTGGCTTCGAATTTTGTTAGGGGAACTTGGTGTGAAGGCTGCAAAACCTGTGAGACTTTATTGTGATAACAAAGCAACTATCAATATAGTCTTTAATCCAATCCAACATGACTGTACAAAGCATATTGAGATTGATAGACATTTTATTAGAGAGCAAGTGGAGTCTAAAGTTATGTGTCTCATATGTGAAATTAGAGGATCAACTAGTAGATGTGTTGACTAAAGGGGTTCCAAAGAAGAAACTGGATGAAGCTCTTGGCAAGTTGGGCATGATTGATATATATGCCCCACTTGAGGGGGAGTGTAGAAATAGTTAAGACTTGTAACATGTTATTTAGAGGTCTAAAATAATATTTAGTTGTATGGGGGAGGAGATTATAATTATGGGAAGATTATATATAAATAGTGAGAGGGGTTGATTAAACCCTATTCAAATATTTTTCTCTCTTTTTCCTCGATTTCTTTTTTCCTTCCTCTATTATTCAGAGTTTTGTTCTACAACTACTAGAAAGAGGGAAGAGTACATTGTATTGAAAAAACTTTAAGAGCATAGAATTATTTTTTATTTGATTCTTACAATCGTAATTGAAGGTGAAGTACAATTTTTGATGATTTTATGTCTGGTTCGAAAACTAGTTAGCATGAAATAAAAAAATTTATTATAATTTATAAATAAGCAGAATCATATATCATCCAAGGATCTCCATAAAACTATAAGCTTCAAAAAAATTTGTTATTCAACTGAAAGACAATCTCTCTATTGCAAGGAAAAATGGCATAGGAAATCAGAAAGAGAAACAATTAACTGACTGAAATTTTGCATATCAATTGCTCATTTTTGTCAGATGGTTCATCTTAATGTAAGAAAATCTATAAGAATTTTCATGTTGCTTCACAAGAAGGAAAGAAGGAACCATACATTGTGGAAGATATAGCAAATACATTCAGGCATGAATCGAATATTTGAAGCTTCACCCCAGATAAGAAGATAAAGTCCAATATAGAGAAGCTGCAACTGCTGCTTGTCAACATTACTCGGGGGGAACCTGCAAAGCAAAACAAAAAATGGGATGCACATTATATGAAGAAATCCTAACATCACATGAATTAGATATAAAGTCACTTTCACCACAATTGTGAAGGACCTTGATTAACAAATCCTGTTTAAAACAAACTGACTTACTTGAGATTTGATCCACAATGCAAATACGCACACCACGAACGATAATTTTTGAAAATTTTATCCTCCAAATGCTTTACAGTGTGACTATCCAGCTACGGCAAGCATTTGTGTCAATCTTCCATCTTTGAACGCAAAAAAGATGCAAATAAACCAAAATAAAAGCTTTGCAACTGGAAGGAGAAGAAAAAATACCTGCGAATTCTCTTCATGGTGCTTATTCCTTATATTAACATTCGCAAGTAGCAAAATTAAGTGCTCCCTCTGATTAGCTACATTTCCTTTCTTTACCCGGGACATTGATGAGACAACAGATTATCAAAGTTTTCACAGGTGAGCAACTGATATAATATTCAAAATGAAGGATAGGGTTCCCCATAAGTTAGAGCCAAAGAATGGTCTCTTGTCCTTATAGATACGCATGTTTGTCATGCGCAAAGAAAAGGGACCAACCATTGGAATTGAATTTCATAGTTAAACTATTTCTTTGTACATGTAACATTCCAGTTAAGTATTTCAAGGAAGACATCAATTTGTACATAAAATGCAACATTCAAACATTCTAGGGATAGTGAATCAGATTGCCCATTACCTGAAAGCCAAAAACAAACCAAAGCCAGTCAAGCAAATCGTGGATAGATCTATCCCCCTCCTTAGGCATTGTATTATGATGATCACTAATAGTTGACTGAACTATGGGCTTTGGAAGGTTATCCACCTTGCGTAGAGCACTTAGCGCTGCTTTGATCTAAAATTTTCAGAGGAATGAACAAAGGAAAATGTTTTCAAATGAGAAAACTTGGGTTGTCGGCATAGAAAAATTGACTACAAGTATATGCAACACGTATCTAACCTCAGGAAGTTCCATAATTGCTGGAGGAGTGCCTAATGCATCCAACGGAAGAATATTATAGGGTACAAAATGCTCTTTTTTCGTCTTAACGTCATGTGCATATCTATTTACCTGCATATTAGAGTGTCCAGTTTATCTTCCATCTCTATATATACTACCTTCAAAATACAAATAAATATACCAAAAACCAGTTCATGGCTATTAGAAAAAAAATCTACAAAACAAACCTCATCCTCAACATGCCCGGGTTGTACCACTGTACTTAGTACATCATATAGTACTGATGCGATCTGATAAATCTTGGCCATCTCTTCACTAAAAGAAGTTACAAAAATAAAAATGGAAAAATAAAAATAAAAAAATAGAGAGAGAGAAAATGAAAATAATGAAAATGAGGGTAAAAAAGAGATGGTATAATACATATAGACTGCTCTCATTACTTTTAGAAGAAAGTAGAGTGAAGTTCTAATCAAAATTTGAGCAAAACAATGGTTCAAAGTCAAGACTCACGGTTTTCTTTTTTGTGCGCCTTCTTTGATATTTTCTTCATAGAAAATCTGATAGAACTTTTGGATTTCCCTCGGATCAGTTCTCGTGAGAATAGGTTTTGTTTCCTCTTCCTCCTGCCACCAAGAAAACATTACCATTTTAAATTTGGGTGATATTTACTATAGATACTTGTTACAGGGTAGCAGTAATTGTTGGTGTAAATAATTTACTGAGAATATGTGATATACAAAACAATGACCAAATCAAATTATAGAACATTTTTTAGAAAAAAAGGGAGATAAAATCAACTTTGGCAATCTTGCATGTTTCTTGTACTTAGGTTGACATTTAGGTTTCTGTAATAAGGTAGCACTATCTTTAGTTTCAATATATTTTTTAGGATTTATTCACTCGCCTATGTTTATTTGTTCAGTTAAGCTAGCAAAATGGAAGGAATTACCCCACACGAACTACACCGGAAATTATAAAATTTATGGGTTAAAAAGGCAGTTCATGTACCTCTCTAATTCTAGTATGACATTGCTTTTGCCTTTCCCCATACATATGGAACATGAGGATGGACAACTCATGCATGGAACATGAGGATAGACAACTAAGATTGTCCAGCATTGACTATAAACGCAGTACAACCACTTGGGACTATCATTAGCAAGTCATACCTGTAATCAAACACGGTTTGCCTCACTTGTCATAGGTAGTATATACAAGCATATTTGATGTCTAGACTTTGGGAGCACGGGTGTAATTCATTGTCCGGTCAATAAAAGTAAATAACATGTGCTCTTGAGGTGTCATATATATGGCCATTAGTGGGAAGCATGCTTTGACCTTTAGAATCCTCTTAACACATTTATTTGGAAACTCCAGGTCATAAACATAAAATAGGTCATATCTAAACAAGTTTAAGTTTATATAATAAAAGTAAATAACATGTGCTCTTGAGGTGTCATATAAAGTTGTATGTAACAACTATGATTCAATATTACACTAGCTAGTTGGTTTGATAGTGTTTGTCCATATGAATTGGAATTGACAGCTCATGAGTTCATGAAAAGTAGATTCTATGATCAAATCTTTAAGAAACTTTGCCTACTATGACACACCAGAGAACTTCCACTAATTTCCTCTTCAATAATTTTTGTCCACTTCTTCACCTTTCACCACAAAAGCAAACCCTATATCCATTTGGTATAAAAGCCCACTCGGTCCATTGAAATTTCCTTCCAGGGAAGATTGAAGCTTTTTCTTCATCCTCGACTGACATTGCACCTGACCCCTAGAGGCCATGTGGCAGAAAATCTATGTAAAGAAGGGTATTTGACAACTCTTTCTTGACAATGTCATTAAGAAAATCTTCGTTTTATTTATGTACATTGGGACCAGCTATGCTTTATGGAGTTAAATATAGGACAATTGAGAAACAGTAAGTTCATTGAATGAGTATAGCAATCAGCAGAGTTGAGGATGTTGAGATGGATGAGTAGCAAAACTAGGAAAAAATACAATCTCAAAACAAATAAAAAAACTAGGAAAGACTATCAGATATGAAAACATTCCAGGGAATCTAGAGTGACCCTAAGGCCCCAATGGGAATCTTGAGATAATTTGGGAGTTTACAACTAAGACAATGAAAGAAAGCAGCATGGAGCACTTTTAATCAAGTTAAAGGCTCTAGAAAGGCGAGAGGAATGCTGAAAAAATATTGGGATGAAGTACTGAGAAAACTAGGCCTGGCTTTGATCAGTTGAGATAATTGGAGCATTTGCTTTGTAGCTGCCCTTGGAGATGTGGATTCGAATGACGGACTTGAATATGGAGTAGAGAAACCAGAGTGAAGTTCTTCCCTTTTGGGCTTAGCAGGGTCTGTGAGGAGAATCATTTCCATGAGTTTTCAGTAGATGCATGATTACTATTTTCTCTGGAGGTTAAAGACATTCCTTGAAAGAAGTAGTTCTAGATAGAGTTGAATGGAAAAAAAAGGATCCATGTAGTCAACCCCAATATTTAGGATAAGGCATTAGAGGTGCCAATTGAAAAGTTTTTTTAAGCCAAAACGCCAAGAAATCAGAAAATTCAGTTGAGGTTTTTCAATTTACCCAAGATGGTTACATCACTAACAAAGCAAATTTGAGGAACTCCAATCTATCATGCTATATAAAACTATAACTCCCAAGCACCTAAATAATTTTGAAAACAAGAATGCAAATTGGATCGCACTTGGAAAATGGTAACGTTACCCCAACTGAAACATATGTAAAGAAACAAACTTTCACACATGAACATGAATGAATGAAAAATGAAAAAAATGAAATCTCTCTCACTCAATGATAAATGCTTGAAGAAGTTTTCAAATACGAAAAAGAGTTCAGATATGGAAATAGTAGAAGGCCAACAACTGGTAGTTCAACCTTTTGCAGCCTATTTAAAAGATAGGTTTTGAATTGACGGACACCACGTCCACTTGATGTAGGATCCAATTTATGAATCTTCTCAAATGCATGAAAGCGACCTAATAAAACACACATAGAAAGTGTCAATATACAAGTAGATGGAAGAGACAAAGCCAAACAGAGAATAGAAAGCATACATTTGCAATTTTCAGAGTAAAAAATGTCAAATAAATTATTCAAAAAATCATTGAATGGTTTAATCTATTAGAGTAAGACAGTACGATAGTACCAAGATCAATAGATAACATACAAAACATAAAGATCATTTTGATAAACTACGATAAGAACTTGAATTATACTAGTAGAAGGGAGTCTCATGAATAATAATGAATGTTCTTTTTCATAGTATAAGATCTGTGCAGCCACCCAGTCCTTTAGGTCAAATGTTTTGCATTCATATTTTTTTACTCCACTGACTGCATTGTTTCTTAAAAAGCAAGGTCCCTCTCATATCTGTAAAATTTTAATTACAAATGATAACACAATAGTTATTCCTCAATGGAAATGGATTTTCCCTAGCAAAATTGCCTCCATTATCATGTCAAAAATATTAACAAATATTAAATTAATTTTTTTTTACTGTTATTGTTGCTTATGCACAGTGTTATAGCAACCTTTAGAAATTCCAAAAATGGAGGCATGACTGTACAAATATTAACTTGTGGTAATACAGATTTTCTAGGTGGTACTCTAACTACTTGTGACAACAAGAAAACTTGGAATTAGATAGCTACCCTAATCACTAGAAAACAGGACCCACCCTCTTAATGTTAATATCATTTGACAAAAAATAAGGGAAAATGGATTCTATCATATTTTTGCTGGCATAGTCTTTATTATGCATACTTGTGTTGATGTGGAAACTGGATCAATGGACCCCATGTAAAACACATTGACCAAAACTTAGCTTGTTATGGTGATCCTAAAGATCTTACAAGTCCACTTTCCTTTGAAACTATTTTTGCCCTAGTTATGGCCATCTAACATGAATACAATTGCTTTCTCATTTATGATCATTTGATATGAATGAATTTTTTTTTTTTTTTTTTTTTTTGAACAGTCATCTAGATGGGGCTTGTATGTTAAGCAATTAGGATTCATAAATATTTTCCTCATAAATGAAAAAAATACCACCAAATGAAATGTTGTGCGTTAAATTGAATCCAATGACCTCCAGGCGGACCTACAAACCAAAAGTTTGTGTCTAGAAATCATCAATCACTATATTTTAGAAATGTGGGTCTACCAAGGGGTGGCCCAAAATTCCATAAGGTTAATGGGCCTAAAATACGGGATCCCTAAAAATGTGTTCCACCAATGTAGCATGTAAGTTGTGTTGATGTTGATAATTTGGGTTTCCAATTGCACATTTACCATGAAGAAATAGGTTCCCTATGTTAGGAAAAAAATGTTAAATCTATGAAGAATTTTCTTTTTCTTGTTGTCTTGATATGTCATTTTTTATGTGCTAAATGGACATTATTGTGACATGGAAGGCACATGCCTAGTTGTGTAATCCCAATTTTGTTTAAAGTCAAAGCTAGGATACTTTCCTAAGACTATCTTCCCTGGACATCCAATGAAGGTTGTTGTAGCACTTGTAATGGTTTTTGTAGATAAATACAAGTTTCCATCGAGTTTTGGGGTCAAGCCACCTCAAAATCCAATCAAATTGATTGTACTCAACCAAGTTTCTAGTTGACTCAACGTGTTTTAAAATTATGTTAAAAAATACTCTCTTTTTTTACATTATCTTAGGTGCAATCAAGCACTGGAATTTATTTTCCCTCAGAATTCATTTTTCCATGACCATTTTCTCAAGGAATACGTATTCCCTTGAAAACAAATTCCCTGCAATTATACAAACCCTTTAGGTAATGTAATCTTTTGTTGATGAGTTTAGTTAATGGTATTGTGATTATTTGAGATGAAAAGGTTCCATGAATTGATAGTGTCAGTAGTTGTCGACTCACTGTAATCGTATGGACGATCAATTTACTTGGGTGTTCACATGTGTTTATAGTGCATGCAATAGAAGCCATACGACTTAGTTTTGGGAGGAATCAGATGGAATTGTAGGCATTTAGGTACCCCTTGGAACATTGGAGAGTAAAGCAAGCCTGCTCTCGGTCTTTGTTGCGTGGGACCAAACCACCTCAGCCAACTTCCGCTTAGTTCATCACCTATTGATGCTACTCCTACATTTAAACGAAGGTGTTCATTTCTAACTTTATCTTTATTAGTCTTTTAAACTCATCTATCTCAGCATCCTTATCATTGTTACATTTCTTGATTACCCTTTAGGTAATCAAGAAATGTAACATGTGTTTATAGTGCACGCAATAGAAGCCATACGACTTAGTTTTGGGAGGAATCAGATGGAATTGTAGGCATTTAGTACCGCTTTGGACATTAGAGAGTAAAGCAAGCCTGCTCTAGGTCTTTGTTGCGTGGGACCAAACCACCTCAATCAACTTCCACAGTTCATCACCTATTGATGCTACTCCTACATTTAAACAAAGGCGTTCATTTCTAATTTTATCTTTATTAGTCTTTTAAACTCATCTATCTCAGCATCCTTATCATTGTTACATTTCTTGATTACCCCCACATTAGCTCCATTAATCACATTTTCTCTTAATGTCGCCTTATAACTTTCCTTTTTAATTTTATTGGGATGTATCTGACACATAGCACTCTAGAGTAACAACCATCCAACAATTAGTCTACCAAAAAAAGCATAACAACCATCCAGCTGTAATTTTGTGAACATCCTCCTCAATCTCTCCATCATAATACGCAATAAAACCAAGTAACAAAAAATTGTCGTTTTGGAGTTATTTCCCGAACATCAATTTTTATTGGCCCTTCCTCTATGTGCATCAATAATAAAGTTTCACTCCAAATACTCTTTCTTGATCCTACTTATTCCATAGGCCTTGGGATTCCAAAGCAACTCCTCATAGTTCTATCTTTGCATTAACTCCTTTAATCTCATCAACTAGCACTATGTTACCTTCTTGAAATATGTAACGCTTGAATATGAGCAGTTACTTTATCTGTAAAAAGAGCCAACAGATAGGACTCAGAGTTGATCCCTGATGAAAAACAATTATAACCAAAAATTCGTTTGTCCTCATATTAGTCAGAGCTCTCTTGTACATGTCTTTAATTAAGTTGATATGTTCACTTGGGATTCCCATCATTCCCAATACCCGTTATATTAAACTGCCCAGGAACTTTACCAGTTGCTTTCTCTAAATCAATGAGAACCATGTGGAGACCCTTATGTTTTCTCTGAACTACTTCAACATTTGTCTAAGTAGAAATATTATCTTGATGGTTGATCTACCTAGCATAAAATCAAATCGATTCTCTAATATCTTTGTTCTTTTTCTTAGTCTAGCTTTCAATTCTTTCACATAATTTCATATTGTGACTCTTAAGAAGGATCAATAGTTCGCATTCTATATATGTCTTAGTTATGCAAGGCAATTCAATAATTCCCATACATTTCGTACTTTTATTAAAACAACATTCAAATGCTCGCCATAGAATATAGTTTTTTTTTTCCTGAAAAACTTATAAACCACTTTTTCTAAATTAAGCTTAGTACGAAGTTTCTACAATTTCTTCAATGAAAATTGCAGTCTTTTCTAATAACAAAGTTCAAAAGGGATCACTATTTCCTATCCAATTATAGCATTTTTTCAAGATAAAAATTCCCAAAATCAAAACTTTATCAAATAACATTGCGAATTTATACAACTCAAGTGACATATCAACATTTAATTAAGAACTACAACTATTTCTAAAAGAGAGTTCTGGAAAGTGATCCTTACAGAGGTAGGCAACCCTAGGGTTCTGCGGCTCGATCTCATTGGCAACTCGGAGAATTGGAGCAATAGAGGCTAGCGAGGACGGAACAAGTTCACTATCCACGACAGTACCATCGTCGTCTGGAACATCCAGCATTGTTGCCATCCTTGTCATCCTCCGCGAAAGCGATTTTGGAGGACCACCGTTCTTCGTACCGCTGGAACTCGCCATCTCTGGCAGAGAGACCGTAGTAGTAATCGAAGCTCAAAATGATAAATTTTTTGGGTTTTTTCGTTCTTGTTGTTCTTGTGATTAGGGTTTGGAAGAGAAATGTGCACAGTACAGGTGGGATTGGAGATGGAGTGAGAAAGAATGGACATTTTTTATATTTTTATAGGGAAAAAGAGATTGAGAGAGAGATTCTTTCTTTCTGGTGGGGCAATTCGAAAACTTTCGAATTTCTCTGAGAACAAGCAAGGAATTAGACTCTTAACTTTTTAATAGTTCGATTTGAGCAGATGATTTGCTTTTGCTTTTACTGCAACTCACTCTCGTAGATCAAACAGAGAGAGAGAGAGAGAGAGAGTTTTTCGAACAACGAACCAAAGGTAACGGATACTTTTTCTTTATATATGTTGTGTGTTGCCGCTTTTCTTTTTGTTTTTTGTTTCTTTGATTTTACGTTTTCTGCTTTCTAGGAAGGAGGTAGAACCAGATTTTGTATCGGATCGATATACGAGTTGAATGAGTTAACTCATTTCAAATCGGTTCACTTGATTCTACTTTAATGTAGTATATAAAGTGATCCTAGGTTTCCTTGAAAAATAATTCAAACAAATATATTAATAAAATCAAGTGGTTAGGATAAATATGTATCCCTAATATCAATCTTGGCTATAGGATTTCGTATTTCAGAGGTCAAGATTATGTGTCTGATTTTATATTGACAGACCTAATTTTAGTTAGATCAATATCTTAGTGATGATGAGAATAGACTCCACGTTTATGATATCATCACTTTAACGTTATAGAGTAGAAGTAATTTCTCAATATGATCGTGTTTAGGACTTAAAATGGGTCAGGTTTGGACTGGATATGAGTATGTTTATATCCATGTTTGATTTTTTTTTTATCTAGATTCATATCTGAATCTGACTTGGATGCTACAATCTAAAATCACATCCGAACCATGTTACTTTCATTAAATCCATATTTGGATCCGATTCGATAAAATTAATTCAGGTCGGTTGGGTCAGATAATGTCAAATCGTTTAAAGTTATTTCAAAAATAATTAAAATGTGACTATATAGTGACTTGAATTCAAGAGTACTTCTCTATGTTGATGAGAAGCCTTGACCATTACACGATGAAAAATAGTTTAAAAAATATAAAAATCAAATTTGCAAAGTAATATATCATTCGGTTATTGGTGAATATAGGGATAAGTCCATAACCTACTTGGGTTAAGGGACATCAACCCATATCAGAACCATATTTTAATTTGGATATACTTGAAAGAACCAAACCTACTAAATTTAGATTTGGATCACTTGACTCTTAGATAAAATCCGTCATATTTTAAGTCTTAGTCATGTTCTTGATAAATCATTTAGTACGGTGGAAGATAAAGCACCTTGTAAAGCTTTGTTAGTCATCTCCCAAGACTCAGTTGTAGGTAATACTCAAACTATTGCGACGTTCTAAGACTACGTTCATGTTTATTTCTCTTCCCAACTAAAACTTCTTTATTGGTCTTTGATTTAAAAGGCGGCGAATAAGTTTTTTAGTCTTTTTTATCTAGTGCAAATGAGACACAAAGTGGAATGAGAAATGCAGATAAGATATTTATTTCAAACTAAAAAAATATGACAAACTTGTAAATTTAGATGTTGATTTTTTTTCTTGAGTTCTATTTTTCAGATTGGTAAATACTAAACGCGTGTATCATGTTATCCAAATAAAAAAAAACTTCACATTTGATATATGTTGAAAAATATTGCGATTAAGTTGTAAATGAGATGAAATCAAAACATGTTTCAAGAAACCTATTGTCCAAACTTCATCCCCTTCATCTCTCTATACTCCAAGTACTTTAGTATCTCTTGACTCTGATTTAGACTTGGAACACCAATCTTCAAGATAGAAATTAAAACAACGACGTGGTAATAAGACTAAGGAAAAAAAGTACGAATGAAGAAAACAATCAATGATGTCAAGTTTGATGGTTTGGTAGCCAAACAAACTAAAATTGTTGACACATTGTCATTCTGAAATATAGAACGAGAACAACAAAAGACTTCCCCTTATTGAAATCATGCACGAGAGTAATTAGAGGATGGGCAAAAGAGAGAATTCACCCATTCATCTCAAGACAAGGGTGGTAAACAAATTCATCAAGGGAGGGTTAAGTTGTAAAAATCCCTTAAGAAAATTTGTAACACATGAGGTGGGATCCTCAAAATAACAAAAAAACTTCTGGTCCTATGGGCAAGGACTTGTGCAAAAATTCACTAATCCTTACTCATAGGATGGACTAGGCAAAAGAAGGCCTTATCCATGCCTTTAGAACGGATCAAGCATAGGAAGGCCTGGTCCATGTTCTGGGTATGAACCCAGTCTACTCCAGGCTTTTATTGAACTTGGGCTTTGGGCCAAGCTATCACTGGATTTTGGAGGGTTTTATGAATAGGCTTTATCCTGTAAGATTTTAGTAGCTCTCGAGTTCAGTCCAGACAAATTGGGGTCTTTACACTTTCCTTTATTTGAATTTCTTCAACAGTTGGAGCCATCATTTCATTGCATAAAAAAGATGGATTGAAGTAGTGAGTAGTGCCCCATGATATTCTACTACCTAGAGGTTTGGATCCTTGGCGTCCAAGGGTTCTTCCTTTATCGTTATCTTGATTGCTCACCACTCAACAAGCTCACATTCTTAAGATTTCGAAGTCTTATTTCTCAATACGGTCTATTAATGAGAATGGGTATCAATGTTCATTGTTTAATTTTGGGTGATTTAGATATATATCTCCAGATTTTAGAGAACATCTTATATATCTCTTTCGTTTTCAAATTGATAACCTAAATGCTCTCATCATCAACCTTTAGTCAAAACCTTATAATATCATTTGAAAAACCCCTTTGTCATCAATCTTTAGATTGAATTTTAAATCATTTTCAACGTCTCTACAGTGAAGATTACAATTGAGGTGAGTCATTATTTCAGCTTGAAAACACTGGTTTCTCACATATTCACCAAAAGTTCAAAATCCGGTGGGACTAAATCATCTTATAATTTTCTTTGTAATTTACTGTGTTTAACTATACCTTTATAGCAAAATCCTCAAAGGTAATATTTTATTTATATACCCAATTGGACTTTAAAGGTAATTTTACATTGCTGTCCGTACCGCCCATACCCATTTTTCATTAAGTAATTTATTTACAAAATAGGTATACACCCATTTTAGTAATTATTTTGAAAACGTGCCTAGATTTGTAATTTTGATCTTTAAATTACCCAAGTAGTCCAGCCCACCCTCACTAAAAATTTGCACCAGCCTTGAACCACACTGTACACTGAACTTCACCCCATTGCGAGAAAGTAGTTCGGGGAAAATGCACGCGAGTGCCCCTAGCATTGCCCATCTACAATGGATGACCTCGAGCTCACGTTTCTTGGAAAAGGTCTCTGGGTCGGCGGATAACTCGGCTGTGTCCCACCCGCGGTCACCTGGGAGTTCACCTAATAGGCAAGTACTTGACACGGTCCAGACCGTACCATGGGCTACCAGATGAGATGGGCTTGGGCTGGCCTACAGACTTTCCCATCCATGGTTGTAGAAGAAGCCATGGTTGTGGAAGGATTGTGAGAAACAGTATTTAGTATACCAAAGGGATGTGTTTGTGTTTCTTGTGTTTTGGGTTGTAGTATATATAAAATAAATAGGGTTTAGAGCAAAATTATCATTATCTTTGAATAACTATATCTCTCTCCTCATTGGAGAATTGAAACTTGTGTTGGAGTATCTGACCAATTGGCACTCTCTTCTCCAGAGTTTTTTATGAGATTCACTTGTAGAATCCCAACCTTAGATTTCACAGCCTAGGGTCTGACCAATGTGGGTTCCACATGTTTCTTTCGGATAACACCTATCTCTTTCACCTTTTACGATATAATTACAAAAAATGGAACTATAATTTTTGCAAGTGTAGATCTAAATGTTTTCAAAATTGTAGAAATCGATTTTGTGATAAATTGACCTCGATCACGATTTCACCATTAAATCTACAAAATAATAAAAAAAAGCATGGAAAAATAGAGAAGACAAAAAAATTTTACGTGATTCGATAAACCTGCTTATGTCTATGGGCTTAGGGAGCCATTTCATTGTTACATGACCTTCTCACCTCCCCTATATTTTTCTTTATTTTTCATTTTTTATTTTTTTATCATGGCCTCAAGGCCTTTAAATAGAAAAACATTAAAAAGACTCATAACCTTAATTAAGTTACCATTGACCATATTACTCCTTATCCAAATTAATAATTATATAAAACAAAAAAGAACATTCTTAAATTGAGATTCTTTCTTAATAAGATAGAATCTTTTTTAAATGATGACACGTACATGTCTTGAGATGCGTGTTGGTAGTGCAGATGAACCATCTGGATGGGAGACGATTTTATCCCTCTACATAGCCCCCTCTTGAAGGTGGAGATATATGTATTGAAATTCGCCTTCGAGAAATACTTCTGACTTAAATGAACATCATCTTTGATTTTCGAACTAGTATGATTCTTGATCCCCCGAGTTTATTTTTTACAAATTTGATATTTCCTGTAAGTTAGATTTTCGAGACTTAACATTCTTAAACCTATTCAACCTCATATGAGTAAGGCTCAGTTCACCTTGTGGATTGAGGCTTGGTTTACGTAAAATCGATTATCTTGCCTTATAAAAACTTGCTTCACTCCCCTTAGAGTGAAGTTTGGTTCACGTAGAACCGACCTTACCTAAGAACAATTTGTTTCATTCCCTTTAGAGTGAAGCTCGATTCACATATAACCGATCGTATTACCTTATTGGATTTTGCATCATTCACCTCATAAAGTGATGTTCGATTTCAAGAGGAATTGATATATTTGCTTTATTGAGTTTTGCATCACCCACCTCATAGAGTGATGCTCAGTTCCAAGGGGAATTGACTTTCTTGTCTTCTTAGGTTTTGCATCACTTACCTCATAGAATGATGCTCGATTCTAAGAGGAACCGACATTCTCAGCTTCTTAGGTTTTCCACACTCACCTCATAGAATGATGCTCGGTTCCAAGAAGAACCGACCTTCTCTCCTTCTTGGGTTTTACATCACTCACCTCATAGAGTAATATTTGATTCCAAGAGAAACTAACATTTTTGTCTTATAAAAATTTGTTGAATCGACTTGAAAAACTTGAACATACAAAGATCACAATGTTCATAGATTGTAATCCTTTTAATAACACATATTCATAGAATAATCTTTTTTTTCCTTATAAAATTGAAAGGAAATTAAGTACATTTTTCTACCTTATTGAAAATTTCAAGAAAAATAATTTATAATACCATCCTTAAAAATATATATTTTATGTAATCCCGAGTCCAAGTCCTTACTTATACTTGGACCGAGCCCCCAAGTACGAATTAACCATTTTATTTTATTGATTGGGCTTGCATTGAACCCCTGTGTATACCTTTTTATTTCGATGGGTTAAAATTATGGGGTTGAACATCTCACCTCAATAGTCTCTAAACTCAATCAAGTTAGGTACGAGATCAGTCCCCCATACAACTTTTAAATCGAGCTACCTCAAATAACAAATTGGGTCATATAAGACCCTTATTATGAGCTTGAACTACACCCCCAAATATACAATAATGGATTATAAATTGAATTATAAATTGAACTACTTAACTCAGCGGAATATGTAGACTCGACTGAGTTAGGCATACACAATCAAACAAAACAAATTGGATCGCATGGGATTTATCTTACAGGTGCTAATGGAGCCCCCAACCATTAGTGCCCACCTTATTTTTATGCTGAGTTGACTCAGGTAATAAATTGTGTCACGTGACACTTTACTATGCAATGACTTAAGCTCCCGAGTAATATAATTGCTTGGCACTACTGTTTGTTTCGACAATTAATAAGATTTAAGAATTTTAAATTTAACATAAATATCTGATTGCATCACCATATTTGTGATACATCTCTTTGTTTGGAAGACCGTAATGTTCTTGTCTCAACGTGAACCTTTTTAATTAAATACGGTGGATCACCTTCATTTCCCACAGCATCTTGTTGACACGGGCTTTTCATAGCAGTACCCTGCAATTTTCACACGAGCCTTTTATACCTCCATGTGAATTTTGTTATAGAAAATTAGACCCAGCAATATCATTCCCCACCATTGGTTGAGTATCACCTTCCACCGAATGATCCTTTTTAAGCTTTACACGTTTCTTATTGTAGTAATTGATCCACATCATGAGACAAAACTGGTCCATTTAAGCCAATTGTGACACACCCTTGGATGTACTCCGCTTTATGTGGTATGGTTTGTACTACAACAAAACTCCAAGACTTCTGTTGTGTTTGGCTTGATTTTGGATAATAGCTTCTGGCATTATCAGTGCCTTTCTTTTACACACTAGCACCAGCCCCCACAACACATACCCTATGTATGTGTAGACACCCCAATTTGAACGGGCCACTACTCGAAAAGGCCCAAAAATACAGATTTTCCAAATAAATGGGCCAACGGGCCTTAAAGGCCCAAGTCATTGAAAAGGGACATTTTGACCAAACCGAGGCCCCTAAGACCTCTCAATGGTTTAGGAGGCCACCAAAAGGACTCGGCCAACCTTACGCTTTCCCAACATTCACCGCTCCGCTTCCAAAATAAAAAACGTCAAATTTTCGATAAATTTCACCAACGGGCCTAAAAAGCCCGATTTGTCAACACGTGGCATTTTTGATCAAACTAATGATTGCAAAAATCTAAAAAATTAAAAAATTAAAAAATTAAAAAATTAAAAATGTGAGACTTGGGATGCCTACCCTGCCTCTACTACCACTGCTCCGCCTCCGAATCCGCAAAAAACCATAGGCCCATGAGCCCTCAACACTTTCCTAAATCGATTTCTCATCTTACCCTTAGCCTAAAATCAATCCCACATCACCTAAAATTTAAAACCAAACATATACCCTCAAAACCCATTCCAAAATAACCCTCAACCAAACCCTAAAACCCAAAACCATTTCTAAAACCCAAGCCCAACACTACGAAGCCCACAAATCATTAACCATATCCAATTCATTATCCAACCCACAACCCTAACCCATAAACACAACCCCCAATCAACCAATCACTCTTTTATCATCAAAAGATGACACATGTCATCACCCCATCTCACCTCCCTCATCCAAACTACCTACCCATTATTTGCTTTAATCCCATCTACCCACACATCAACCCATCACATTTTCTCTCAAATCAACAATCTACCCACACCCCTAACCATACCTCCCCTAATCTACCCTCATCATCCCTACAAAACCTATATCTACAACCTAAACCTACACCATCCTCTCAAGTCAAACACTCAACCTCTCCCATCAACCTATCCCAACCCTTCATTTCCACCCACTTTAACACATGGCATCATCTCCTTCACCCTCCCAAAATATCATCAACCACCTCTTTTTAAATCCTCCATTCTCTTAAATCAAATACCATTAATCACAACCACCATCTTAAACCACCCCACTCAAAACCTCACCAAACACTCCAAATGGGTTGGGTAGGATCCAAACCATTTGGGGTCAAAACTCACCCATTTAACCCCCTTCCCTAAATACCCTCCAATCTCCTCTAAATTACACTCACTTTTCTCTCAACTCATACCCATTCTACCCTTTTTCTTCACTTCACCCCATTATATCCCTAAAAAACTCCTCAACATCTATAAATACCCTCCTCCTCTTCCCAAAAATGGCCCCCAACCTTCACTACAAAATTCTCTCCACACTCTCTCTATACTACACAACTATCACCCCTCTCACTAAGAAAAATCTCATCAATTCCCTCACACTAACCCTCACCCTAGGTGACATAAAAAAAATACACCACTAACACTCACTCCATATCATCTCGGTAGCTCTCACTCTTTAATAAAAAAAAAGAGTTATATTTGTTTTGTTTAAAATACTAGGACTCAATGTGTGCCCGAGCAAGCAAGCAAGAAGAAAAGAAGAAACAAGATACAAGGTGGGTCATGTACGCAGGCAACCCCCCATCTCTCTTCTACATCCTCTCATCCTCCCTCTTCTATCACCCCTCTCCCCTTCCTTTTATTTTTTAGGATGAATGGACCCCAAGGCTAAAGGTCTATAAGGGTCTTTCCATCAATGGACTGACCCTATGATCAAGCCGAAAATGAACCCTTATCTAGGTACAATGACAACACGTTGGCACATCAGTTTTTTCGTATTTTTTAATCAAATGACCGAGTTGAGTTGAGGTTACCACTATTTAGTGGGGAGAAAAGGGTGCCTAACACCTTCCCTTTCCCAACCGAGCCGCTTACCCCGGATCTTAAGGTTTGATCCGTACCTTATCCACGTGAGTCACTAAAATGCCAAAATGTCACTTTTTCAAAAATGCCCACATCGGGTGACCATTCACACCCACTTACAATATGAATGATGGCGACTCCAAATCATAGTAGATGTGGCCGTCGTAATGACGAAATCACGTGTCTACAGTATGTATGCTTACCTATACTAACTCACAACACGAGCACATTTTTAACCCAATCTTCTGTGTTGCCATACTACTGCCACTAATACCATCTTTCTACACAAAGCTGGCTCTCAACATAGATCCAAGTATTGACAAACCACCGTAGTCACCAATGACAGTACAAGCTCTCTAAATTCTTTTAACTAGACCGATCAAACTCTCCGTGGTCATCTTTTCGAAATCCTAACCCTAGTTTTTGCCTTGTAAATCCTTGAATCCGCTCGAGATCAAAGTTTGGAGAGAGATGAAAGTTTCCTTTACAATTGGAAGGTTCGTTTTTCTTCTTCTTTGCAACCCTACAAATTCGCCACTTCCTCTCTCTCTCTTTCCATTCTTATTGAACACAACACACACGCAACGCACGTGCTCACATTCTTCTTTTTTTCATATATTTTTTCTTTGAAAATAAAGCCTTGCCCCCTTTATTTGAAGTTGTTGATAGTTTTTATTGGGTGAGAGTCCCTAGTCCTTATGTGAACTCTCTCTTAGATTTCTCTATTTTTTTATATGGTGTATTGGAGTTTTTTTTTTTTGTAAATCTTTGTGTGCTCAAACGTTGGCTGCCACTACTTCTCACACAACTCCCGATCTACGAATCATTGAATTTCAAACTCGCCTCCAATCCATGAGTTACTGAACTCCCATTCGCCCCCAATCTTCATGTGTACGTCGTGTCCTTTGTTTGATTCTCACGGACGGTGCCAATTGTAGAGGTTGATTTTGTGATAAATCAACCTTGATCACAATTTCACCATTAAATCTACAAAATAATAGAAAAAACATGAAAAGATAGAGGAGACAAGGATTTTTTATGTGGTTCGACAAATGTGTCTATATCCATGGGTTCAGGGAGCCGTTTCACAATAAATCTCACGGTTACATGACCTCCTCACTTCCCCTCCATTTTTTTCCTACCATGACCTCAAGGCCTTTAAATATAAAAACCCTAAAAAGAGCCCTAACCCTAGTTAAGTTACAATAGACCATATTATCCCATATCCAAATTAATAATTATATATTAAAAAAAATAACCCACTTAAATTGAGATTTTTCCTTAATAAGATAAAGTCATCTTCAAATGATGTCACGTGCCTACCTCGGGGTGCGTGTTGATAGTGCAGATGAACGATTCGGATGGGAGACGATTTTATCCCTCCACAAAATTAATTACTAAAATGGATTTACACCCATTCTTAAAATAAGTTTTTTTTATATTTAATAATACCCTAAATAGCCCTTCACTAATCCCTAGGATTATGTAGCAATTTTGATTCTAGTGCTTTTCCAGGGCTTTCATGTAGCACATATCACTTATCATCCCTTCTAACACTTAACATGTGCCCTAAGGGCACATATTAAGATGTATTAAATACAACCTTGGAAATAAGCACTTGACAATATTTTTTATAGATTTTTTTTTCTGAGGGCAGTTTAGGTAGGAAAATAAAATTTGAAAGTGTATTTAATGCATCTTAACATGTGCCCTTAGGGCACATGTTAACAACACCCCCTAGCACTTGAACCCAAGACATGATGTTGACTCAAATATAATTTGACATGAAACTAACCATTACATCAAAAGCACTATGCACTTAAAAGTCTGTTTTCAGTCCAATGCAATTTTTTTGGGATAAGGCATTTAATTCTTGATGCATTGCCATTTGTAGCAGAAAATTAATGGAATAAAAATATGAGTGTTTGTAGTAAAACAAACGCCTCTTAGAAGTACCCACCAAGGGTTAGTTAAGATGGTAAGGGCGACTAGGTTTGCTCCTCAGGTCACACCTTTGAATCTCTATATGACTATCCACAATAAGTGACTATATTTAATTGTTGCACACGTGCAAGGTGGTTGGTAAGTGCGGCCTGCCAAAGCAAAAGAAAAAAAAAAAAAAAAAAACTCCTAAAAGCAAATTAAGTCCTTCAAAGGTGACATCATAAGTTGAAGATGGGTTTTTTTTTTTTTTTTTGATGTTGGTCTTGGTGGTGAAAATCAAGGCTTATGGGTTGAACTATGGTATTGCATGAGAATCTCTTTCACAAATCATTCAATCTAGGACATGTAAGTATTTCCTTGGATTTATTCCGGAGAAAGTACAAAAACATGTTTCCATGAAAAATTGATTTCAATTAAGTCCCAGCTTGGTTGAGAAACCCCACCATTGAGTTGGGGGGAATTTTTCTTCTCAGTTTATCTTGTAATTGGAAATTAATTTAATAACTTAGAAGCATTTTAAGAGTTATTTTAGTCATTAAATAAATTCATATTGGCATTATCATTTGAAATTAATGTTACTTCTAAGTTGTTAGATTTCCATTCCCGACAAATGTTAGAAGCGGTTCTAATTTGTTCTCTACTTCTGGTGTGTTTTGAGTGGACGTACCACAGAAGTAGAAAGCATTTCTCAATTCTTTTTCAAGTGATAATTGATTATGAGAAGTGCTTTCGACCATTAAAAGTGCTCTTCCGATGCATTCCAAAACAACTGCAATATATCCCATTTCAACTAATTTATTTTGCTTCTTCGTGTAATGGCTCAAGTGGAAAATCATTTTCACATAAGAATATTTTTTTGGAACTGAGGTATCCGGGCCTCTTAGACTCTCCTATTTATCCTTGGGACACTTGTAGTCCCCACCCCCACCCCCGGTAATTTTTGGAATAAATCCTCGAGGGTGACCCCTAAGTAGGACTTAAAATGGGTTGGATTTTATCTAAATGAGTGATCCAAATCCGATTTTAGCGGATTTGTTTTCTTCAAATATATCCGAATTAAAAAATGGTTTGGATATGAGTTGATGTCCTTAACCCGAGTCAGATTTGGATCCATCCCTATATCCACTTAGATCCGAATGATAAATTGTTCTGTAAGTTATATTTTTATATTTTTTAAGATATATTTATTCATGTAACAAGTACTGGGTGCAGTGGCCAAGGCCTCCCTCTTAAAACGGATTTGAGTTCAAGTCACCTTACCTTTTAAAGATTTTTGTTGTGTTTATTGAGATAACCTTAAACGATTCAAAATTTACCAACCCGAATCAATTAATTCGGTCGGATCAGATCCGGATACATGTTTAGTGAAAACAAAATGGTTCAAATATGATTTTTAGCTAGTAGGATCTGAATAAAAAAATTGGATATGGATGTAGATATACTGATATCCAGTGCAAACCCGGTCTGTTTCAAGTCCTACCCGTGAGAGAGCATCCAAACTCAAGACCGCTTCATGAGGCATGGCTTCGGCCATCTCACACCAACCTTAGGGATTTGGCCATTTTCATTGTTTCAATTTTTCTAAAACCTTGCTTTTTGAGATCAAAATACACACCAGAACAGATCTAAAATCAGGATTTACAATATGAATCTAATTTAGACAAACCTTATTGAAATTCCTGATTACTAGGTATGGGCTCAAATGAATCACAAGAGGAAGGATTGTTGATTGGATTCGTTGCATGGATATCAAGCACAATTAAACCAAAAGGAAACCTATTATGTTTACTAGCAAGATAGCTTGGACAATAATGTCCACTTTAACAATGATAGAAATATAAATGCACTTATTTTCTAAAACAAGCTAAGTAATACTTGGAGCAGAGAATCATTTTTCTAGACGAATTTTCATTGTTTTAGTTTTTCTGGAAGTATATGTTCTGGGGATTTGAGATCAAAATAAACTCCAGAACAGATCACCAATTAGTAAAGAAAATTCACACCTTTCCATTGATTTTCATAATTTACATAACCAACAACAATGTCAAGCATGACTTGAAGATTAAAACTATATGAAGGCTCTTCACTTTCCGGGAACGAAATTGGTGGCATAGGCCCAGGCATTGTTGTTAACTGGGTCCGCAAGGTGGTCGGCGAGATTCTCCAATGGTCCCTTACCTGTCACAATTGCTTGAACAAAGAAACCAAACATTGAAAACATAGCTAATCTCCCATTCTTGATCTCCTTCACCTTCAACTCGGCGAATGCCTCGGGGTCATCAGCCAACCCAAGTGGATCAAAACTGCCTCCGGGGTACAACGGGTCGATCACCTCACCAAGCGGCCCACCAGCAATACGGTAGCCCTCAACGGCCCCCATCAATATAACTTGTGTAGCCCAAATGGCTAGAATGCTTTGAGCATGAACCAAGCTTGGGTTACCCAAATAGTCCAACCCACCCTCACTAAAAATTTGTGCACCAGCCTTGAACCACACTGCCTCACCAAACTTCACCCCATTGCGCGAAAGCAGCTCGGGAAAGACGCATCCAAGTGCCCCTAGCATGGCCCATCTGCAATGGATGACCTCGAGCTCGCGGTTCTTGGCAAATGTCTCCGGGTCGGCAGATAACCCGGCCGTGTCCCACCCATAGTCGCCCGGGAATTCACCTGTTAGGTAGGATGGTGGCTCACCAGAGAAGGGGCCCAAGTACTTGACACGGTCCGCACCGTACCACGGGCTACCAGATGAGATGGGCTTGGGCCTGCCTACAGACTTTCTCATAGTGATCCTGCCTTCACCTAGAAGATCTGATGATGGGGAAAGGTTCACTGCCTTTCCTAGTAGAGAAGAAGAAGAAAGAGACATTGTAGAAGCAGCCATGGTTGTGGAAGGATTGTGAGAAGTAGAGAAAATGAATCAAACAGTATTTGGTATGCTAAAGAGGTGTGTTTGTGGCTATTGTTTTTGGGTTGTATTAATAGGGGTTGAGAGTAAAATGATCCTTATCTTTGAATATCTATATCTCTCTTCTCATTAGAGAATTGGATTGAAGCTTTGTGACCAATTGGCACTCTCTTATCCACCAATTCTATAGATATTTTTTTATGAGCTTTACCTATAAAATCCAAAGCTTAGATTTCACAGTTTGGGCTCTAACCAATGTGGGTGTTCCACATGTGTCTTTCAGATTACACCTATCAATTTCTCCTTCTTTTTTTTTTTTAAAGATAAATTACGGAAAAGGAGTCGTAAATTTTGGAAATTACAAATCTGGGCACGTTTTCAAAATAATTATGAAAATGGGTATATATCAATTTTCATAGATAAGATCTTTTAATCAAATGGGGTATAGGCTGCAATGGACAGAAATGTGATTTTAATGAAACCTCATACACTTTTTGGTAAAATAAATTCTTTTTTTCCCTTTAAAGATTTTGATTAAGTATAGTTTTAATAGATTTTATTACATTGAAATAGGGTGATTTAGACCTACCTCACAGGGTTTTGGACTTTTAAACCCTTCTTTTTCAAACTGATGACTCATCTTGACCGCAGTCTTCTCCGAGAGACATCAGTTACATTGGCGACGATGAATTGAAAACGAGGTCGAGCAAAGAAATAGAATTCACTCTAGAGGTTGAAGATAATGGGATTTAGAGAATGTTAAAGGGTTTTGGCTAGAGGTTATGAGAATTTTAACCGTTTTATGTTAATCTCCCAAAACAATGGTGGTCAAGAGGGGCAAATCATCAATTTGAAAACTTGGGTATCTAAAATATCCTCCCAACTGTCCTCAATAGACCTATTGAGTGATGGTATTTTGAAAGAGTCGCACTCAATCGACTCTCCTGACATGACAATTTCGAGAACTGTAGATCTGTACACATTGGGATACACATTTTATGAGGAAGTGCAGTTCTGTATCTCGAGGCATACAGATCTACAGTCTCGAAATTGTCACGTCAGGAGAGTCGATTGAGTGTGCTGCGTGGGGTAGTCAGATTATCACAATTCATTTTGAAATCCTAAAAATGTGAGCTTGTTAAGTGGTGGGCAATGGACAGAACAATTATATTGCTGGAAGAACCCTTAGGTCCCATGGGCTCCAAAGTTTAACATTCTTAAAGCCAAACATTCATGTAGTAGATTATCTTGGGTTTCTACTTCAATTCATGTTTTTTATACAATAAAATGTTGCTCCCAAGTCTCCAACTGCTCGAGAAATTACTACGTTTTTAAGAATGCAATGCAAATAAGAGAATTTGGGTCTTACATGAACCAAACCATTACGTCAAAAACACCGAGGTGTTGTTAGTGCAGAAGGAAGTTGAGACATTATGTTTTCGGGTCCGAACATAATCTTCCTTTTTTGAGGCACTAGAGCCTTTTTCTTTGGGCATTGTGGTAGCTTTCATTCTAGAATACACTTTTCCACACCTCAAGTCATCTCATTCGACGTTCAAATGTTTGAACATGAGATGTTGTACAAACTTTGATGCCAAGTGATACTAACCTAACTAATACACCACAAACATCTAGGTTTAACTATGCATAAAGCTATCAAATCTATGGGATTGCAACATACAAACATGCTGTCCAAGCAACATTTGCGATGGTCCACTCTGATGGACTTCGCTCTAATATCTTTCTTTTGGATCTCTGGATAGTTCTTCCCTAGGATTCAATGGCGGTTTCCACTCTAGGGCCTTTGTTTGGCTTCCACGTAGCCTTTTTCTTATATTTGTTGGGAAATCACATGCATTTCCTCTATGTAAATCAATTGAAATTCACCGCGTAAAATGTATGTGAAATTATAAAACAATTGGAATTGGAATTAATACAAGCATTCATATTCCCTTGGAAATGAATTCCTTGCAACCAAACAGACCCTTGGTGATCCCATTTGGCATTTGGATTAGGGTGGTCCAGGTGACATTGGCCATGCTTGGCATGTCATAAATTTACAAAATTTTGTACTTTACGTCTAGAGATGCAAAATTTTAAGTAGCAAAGTTTTACAGACATAAAACTCTCTTGCATTATTTCTTAAAAAAATTGTGGGGGCATACAAACTTTATGGCAATTTGTGATCAATGGAGGACAGACAAGCACCCCACAAAATTTTGTAAAGATTGCAAAGGGGAAACCAACAACCCTTCACTTGCATGCAAATTTTTGTTTTATATTGATTTGAGGTCTTACCAAGTAGGATAAATGGATGGTAGTATCAAGGATTTGTATGATTGCAAGGACTTTGATTTCAAGGAAATATGAATACAATCAGAAAATGGATTCCATCGATTTAAAAAAAATTATTGATATTCTTGAAAGAAATTCAGATTTTTGAAGCAAATTTTTTATATTGTAGATTTGAACTTCAACGGCGTGAAATGAATATGGCATCATATATTTTTTAACAAAGTTGGCTACTCATGTAGAAAATTTCTTTGTAACTGAGAATGTCCTGGATATTCCTCAGGATTTATCAAGAATATTAATTGAAGATTTGTGTTGTAACTATGGAATGTTTTTTAGGCCTTCCACTCCTCGAGATGAAAATTGTCTTTAAGTTGCTTTGAAGAGCTTCATTGTTGGTGTTGATCTGGTTGACTTCTTATGAGGTTGAGCTTGACCTTGATCTTTCGGCCTCTTCCTCTTCAAGATGGTGATGTGACTCCCTTATTCGATTGTTACTTCTAGAATGGTAAAAGGCAAGAAGGTGGGAAGGATGGAGGCCCGGTGATGTCTGCCAATGACCCTCCGATGATTTTATTAATACTCAAATAAAATAGAGAATAAATGAAGAAGAAGATGAATAATAAACTTGCAAAATGATTTTTTTGTAAGGTTCTAGTCCAATCGACCAACCAACCATTTTCTCTGTTTGACAGGCTCGTTTTTATAGACGATGTATACACCTCAATTTAAACGGGCCCCTAGTCGAAAGGGCCTAAAAATACAGATTTTTCAATAAAAATTGTCAACGGGCCTCAAAGGCCCAAATCAATTGAAATATGGTATTTTGATCGAATCGAGGCTCCTGAGACCTCCTAATGGTTTAGTGGGCCCATCAAAGGAATTTGACCTACCTATAATTTTCCAACTTTACCGCTCCGTCCTTGTATCCCAGAAATACCCGATTTTTAACAAAATTCTCCGACGGGCCTAAAAAGTCAACACATGGCGTTTCGATCAATCCAATAATTTCAAAATTTCCTAAAAAGATAAAAAATGTAAAATGAGACTTGGGACCATCTCCACCTTCCTTACCCCTCACCGCTCCATTCCGAATCCGAAGAAATTCTAAGACTTCCTAAGACCCATAAACCCTCAACACTCACAAAATACATTTCTCACCTAAATCCAATCCCTCACCTCATCCCCTAACCTAAATCCAATCCTTCACCTCATAAAACCTAAAACATACCCACCCTCAAAAATTCAATCCAAAACAAACCCTACCCAATCCAATAACCCAAAATCATTCTATAACCCAAGTTCAATACACTAAAAAGCCCACTAACCCTTATCTATATCCAATTCACATCTAACCCATAATCTTAACCCACAAATCACTATCCACATCAACCAATCACCATCTTCATAATCAAATATGACACATGTCATCACCCCATCTCACTTCTTTCATCCAACTACCTACCCCCATTAATTTTCATTAAACCTTATCTACCCATCACCTTTTCTCTAAAAAATCACATCAACCCCCACCCTCTCCTAACCCATCCTCATTACTCCCTATAAACCTTCATTCTCTCAAATCAAACACATCAACCCACACCCTCCTCTAACCTACCCTCATAATTTCCTAACCCCTATTCTTTCAAATCAAACACATCAACCCACACCTCCCCCTAACCTATCATCATTATACCTCCCCGTAATCTACTATCATCATTTCCTATAAACACATCTCTACAACCTAAACCTACACCCATCCTCTCAAATCAAATACTCATTCTCTCCCATCAATTAAATCTAAATTCCTAACCTCCACACATCTTGTCACATGTCACCATCTCCCTCACTCTCCCAACCACCCTCTTACACCATCCATTCTCTTAAATCAAACATCACTCAATCAATTAATCACCATCTTAAACACCCATCATTTCATCTCACCAAACATTCCACCCAAATGATTTTGGTAAGATCCAAACCATTTGGATCAAAACATAACCCATTTACTTCCATTACATAATTACCCCTCTCTCAATTCCTAATTTCATACCCCCTACCTTTAAAACATATGCCATTCTCTACTCTCCCACATTTCACCCCATTATACCCCTAAAATACCCTTCCAACATATATAAAAACCCCTTTTCTCTTCCCGAAAATGGTTCCCAACTCTCACAAAAAATCTCTTACTAAGTCTCACAAACATCACTCTACTCTCTACTCATCTATTCATTATTTTCTCACACAAAAAAAAAGAATTTCATTCTCATGAATCATGAAGGACCTTAGAAGACATTGAAGAAGAAGAAGAAAATAAAGATTGAAGCTTCAAGGTGGGTTCAAAGTACACCCCCCTTCTTCTCCTCTACCCTCTACATCTTCCTCTTCTAATACCCCCTTCCTCTTTTATTTTATTTTGTTTAGAATTCCTTTAAGATGTAATGCTCCCCTCTCTTATCGCCTGTAGATTGGACTTCGGTCCGATTGAAAGTATAATGATTGTAACCCCTTTTAAAAACAAAATCGATTTTAATCCCTAAATCATTTTTAGGCATTTGGAAAATTGATCATTCTCAACTCATGAGAATGGGTCCATAATCTTAGCCTACATTTTTTAAATGTGAATTATGATCAAGGCATGTCTATTAGGATCATCTCCTTCAATGAGATGATCCTATGATCGAGCCGATAGCAAATCCCTACTTAGGGTACATATTATCAACACGTGACACTTTGTTTTTATATTTTTTTAATCGAAATGACCGAGTTGAGTTGAGGTAACCATCACTTGGCGGGGAGAAAAGGGTGCCTAACACCTTCCATTTTCTCCAACCGAACTGCTTATCCTGAATCTCAAGGTTTGATTAGTACTTTATCCATCGCAGTTACTAAAATGTCAAAATGTCATTTTTTCAAAAAATGTACATCGGGTGACCATTCACACCCACTTACAACATGAATGGTAGCAACTCCAATCCTTAGTAGATGTGGCCGTCGTAATGGTGAAATCTACACATCTACAGACGAATCGAAATATAGGTGTCATTACACGACTGATCCAAGTGTTTAGTTTAGTTGTTCAGTTGGAATGCACTTGAGTGCTTTGGAGATGGATCCATCACTTGTTAGTGGGACTTCAGTCTGATGAGTGTAGAGATGTGGGCTTCGAAACCTTTGGGGGAGGTTTGAGTTCATCTACATGGGTTTTGGAGTCACCATCATTCAATTACGGTGTAAATGGACACCATAAAATTATTTTCAAAATTAATTTTTCTTAGTTTGTAGTGATTCTCATATCCAATAGGATAGGTAAAGGTCTACCTAGAGTTCAAGGTAAGAGAATTCAGTTAAGGGACAAGGAAGGTATTAGGCACCTTGTCCCTCCCATCTTAAGATGGTTGATCATAAATGAAGCTTTAAAACTATTTTTTTTAAGTTTTGAAAGTAAAAGGAGTTAGAGAGAGAATTAAGGAAAATTGACTATAGTTTATTTCTAGAAAACTGATAAATTAAGATGATGAGAAAGTCCCTACTAGAAATAGGTGTTTGCTGGATTTTTTTGTGAACCAAAGACTTTGGTGTGAATCCACTTGAATTCCTCCATTTTGAGTCTTTAGGCTTCAAATGAAGATTATGTACTCACTTGAGAACTACTTTTTATTGATTTAATTTTTAGGATGTATCCATGGGTTGGACACCACCATTGGAAAGACTATAGACATTCATGCAAGATTTGTATTCTTTTTAAGACTATTTTTTGTTGGTTTAGAAAGTTAAGTGAGGATCTAAAAAGATCATCACCTTTGATTCTTAACCCTTTTGTAAAGTAGAATGTGGTGTGTACAGGAATGTGTATGCATGTGATGGACTTAATAAGAAAAGATTACCTCCTAAGAAGATTTACTCTAACTCTATTGCCATCAAATAAATAAATCATTATTCTAGGAAACTTAGAATGCAAGAAAAATAAAGAAACTAAAACATTTATACTATGGATTTAAATTGCATAAGTAAAGAAATTAAAGACAACCTATTATAATACTCTTAAGGAGTTTATTAAGGACTTATTGAAAGATATCACATTTAGGAGAGATTACTCTCTACCCGCAAGCCCTTAGACTAAAGCCTATAGATCTACATTATTAAATAAACATAAATGAAAGCTTGAAATTAAACAATTAAAGTAAAAAAATGGAGATGTAGGGATGAGAGATTAAAGAAGGGAGTTGTAGTAGCACTTCTCCCACCTTCTTCTTCATTTTTCTCTTTTTTGGATTATTCTTTTTAAGATAATTTGGATAGAATTTTCGAAAGGCTTAAGAACTTTGAGAAATGATTTTGATAGAATTTTGGAACTCTAATTCTTCATCTCTTTTTACCTTGAAAGGGTCTCCTATTTATAGGACTTTGGGAGACTCTTAGGGGTAAACTTGTCCTAAAACCTTGATTTTCCAAATATTTTAAGAAAAATCTTCATGAAAAACGTCAATTTCACATTCTAACCTTGACCTTAATGATCTTTAACCTCTTGTAAAGTCACGTCAATCTTGATGATCAAGAGATCAGATAGTCTTTGCACCTAAAGTTTTAAAGAATTCTTAGTGGGAGTAGAATGGTCTTAGACCTTATGATTTTGGTCAATTGTAAGAGATCTAAGCCAAATGACATGTAAGTTGATAAAGATTTTGTCCATTTTGATAACTTCCTTACATTAGCTTTCTAATGAACTAAGGATATAAAGGTCTTTGGACACAAATTCTAGAGACTTCTTGAGGTTGGATAAGATGGTCATAAAACTTTGAAAGTGATCAATTTACCTTGAATGCCATGGAATCTTTTTTATATTTGAAAAATATCAGAAGGGTAGAAGAGGGTTTTGAGCCTAATGTATCTCAAGAAACAAAGGTTAGAAGAGCTAATTGTGCTTGAATAGAGACTAAGCAAGAGGTCAAGTTTAGGAGAATAAGAAGATTACCAAAAGGTCCTTGGTGGGAGAGATTTGAAAATTTAAAACATGGGTAGAAAGAGAATTATGGAGGATTTTCTTGGAGAATAAGTCCCTAAGAGATGGATTTAGAGGGTCATTTCATGTAGAAAATCTCATGCCCACATGGGCTCTTTAACTACCTAACTGAATTGGATGTACCTCAGGTACGGTCAGAAAGAATTATGCCTGACCATACTTAAGGTAAGGCCAGTGTCATTTTAAGCTTGCGCACTCATCATAAAGGTAAGATTAATACAAGAAATGGCTTGACTAAAGCTATGTTTGGCCAGACAAAGCTATGTTTAGCGGTGCAGGCCATATGGCCAACTAAAATTTAATTTTTAATGAACAAAATTGATCATCTTTAATTGGTCCAAGTGGATCTCATTTTTTAAATCAAAATTCTCTCAATTTGATCCTCGTTGCATGGATTCAAACGACCACTCAGACATGTTCAATCAAATTGAGGTGTCTACAATGTGTAAGTGTTGCAAGTCATCAATGCAAAGTAAAAAGATCTTTAATGTGTGGTGTCCCATTAGTGTGATAAGATCTTACTTATTTTTATCCATGTGAGAGGATGTGTTAAGGCTTAGATACTTGTTTGGGGCCATTTGTGAATTATGAGTATGGTTGGATACGAGTTAAACGCTTGATTAAGAACAGACTAAGTTAAAACACCATTTTCAGATTTAGATCAGGAATGGGTTAAGGATCGAATAAAAACTCAGGTTTGGGGTAAAATATGCACTATCATTTAGACGTGAATTACTTTAACAAATGTTTTAAATGAATCTAAGAACTCAGGTTCTGCACTTTTATGAAGTTAGTTTTGTGTTTTTGGGGCGGATGTGTCAAGATGTCACACTTTCTTATTTTGATAAGTTATGTTTCTCTTGCTATGACTGAGGGGACTCGACGTTTAAAAGAGATTTTATCTCCTCTAGGTTGGTTTTGACAGGCTACTGATTCCCTTTGAGCTGCTCATAACTTGTCTTCCTACACATATCAACCTATGGTCCTACCATATTCTATTTTGGGTGATCTCAGTTTGTACTAAACTTATAGTCTACTTACGTGATTTTTAGGTTTAATTCCTTCCTTGTTACACCTTGGCTATATCAAGGTGTTGATTTGTATATCTTCAATCTCTTACCTCGGTTTGTAATTGCTTAATGAGTCCCTTCTCAATACCTTGGTATGAGAGCATTGGCCCTTTCTTACTTCAAAGTTCATATTTTGTACTTAGTGAATCACATCTGTTTGAGCGGACCCAAAAGATGCATTAAAGTCTATCAATAATGGATTTGAACATCATAATTTTATAAGCATTCAAAGTATGCATTAAGCATTGTGAACCAATGTTTCTGCAAAACTATAGTAGCACTCATAAATTCAAAAATCATTAAAATTTTTTTGTCTAGTCTCAGATAATTGAGATGTCTCATCAAATTATCTCACTCCGTGAATGAGATGAAAAAAACAAGTTTGTAATCATGATAGCACTAAATATGTAATCCGTGGTTTTAAAATATGGGAGAGGAGAGGAGACAAGCTCAACTCGTTTTTTAAAAGAATGTTAAAAGAGAGTGGTAAATTATAAGAAAATGGCATTTTAGTTAAAAATTGTGGATTACTGTTGCAAATCGCCCTTCTAGCTATTTAGTTTCAAAACGTCATTATTTTCTCAACTATCATAACTGCGAAATTATTAGCTATGATTAATAATATATATATATATATATATCTTAAAAAATACAATTAATGTCAATAAAAAAATTATATCCTAAACAAGAAATAATTGAAAAATACTATATAAATATATATAATTAATACAAATATATATAGTCTCGAGTTCATATTGAGTTGGGTTGTCCGAACTTTCAACCTGAATTAAGGTCGGGTTGAGTTATTCTAACCCATAGTCCAAGCTCTCCCATCAATCGGACTGAGCCGGGTTGAACTCGGGTCAGCCCACCCAAATTGCAACCCTATGGTTGATCCAGTCCAACCCACCAGTGGGTTTAATGGCCAATTTGACTTTCATAACATTTTTAATAGTGTGAAAGGGCTTCAAAGTTCAGATTATTTAACTTAGTAATAAAATATAATTATAGTTACTATTAAATTATGAAGCATAAGGTTAGATAGTGGGCTGGTTGTGGGGGTACATTTAAATAATTAATAAAATATGTTAAAGTGAAAGAATTCTCTCCCTGCAAGCATCCAAGAAAGGAGCATCTCAGTACAGTATTAAACGGACACAAAGAAACCAACAAAATATTCTGAAAATTTTTCATTCTTGGCATTGGGCAACCTCAACTCTTCTTTCAAATAAATTACTTAAAAAACAATTGATTTTTTTTTTAAATTAAGAAAAATCTCCACCGTTGGATGAAAACAATCTAAGTCCACTTGTGATACCTCGTTGGTCCCACCTTTGTCGTCGGGGGCGGAGTTAGTAAGGAGACATTGGGGGCAATTGCCCCCACTTAACTTTTTAGGACATTTTGGATACCCTTGAATTTATGCTTGAATTTGAGATATCCTTACATTTTGAATTACTGACATACCCGTTTGATCTTGTTGCCCCTACTCTCTCATCTTCCTCCAATTTTTGCCCCCTCCCCCTCCAATTAACTAGTTTAATCCTGGCTCCGCCCCTATCTGTCGTAGTGCGTCATCTCAGTGTATTTCATGGACAAGTTAGATTTTAAAAATATCAGCCGATTTAAAGAAACTCTTTTGAGTCAATCGGGTTTTATAGTTTTTATAAAAAACAATTATTTTTTAATAATTTAATTTTTTTTTATCTAAATATGATTAAGCATCTTCTAATATGCCATATTTTATGAAAAATTATAAAATTTTAACATAAATATATATTAAAGGATAATTTTTAACATAACTACATATTAATGAAACTATGGTGTGCAAGCAAAATTCAGACTGTCCTACAAATTAGATCATTTGATCTTCATTCAACTATATGATAAAGATACGGATGGGATGGTGGTGGTATCAAACTTTGATGTTCTATCAGACACCCAAATGTTTCCTTCAGTAGAAAAATAATAGAGAGGAGAATGTGAGGTTTGTAGTTGTTTAAAGAGTGGAGAGATCCTCACTCCTCAATGAGTGCAGGACACGTGGTGCACGTGCAAAGGTTTTGGGACCCATCATTTGATAGGCCCCACAAGTAGAGATGTACAAGCAACAGATCTGGCACTGTTTGAATCTCCACCAATCTTGATTCAAGTATACCTCTTACATCTATATTATAATATAAAAAAATAAAATAAAATAAAATAAAATAAAAAGTTTATTTGAGATAACTTGACCCCAAAAAAAGTTATGCTTTTAATCCAAGTCTACAACAGAGGACTTTTGTCTCCTCCCAAGAGGATGAGTCTCCTCTCTTTCTCTTTCTCTTTCTCACTCAATAACCTTAAATGGCTTTAGGTTTTAGAGGCCTGGGTAGGTCAAAATTTAGGTTGAAAAAACTACCCATAGCAGCTGTTGCTGGATATTTGCATTTTGACTAACACAAAGGTTTTAATCTAGGACACATGACCCCTTCCTTGATGAATATTGGAGACCTTGATCTTCTCTTAAAGACTAATGAAAAAATAATCTAAAATCTTTGATTTTTCTTTTCAGAATAATTGGATAAAATGACGACAACAACCATAATGTTCATAAGGGTATTGAGGTCATTTTTATTTTATTTTATAAGTAATGACTAAGATCAAGAGGGTAACATTATCAATTTGAAAACATAGGGTGGAATCTCAAATATTCTCCAAAATTTGGATGGGCATGTCATCGGTACGTAAAAAAAAAACATGAGGGGTCACATGTCATTAAAAGGAGAAGTTTTTCCAAAATTTTGAAAGGAAGGACACCTCAAAATCAAGTCATCTTCTAACTGGAGCATGTCATTCATGTTTCGATTTTTATTACAAAAAAGGGTTTAATTTCTAGTTTTTACAATGTATCTACCTCTTTCATAGAATTGTGTGTTTTTCTAGTGTTCTTGATTCTATCCAATTAGATCATACTATTTGGTTGTCTTTTTCGAATAAGGATGTTGTGAGATATCTACCATTTTTATTAGGCTTGGACTTCAAGAGGCAAGACAATATTAAAATGGATTTTTCTCGATGCAAAGTCAAGTTAGGTGAATTTTTTTGGGTATATATATTTATATATATATAATTTTTGAATAGGATTTCTTCATGTTTTTGCTCTGTGAGGCTCTTTGCGACTGTGGATAGAGAGTGTAATCTTTATCATTGATAGTGGATTTTTTCTCCTTATCCTCTATTTACGTAGGCAATTTGACAAACCACTTAAATCTTATGTGTTCGTTTGTTCTTTTATCTCTACTCTTTTTACGCTTCTGCACAACAAAATCTAGGTAGTTTGGTTTGGATACGATCGAACTAGAATAGGATGTACTAGTTCAAAGTTGGCTCATAATTTTTCTCTTGTCAGAATTTTCTAAATCCTGACTTTGTCATTATGGATTAATCAATTAGTCTTTAATAAATCAACGGTTCTTGTTATATATGTATCTTTTACTCCAGTTTTAAATATATCTTTTATTAACACAAAAAATTCTATGTATAACAAATCAATCTATACATTGGCAGCCTTAGTATTTCAAAAGGATTGTTGTGTTATAAGTAAAGGTTGGTGTGTCAATATAATCTTTCTTATTAAAACACCGATCTATTGTAGATACACCACTTTTATTTTGCATTTACTGTACTAAAATTATAATTATCAAACTTCTATTTATTTAATAGAGCTACAATTGGCACCCCAACTTTTACTTATTTCACCCCAAATAAAAATAAAGAAAATAAGGATTTTTCCCAAAACGTGCACAACTTATATTCAAATTCCAATTTCGGTATATCGTTCATTTTAATTCTCAAAACATGCACTTTGAATGAATTCATCACTTTTATAATCAATGAATAACTCTCGAGTTTGTAGGTTATAAAAATGATAAATGCATATTTTGAGAATTTAAATAAACAGTGTACCCTACTCGGAATTTCGTCATATTCAACGCACGAAATGGAGATTTATCCAAGAAAATAAATGAATGATTGAGAATAAGTAAAAGTTAGGGTCTTAATCGAAGTTCTCTTGTATTTTTTTGCTAGATTTTGTATTTTTTGTGTTTAGGATTTTGTATGAGCCTAATCATAACAGTAAACAACAGCGAAATCATTTGAATGAGTGTTATAAAAATTTCTTTTAATTTTGAGAAAATAATTTGAGCCAAGCTTATGTAATATTTGGAAAGTGTGTTTTAATTTTTAATTGAGGTGTGAAATAATTTAAAAAATTGGGGTGTGATAAGAAAAAGTTGGGGTGCCCATTTAATGTTCTTTCATTAAACTCTTACTTGTTAAACAGTTAAAGTATCCACATTCCACATTATGTGATGCATTCTATTAAATCAACCATTCACCTCTTTTATTGGTGAAATTGAAAACAACACAATGAACTTAATAGTTAATATCATAATGGCCATCATACATATAAAAGAAAAAACTTTATAAATTTTTATCTTTTAAGGGTATTTTATAAATTTCTCTATTTTAACCCAGCTTTGGAGTTCCCTCTTGTAGGGTTGACCTGTCTTCCTCTCCTCTCTCCTCTCTCCTCTCTCCTCTCTTTACTTCTTTCCTTTTTTATTTATTTTTTTGAATTTCCTTTTCAGTTTTCAATGCTTTTTAACAATATTTTCATTACCCATCCATAAATGTAGGCTCTGTTCACCTCATTTGCTTTCCCTATACTATACTATACCATACAGAAATCTCTCTCTCTTCTGGTTTTCCTCCATTGCAAACCAAGCTTTCTTTCTATCTTTCAGAGGTCCCTCTATCATCAACAAAGACAAAGCCCCACCAACTATTACACCAAACTCTACATTTCTTGTCCCCCAAAGTTCTCCAAAAAAGATGTAACAGTTTTCCCCTCTAAGTATCATGTTTTGAGATTGTATTTTTGTCTAGATTTCATCCCCATTTATTTTCTTGCTCTACAGGACCCCTACTTCTAACTCTCTTCCGAAAATGTTAATTTTGGACTATTGGGTTTTTGTGGGTAGTGTTGTTTCAGGCAAACATTAGTCTTTCTATGCTCATTGAAACTCTCTTGCTTCAAATGGAGATCCTTTTCTGTTTTCTTTATGGGTTTCAGGGACTAGGATCAATGGGTTTGGATTTCCCTGAAAAGGTATGTTTTTTTTTTTCCATCTGGACTTACAATGCTTGTATTTAGATTGACATTTCTCTGTGTAGCTGACTCTGGAATGATGTATAAGATTTCATTTTCTCTCTGTTTAAGATGTGGTCTAAATTAATGATAATGGGATTTGAAGGGATGATAGATTCTTATGTGTTTGTTGATGATATATTAGAGAGGTAACTTATGGAGATGCCTTAAATGTTAGTGGGTTTTCCTGAAATGGCTCATAACCCAAGTTAGATTTTCTTTTGTGGCCATTTTTACTTCAAGGATCTGTTAAATAATGCATTTCAACTTCTTGAAGGGAAGTATCAGATACTCTTTTTATATTCTTCTTTTTTTGTTTGTTTTTTTGGAGTGAATTAAGTCAAGAATAATTTTTTTAGGAAAAGTTTTATTTGTTTTTTTTTTCATGGGTTGGTGCTGGATCAAAGCAACATCAATTTACTTTTGATTATCGGTATTTAGCTTCTTTTGGTGGAAATTTTGGCATGTTGGTTTTCAGTACCTGGTCAAAAAATTTATTATAAGTTTAGATCAATGCTTCACATTTTGATGTCAATAGAATAAATACAACAATTTTTTCGTGCTTCAGATGAGGATGGATCGATTTGGCAGTCCCAGAGATTAAACAGACAGATCCAGACACTACTGGTCGATACAATCTTTCTTCTTAATCAAAGAAATAAAATGTCGTCTGGGAATTCTCTTGATTCTGAATTATCAAAGAAGACACCACTTTTTTCTCTAAAACTATGGGTTTTGATTGGTATCTGTGTTGGGGCATTTATCGTGTTGGTTCTATCTATCTTATCGATATGGATAACATCTCGGAAGAAATCCAGGAGTACCCACGACAAGTTTTCGCTCTCCCAAATACCCATCATCGCAAAAGATATCAAAGTCGATAGAGTTGGTGTTCAGAATTTCAATAATCATCATGAAGGTGCTGTTGTCACAATTCATGATAAATCGAGTGATAAAAATTCGGAGAAGATGTTAGTTCATTTGGCTAAGAGTAAATCGAGTGAGGTGGATAATGTGAGTCAGTGCAGTTCTGTTTATCAGCACGAGAGAGGTTGTAGCTCGCAATCGGGGGAAGAAGGGAGCTCCGGGACTGTTCGAAAGCAATCTTATTGGACATATGGACTTCCTTCGGCCTCTCCTTTAATTGGTCTTCCTGAAGTCTCCCATCTTGGGTGGGGTCATTGGTTTACTCTTAGGGATCTTGAATCAGCAACTAATCGCTTCTCTTCAGAGAATGTGCTCGGGGAGGGTGGATATGGGGTTGTTTACAAGGGCTGTCTGATCAATGGAACTGAGGTAGCAGTGAAGAAACTCCTCAACAATCTGTAAGAACATATATTTTTCCATCCATTTGAAGATTGTTAATTATTTATTATATTATTATTATTTTTGATGATCGATTGCTTTATTTTTGTTAAGTGTATATTTTCCTCCACTCTCAAGTGTGTCAAACCCTAGTTAGGCCCTGTGACCCTCTTATATTCATGGTTCTCCCCCTATCCGACAGATTGGTCTTTTGGAGTAGTTGGTTGGTTAATATGGCATCGGAGAGCTAGGTTTGGATAGGTCACGGATTCAATTCTTTCCACCCCTGCGGGTGAGGGGAGTGTGGAGTTTATATTTTCTTCCACTCTCAGGTGTGCCATACCCTAGTTAAGCCCCATGACCCTCTTATATTCATAGTTCTCCCCCTCTCCAATAGATCGGTCTTTTGGAGTAGTTGGTTGGTTAACATGGTATCAGAGAGCTAGGTTCGTATAGGTCACGAGTTTGATTCTTTCCACCCTTATGGGCGAGATGGAGTGTTGAGTGTATATTTTCCTCCACTCTTGGGTGTATCGTACCCCAGTTAAGCCCTGTGACCCTCTTATATTCATAGTTCTCCCCCCTCCAACAGATTGATTTTTTGGAGTAGTTGGTTGGTTAATACTTTTATGTTTGTTTGTATGAATATGGGTTATAGGGGACAAGCGGAAAAGGAATTTAGAGTTGAAGTGGAAGCTATAGGCCACGTCCGACATAAGAATCTAGTGCGGCTCTTGGGTTATTGTGTTGAAGGAGTTCACAGGTAAAATTTACTTGTATTATTGGTATTTTCATTTTTTTTTTCTAGTATGACCATATCTGGTTTTATAATAGTTTAATTGTTTTAAACAAGGATCTAATGATAGAAAGTAAATCCTTATCATGCTAGTTTAACAATATTCCTATATTTTTCTTTTGCTTGGCTTATGGTATTTTAATCGAATTTTTGTGAGCTTATGTTACTAATATGTTACTTTTACATAGGATGCTGGTTTACGAGTATGTGAACAATGGCAACTTAGAACAGTGGCTTCATGGAGCTATGCGTCAACATGGCTACCTTAGTTGGGACTCACGCATGAAAGTCATCCTTGGTACTGCTAAGGCGTAAGTCTTACTCCAAACTCAATCAGTAACTAGAATTATGCTTTAAAGTATAGTACCATTATATAGTGTTCAAGACCAAGACTGAAAAAAACATTATTCTTGAAGCATTTAATATACTGTGAATGTTTTGGATTGTCTCTTAAGTCCTAACTGAGATGTTGCCTTGACTAGAACTACATTTCACCTTTGTTGATATTGTATCGATGTTGTTCGGCCTTAGGAGTTTATTCCCTAGGTTTGGATATAATGATCATGTTTTTTTTATAAAATGGGATGCAGACTTGCTTATTTGCATGAAGCAATTGAACCGAAAGTTGTTCACCGAGACATAAAATCAAGCAATATCTTGATTGATGACGAGTTCAATGCCAAGGTTTCTGATTTTGGATTGGCGAAGCTTTTGGATTCAGGAGAAAGCCACATCACAACTAGAGTAATGGGAACGTTTGGGTAATTTTTAATATATTTGTTGAAGAATCCAACCATATTTGTCATTTTTTCTTTTAAACTTGAGGCCTAGTCTGTTATTTGAAGGGTTTCTTATGTTATCTCAGGTATGTAGCACCCGAATATGCAAATAGTGGTTTGTTAAATGAGAAGAGCGACATTTATAGTTTTGGTGTTCTACTTGTAGAAGCAATTACTGGTAGGGATCCCGTTGATTATAGCCGACCTGCAAATGAGGTACGACATTTCTAAACCACAATAGATATTAACTTCTTGTTTATTTTTTTCGGGATAATTCTTTTTTTTTTCCCCTCTTCTTTTGCATAGAATTATCAAGAAAATTCAATGAGCAATGCTAGCCACAATTGTTGCAGGTTAATCTTGTTGAGTGGCTTAAAGTGATGGTTGGGAGTAGGAGGGCGGAGGAAGTTGTGGACCCAAACCTTGAAGTTAAACCCACGACACGGGCCCTTAAGCGTGCCCTTCTCATCGCTCTTAGATGTGTCGATCCTGACTCGGAGAAAAGACCCAAAATGGGTCAGGTCGCTCAAATGCTCGAAGCTGATGAATTCCCATTACGTGAGGTGTTCATCAATCTCTTAAAAACAACAAAAATGATAATTAAATGTTATTTTACTTGCACAAAATGCAACGTTGGTCTCTTTGAAAGATCATTCTTTAAGATTTTATAAATGTTTATTTTTGCAGGATCGAACTAGCAGGAGGAGTCGTACTGCCAGCATGGAATCAAATCCATGAACAAGAGTTCGGATTTTAATGACATGGAAAACATGTAGGGGTAACGGATAACCATAAAATTGACGGATAATTTGAACACAACTGGAAGGACTAATCTTATTTCCCCAACAAATTCCAAGCTTTTGGGTTAATCTTGAAATGACCCTGATACAAAAATGCCCATTTAAGCATGGGGGAGGGGAGGGGAGGAGAGGATGGATGAAGAGAGGTGTACTCAACTCATATTGGGGTTTCTTGAGGTAATCATAAAAGTAGAAACAAAAGTTTAAAAAAAAAAGAATATTGTTTTACAGATCTGTCTCTAGATCATTGTTGGGCATCCTCTGTTTGTTGCACATGATTTGTTTTTTTCTCCATGATTTCTCTTTATTGTTCTTGGGCTTGTAAAGGACTCCTTTGGTTTCACTTTTTCTCCTACTCTTGTATTAGTTGTTATTATTAATTTAATCATTCTTCATCCCTTTTTATCTTTTTGCAGTGGTAAATTGCTTTTTCTTGCAGCAGATGATGCTTGTAACATGGTCTCTCTCTCTCTCTCTCTCTCTCTCCTTTTTTGAGGTACCCATCTGGGTATTGATGAAAATTAGAGATACCCCCCTTGTCTAGATATTAAGGAAAAACTGAAAAACACTTGCCTTTAATGAGTGCAATCACCTACCCTTGTCTTCAACCTCTTGTCAAGAAGCCATAGGTTTGGAAAATGGATATTTTCTTCCCTATTTCATCCATATTATCAACCTCACAAGCATGATTTGCAAAGGATTTTAGGTGTTGCTAAATCTAAAATTAAGTAGCACTCTCCTTTTTATACAATTGCTCACAAAGGACTTTTAATACCAACTTTTTTTTGTTTTTGTTTTAATGGGACTTTTTCTTATAAATCTTAGTGATTCAAATGAGTCGAGTGGTCAGTAGAAAGGAGTCCCCTCCATGTTAGCAACCTTGAGTGACCAACCAATTTGAAAATTACACGCGGTTTGGTTAATTGGATAAGTTTGTGAAAGTCTCGTAAATAGTTTTGAAAAATTCTCAGGGATTATATAGAGGTAAAATTTTGCTTAATCACAAGGGTCCAATGTTTTGTTGGGATTCTTTGGTTGTTTTTGTTCCAATTACTCCTGGGGGTATTTGCACCACAACCTCTCTGAAGTTCAAGTCAGATAGAATAAAAAAAATGGCAGAGTAAGGATTCATGAAGAGATAATGTGGACCTTTTACACTACGTGAACATTGAAAAATTTGACTGAAAAATTTGACGTTCAAAGACCCTCAAATTTTAGAAACTGAATTTTGACGGTCTAGGACCGTCGCAATTGTTGATGTTACAAAATTTGATAGTTTAGAACTGTCGAATTTCTCCCATCCTTCATTAATTTGATAATAAAAAATTCGATGCCAATTCAAGCCCTTGGTCTGTTGAATTTTATGAAATTAGACTGCCCAAGGTTGTCAAATTTGGGCTTTTTTCACATTGTGTTAGGTTGATTAGGTTCTTATTTGGAGAAAACTTTGGCCATCTTCCTTAGATTTGTTTTCCATTTTAATCTTGTCTTTTTTTAGAAGTTTTAGGCACCTTTTTAGGAATTTCTTGTTGATCAAATATTCTCCTAACGACTTGCTATTGCTATATCCCTGATTTTTCAGGATTCGGATTAACCCAAAAACCCCTGATCTTTTTTTCTTGTTTCCCTGTCCTACCGACCTCTGAGCTTATTGTCCCAAGCCAATGGTCTTTTGTCCTAGAGGTGTGATGTGGCAAGTACTCATAGGTTGGGGATTTTTGTCCTCCATAAGTTTTTTTTTTTTTTAAATCCATCAACTTCAATGCTATTTATTTATGTGTCTTACATCCCATTCATTAGATGGGATCTCAATCTAATCAATAGAATAATTTTCTTTCTAGGAATCTTATAAATAGTAATGTTAGGAGACGATTTTCATTATTAGGTATCATTCTACTAGTTTTTTAGTGAAATATGACGGTTTATAAGGATTTCAGGATTTGACTTTTAATGTTCAATAACTTATTTAGAGAATTTTACGAATTTTTGAAAGAAAACAAATTGGAGAATTTTGTGACTAGCCATGCTGGAGTGACCTCAGCAGAGGACACCTTGACGTGGTGATGTGGTGATGTGCGCATGTCCATAGATGCATTTTACTCGTATCTCAGAGTAAACACATCCAAGGATATGCACGTGCCACCACGTCAAGATGTCCCTTTACTAAGGTCACTTCAGCATTAATCTTTTGTGACTGATGTTGACAATGGGAAGACTTTACCTGAGAGACAGCTAGTGGAAGCCTATTGCATTAGGAATGAGATCTGTTGCCTCTCTAACAACCAAATGCTGTTTTCGTTTTTATGCTACAAATGTCTTCTTCTTGCTGTACGCGCAAACGCGTTGACGATTACAAGCACCAACCAACAAACATGGGCTTGTCCATCAGTCTCACTCATCACTAGTCTAGGACGTAATTATAACGTTAGGACTTTTGAATTTTGGTTACAAAAGGGTGGTTCTATTTGCACCCACTGAATGACAATTTGCACCCACTTAAGTGATTTTGTGAAGAAAAAAATTCAAATTACTATTTTACCCTTATATTTTGCTAGTTGTGCACATCATCACCTACTCAACAAAAAACTTAAAACTCACTTCTTTCTTCTTTTCTCCTTCTAAGTTTTGTGAGAAATTGAATCAATGGAGATTATGTTTTAGATTTTTTTTAAAAGTTATTTTATTTTTTTATAAATTTTTTTTACTTTTTTTTTTTTTTTTCATTTAATCATAAAAAAAGATAGAAGAATCACTATTAAAACCTCAAAACAACGAATTTAAATTGAAAAACTCGAATATTTTTTGACAGATTTTGTTTGGTAGATTCATACCAAACTTGTTTTATAAAATTTGGTTTGGTAGGTACCTACCAAATATTACCAAATAGATTCGGTAGGTATCTATCGAACAAAATGTTCGACCGAATCTTATGAAATAGATTTGATAGGTATATACCAAATCTAACAAAACAAATTTGATAGGTATCTACTGAATATAACTTTCTCATGTGAACAATTTCGATGCGATTGAAAGTGTTAACATAAGAAAAATAAGAAAGATCAAAGTTTAAAACCCTCTTTGAAAACATTTATAGATCCAAAGAAGAAGAAATAGAAAAGGGGGGAGGGATAAGAAGAAAAGAGAAATTGTTCGGTACCTTTAGGTAGGTGAACTAAGAATTTAGATTAAAATATATTTATTAGGTGTATGTAGAGATAATTATTTTAAAGTTAAGGTGGGTATCGCAAGTGAGTGGGTACATTTTGTCATTTTGGTGTGTGCAAAATAGACTCACCCATTACAAAAATTATATTCTTTTTAAATTTAACGTAAGATAGCTTCCATTGCCACACCTACTTTTGCTAACGCCACCCCAAGATAGTCTAATTCTAGGTGATTTTACATATGTATTGGGGTGGTATTTGAAATAGTTGGTGTGGCAATAGAAGCTCTCTAAAATAAAACTAGAGCTATATTGAGTTAGGTTAGAGCAACTCAATAAGATTTCCCCTCATGGATTGCCATGTTGGTAACTAGGGGTGCAACTTGGCCCAATTCAAACCAAGACGGGAACCAAATCAATAGCTTGGGACTAGTTTGATTCAGTTTGAAACAAGTTGTGGTTCAGTTCTGGGTTCAGAAAATGGAGGACCGATCAAATCTATTTAATTCTCGGTTCAAGGCTTGTATAAATTAGAACCCTTATTGACTTATTACGTTTTAAGAGTTAGGACATAGATTAATGACTTTTTATGATTCATCTCAATGGGTAATTTGATTTGGGTTCTTATTTAGTAGAACCTATCTATGTTAGTTTGGTTTCAATTAGGCCCCAAATCGAGCCAAATTGCACCCCTATTGGTGACACCAACCACAATTGTCCTGATTTCATGGATGGATCAGATTTAAAAATATAAAGTGGCAAAGTGTTTTTGGTATGATCAGAGCTTTTGAAAACGGACGGTGACTGTGAAATCTATAAATTTAAAATTGATTAGTAAAAATTTTCAATTTTTAAAATTCTTAAAATAATTGGGTAATTTAGACAATTTCTCTTATGATTTTGGTAGATATTTAAAATACCCCCTTCCTTTTTCAAACTGAATACACATCTTTCTTGAGACTAATACAAAAGGACTAAAATACCGTCATCTTCAATTTCTAGCCCAAATTGCCCTTTATCTTTATGTCGTAGTATGTGGACCAATGCTATAATTTAAAATTTTGTCTGAGACCGAGATGACTATGAAGGTGTTCCCATTTCTTACTCACATTCTTTTTTGCACAAACGAGTCATCTTCAACCTTAAGATCCTTTCTTCTTCAACGTCGAACAAAGCAAGATAGGTAGAAAAATCTAGGTTTTCTAGAATGGGTTACAGGCAAGGTTGAAAATAATGAATTGAAGATAAGATTCAATTATATTAAAAGAAATGTATCATAGATGTTAAAGAACTTGAAGATGAAGGCGTTTAAGTCATTTAAAATTAGTTTATAAGAAAAGATTAAGGTCAAGGGATATCTCAAATATTCACCAAAATGTTGAGAGGTACAAATAAATTATAAATCACCCTTTAATTTACTGGGCACCCTATTGTCCCAATCATATTTGGCTTAGGGACAGCCTCATCTTCATACGGAAAACACATTTTAGGATTTCTACGAGAGATTTTTAATTTTCTTGGAGAGAAAATAAGATTGGGAGATTGTTACAATGAGTGTTGAGTGTAGTGCCCCCTTGATGGCACCACTAGGATTTTTCCCGGCATACCTGATATGTGTGGTTTGTGGGGTATTGCATGTACCTGGGCCACGGGATTTGGATGAGATATATTGCTCTAAGAGACCGGGTAGCTCACCCTTGCTAGTTGGGCCTAAGTCTCTTTTAACAAGAGTCATGAGTAGTTTTGAAGCCAAGCAATGGAAGCAACACAACCATAGACAAGATCCTTAAAAGCCTTGCATTTGCTTCATAAACCATGGTTTTGACACCGGGGCGGAGCCAGGATTTTCTTGTAGTGGGGGCAAACTATGATTAGTTGTATAGTTGAAGAACTTGAATGGAGGGTGTGGGGGCAAATGGGTAGATAGGTGAGGGAGTGGGGACAAATGGGGCATGTAATTAGTTAAAAATATAGTGGTGTCTCAAAGTTCTATGGGGGCAATTGCCCCCAGCAGCTCCTTACTAGCTCCACCCTTGTTTTGACATCTTCTCTTTGGCAATTTCGGACCCATAAGTGGTTAATGCCCGTAGGTCATGAATTCGATACTTAGTATGAGCATTGAATCCTTAGGGGCCTCCCTCAAAGGCGTACCCTCACTAACCTGGGCCAGATTCCGGGTTGGGTCCACATTATAATGGGCTTGAATTCTGGATGGGCTACATGACACTATAAAAGCCCGAGCTTGACCTGCCCATACAACGGGCTTCAGGTGGACCAATTTTTTAAAATATTCAAGGCATTTATAAATATTCCTCTATATATTGGTCAATATTTGAGTTACCTCATGTGAGTGTACACATCAAATTGAGTATTTGGACGAAGTGACTCCGATTCCCATCTAAATCAAGTTCGTCACCATTTGAAAGTCATTGTCGTTGCCACCATTCGGTAAGATCTCATGGTTTTCAACCTTAAGATTCGTCCCCAGAACTTATTAGAAAAAAATGTGCCGTTCTAGATTAATTCCCATTTGAATTTTTTCTTTATTATTTCAGTACTCATCTTATGTTCTTCATCTTTTATTTGTTCCCACTACACTTTCCAATTTTTTATTCAATAAAACTGAATTTTCTAGGGTTTTATCTCATACCCATCCAATAATTATGATGAGTAAAAAAGGGTTGATGAGGGAAACTTCGTAAGAGAGTAGGATGCATCATATTATGATGCATGAGATACATCGTATCATTGTCAATGTATCATATTATGATCCATGAGATACATTCGTATCATTGTCAATGTATCTCATAATAAAGGAAGGTTAAGATTGTGATTGAGAATAAAATATTTAGCAATATTTATTAAGATATTTAAAAAGAAAAGTACACATATGAACTTTCTTAGGGTTTTTAGGTGTTAGATTAATGAGTAGGTTTAAAATACATCCTAAATTTCTTTTATGATTTTTGCATTCAATGCACAACCAAGCAACCGTAAAGTTTTACGATGACAAGAAAATGAGTCTACCAAGCATGGCAATCGCAAACAACTACATAAGGCAGAAAATGCAAAGTTTTATGTTTCCTATCTTGCAGGAGATACCAAGTTTAATATCCTAATATTATATAATTATTTTAAATGGTAGATTTATAATTTTTAATTAATTCAATGATCTTAAATAATTAAATCTAGTGGACTTATTGAATAATAATAAAAATCAAGAAGGATAATTTTGTTAATTTGATTGAATTAAATATAAGTATGACATTGGGTTGTAATTAGGTAGAATTGTACGGTGTTTAATTGTAAGGTTTAAAAATCCTATCTTAATAGTTACATAGGTAACAAAATGGGGAGGATTTTATCCCATATAACAAGGTTTTATTATTTCAAAACACTTTTTTGGGAGAGACTTGTGGCCTTCTTACTTGCATGGAAAGTATCCTCATTATAATTCTCTATTTTTTAAGTTTTCATTATCACTAGTTGTCATCTAGTTTCTTTATCAAAAATCTCATCTTTTAAAAAGATTTTATCAAGATCTAAAAGAAAAAAACCTAATAAAGAATCGATTTGGGCTTCGTAGAGGACTAACCAAGCAACGTAGAAAATAAATAGGTGGATCCAACTTTCTTATCCCTTTTTTAGGAGTATTTCGACTCTAGGTAAAGAGAATTTTAATTTATTTTTTATTTTCTTTTATTTAAATATTGAAGTTTGCTCCGTAGAAAAACTTTGTAAATGTTAATATAGATTAATGATGGATTCTTGAATGACTACACTCGTGCATAAAATGTGATAAATTGTTATCATGCATTTCATACAATGATAAAATTGGGTATTGATGAAGAAAAAAAATTACTAAAATCTTGTACAAAAGATCTCGTGTATAGAGATGACATAATGGTTGGTCGAGTTGGGTAATTGATCGGACCCTATTTAAGGGAAAATTGACAAGATTCTCGTTAAAAGAGTTACCAAAAGGAAATGGACTCTTTGCTTAAATAAAAAATTGATACACAAGTAAAGGATTTTCGAATCATTTTCTAACTTCGAACTTTTTTATTATTATTAACTTGATCGTTAGAGGGTTTTAATCAAAGATCCCATGCAAGATTTGGGACTTTTTTGCAGGGATTAGAAAGGTGTTCTTCATAATGACTGAGGGTGCGTGAGGTAATTAATTATTTGTACTTACAAATGAATTATTTTTCTTATTTATTCCCATACAATGGGCTTCAGGTGGACCAATTTTATAAAATATTCAAGGCATTTATAAATATTCCTCTATATTTTGGCCAATATTTGAGTTACCTCATGTGAGAGTACACATTAAATTAGGTATTTGAACAAGGTGACTCTGATTCCCATCTAAATCAAGTTCGTCACCATTTGAAAGTCATTGTCGTTGCCACCATTCAGTAAGATCTCATGGTTTTCAACCTTAAGATTCGTCCCCAGAACTTATTAGAAAAAAAATGTGCCATTCTAGATTAATTCCCATTTGAATTTTTTATTTATTATTTCGGTAATCATCTTATGTTCTTCGTCTTTTATTTGTTCCCACTACACTTTCCAGTTTTTTTATTCAATAAAACTGATTTTTCTAGGGTTTTATCTCATACCCATCCAATAATTATGGTGACTAAAAGGGTTGATGAGGGAAAGTTTGTAAGAGAGTAGCATGCATCATATTATGATGCATGAGATACATCGTATCATTGTCAATGTATCTCATAATAAAGGAAGCTTAAGGTTGTGATCGAGAATAAAATATTTAGCAATATCTATTAAGATATTCTACATTAAGAATTATAGATAATTAGTATATCAATATTAAGTCAGTTTATATACCTTAGTTGGTCTAATCTCTATAAATACCTTATTAGGGTTCAAGTAATTATCATCCAAGAATTCTGAATAAATAATTTCTTTAAACTTGGTTATAGATTTCAATTCATTTTCTAGTATTTCATCGACCACTTAATTTTCTAAATTAACATTCAAAAAGACAATAAACCTACTCAAAATAAAAAGAACCAAGACAACGAAAGAATTAATATTAAGAGCTGCGACCAATTCATTTAGTGTGAGAATTTCTCATTCATAAATAGTAAAAAATGGTATAATTCTTACCAAAGAGAAGTGGGTTTCTACAATCTCTAATGGAAGGGTAGGAGTTTGGGTTATTAATTAAGAAATTTTTTTGGCTTTCCTTTGCACTTGACTTGAGCTACTCTACAAAATTTTATCCAAATTATAACTATTCAAGTTGAATAAAAATTCAAATCAGAAGATGGACCCCTTATTAGTAAGACGATCCACCAAGATATGTCAATGAGTACAAGGACATAGTGATCTATATTAATATGTGTGGGTGATTTGTAAAGGTACAATAGCTGTTTATGATGTTCTACATAAATTTTATTTGGGTGATATATCAAATACATAAACAAGCATTCGACTATCTTTTATTGAAAAATGATTTTTTTTTTTTTAAATCTCTTGGTGATCGATCATTCACACCAACTCCCAATCAACGAATGGTGGTGACTCTAAACCAAAGTGGCGATACAATTTTTACATTAAAAATCACATAGCTACAGCCTATAGAAATAATACTCCTTAGTGAGATCAAATACTTGATCTAAAACTGAAAATATTCCATAAAGTGTTCCCTAAGTATGACTCTTTCATTTCTTAGAACAACTGGAGGCTATAATTTTCCTATTGCAAGATTGGTTAGTGGACTTTTCTACTGTCACTAATTTGGCTAAATTAAGATCCCTATATAGGCACCTAACCCTAGGTCGCACAATGTGAAAAAAGCCCATTTTCGATGGATCAAGGTATGGAAATTTTCATTGTCAAATTTTTTTTTCAATGGGCCAAAACCATCAAATTAATGGAGGGTGGGAGAAATTTGATGTCTCTAAGCTGTCAAATATGAGGAAGATCAAAATTTCAATAGCCCTGGACCATTGAAATTTAGTTTCTAAAATTCATGGGTCCTGGCCCGTGAGTTTTTCAAGTTTTCAAGTAGTATCAGACCCAAATGTGTCTATGGGGACAAGGCCCCATGAGTTATTATGTTAGCATTTGTTAATGGACCCAAAATATATGTCCAGTTAAACGAGCTAAAAGAATCCTAATTGTTTTTAAGGCCTTGCTTGGTAGTGCTGGAAAAGGTTGCAAAATCATAGAAAAGTAAAGTTCTGTGCTACTTTACAAATTTCACATGCTAATTGTCAGTAAAAGACGATAAAAACAAGGATTAATGCTAAAGTGACCTCAATGAGGGACACACGGGCAACATCTTGACAGGGTGGCATGCGCATGACATAGATATGTTTTCTTTATGATAGAGTAAAATGCATTTATGGATATGCGCACGCCACGTCAAAGTGTCCCATGTGTGTCCCCCACTGAGGTCACTCTAGCACAACACGATAAAGTTTTACCTCAAAAAACAACTGAAAACCTTACCCTTCTCACCATTGACAAACAACCCGACTCCAATCTCTTGATTATGATCTCTCACTCTCTCCCAATTCCTTCTTCATGCTCCTTTGTGCTCTCTATCTCTCTCTCTCTCTCTGCAACAATGGTGCAGATGGAAACAGCTCGACCGAGTCTCCCACATTTACATCTCCATCTTCAACCTTATAAAAATATAAAAAAAAGTATTAAAGAAAAAATCCATAGTTCCTTTTTATTCAATGCCCCTCTCTCATTGTTCAACGTCTTAGAGCTCTGACTTGCTTTCATTCTTCTCTTCTCCAACAATCTCTCATCCTAAAAACATGCATTCTCCATCTTGGAAACCAATGGAAATGGCTACAGCACTATCTCAACATACAAAATTTTCAATTGGTATCAAATTCTCATACAAATACAAAATTTTCAATTGGAAACTCATGGCTTGATAACAAATTCTACATATAGAAGTTTCACCTCTACTAGAAACTATTCTTGATAGAGTGTGTACTACAAGGACTCCATTACCCCTGCAGAGAGCAGAGAAACTAATAGATTTGTAGACAAATATGATGTAACCTTCAATGTATGTATATCACCGGTGCTCTCACAATCCAATAATATAAGTCCTCAGGTAAGTTAAAATCATGGCGTTTCTTATTTTCCCTTACTTAACTGATGACCTTCATCTATCAATATTTTCCCTTCCTTCAATGTCAAAATTTTAGGATATATTCCAAATTTTAAGAAAATTATTATAAATTTTAGGTCACATGTTCTCAAAATCAATATTAAAAAAAAAAAAAAAAAAAACTTGAACAAATATGACAATATTTAAAAAAGAAAAGTTCATATATGAACTTTCTTAGGGTTTAGGTGTCAGATTAATGAGTAGGTTTAAAATACATCCTAAATTTCTTTTATGATTTTTGCATTCAATGCACAACGAAGCAACCGTAAAGTTTTACGATGATAGGAAAACGAGTAGACAAAGCATGGCAATCGCAAACAACTACGTAAGGCAGAAAATGCAAAGTTTTATGTTTCCTATCTTTCAGGAGATACCAAGTTTAATATCCTAATATTATATAATTATTTTAAATGGTAGATTTATAATTTTTAATTAATTCAATGATCTTAAACAATAAAATCTAGTGGACTTATTGACTAATAATAAAAACCAAGAAGGATAATTTTGTTAGTTTGATTGAATTAAATATAAGGATGACATTAGGTTGTAATTAGGTAGAATTGTACAATGTTTAATTGTAAGGTTTAAAAATCCTATCTTAATAGTTACATAGGTAACAAAATGGGGAGGATTTTATCCCATATAACAAGGTTTTATTATTTCAAAACACTTTTTGGGAGAGACTTGTGGCCTTCATACTTGCATGGAAAATATCTTCATTATAATTCTTTATTTTTTAAGTTTTCATTATCACTAGTCGTCATCTAGTTTCTTTAAAAAAAATCTCATCTTTTAAAAAGATTTTATCAAGATCTAAGAGAAAAAACCTAATAACGAATCGATTTGGGCTTCATGGAGGACTAACCAGGCAACGTAGAAAATAAATAGGTGGATCTAACTTTCTTATCCCTTTTTGAGGAGTATTTCGACTATTAGGTAAGGATAGTTTTAATTTATTATTTATTTTATTTTATTTAAATATTGAAGTTTGCTCCTTAGAAAAACTTTGTAAATGTTAATATAGATCAATGATGGATTCTTGAATGACTACACTCGTGCATAAAATGTGAGAAATTGTTATCATGCATTTCATACAATGATAAAATTGGGTATTGATGAAGAAAAAAAAATACTAAAATTTTGTACAAAAGATCTTGTGTATAGAGATAACATAATGGTTGGTCGAGTCGGGTAATTGATTATTTAAGGAAAATTGACAAGATTCTCGTTAGAAGAGTTACCAAAAGGAAATGGACTCTTTGCGTCTATAAATAAAAAATTGATACACAAGTAAATGACTTTCGACTTATTTTCTAACTTTGAACTTTTTTATTATTATTAACTTGATTGTTAGAGGGTCTTAATCTAAGATCCCATGTAAGATTTGAGACTTTTTGCAGGGATTAGAAAGGTGTTCTTCATTATGATTGAGGGTTAGGTAATTAATCATTTTTACTTACAAATGAATTATTTTTCTTATTTATTCTCATGAATCATGATTTTGAATCACAAGTGTGATGATATATAATAGATTGAGTTGTGGATTTCCAAAATTTCGGACTTGAAAATTTTACTCAATAAAATCAAATTGTTACAAACAAAATCCTAATGTAGAAGAGGCAAGTTGCGCTATTATATTTAGTTGATTTATTAAATAGTAGGGTAAATCACCATTTCGTGAGCTGGATATGACAAAATTTTGATTCCAGCTAATTGTTCATTTTAATTTCTAAAATGTGAACGTGCGAGATTACAAAATTTTCAAGTGACAATCTCGATAGTTTGTATAGTGACGATCTCACTAAAAATAACAAACCTACAAGATTGTCACTTTAATTCTGCGAGATTGTCAATTGAAAATTTGTGATCGCAAGTTCATGTTTTGGGAATTAAAAGAAATAGTAACCCATAATTGGAATTTTGTCAATAGTTGATCACATTTTGATAAAATTCCATAAAGAAATTTCTTATCTTCTAGAAAATATAATTGGTCGTTGATAGTTAATGATACAATCTCATGTGCTTAAAGAAAAAAAAATGTGAAAATAACTACAAATTCAACGAAAACTATTCGTTGATCTCGTCAAAAACATAATATCATCTCAGTATGAATATTTTTATAAGAGACACACCTCTTTGTTCATGCCAACAAGAAGGCCTGTAGAAAATTAAACAAAAATAATATATTTTTTTTAATATTAAATGGATTTTTACTTTTTATTATAAATTAGTAATCTTGATTTACGGGTGGAGCCTCGAGCCAAGCGAAGCCGAGCGCGTGTATGTGAGTAGAGCCAATACAAGAGTAGGATTTAGTATTGGATTATCCACTAAAACTTTACATTTATTTCTTCAAATGCCGACAAAGGACCCCTCATATTATTTAATTCAATTCTTCACTAAAATCGAACTTTCTAACTAAGAAACGCGGACACCAGTAAAGTCCACCATCAACACACGTGGAAACACGTAACACAACCTCAACCACTTCGATGTAATCGTCCGCATCGATGAAGATTATGTGCCGAACTAGACATTTTCAAGGGTGGTCCCACAACAACAACCACGTAACCAATTCATTAGTCAGATTTTGAGCCACGTTAGCACTGACATTTTGATCCTAACGGCAACTGCTTCGATAGTCACGCCATCTGTGTGGGCCTACACCTATTGATGATATGTTGATGGAGGGTTGTGGTCCGGTCCCCTACCTACTATGACCCATATTTGTCTTATTCGGTCAATATGTGGACCGGTCGTTGGGTCGGTCAGGGTGGGAGTTAATTGTCCGTTTTGACCGTTACCACGTTAGAGACACGTGGATATCTGATCTTGTTGGAAAAAAGTGGGTCCCACTTTGACACTAGACGAATCATACGTACGGCTGTTTGTGTCAGTAGTCCAACTTGCTGCCGACTGAACCTGTGCCTAATTAAGATGTCAACACGTGACCCGCCGAATCTGGCCACGTGTTTCAGTGTCTTTGTTGCATCCACGTAAGTCATTCATTTGTCTGAGTCTGGACGCTTCAAAATTTTGAAGCAACCCTCTTCCTTGGTTTACACGTGGTGTTTTCACTAATACGAAACAATTAACTTTTTTGTAGCGGGATGTGCGCTTCAAAGTTTTACCCATTTATTTCATGAGTCATGCCGACAAAAGAACTTGATTGGTTGACTATTGCATGATGAGAGGGTATTTATACACATTAATGTTATAAATATAAAAAAAAAAAAATAACATAACCAAAAGAGAATAATCCAACAATCCAAAAACACTAGTTAACTCTAACCCCATTTTTCTATAACATTTTCTCAATTTTATTAATTATTTTAATTAATTTTTTAATATACGTGGTATCATGCCATTAATTCATCGGTTTAATATAATTTTTTATTAATAGCAAATCCTTATCCATGTGCTATTGTTAGACCTTTTACTTTGATTGCTTGGCATGGTTAAAATTATAATAACTAAGTCAAGATTCAAAAATTATTGGGTTTTGTTTAATTTGGTTAATTCAAAAAATTTCTGTAAAAATATTTTGGATAACATGTAATTAAAAGTTATACAAATGATTTTTTGAGGATTTCTTCTTAAAATCATCATCTTTAATCTCTCTAAAAATCTTATCTTATTTTGATGTCTGAAGATTGAAAAAGTTGAAATTTTGAGGTTTAAGGTTAAAAATCTATCTCTTTTTTGGTGATTAATTGATAAATCATTGATTTAATTAGATAATCTCTTATTCGATGAATTTTATAAATCTTTGAAATGCATGCTACACTTGTAGAGCTTGAATTCTAACATTTTACGCCTGTGATGAAGATATGCCCAAATCCAATGAACATGAATCATCGATCACATTGGCTTTCAAGACTAAATATATCAAAAGGGTCGCCAAACATGCATGACTTTGTAGGACCAAAGCATGTCTCACTTGAATAATTTATGTTATCCACAAACTTGTTGGGTAAAACGTTCATAGCTAAATACAACCTTCTCATATATAAATTTATCGCATCCGATACAACGACAAAAGACCATATATTCTTAAATAAATATATTCTCGAGAACTACAACGTGGTGATAGATCCGTTTATTTGAGTGGAGAAGCTTAAATAGAATATTACGTTTCAGATATGGATGAAAGACATGGAGTCTTAGGTGTAAAATCAACAAGCACGTTTCATAAACACAAACCTTTTATGAACATCATTATTATAGAGCCCATTTAATCTAATTTCATGTTGGTTGACTTTATAGAAGTATTACACGTTTATCGAAATTATACGCAACTTGATATTCCGTATGTAGACACCCTAATTTGAACAGGCCCTGTGTAAAAATGGTCAAAGAATTGTGTTTTAAATTCAAAAAGGACCTAAGGGCTCATACCCTCATAAAAGTTATTTTTCAATTCAAAAAAGAACCCCAAGGTTCCAATGAACCTATGGGGTCATTCCAAAAATTATTTTCTTAAAACCTTAAGCCCTCTCACTTCAACCCATCATCAAGCCTTAAGCTCGTTATAATCCCACCAAGAATACCTTAACCCTAATCTAAAATAATTTCAACCTAACTCTAACCTTAAACCAATTCCAACTCACCCCCTAATCCAACTTGACATAAATTACAAATCAATCTTAAGCTCAATATACAAAAAAAAAAAAAAACACATCCTAAATCAAATCTCTACCCAAGTCATACCTATATCCATAATTTTAACCAATCACCATAAAAAATCAATGATTATCAAGAGGGACACATGCCACCCCACAACCATTTCATAAAATAAATCATTTTCATCATCTCCATCATTATTCTCACACCTCAATCCACACCCCATGTCATAATCTACCATTATCATTTTCTCACAAACAACACCATACCCATTATCCTTAATCAATTCACCTAACTCACACCCCCATACCCCCTTTTTGCTATGTATCATCATATCCTTCACCCTCCCAAAGTCAAAATGCCCACCCCCTTTACATAATCATTCTTTTAATCAATACCCGCACCCCTTAATCTTACCAAACATTCCATTCATATGGGTCAAGCAACCCATTTCAACCCCTTTTTCCAAATTTACCATCTCCTAATTATAAATTATGTATACTCATTCACTAACCCCATGTCATTTATCATTATCTTTTTATTTTCACCCCCTTTTACCCCTAAAAATTATCTCAAGGTTTTATAAAAGCCCACCATTCTCCTCAAATCCAAAATGCTTGAATTCTCATTCTTAAGCCTCAATTCTCTCATCTCTTACCTCTCTCAACTCTAAGAACCCTTTCACTTCTCAATCTCCCTAAAACCCTCATAAATCCCTATTTAATTTTCTAAAAATCACTTCCTTCACAACCTTAATCCGTACACTAAAACACCTTTCGTTTTCACTTTCAAAGTTCAAAAGGTCAAAGTTAAGAAGCTAACATTTTGAAGATCAAGAAGAGAATACAAAGAAAAAGATTGAATCAAGAACAAGGTAAGGTGTGGACAAAAAAAGGAAATACTACATTATCTCCCTTTTTTATTTCTCCTCTTTTTTTTTTTTTTTTTTAATTTTCGATATAGATCGACCCTAAGATATAGTGGATACCCTCTCCTACCCCTAGTAGATTGAGCTTCGACTCGATTAAAAGGGTAAGAGTTGAAAATTATTTAAAAAAAATGTTTCTTAAAAATTCTTACACTTTTATACTCACACAAAATCATTTTCGAAGCTAAGGAATTAAGCCATTTTCATTTGAAAATGGACCACAGGTTAACAAATTCACATTTTTTAGAATTGTGTTTCTTAAGACATTGATCATAATAGGCCAAAATTGAAGTCCCTCACATTCGAGGGCACGAAATAAGATTTTATCGATTTTCCTTTTTATGTTTGAAAAACGACAAACTTTTAATGTTACTATCAAACGTAGAGAAAATAGGATGGTTAACACCTTTCTTATTTTATAAAATAGACCCCTTTACCTAAATCTTGGGTAGATTAGTGCATTTAGATGTTCGAGAGTCAATAACAAAAAAATGATTTTTTGAAATTATTTTCAGGTGACTATTCACACATTTTTCTAAAAAAGAATGGTGACGACTGTAAATCCAAATAATAGTGATCTTCAGACTAAAAAATCGCATAGCTACACTGTATGTGAACATCATAAAAAGATATTTTCATACTAACACGTGTCATTATTTCTATTAATTGTATGGCTCAGCTAATATGTGCTACAACCAAGAACCACAAGCCTATAACTAAGAAACTAATAAAGATGAGGATATGAGTTGAAATTACAAGTGACTTTATCGTCAGAATGTATTTCAAACGTAATCACACAATAAAAATTTAAAAGGTACGAGAAGCACATTGCAGAGCAGGTATCAAGTAGATAAAAGGACCCACACTAAGTAATATTCTTATCCCATTGTAATTAAATTAGTTGGTAGGTGACAACATTGTTACTTTAATGACCTTTTCCCACCTTAAAATTTTAATTTGTATTATCCAATATTTAAGAAAAATAATAATACATTTATCCAACAACCTTTCTTTTATACATCTCAAAGGCACTTCTGTTGTTGAATTCAAATGTCTAAGTTTTTAATGATGAAAAAATCTTTCAAATATATTTTTAAAGATGAAATCTGAGTGGGACCCGAACTTCAATAAATTTCAAGACTCGTGATGAACGCACGCGGCGGTTGGGTACACGGCTGATGTGAAAAGGGCACAAAACCATTAGATATTTTTTTTCAAGATACACAAGAAAAAGATATGTGGTTCTGTGCCTTTCTCACGTCAGTCAAGTATCCAACCGCGTGCATTCATCATTATTCAAATTACAAATGGGGTCCATTTGATACATTGAAATAGATTGATCAACCAGTAAAGTTGATCCGACATAGAAGCCAAGCAAGGTTGGCACGTAACTTGAATATTTAGAGAGAGAGAGAGAGAGGTAGGTTCGGTTACATAAGATGTGACTTGCTAACTACCATACCTAACATTGTACTGTTATTGGTGGAGGCAGGCCATGTGCAAAATCCACGTCGTCTTCTATTTATTTTCCAATACAATACTGTTTGCAGTCTACCACTTTGTTTCCCGCCAAGTATTTGAAGAAATTTCTTCACTATTTGTCACACACTCTTGGTTTATTTGATAAAAAATAGAAAGAAAAGAAAGACAAGTTGATATTTACACGCAATTAATAGTCAGACGAGGTGAAATGATTTGTTAATCTTAGAATTCTAATCCATATTTGTTGATGTTGAAACTTTGAAAGAAAATAAATGGTGTTTTTTCTTACATAGAGAGAGAGAGAGAGAGAGAGAGAGAGAGAGAGAGAGGCCATGTGAGTTTGATGTCTACTGCCTGGTCAAATGGGTCGTACGCCGACAGCAATCGTGGCCATGACACACCATAACATGTATGTTTTTTTTAATGTAGACGAGAAGGACTCTCATCTCATGCAATTGGATCGAGATTTGCTGTTTTGAATTTTAAGTGCTAAGTTGTTGAACCAATGGCATCCCACTACGTGTATTTAAAAAACAAGTAAGCACTTAAACCAAACAGAAATTTTCTCTCGAAATTCTCACTTTACTAACTTATCTATTTTTTTTTTTGGTAATACACGTGGCAGATTTGCATTGGTTTAAAAAGCTTAGCACATAAAATTGAAAACAGCAAATCTCGGTTCCATGTGATTCCCCTTCTCCAGAGAGAGAGAGAGAGAGAGCATTTTCAGGCTTTTTTAAGTCACCTAATACAGTTAGTCAATAAAGCGAACGCACGTGGTACGAGTGATTGTTTTTACGCAGTAAATCACGGTAGTTATGGCAGTTAGAGATACCATTAAAGACCACGTTGAAGCTAAGGAAGAAAATTTGATGCGAGAATAGCCTTTCCAAGCTAAACTGATTGCGTTCATTACTGTGCTGACGTGGCCGTGTCTCTAACGCCATAGATTTTTCTCTATGTCGAGAAGAAAAAGGGCAGACCTATAAAAACTCCCTTACTTTATGAATTAGGCTAGCATCTGTACTCGAATATGATTTTAAATCTTATTAAAGATTGTTGGCCCACATAGATTATCAAATTAGAAATCCAACATCACAGTCTTCTATATTTCATGGTAAAACTTAGATACAATCCAAATTTTTTTTCAAAAAACAATATTTTTGAACTTGATCTTAGGCGTTGAAAATGAATAGTTATTGAACTCCCAAATTTAAAACTTAAGTTCTTAGAATTTTATCTTTTATAACGTAGTGATATCATATCATATTTTTGGATGCCACAATGATGTTGTTAGAATCCACTCCAAGGTATGTGAAGTAACAAATCAACCGCATAAATTTAAACTTTATGACGTGGATCTTCACTCCAAGCTTTGCTTGTAACAAACTTGATAAAGTGAGGTTTGGTGGGTAATAATTCCGAGGGAGTTTTTGTAATAAAAATGCAATAGTTAGATCTATCAGGTAAATCTCTCAAAAATCTATGATTCCAGAGATATTACCACGTCAGCAAGTGTCAAACACAATGTTGATTACAGTCAACACTGGGACTGACAATGGATTGGTTCAGTACCAGATCAGTGCCACTCCAATATTGATCCGACTTTTTTTAAAGATGTACCTGATTCGATCTGAACGGATTAATGAATATGTGAATCGAATCCGATCCGTTTCATTTCATTCTTAATCTGAAACCGATCCGAACACATGCCTTATTTTCAAATTATCAATGTTCAAAAAATTTAAAAATATAAATCATAGAAATTTTTTAAAAAATCTACTTTTCTACGACAAATATAAATAATAAAAAAAGACAAACGTTTTATCTATTTGTATTTTATGAAATTAAGAATAATAATAAAAAATATTTGAAATATGTTCGGATTGGATTTTTTTCCAAATCGGATTGGAGTACATCTTAATATGATTTTTCATGTTTTTTAGATCAGTTCAGACATTGGATATATTTTGGATCATTGTCAGCCCTAGTTAACACTCCTTCCTACTATCTTATAGAGTTATGATCCAAAGTTGTGTCACGTTCATATAGCAATAAACTGTTAATGTGGCATTTTATGGTTGGAGATTAAACGCATTGTGCTGCATGCTTTTATAGAAAACAACTTGTTTAGGAGCCTGGTGTATTTTAAAGTTCAACCAAACACGTTACATATGTTTGAGTGGTTTTTTTCTCACAGGCTATGAGAAAATTTGTTCACATTCCAACAATCATTTGACATGTGGTGCGAATTAGTAATAAGAGAGGAAATTTCTCTCCCACCATGGGGAAAATAGAAATTTCCAGATCGAATCACTTTGTGGCATTCAAAAACATAATCTGGCACCATGGGGTTGTAGAGGACGAAATTCTACGAACTTTAAATAATGGATGATCTAGGCCAAGGTAGCCAATGTATCGATAAATTGATTTTCAAGTCTAGACAAATAGTGGAATTAATCTTCTTGAACTTTTTCAATAGTCATACTAGGTACTCATGATATGGTCAAAACTTGCTATCTCGTCTTCTTTTCTATGTACTTTTCAGGAATATTTGGGATACACCCATATGTTTTTAAACTGATGACACAACCCCCTTGATCATGTTTTACTTCGAAATGATTTAAAGTCCGTTTTTTAGCCCATACCCTAAAAAAACTTGAGTTTTCTTTCTGAAATGATTTAAGAGCTACATAGATTTTTTAAGAAGTGGCTAGAACATGATGAAATTTTTGATAGAAAAATCAAGGATTTCCTACAAGGGGTCAAGCTGAAGTTGAAAACAATAGATTAAGGATAAGGTTAAATTTATTAAAACTAATTTACCATAGACGTTGAAATGAAGATGACAAAGTTTTGAGAGAAATTCAAGAGTTTTTGACAAGAGATTGAAGATGAGGGTATTTACATCATATCATTTTACATGTCTATTAGACAAAATCTCGCTCAAGACGACACATCATCAATTTAAGAACAACGGATTATCTCAAACATTCACCAAAACATGGAGGAGTATATTCTAAATATGGAGACCCTTCTCTAAATTGCTAAAAGAAAAAGAAAAGGAAATAATTTAGTAAAATTCTCATATTTTTTTGGATTGGGTTCTTTTACCAAAAAAAAAAAAAAAAAATTGTTAGTGACACCCATTGAATAGTGGATCCTAATCTCATTTGCATTTCCACTGGAGTGCTAGATAGACTATGTAGTCTGCGTCCAGGTACACATAACACATGTGATAATACAATGGGCCCCACCCCCTTAATTGCCATTTCATATTGTCTTACTTTTAGTCTTCTTTATATTTATATTTCGAGGCTCACATGAAGTTATTTTACTTTCACTAATGTCGGTGGTGGCGCGCACATAATCATAGATACTTTTTACTCGTATCTCATGGAAAACAATCTATGATTATGTGCGCGCCACCTTGTCATTGTGTTACCCCTGAACGACTCTTCCACTTTTAGTCTTCTTAAAGCATGTTGTTTTGGTGGTCAAATGTTGATAGAGAATAGAGACTTCTCTTCATTCCCAAGTATTCTTCCACGTTCACTTTTGAATTTAATCTGTTTGTATTTATTTTTTCTTGCCGAAAGTAATGTTTTCTTAAAGCCATCTTGGAATATTCTTTTCCTCCCCCCTTCCCCTCCCTTTTTTTTTGGGTGGTACACTTTTCTTATCCAAAGTTTTGGCAATTTTGGAAGAATTCAAGCAAGAATTTTGAATAAAGTGACTCATCCAGGCAGATTATTTTGACAATGTAGATAAGTTGGGTTCGATTCACATCAAACTATGGGAAAAGAAAAGATTGGATATAGAAAAGAGATTCCTAAAAAGTGTTTGAAATTTTGAATCATTCCTGCGCCTTCTTCTTTGAGAATTTGTTGAATGTGGAGGACTCAACTCTCTATGACTCATGCCATGTGTTGACCATCTCTCGAGAAACCCAACTTCTATGAGTCATCCTGATAATATTGTACTCTGGCATGATGCACGCAACTCACTTTCCTAAATTTTTTTTTTTTTAGAGTGATACATTTTTTCTCATATTCCAATTTTACAACTTGACAACATAATTTCTAGTCCCAGCTAATTTATCAAGAGTGACTCAATAATTTAATTACTCGATACGACGTCGTAAAGTTCCATTGAGTGGTGAAATGTGAAGAGGCAAACAAAAATGCCTTTGAGAAATATTGATGTGATGCATGGGCGCTGAAATTCATCGACTGAATGATGAGGTTGAAGAGCTTGAGACCTCTCTCACTTGTAAAGGACATATATATAAAAGGTGGTGTTCGGAGGCCCTAAAGAGAGCCAAACATTTTTTTCAATATATGAGTAATAGAGATTATTCTCACAAAAAATTAGTCCATTCCAAAACTTCTAACTTTGAGACAGCCATCCTTTATTTTTAATATAGAGTTATCTCAAAGTTCTATAAGGGCAATTGCCCATCTTCGAATCAAAGAACCACCTATCTATATGAATCGCATGTTTGTGTAGTATCCAAAAACATGATTAAGTGTCATATTGATGTACAAAACAAAATTTCATGAATTGTAATTATAAAAAATCCCTTTTCAAGGTCAAATTTTAATATTAATTTGGGACTTCAGAGCCATTCCTTTGAAAAGCAAGACTCAGCCAGATTATTTTTTCCAAATATAATCTAAACTAAAAAATCTAGAAGGATTAAATGTAATTTAAACCAACATGATACTTCACATGGCTCAAATGAGGACCTCGGTCGAGGCTCTATATTTATATAATATACACCTACTCCTTGACGGGTTATGTGGTCCACATGGAAATCATATCAAACACACCTTCATGTGGCCCTAAAGTGCAGTGCCCTACCTAAAATCAAATTTTCATGTTGCCTAACGTGATGTCCACGGGGTCCATACACCAGTTAGGGTAAGCAACCAAATCCTTATCTATGGTGATACTGTCTCTTATAATTTTGGTACTAAAACAGATAGCACCTGTAGCAAGGACTCTCCTTCTCCACTAGGCCAGGTTCTGATAATCATGTTCCCTAACCATCAAAATAGTGGGACCCATATGAGGTAAAGTACCATGTGCCCCCTTACACCTGACCATGACCCCATGTGCCAAGAAGAAGCCCTTTTCAAATAGGAAAATTGACTTAAATTTAAAGTAGGAGTTTTTGCAGCGAAACTTCAGCTGAGACAGGTTCTTCATTAACTTCTTTTAATTTTTAGGGGAAATTGTTTAACGAACCCTCACGGAAGGGTTTCTTTCTAAATAGTCCCTAAGTTTTGCGCATTAGCTTGAGAGTAGGGGTGTCAATGGGTTGGTTCCTTTTCGGTTCCTAAGGAACTTAGAACCATAATCATAACCATTATATTTAGTTCAGTTCCAAGTCCAAAATAAATGGAACCGATATCAAAATTGCCAAAATTCACAGGTACCCACCGGTTCCGATTCTCAAGAATCGAATGAGAAAAAAAGTATTTCAAATCACTATAACAAAAGATTAACATATTCTCAACAAAATTATTAACTTAGTTATGATTCGTTATGCTAAAGATATAAATTAATGATTTTTTTCAAAAGTAAAAAAAAAATTATCTTTATTAAAAATAATAAATTTTTAGAAGAATAACTCATTTTAAGCTCCAATTGATAATTTATATGAAAAATTGAATAATTGTATATAATATGCATTTATTTTGAAATAAAAATACCTTAAATCATCTATAGTATGGAAAGAAATGACAAAATAAATTGGTTTCGAGTACCTGTGGGTACTCATTGGATAGAACCTAACGGTTCCGGTTTCTATCGGTTAAGTTCCATTTAAAACCCGGCTCTAATAAGTTTCAATAAAAAGGGATCCAGAATCGTGGTTTTCGATTTCAGTTAAATGGGTACCCATTGACACCCCCTACTTGATAGGACATTTATTAAATTTTTTCTTTCTTAATGGTCTCTTGTCGAGTTCATAATTTTTGTTGTCAAACTTGATGTTTTTTTATTTAGTGTTGAGTTCACACTTTTTACTATTGAACTCAACTCTATTTACTGTCGAGTTCATCACTTTTTATTTACTGTTGAACTTGACGTTTTTTTTAATTACTGACGAGTTCACCATTTTTTCAAATACAAAGTGGTGAACTTAACACTGGTAAAACCCACCAAGTTTCAATTTTTGAGTTTTCCTAACTAAAATACATGAAAAGATCGACTAAAAACTTGAGATTACGACTTGTTTAAATGATTTCAACAAAAAAAAAATATTATCAATTGATTTTCATGCAAAAACTTAAAAAAAAAAAAAAAAATGAAAAAACCCTACTTTTTTACATATATCTTCAAAATGTTTGAAAAATCCATTGAAAGTGGCTTCTTCTTCTTCTTTCTTAAATCCTTTCTTACAACATAATAGAATCTCTGAATCTCGATTGAGATGTCAAAAATCCAATTTTTAGATGAAAACAATGAGTTTGAACGATTAGGACATTCAATTGTAAGAAATATGGGATACGAGGTCCATGGACCATTTAAAAAGAAAAGGTTTACTAAATGTTCTGCCAAGCAACTGCTGAAAACTAAGGGACTATTTAGAAAAAAATCCTTCCACGAGGGTCTTTTGAGTAATTTCCCCTAATTTTTAAAATGTGAACGTGGGGGGTACATTTTGAACAAGATTCTTGGAAAAAAAAAACAATTAGAAAAAATGATTTATAACTTTATATTGGCTCTTTGTCAGAAGAAGTAAAGTTAGTTATTGTACGACAATGAATGAATAGTGCTATGACGGTATGGTGACATGTTGGTGTTTATTGTTGGAAAAATTACTTTATAGTCATTGACAATAACTTTTCTCTCAATGTAGTTCTTGATTTTGTGGGTTATCAAAATAGTCCATTTAGTAAATATTTCTTTTCAAAACAATCACTGAACCTCACTTCAGGCATTTGTCATGATTGAAGTGTGAAAATTGTCCAAACCATTCAAACTCATCATTTTTCATCCAAAAAAATTGGATTTCCAGCATCCCAATTGAGTTTTAGAGACTTCATTCTGACGAAAATGATTTAAAAAGGAAGAAGAAGCCATTTTCAAGTATTTTTTTTCCCAACTATTTTGAAGATTTATGTAAAAAACTAAGAATTTTCAATTGTTTTACTTTTTTTTTTGGATGAAAATCAATCAAGGATGGTTTTTTTGTTGTTGTTTGAAATCATCTACACAAGTCTTTATGTCAAGTTTTAAGTCAATCTTTCCATGTATTTTATTTGGAAAAACGAAAATGGGTGGATTTTACAACGTCGAGGTTATTTTTGAGTTCAATATTTTTATTACTGAGGTTGACATTTTTTTAAACTATGGTCGAACTCAACAATAATTAAAACTGGTGAGCTCGATAATAAATAAAATTGATGGGGTCGACAATACTTACTATTGAGTTCGACAATAATAATAAAAAAATGTTAAGCTCAACAATAAAAATATGGAACTCAAAAATAAAAATTGTTAACCTCGACGTTAAATGAAAATCAATAAAAGTTGTCGACCTCAACGCTATAAAACCCATCCATTTTTATTTTATTTTTTTCTCGAGTTTTTGCAACTAAAATACATGGAAAGATCGACTTAAAACTTGACATAGCGACTTGTGTAGATGATTTAAAAACAAAAAAAAAAAAACATTATTGGTTGATTTTTATCAACAAATAAAACAAAAGTATTGAAAAACCCTAGTCTTTTTCATACATCTTCCAAATGCTTGAAGAAACCTTTGAAATTAACTTCTTCTTCCTTCTCAAATCTTTTTATCTGAATAGAGTGTCCAAAACTTGATCAAGATGCCGAAAATCTAAATTTGTTTTGGACAAAAACGATGAGTTTGAATGATTAGGATAATTTTAACATTTCAATCGTGAGAAATGTCTAGAGTGGGGATCAAGGACTGTATTAAAAATAGGGATTTACTAAATAAACTATTTTATTAACCCGCAAAAGTCAGTGACTAAATTGGAAGAAAAGTTAGCTCCGTGGACTATTCAATAATTTTCCCTTTATTGTTTTTAGAGGATTTGCTCCTCAATTTAGATTAGATTCGAGCCCTTGGCTAGGAACTTAAGGTATGTTTGATTGCATGGAAAGTCACTTTCCATGCAATTTGAAATCCATGGAAAATTAGTAGTGGAAAATAGGTAGGGTTGGAAAATCAAATTCCATTGTTTGATTTCACTTAGATAAAATCATGGAAAAAATATGAGAAAAAAGAAGAAGAGGAGAAGGATGAAGAATATGAGAGGAGGGAGAGAGGAAGAAGAAGATGACGAGGAAGAGGAAAGGGGGAGGATGTGGCGACGGTGGTGGCGGCGACGACGGTGACGGCGACGGTAGCGGCGGCGACGACGAAGGTAAGTGAGAAAGATGGGGGGAAAACGTGGTGGTGGCAGAGGAGGTGAGGGATGGAGAAGAAGAAGAAAAAAGAAAAAGAGAGAGAGAGAGAGAAGGTGGTCGGAGACGGAGCCGACGGCGATGGTGACGACGGTGACGGCAATGATGACGATGGCGAGATTAGTGTAATTGTGGTGGTGGTAGGGAAGAATTGAGGATGGAAAATATGGGTGGATTTCATTTTCCCACCTATATGGGTGGGAAAGTGAAATCCATGACTTAGTGGACTTTTTGAATGGGGTGGAAAATGAATTTCCATTTCCATGTGCAATCAAACACTTGAAAAATATCATTTTCCATGGAAATTGATTTTCCACCCTATTTTCCATGTGCAATCAAATATACCCTTAGTGTAATTGGAACAATGGTCTTATTATATGTGTCTCTCTTAGGCCTAGGAAGAATCTACCATTGATTGCTTTTAGGATTTTGAAGCGCCAACAAGTTAAGTTGGTAAGAATTGTGGAGTGTTTTTCTAACGTCCTAGGTTCTTTGCTGACCAATAATCCTTTACATAAAATAATCATAAATAAATAAAAAACATTAAATCCAAACTCTTGAAAGAGTTGCAAATAATTTGGAAGTCAATAATGTGACAAGGTAAATCTAGATCTTTGACTTTTTAGGAAGTGTTGTGGGTCTTAGATTTTGGTTCAAGGTTATCTAGAGAGATCTAGACTTTCTAAGATTTTTGGAATAATTTGATTATTATTTGAATCTTCAAAGAAAGTGATAGGGTTTTAAGACTATTGTAGAACAGGAATGGCCGAGTATTCAAGCTTGTGTTCAGCTGGAATTTTATACTCAAAATGGCTTAGGCAGCAAGTGTTATGGTAGGGGCCCGCTAAAAATTGTTGTCGATTTTCTCCAAGTCGAAGGTTTAAGATATACTTGGAGATATTTATCGGATAAAATGGGGCATTATCCTGTTAAGGGTATTTCAGTCATTTTCTTTTATTATAAAGTCAAACTAGGAAATGATCATTTTGGACCTAAATGTTTTTAGGTTCTTCTACACCTAGGAAATGATTTCGGGTTTTTATCATGGACATAACACTTGGATCTTCTATCTACTAGAGCTCATAGATTCAATTAAAAATAGTTTGGTGGAAATTAAAAAGAGTCGTGATTAAATGACTTGTCAAGTGGCATACTCAATCGACTTCCTGACATGCACAAGTTCTAGAACTGTAGATTTGTACGTCTCGAGATACATGACTCTCTCAGGATATATTTTATGGGAAAGTGCAATCGTGTATCCCAAGACGTACAAATCTACAGTTCCTGAACTTGTCACATCAGGGAGTCAATTGAGTATCCCATCTAACGAGTCATATTATCACGACTCAATTAAAAATGGGTATCAATGGTGGTTATGATGGTTTACTTTGATATTGGTTGTGATAGTGAAAGAGTAACTAATGGTCAAGTTGGTTATTTAAAATTTTCTAGTAATGGTAAATTGTGATAAAAGAATTGATAGTAGTGATGGACTTTGCCTAGCTAGCTTTAGAGGTTTTTTTAGCCTTTCAATGTCACAAATAGGTTTGTTGCAGGCTATGTTTGACGAAAATTGGTGGTGTTGAAGCTTAGTTTTGGCTACTAAATATATTGAATGTAGTGTTGTAGTCTATTGATTTTAACTAATAAATGGCACAAATTTGTTGTACCAAAATTCATGGATACCACATATATTATTGGTGGTGTTGGTCTACAAGGTCTTTTTTCTTTTCTTCATCATTATGTTATATACTATTTTTTTTTTTAATTTTTTTGTAAAAAAACAAAAAAAACAAAAAAAGGGAAAAAAAGAAAAGTGTAGGGATCCAGAACGGTTTCTCGTACCTAACCAAGGTCAAGTGGCACCTCATTTCATTTCTCATGGCATTTTTATGACCCACCGACCGTATGGATATGTGGTCCATCCCTTTGTAAACCTAGCAGGCCGAAAATCATATTGTTTAATAACTTGTATCCATTAGATCTAAGCTCTTAAAAACGTGTTTAAATTCATTAGAAATCATTCTTAGGACAATGCTATAGTCAGTGGATGCACGTCACCGATCAAATTGATCTTTTGTGTATAGGTTCACTGAGGGATGGACCACATATCCATACAGTCATTGGATCTCAAAATGCCATGTGACATAAGTTGGGGTGCCACCTGACCTTGGCTAGTTACAGGATACCATTTTAGATCCCTACTAAAGAAAAAAATGGAATTAATGATTTTACAAGTAATAAATGTTTAATGGTGGTGGAGGTTCTGTTTTGTTAATTTCCTTACAAAATTGGAAAATTTTAGCAGATTATATAAATAGTGTTTTTGGATTTCTTTCCAAACCCATCATCTTCAACCTCTGGAAAAAAAAAATGCCCTATCTCGTTCTTGAGATTGAATCTTGAAGAAAATAAAATTTTGAGGATGATTAGGTCACCTCTTTAATTTGTTTGTCCCTTATTCATTGAATTTTACAAAATTTTAGGGAAAGAAAAAAACGTCAAAGATTTTGTGATTACCGTTCATGCTTCAATGGTAGAACATTAATAATGTTGTTGTGAGTTTGTAGTGAGTAAATGTTCTATGTATAGTGAGGCTAATTGTCAGACTAAGACATTAATAATGTGAATTGTAGAATATTATATGTGACTATATCTTGGTGTAATGAGTCTTATAAATTCAAATGCGTGTAAGAAGTTTTCTTGTAGGCATGTGTTGTGTCTTTATTTATGGTTTGACATTGTACTTCACATTGATTTAAATAAAATCAAAAGTTCTATTGGTTATTCTCACATGCAATGTTATAATTGCATAATCGCCTTACTCATTACTTATGGCTATTTTATTTGCAAATTCAAAAGAAAATTCAAAGAAAATTCAAAGAAATTTCAATCTCACCAACCACCAACCTTTTTTGATATTAGCCCTCGGCGGCGACAATTTGGCTTTGTTAATCGTTTTGTCTAACTATTTGGAATCTTTGCACCATTTTCATCAACTTGCATCCATTGATGTATAGGTCATTTGTCACAAACAACTTTCTCGTTAGATTAAGATAGTTTGGTCTTCATGCACGAGAACAGCTACTAGAACTAAAAAATAAAAATAAATTCTATTATAATTAGAAATTAGAAATGAATCTTATTAAAATTATAAAATTGTATATATAAGACTATCTAATTAGAATTGTAGATATCCTACATCAAAGACCGAATGATGTAGAGTTTATCTTTCTTGTTCTCCATCTACTTAATCATTCATCCCAACTCATATTTGTTAGAATTAGTTCATCTGTCCATCCTTCTACCTCTTATTATTTGTATTTCTACCATTAATGTCCTCCATTGGTATTTTCAACTAATCATTGTGAAAGTGACTTTAAAAACTCTCATTTCATGTAATGGACAAAGGTGGAATCTCTATAGTGAGTTAATAACCATATTTCCAACTCAAAATCTTCATTTCCTTACAAAAATGAAGAAAAATATATATATTAAGGTCTTTTAGAAATATAGGGGTAATATTTATTACAATACCTAATAGAAGGGACAGATGATATTAAATTTGTATTTTTTGGCAGTTTTTCGCGTGTGGGAATCCTCTACATTGGGTTAGAAGAGTGCCTTTGGGTTGGTCAACATCGATGAAATTCTTCTTGCCCAAGTGCTCAAAAGCTACGAACTTCAAAGCATCCATTGGAACAAAAAAAATAATAATAATAATAATTTGAAGTGCCAACTTGGCAGAGACTTGTTGATCAAAGATAAGACATTAGGGAGATTTCAAACGGTTGAACGTGAAAATATTAGAATGACCATTGAGGTTGATTTAGATAAATTTTGTTTGAAATTTAGAGATAAAACAAATACATATTTTAAAACTACATTTCTTTTTCATGAACAATATTTCACTACGCAGATTTGAAGAATCATTGATTATTCTTACACATGACGATGACTTATAATATATTACAATTGCAAGATGGACATCTTCAAATTTTGAATCTTACAGTTAGCATGATTTCTCATATTAGCTTTATGACTTCCACCATCATCATCGACAAAAGCTCTCATTTGTTTGTGATCTTGCAAATTACCAAATGTAAATATTTGACTGATTCTAGTCTGATACCCTATTTGTTTGCCTTCAACATTGAATCAGATTCAAATGAATCTAGGTTTTTAATTAATACTCGAAAAAGAGTACTACATCCTCTTACATGCCGACGCAATTGTGACTTTTTAACTTTATATTTTTTATCAAATTGTAATCAAAATAATTCTCAACCACAAAAATCCTAATATGATCTTTTTATTTTTATCTCTTATTTCTAATAAGCTTGGGACTTACATAAAGACTTAAAGATGCATTTGTCAAGTTGATTGATTACATGGGTTGGCGGGTAGTACGAAGGACAAATTGATTGATTATGGGCCATGATTTTGAAAATTGTCCGAGAATGAGCTTACTCGTCCAAGTCATCTCTGTATACTTCGTGAACAAGGAGTCATAATCGATATTCCCAATTTAATCATTTTATTTCTTTTCTCCTTTATGGTTCAGATATTTAGAAAAAAAAATGCTCCCATCTCATCTATAAGATATTTGAGATGGATGTGACAATAATCCAAGATTGGAAGTCATGTTATGAGTCCCCCAAAAAAAAAAAAAAAAAAAAAAAGATAAGTGAAGGAGAAGCCAAGAAAACTAATTAATTACTAAATTACTAATTTTCACCATCAAAGCCATTTCAATTTATTATAATTTTTTAAATTAAAATAATATTGGGTCTCCTATGAAGCCAAGTCTTAGCTAAACAAGTGTTGAAGCTTGCTTAGCCGAAGCCAAACAAAAGGAAAAAAGATAACAACCATGCTTTTCTCTAGGGAGGGTGGTGAATTGGTGAAAGAGGCAAGATGTAACCTAAGTAAGGGATAATGTATTTTAATTAACTACAAAAGCTAAAATGACTACCACTACAAGTATATTAATACTACATGCCAAAGATATGGGATATGGTTCAAACAAGAAGAATGGACTTACAAAGGTGAAGGTATTGAGATATTTCCCCCCAAAAATTAAATAAAAAATAAAAAATCTCTTTGGCGTCCCAACTTTTGCTTATTACACCCCAATTTTTTAAAATCATTTATCAAACCTCAATTAAAAATTAATACTCAATCTTCAACCATTACAAATGGTTGGCTCAAATTATAATTTTAACATTACATAGCATTATAATGCTTGCTCAAACAATTTCAATACAATTATGATTAGAATTTCTAAAACCTAAACCCAGAAAATAGAAATCTAACAAAAAAAAAAAAAAAAAGATTCTATTACCACAACTATTTTTGCTAAGAACACCTCAATTCATATGAAATCACCAGAGAATTAGCATAGATCTTAGGGTGCACTTAGTAAAAGTTGGTTGGTAATAAAAACTCTAAAAAAAATAAAAACAAAACAAAAAAAGCGTTTCCATTGGCATTCCAACTTTTACTTATTCACAAATCATTCACTAATTTTTTATTATTTTTAATTGAAATGTAATAAGAAAAATTGGGGTGCCACTAGCAATTATACATTATTATTAATACACAATCCAAAGAAATTCCCCTCTAAAAAGAAATGTAAGTATAAAAGTACCCTACAAAATATTATGGGCAACTCACACTATAGCTGAATTGTTTTGTCTTATAGGCTAAAAATTTCGGAATGAGTTGATTTTTGGTGAGGATGATAAGAAGATCATCCTCACAAAAAATCATCAAATTCCAAAATTTCTAATCTCATCAAAACAAATTCAAGAATTGTAAATTGTCCATTTTTTTTATAAATTAATTTTGATGGGGTTAAATTTTTTTAGAATGTAATGATTTTTGGTGAGGATGATCTCTTTATAATAAAGATAATCCTTACTATAAAAAAAAAAACTTATTTTGAAAATCATATAAAACAAAACAATTCGACTGTGATGTGGGTTACCCTTCTTAATTTGTGGGTGTTTTTATAATTAACAATAATAAAAAAATAAAAAAAATAAATAAAAATAAAAAGTAATGATCTTTGGCTCCTCAGTCCTCTCTCTTCCCAAAAGACTGAAATAAGACAAGAAAATACTTTGGGTGTTTGGGTGAGGTTGTATATATAAGTCTCCCAGCACCTGTCTCATTTCTCATATCATCCCAAACGACACTATCCTCTCCTTCTTCATTGGAAGTGTAAGGCATAAGGACACCCTTGTGTTTTACAAGATAACTCTATAAAACTACTTAGTGGATAGATGGATAGTAATAGAAACAGTTTTCTTGAAGATTTGTAAGTGGGTTGACAAGGAAAGTACTCATCTTTGTAAATCCCATTGTGTTGTGATTTGTGAAGCAAACTATAGTGACTTAGAGACAGAAAAACAACAACACCACCACCAAGGTTTGTTGCTTTCTTCTTTTCTTTTGGAAGATTTTTTATTTTTAACTTGTTGTTCTCAATGTCTTTGTGTTGTTGTTGGAACTTGGAACAGAGGTTGTTGGTTTTGTAGCTTTGGGAGATGAATCACAAAATGAAGTACGTTTTGGTGACTGGTGGTGTAGTTAGTGGCCTTGGAAAAGGAGTCACTGCTAGTAGCATCGGAGTGGTTCTCATGGCCTGTGGTCTTCGTGTTACTTCCATTAAAATTGGTCTCTCTCTCTCTCTCTCCTGTAAAATGTTTTCTCCTTTATGCTTCTTTTCTTTTCTTGTATTTTCTTATTCTTTTTTTTGTTATTGATAGTTTGATACTTTAGTGGGCTTTTTTATTTTTATTTTGGGTTTTTTTCCTTATAATTTCTTTTTTGTTGTCCTTTCTTCCAAGTTCCAACAACTGAAGAGAGAACTGGTAATGGCCTTGTAGGCTTGTACCATTTTTTTTCTCACTAGTGTTAGAGGGATGATGGTTTTTCTTTAATGGGGTATGTTCTTGATTGATACTTCTAGTGGGTTATTTTGAGGATTTTTTTTTCCTAATTTCTTTGGCTTTGTTCTTTCTTCTAAGAACTGAAGAAGAGAATTGGCAATGGCCTCATACCATTTTTTTTCTTCATTTTTTGGCCACTAATAAGTTGCAGAGGTGTGGGTTTTTCTTTAATGGGGTATTTTATTGTTTTAATGGTGGGTATTTCCAAGTAGCACAGAAAAATAAGTTATTTTTCAGTAAGAAAAATGGTGGTTAATTTGGGTTGAGTGGGTTTTTTTTTCCTTTAGCAAAATTTTCACTTACTTCGATCACTTAGCTTTCTAAGAAATTGCTAATTAGATGTGTATAATTTGATTTTCTTTCAGGGGTCTTAATGCCCAACTACCCAAATAACAAAGAATTCAATCTGTGTTTCTAAACTCTCCCAATTCATATATAAATATTATCCACATGTGCAGATCCCTACCTGAACACTGATGCAGGAACAATGTCCCCTTTTGAACATGGGGAGGTTTTTGTCTTGGACGACGGTGGTGAGGTAAAGAAACTTCCTTATGATCACATTCATTATCTGGGTTTGCTACATTGCTTTGACTCTACGAATCCTCTAGTCGTTGTTAGGCTTTGTCGTGGGAATGGGTTTGGATTGTTTTTTAAAGGGTAAAATTACCATTTCAGGCTCACTTTTCATTTTTAATTCCCAAAACATTAAGAGCGAGATCGCAGGTATTTCAAAGTGACAATCTCGCTAAAAAGTATCAACCTGCGAGATAGTCACTTTTATAACCACTTTTCAAATGAATATCAGCGATCTCGCTACCTTATATCAGCGAGATCGTCACTTTGAAATACCTGTGATCTTGATCTTTATGTTTTGGGTATTAAAATGAATAGTGAGCCGGAATCAGAATTTCGTAAAAAGTTGAGCACATTTTTGGAAATTTATCTTTTTTAAATTTGGATACAATTTGCGTCTTAAATTTACAAATTTAAGTCCCCCTTTTTCAATTTTTTTCCTCCCCTTACGTGAAAGATCACTGGTTTTATTTTGTTGATTCCAAGCCTTCTATGTAAAGTGGTGAAAGTGACAATTACATGCTTCACAGTGACTGTTTTTCGGTGTTTTGAAGGTGGACCTGGACCTTGGAAACTATGAACGGTTCCTCAATATTAAGTTGACCCGTGACAACAATATCACAACTGGGAAGATTTACCAGGTAATTGTTTAATTGAACATCATCTTGTTTTATGTGATGGATAGAGAATCAGAAGGTAATAAGGCCTGGCTGAAGCTTAAAGCTTACTTGAGCTACTAACTCTTTTTCTTCATGTATAACAGTCTGTAATCGACAAGGAGAGACGAGGGGATTATTTGGGAAAAACTGTACAGGTGTGTTTCAATTGTTACTTCCAAACCTCAATAACTTTTATATGATCCTGAATTTTATATATGGTTTTCGTCTCCTAGGTTGTTCCTCACATTACAGATGCCATTCAAGCGTGGATTGAGCGTGTAGCTATGATACCCGTGGATGGTAAAGAAGGCCCAGCTGATGTTTGCATTATAGAATTGGGGGGAACTATTGGTATGTTAAGAGCATCACTCTTGAAATAATGGGTGCATGAAATAGTTTTGTGTATTTATTAATAAGAGAATTTCTCGATGCAGGGGACATAGAATCTATGCCATTTATTGAGGCATTAGGCCAATTTTCGTATCATGTAGGTAAGGAAAATTGTGTATGCTCTTTTGTCATTCATCTTATTGTTTTCAAAAATCACTTCACTTTTATATTCCTTTCATGTAATTTCATCTTCCACAATTGATGCTCTCTCAGGCCCCGGGAACTTCTGCTTAGTTCATGTCAGTCTTGTGCCTGTTTTGAACGCAGTTGGGGAGCAGGTATATAAACTGAATGTTAAATGCAAACACGGGAAATATATATAAAGATATAGTGTTGGGTTTTGTGGACTTAAGATATGACACAAGATCTTGACCGTGTAAGCACAAAATCCAATGGTTGAAAATTATCCTCGAGATTAGTGTCATTGTGATATGTATTGTTGAGATACGCATAAAATCTTAACTGTTGGATATTGTTTTTACATGATGAAGATCTTATGTCATTTCTTGAGTCAATGGAACCCCACCCACATATATATATATAGACTCATGAAGAATGACTCATGGAAAAAACACATGATCCCAATCGTGTAAACATGAAATCCAACGGTTTAGATTTATCTTTGACATAAGTATCCTTGAGATTTGTGTTATCTGAATATTTATAAATCCCGACCGTTGTATTTCATGTTTAGATCATGTGTTTTCTCAAGAGTAATTCTTCATGAGTCACCAGATCCCAACCCATATGTATATATAGGAGTTACATGGACAAATAATCTATGGGTTTAAGCATGGACTTATTTGCAAAATTTTGGCTTATAAGCATTATTATGTATTGGCTCTGATTAGTTCTGTGATTACGTTTTCTGCTTTCAGAAAACAAAGCCAACCCAACACAGTGTACGGGGACTAAGAGGATTGGGATTGACACCTAACATCTTAGCTTGTCGCAGCTCAGAGGTCTCCATCTTGCTCTCACCTTATTGTTTCTATTTGGTTTTAGTCATAGTAATCTCAATTTTCCAAATTTGAATTTCTTGGACAGGCTCTGGATCAAAATGTGAAAGCAAAACTCTCTCAATTCTGCCATGTACCGGTACTATGACCAAAACATTGTTGCTAATCCTTTTGTATTCGTTAGAATTAATGATATAAGGTGGTATTCAAGAGGCTAATTATAGTAAGGTACTTCTTCCCCAGGCAACAAACATCGTTACTCTCTATGATGTTTCCAACATTTGGCATATACCTTTGCTTTTAAGAGTAAGTTGTTTGATAACAATTTGTTGTTCATTGTCAGCTGCAATTATCTCTTCTTATAACAATTATGTGGAATTTTATTCTCTTAAATAGGATCAAAAGGCACATGAAGCAATCTTGAAGGCACTGAACCTTCGCAGGTTTGTCCAAACTTGCTTCCCATTTGATTTATTGCCCTTTTTTTGCTTGGGTTGAACTCTATTGCAATTGTTTACCATGTGATGGTCCCTTGCAGTGTTGCTAGAGAGCCTGCTCTGGAGAAGTGGACTGCTAGGGCAAAGCTTTGTGACATGTTGCATATTCCTGTGAGTCCCAAACATTTCTGGTGCTCAAAATGTAGTTTCATGATCTGATTACTGCAAGTACTCATACATGACTTTTCTCACAGGTCAGAATTGCCATGGTTGGAAAATATACTGGTCTTTCAGATTCTTACCTCTCTGTATTGAAGGTGAATGTGGTTTCCTATCGGTATTCTCTGATTTCTTTATGCTATAGACATTTCCGTCTTTTTCACTTAATTTATTTCTTAGATGTTTACATTCAACGCCTTGGTATCCATATAATAAAGATAGGGACACATATTGGTGTCAGAAACTCACACCCATAATACATTTTTATCAAATATTTTTGTTGGTAGATGGAATAATTTTAGATAAGCTGATAAACATTATTGAATTAAGATTAATTTGTCTAATATGTGTCAGTATATGTTCTACATGTGAGTATGATACACTCTGATAAAAATTCTTTGGAGGACAATAGTGTCACCACAAGGTCATTCAATGAGCTCCACATGACCCAAAAGGTCTTTGTAGTACATTTCTTCTATTCTACTCCCTCATGAAGTACAAGGCATGGAAAATTCGTTTTGTAAGTGTCCTCATTTAATAGTTTGTTGTTACATAATGTCCTCCTTGTCTTTATGTGGTAGTTTCTAGTCTACTCTCCCTCATGAATTACAAGGCATCGAAAAATCTTTTTGTTAGTGTTCTTATTTAATAGTTTGTTATTATGTAATGTCCAGTTATCTTTATGTGGTAGTTTTTTGTGCCCTTTATGGATCCGACACTTCTCAATACTTGTGGTTACTTTTTAAATTGTTGGTTTGAATTGTCTCTGGCATTTTGTACTTCTCACTTGGTGTTGTATTTGCATCTGGAAGTTAAAATTAAGAAAAAGTAATCTCTTATTACTATATTGTCCGTATTTTTTTAATTTCTATTAGAAAATGATCCAGCTAACATCATTTCATGGGTCCTCAAACTCAATGGAGGACCATGTTAACTAGCCAATGTAGTAGGTTTTGACTTATAAAGTTGGCATCTTCCCTTTCCTTCGGAAAAGTTCTCTTAACTTTTCAAAGAGAACATTTGAACGTAGTTATCCTGTTACAAATATCATGAAAGTCTTTTTCTCTTTAGGTTTGATAAGTTTAGGAAAACATTTGTTTCTAGACCATATTGTCATTTAGTTATGTTATTATGAGTGTGTAATATGCAATTAGCTTTTGACATTTGAACCTATCCTTTCATGTTCTTCCTCTCATATTATGAAAACATGTTTCATGTTGTAAATACAAAATCAGGATTTTATTAGTTGCTTTTTGGCTTAAATCATCATCATCTCTAGAGTTCTAATTTGCGTCGACTGCCATAAGTCTCATCAGCTAATAATATGTCATGCAATGACATAAAACAACAGACCTTCTCATGAACATGAGCTCATGGTTGAGAAATTATAACACCTAGTTCTATAATTATTGAAGGCATATCCCTGCAACCAAGGTAGCATAAGAGATTTGAATAAAATAATTGATTTGATTGTTTTGTGGTGTGATCTTCTGATCCAAACTTTTACCAACTTCATTATTTGTCGTACCCTCAAATATTTCTCCAATGTTCTTATGACCCTAATAATAATTATTATTATTTTACTTTTGATATATTTTTCAAATTTCTTGTTACGCAATTCTGTAGCACCAAGATAAAATAAATTAATAAAAGAGAGGTCAATTGTCATAAAGCATACTTAACTTATAATAATTCACCTACCGAACATATAACCATGTTTATTTTGCACATATGTAAGTATTTATGAGCCCATTTATTCAAATGTGCTTTTTAAGTGCCAGTTAATTGGAAAAACTATATTGTCTGCAGGCCCTTTTGCACGCTTCTGTTGCTTGCCGTAGGAAACTTATAGTGGAATGGGTTCCAGCTAGTGACATTGAAGATGCTGCCGCTAAAGAGGTTACTACCGATATTGGTCTTACATATTTTTTTTTTAATGAAATTTCTTTTGTTGACAATTGGAGAAATGTTTTGTATTTGTAGACTCCCGATGCCCATAAAGCTGCATGGAATCTATTGAAGGTAGTTCAAATGTTAGCGGATTGGCTGAGTTACAGTGCTGTTCTGTTTTTTATTCCCGTCTATATTTATTGTCTTCGGTTTCTTGGTTACACTTCAGGGTGCAGATGGTGTTATAGTTCCCGGAGGATTTGGCGATAGAGGGGTGCAAGGGAAAATTTTAGCAGCAAAATATGCTCGAGAAAATGGAATCCCATTCCTTGGCATTTGTTTAGGGATGCAAATTGCTGTAATTGAGTTTGCACGCTCAGTACTTAATCTGAAAGATGCTAATAGCACTGAGTTTGATCCTGAAACTAAGAACCCTTGTGTTATATTTATGCCTGAGGTATATATTTATTTGGTTCTTCCATCCATACATACATATACCCATATTTCCTAATTGTATTTTCCTTTGTCTGCATTGACCAAGCTATTTTCTGCTCAATGTCACAGGGTTCGAAAACTCATATGGGAGGCACCATGCGTCTTGGATCAAGAAGAACATACTTCCAAGTTCCTGACTGCAAATCTGTGAAGTTGTGAGTATTATGACTCCCATTATCATCTTTTTATGTTCATTCTGTTGCAGTGTTCTTGAAGGCCATTGAGACTTACAACACAAGGCTCTTCACAAAAATTCCTTCTTGTTTTTATAAAAAAGATGTGTAGAAGCTCATGAAGCATATGGCTTGTCCATTCAATCTCTGAGAAGGGCAAATATCCCACACATTGTACACTTTTCTTAGAGTCGGATTATACTTACTCTCTATTTGTACTCCCCCTTGTGAGGCTCATATTGATTTTGTGTTATATGGTTCAACATTAAATTGAGTTTTCGTCACTATGGTAGTGCCAAAAATCAATCCCTTATCATGTTGCTTACTGTATTGATAGTTAACTTGAACGGTTCGGTTGTTCAATTTCATGTAGTTGAGAATTGTCAGAAATGAATGGACTGTTTTCATATGAGAATGATTTCTTCAATATGCATAACTCACTATGATCAGCATATAGATGTATGGTGTACACCTTTGACATGAGACACACAACTCAAACTATAGGCCACTAAAGCAAGCTTATAGAAGATATGACGTGCAACATGATAATAATATCCTAAACTAACATTCTTCATGTTATTTAATCTATGTGATCTCTTTCTGTTTTAGATATGGCAATGCAAACTTCGTGGATGAGCGACATCGGCATAGATACGAGGTATGAGTCATTGACGTAGATAAGCTCTGAACTTTTTATTTCATATTGTTCTGTTTATGTCATGTGATGGTCCACACTCCACACTAGGCTTTAGCATGAGATAATTTTAATTTGTCTTATGTAGGTCAATCCTGATATGATTTCACAACTCGAAAGTGCGGGTCTATCTTTTGTTGGCAAAGATGAAACTGGTCAACGGATGGAAGTAAGTATCTTTCTCAGAAAAATATGGGAGATTCTATTGCCACACCAATTTTTGCTAAGAACACCCCAATTCATATGTAAATCACCAGGAATTAGGACACACATCTGGGGTGTTGTTAGTAAAAGTTGGTGTGGCAATAGAAGTTCTTGAAAATATTCACCTCACAATATTAGTTTTGAATGATTTATACATCAGTCACTGATGGTTCTGACTGGTATACCGCCTCTGCAGATTGTTGAACTGCCTTGTCATCCATACTTTGTTGGGGTTCAATTCCATCCTGAATTCAAATCAAGACCCGGAAAACCTTCTGCACTTTTCTTAGGTATTTGTTTCACTCATCTCAAATTGTCTTTGATAAAGAAATGGACTTTCTTTTCTTTTAGAAGGCATTTATTGTGGAATTGTTAACTAATGAGGAGAGTATCCATCAAAAAATAACCTATATAGGACATAAAATAATGGAAGGTTGATTATGGAGGTTTGAACATTTACAATGTAAGGATGACAATGGTGGTGATGATCAATGGTTAATCTCATGTGTTTTTTATATTTGAATACTTTGATTCAAATCTAATCTTAACCCAAACGATTTGAATCTTTAGGTACAAATCTCTTTGGATAAAATTCTACGATTAAAGTACAATCCACAATTTGAATCCTAGGCTCCAATAAGATCTTACGATTTGAATACATACATACAAGGCACAATTTTTAGGTGAAAATAATATCTCCTTCAAGTGTACCCTTTTGTTCCCCTAGTGACAAGAAATGCATGCCAAACATGCAATTTGAAATTTGAGAATTAAGACAATTGATGAGCTATGGAAGTTTTTTTTAATTTGACAATATGAAGTAATGCAGTCGAGGACGTGGGTCATCCTAACTGCTTTTTTTTTTTCCCTTTCTAGACTACTTACTATCTTTTATTTATATAAATTGAGAGTTATGTTTTTTGTACATAACCTTGTATAATATGATGAATTATGGAGAAGCCACACATATTATTTATTTTTTAATATTTTAATATTACTTACATTTTCTATTAAAAACAAAAATATATATGCATCTTGCCTTTCAACAATTGAATCCTTATTCAACTCAAACCCCTACTCAGGATTTTATAGTCCAATTAGAACGACATTGGTGATGGTGGTGGTGGTGGTCTGAACATAATAGTCTGCCATTTTTAGCTCATATTGAACTATTTTTTTCATTTGATTATTGGGTTCTTTTGAATTTTGGACTGTTTCAGGAGGCTGAAATAAATTTATCAATGACAATATTAAGTCCTGATCGAATAAATTTGTATGTTTAATGTAACAGGACTTATATTAGCATCGTGTGGCCAATTGGAAGATTTCTTACAGCACAAGGCAACGACAAAGATCAGCATGAGTAATGGACTGACAGCTGTGAAAGTGTACCAAAATGGGAATGCAAATAAGCTCACCAATGGGTTATTAAACAGTGTGTATGTTAATTATAATGGCAATGGAAATGGTGTGCACTTGTGAACAAGAAGTGGTATCATATTTTATTTTATGATCATGTTGTGTTGTGTCAATTTTGTTGACTGTCCTCTAGATTGTGATATGTATAGTAGTAGTATGGATAGAGGTTTTAGCTCTCAAGGGACTGATTGGTGTAACAGCGCTGGTTCTGAGCTTTTTAAACGGGACAGCCTGTTAATTTCGAGTAAAATACGGTGAAGGGTGTAGAAATTTTCTTTCTTGTCTAGACTCTTGGACTTAAATTTCCTTAATTTTGTGATGCCATTCATTCCCTGTACATTTGAAAAAGTAAAACTTTATATATAGCAAGGAAGAGTATGTGAGAGCATATTTATTATGTATTAATTGGGGCCATAATTGAAAGTTAAAAAGATGAGTAACTTGCATGCTTGAATGTTATATATGAACAAATGAACTGAACTAGCGAATCGAACTGACCAAGCCAAGCCAAGCATGAATCAAATTATCCTTCTATCCCTATGAACGGGTCCATTCTTAGAGTGACGAATCACAAATCTGAATTCTAACCGACAAATGAGGTACCGTAGTTTTGAAGTGTTCTATTTGTATAGTGAGAAAGTTGACCCCAACCTGCAAGACCAGAATGGCATACATAAAGCAACTTCACTAGAGTGGATCACGATGACTAAAATCCAGATTCGGCCCTGCTAAGTGTGAGCATTGTTGTGACCTCGTGTTAAAAGCAATAATTCCAAAGCACCACCTCTACATCAACATCACCATGTATGCTTTTCTTGATTCAATTATTAAACCAATATACAGTACTAAGAATAGGACTTGGCCCCGGCAGTGGTGTGCCTTGAGCAAGACATGATGGAAGTGTCAACAATCACTGGGCATGCGTACTCAACAAGGCATGTAGGTTGAGATAGCTTTGACATTATTTTTGACACAAAACACATCTTGAGTGGTGAGTGTTGGTTCTACACTACAAAACTATACATGACCCTCAGTTTGATATCATCTGAATGGGATGGCCATTATCCCAGGCATTGACTATTGAGCAACTACCAAATAATTCATTTGTAAGGCAAAATGAACATGCGGTAGCCCCCCAAACCAGCTTTATATAGTCAAGAATGCATATGAACTTGATAAGAATCTTATCTGTATACTTTATTCTTCTCTCTCTCTCTTCATGAATTTCTGTAGTGGAGATAAATTAAAAAATGGACTTTTCTAACCGCAAACCGTGTTTGAGGTGCTCCATCAAACTAGGACCGAATTGAGAGGAAAAACGCAAATTTCCTTGATGTCGTCGGACATCAGTGTGGGAGCAAAGAAAATTTACTTCTGAATGCAATGTTATCAACCAAAGATCGGCCTGCCAAATGTTACTGGAGGGTCCTCATTCCCAATAAGGAAACCAAATGGAGGAATCAAACTCAATCCAAGAAATAACCAGATGGACTTGTCATGAATAATGTTACCTTGACATGGCGTGGTTGGCTTGCCCAAGTATGCATTTTGACATACTAGACACAACGTGAAAAAAACTCATATTCAATGGCCCAAGGCGTCGAATTTTGTAAAATTTGATGGACCATGATGTCAAAATTTTCATTGTCGAATCTTTTCTTCTGATGGGTCGAACTGTCAAATTAATGGAGGATGGGAGAAATTTGACGGCTCTAAGCCATCAAATCTAGGGAACATCACAAATTACATTGGCCCTAGGCTGTCGAATTTTAGAGAGAATTTTGGTCTCTAAACTTCACGGGCCTTAGCCCATCGAATTTTCCCCTAGAAAACAGTTTTCACATAGAGAGAGTAGTTGAGGTAGTTAATCTGTTAAAAGCACGAGTCCAACTGTGCTGATAGAGATCCACTTCACATGAGCAATGGATGTGTGTCAAATTGAACATATGATAGCACACCCAAATGCGATAAATGATAACTACGAACATCTTGAGATACAAATCAAGTGTTTCAAACTCTAAATAGAAAATCATTTGAAGACAAAAAGGTCCACGATTTTTAGTAACTTATGCCTTACTCAGTCGAAATTCATATTGATTTTAGTGCCCAAAATGCAATCACGGGTCCTCATAAACGAATCAGGGAGTGATCAACCACAAATTTGGTTGAAACAAGAAAGTCACAAAGACTGAGGCAGGAACAATATTTTGTACCCACAAAGATGTTCGACAAACAAAATTTTCTAGAAATCCATTTCCTCGGGAATCCCTAGGAGTATTATTCCATCTCAACTGTTGGTTTGATGGAGACTCTCAGGCATCGATTGAGGCTAGATTATTATTATTTTTTCCCTTTCAGCTGATATAAACATCAATATCAACTAGGGATGTCGATGGGTACTTGATTACCTCATGTATTCTAAACAAATTAGTCAATTTTTGGCCCACTATCATGGACTCTATCATTCTACAGTTTGGTCATGGGTGATCCTCTTAGAGAACCAATAAGAATCAAGTCTCCTTCAATCAACGAATGTTGGGCATAGTGACCTGAGCCTCTCTCCAAAATGAGAGAGGTCTTGAGTTCAAGTCCTCTTGTTGGTCACACATGGATATTTATCCCGTCTTGGCTGGCGTATGTAGTGGGATCGATGGGTGAGCTTGGGCCAGACTTGGGTGAGCCCTAATCCCGCCATAAAGATGTCGGTTCTACCCAGACTAGCCCTATACTATTATTATTGGGCCTAAATTGGCTAAGCCCTAGCCCGATTCTAACGGGCTTGGGCTTGACTCAGGCAAAATAAAATAATTAAAATATAATAATAAACAAATATTTTTCAAATATTTTTTTTGTGTGTACATGCTTAAAGACTATCCAATCGAAGTTGAAATTAATGTCTTATTAGACAAAATATTTTACTTTTATTAGAAAATATTTTTCTAATTAAATATGTTACAAATATTTTTATAAGATTAAGTAGTGGGCGGGAACTATGAGTACCTAACCCAACCCGGATTCAAACGGGCTGAAAATTATTCAGCTTTACCCTACCTCTGCGGGCTCAATATGGAAACTCTAGCCCTTGTTTTCTTGGCTGGCCTGGGCTCAATTGACGCCCTTTGATATATGTGGTTTTGGGATATTGCATGGGGATTTTGGTGAGATATGGTGTTCTAAGAGGCCAGTTGTCTCACTTAGTCACCCCCAGTCGGGCCTTAGGGTCCGGACACCCCAACTATAAATATAAAAAAAAAGAAAAAAGGAATTAGATCTCCTTTGGTGTCCGAGTAGTAGATTTATTTTTATTAATTTATAAAATATTAATAGTCTAATCAAATAAATCAATTAATATTAAAACTTAAATGTACCATAATTAAAATTACAAGCTAAAGAAAAAGTGCAATCCATTTTTTTTAAAGACTTTTTAATAAAAGTCAATTAATGTTTCCTATTTCTTTTCAATTTCAATTACAAATATTATCGAAATCATAGTTTTGTTTTCAAAAGTTAGATTTGCTTGAAAAATCCATTGTTGGTATCAATTATCAAGAGGAAGTACATATTAATTGTTTTTTTTTTTTTTTTTTTTTTAATTCAAAGCCTATTTTATCAATAGGGCATAAAATGAGCCATATTTTATTTGGAATCTGAGTGACTCGAAACTTAATTTAGCGGGTTTGGGTCCTTGGAGTAGATTCGAATAAAAAATAAGTTGAATATGATTTGATGTCCCATGATCCGAGTTGGATTTGGAATGATATGGATCCATACATATATCGACCTAAATCCGAATAATATATTCTTTTGAAAATTATATTTTCAATATTTTTTCTACTAATTTAATATAACATAAATTCTTATAAAATAAAGAGTCATGCTGGAATGACCTCAAGTTGGAACTTCTTATCACATTTTTGAACGTCAAGAAGTGTGATGTGAGGCTCTAGCCTGAGGTCATTGCAACATTATTCTCAAATAAAATGATTATAAGGATAACACAATAGTAACTAGCAATTAACAAACAAGTGTAGAACACAAATATTTGAAAGATCCAAAATTATTCGACCCAACCTGAATCAAAGCAATTCAGACAGGTTGGATTCGGATATGGATTAAGTAAAATCAAATGATTTGCATATGATTTATCTAATAGGATCAAAATCAGATTCTCAATTGGGATCATACACGGATATACTCCAATCTAACCCATTGAAACCCTACTTATTGGATGCCCATTTTTTTTTTTTTTTTTTTGTGTTAAAAAATAATTTATCCGATGTTAATTGTGGGATCGATTCTGGTTATAAGTGTAACACATCGAACCGGAACTGATATTTTGTTTGGTTTTTCGGTTATTACGTGTATCGGTATACATGGAACCGAACCGAAACTCACAGAACTTAAACCGACCCGTGTTTACTGCTTTATTAAGGTTTGACTGTTCCAAGTGTAACATATAGGAACTAGAACAGATATTTTGTTTAGATTTCGGTTGTACGTGTATCGGTATACATGGAACCGAACCGAAACCCACTGAACTTAAACCGACCCGTATCCACCTCTTTATTAAGGTTTGACTCGTTCATTTCAGGTGGGATTGGTCGAGTCAAACATGACTCTATGAGCACTGATCCGATCCCAGAATCCGGTTCTCAACACCGTGTTAAAATTTCGTGAATTTTTTTTCAAACAAATCTCCGACTGCCCAGCAGACACACAGAAGAATCGAACTGAGTCGACGTCTCACTTTCTGGGTTTGTTTCAGACATTTTAGGTCTCCATTAATAACAAAAGAATGGCGAATCTGTCTAGGAGAACATCTCCCTTGTAAACGAGAGAGATCAACTGAGGAGATAACTATAATTTCTTCTCCAATCAATCCTGCAAATCTGTTATATAATAATGTTGAAATTGAGAGCTTTTCGTCCAACTAACGACAAGATCGTAAGAATTCAGCTTCATCCGACTCATCCATGGCTCGTCACTGCAGATGCATCAGATCACGTTTCTGTTTGGAATTGGGAGCATCGCCAGGTTTTATTTAATTTAATTTTCTTTCCTGTAATTTCTTGCTTTCTTTCTCTCTGCTTCAAATCTTGTGTTAGATCTGAATCTGATGTTATTTTTCTTAATCTCCAGGTGATCTACGAACTAAAAGCTGGTGGCGTTGATGAGAGGCGTTTGGTTGGAGCTAAATTGGAGAAGCTCGCTGAGGGAGAGTCAGGTTGAACAATATATATATATATATATATATATATATATATATATGTAAATTAGTTAATTAATTTTTGTTGTTGTTGTAATTTGAGCAAGTACTTGAAATGTTGTTTGATTGCCCACACATTCTAATAACTTGGTCGATTTTTTCTCACATTCATGAAATTAATATTAGAAGACACATACCTTGATTGAAGATTTGTCTCAAACATAGAGTTTAACTATATGCATCTTTCTTCAATTTGGGTTCCGAATGGCATTCTATTTTTGGTCGGACACCTTGGACAGAGTTTTGATAATATGATCATCTAATTTCTTATTCATTGTGATTTTGCTTCTTCTGTGTGATCCAATTTCTCTTTTTGATAAGTAGTGTGTTCCCATTTCTTTAGTCTTTATGTACCCATTGGAGTATTGGACCCTTTAGAGTTGCCAAAGCTCAATCTTCATCTCTAGAAGTTGACACTTATGGAAAATGATTTCATATTTCCATCTGTGATTTGTTGGAGAGAGGAATATGAGAGAACCTTTGAGGGAAAGGAGTACTTGATTCACAATAGTCTGTCTAGTTAAACGTTAAAAGTCCGAGAAACACGAAAAGATCTGATTTAAGCTTCACCATACCTTGAAATCTAAAAAAAAATTGCTTTTTTTTATTATTAAATAGAGTACTACATACTCTATTTTTCCGTAGATAACTCAGTTGCCCTAACTTTTATTCTTCTTTGTCTAGTGTAAATTAACAATGGTAGATAAAAAAAATTGGTCTAATCGTGAATAACTGAAAAACCAAGAGAGATTCCATAATCCATAGACTCCATAAGGAAAATCAAAGCTTTTTAGATATGAGATTGAGAGACGAGGGGGATCACAAACCCTAACCTTCTCGTTTTTGAAGTGCGTCCTGATGTTTCCTAGGTCCTTGTCCACTCTGAGCCTCTCCTGCCCTTTGTTCTGACAATTTCGAGCATTGCTTATGAAGATGGAGAGACCTTTTTTACCAGACACGGCCATCTCCTCTCAAATCCAATGAAGGATCAAACACCACTCTTTTACAAATATAAATCCAAGATTCCTCTATCAAATTTTCAAGTTTCTTCTCAGATCCAAATGAAGGAAACCTAAATCTTGCGAGGAAAGATGCCCTAGAAACAACTAGGATGTATTATGGTTGCACGAGAGGCTAGTTTAATAGTTTTTACTGTGTGATGGTTTTTAGAGAAGACAATAGAGAGTAAAGTGTTTTCTACTTTTGAAACTAGAAAGTAATTATTTTTTGCTTTTTAAAAAGTTATGATTTTTTACTTTTGAAAAGTAGATTTTTTTAGTAATCCAAAATAATTTTTTTTTTTTTTTTTTTGCTTTTCAACTTTTAAAAGTAAAATAGTTACTTTTTTAAGCGTATCTAAACAGACTTTTAGCGTCATAGCTCTCATATTTTTATGCTCTAAGATTATTATGGAATTTCGAGGCTTGTTATAGTCTAAGATTCATGTGAGAGATACATGTTTCTCCATGGCAGTCCCCCTCACTCCCATCATCATTACTGAATGGGTCATTGTAGCAGGTTGGTCTCCTTTGTAATTTTCCTCTATGCTTAATATATCATCTTACTTAGCAAAAAAAAAAAAAAAGAGAGAGAGTGAGAGATAGGGTTGGATGGCGAGATATTATTCTTGTTGTTTACCCCCAGATTCAGGATAAGACATAGATGATGATGAATCTCCATTTTTGTTAGTCGATGGGAATAAAATTCATTGGAGAAAAATAAAATGGAAGAGACAAAAAAACAAGGAAAAACATAAAGTAAAGGGTGGTAAAAGAAACAACTTCTCTAGATTCTACTCTTTTCTACAAGCGACCATTTTAGCGACTCCCTTTGCTAAGACATCCAATCTAGCATTATTTCCTTTGTAGTGTTTTCGAACAACTAGGTTCTTTGTGGTTGTTTATGTTACTCTAAGATTAGGGACCCTTTTACAAACGTGTAAATGGTAGATTTCAAAAAGCTATTGCCTTGATGCCATCATGGAAAGTCATGTTAGATGATCTAATCAGAGTTGGAACATGATCATGCTATAGCCAACTAAAATCTTACCATGCTTTTAAGTAGAGGGATTTAGATTTGGTGGTTATGGAGTAGATCCTTTGATTGGGATGGTGCTTGTCCTAATGGCGGAGGATTTTGGTACAATATCAATTGAATTGAGAGAATACTAACTTGATTAATTAAAAAGCCCAAATTAGGCTTTAAAGGGATTACATAGTCTAATAAGTGGAAAAGATTAAAAGGACAAAAGACATAAAATACTAATAAAATAGAGTTATTCAATACTCCTCAAGTTGGTGCGTGAATATCGACAACTCCCAACTTGGACAAGACACTTTCAAAGGCGGTTTTGCTAACACCTTTGACAAGAATATTGGCAAATTGCTGAGATGTGGGAACAAAAGGGAGTACAAATCTGCCTAGAAACAATTTTTTTTTTTATCAGTAAAGATAATTTTATTAAAAGAAGGGAAACGAAGGGGGTCGAGTAGACCAACCCAAAACAAAGACAAGAAACAAGAAAAGAACAAGCAAACAACAAACAACAACAAAAACAATCACAAAAATCTCACGACAACGAACAGATCCTGTCCCATCTCACAAAAAAGTCTTCAAAGAAAATCCCCCTAAACTTCTTATAAAGTTTGCTCCAACAAAACAAAAGCTCCACAACAGCAAGAACTAATCCTTACCTCGTAACCTCTTTCCCTTAAAAAATGCATTGATTGCGATGTTTCCAAATTGTCCAACAGATTGCGAAAAGAACCAGGAACCAAAGAATCTGTTTAGACGACAAGAAAGATCCCCCTTACGACAGCTAAGACTCCAAAGCTGACTTGACTGAGCTGGGAAAGTAACCTACGATGCCAAACAATGATAAGAAATGCGACCAGATGTGATGAGCTACCCGACAATGAATGAGTAAGTGGTCCATTGTTTCCGCCTGAGATCTACACATGCAACATTGATTTGGCGAAATAAAGCTTCTTCTGATCAACTGATCTAAAGTAACAATTCTCCCTAAAGTCGCCATCCAAATAAAAGTCGAAATCTTCGGAGGAATTTTACCACCCCAAACAAAAGAGACAGGAAAAGACGTTATTGTACTCAGAGCAATACAATCATAGACTTCACCGTAAATTTCCCGTCCCTCGAACCACCCCACTCTCTGATCCTCCAAGGAACTCTCCCTGGTACTGTTCTCCAACAAAGAAATTAACTTCTCGAGATTATCCACCTCCCAATCATTAAAAGATCTTCTGAACCCAAAATCCCAATTAGCCACCCCATTATCAAAACTTCTGAAATACGAGATGACTTGATTCTTTTTCAAAGACAGTGCAAAAAGATCTGGGTAAATATGCTTCGTCCTATCATACTGAATTAGATTTGTTGTTATATTAATAGCTAATTTATTATCATAATATAGCGAAAATGAGACTGTTACTAGAAGACACAAATCAACTAGTAAAGTCTTGAGCCACAACAACTCACACTCCAAGGGCCATAGCTCTGTATTCTGATTCAACACTTGACTGAGAAACCACATCTTGCTTCTTGCTGTGCCAAGTTACCAAATTACACCAACTTTAGTACAATACCCTGAAGTAAACTGTTTATCAGTTATTGAACCAGTATAATCTGCATAAGTTCATGCCTTAATGCGAAGATGACCATGATTACTGAACAAGATACCTTGACCAGGATATCCCTTAAGATATCTAAGAATACGATGGACAATAGTAAGATGAGATGTGCGAGGAGAGTGCATAAACTGACTTACAACACTAACAACATAAACAATGTTGGGAAGGGTCATAGACAAGTAGATCAATTTTCCCACAAGACGCTAATACTGGCCAATATCCAACAAACACTCCCTTTCAAACTCAACCAACTTGTGATTTTGCTCAATAGGAGTATGGCGGGACGAGAACCAAGCTGACTGGAGTCACTGAGTAAATCAAGGACATACTTACACTAAGAGATAAAGATACCAGAATGGGACCGTGTAACCTCAATTCCCAAAAAATAACAAAGATGCCCAAGATCCTTAATCTTAAATTGATGTTGTAAGTAAGATTTTACCTCTACAATACCGTCACAATCATCTCCAATAAGGGCAATATTATCCACATAAACAATTAGAGCGACAATTTTGCCTTGGGAGTGATTGAAGAAAAGGGTATGATCAACAAAACTCTGATGAGAACCAAACTGATGTATGACCTTAGTAAAACACTCAGACCATGTGCGAGGAGACTGCTTTAGTTCATAAAAAGAACGGTAAAGACGACAGACATGTCCAGAAGAGACAGCTGCAAGAAAATCAGGAGGTTGGACCATATAGACTTATTCCTGAAGATCATCATTAAGAAATGCATTCTTGACATCTAACTGAAATAGGGACCACTCTCTGATAGTAGAATATGACGATATTTTCCTTTCTGATTGACCATTTTGCCGAGGGGTCTTAACATTAGACATTTGATGTTCAATGTCAGACTCTAAACAAATCTTCAATACCTCATTATAAGTGTATTCTGTACCATGATCAGAACGGAAAGTCTAGACGGTGCAACCAAACTGGGTATGAACTATAACAAGAAATTGCTTGAAGATCCCATATATTTCATTCTTGTGTTTTATACCCAAGTGGTATGACTGTGGTCATCGATGAACATGATAAAATAACGAAATCAAGAGTGGATGTGACGGGTGAAGGACCCCACACATCAGAGTGAATTAGGTTAAATAGAGTAGGTGTAGTAGTATTCACACTAATAGGATAATAAGAATGATCATGTTTAGCTAATTGACAAGTTTCACAAGAAAAACCAAGCAAATTAGTATTATTAAATAAAGTAGGGAACATGTGTTTCAAATATCCAAAAAACTATGGCCTAAGCGTAAGTGCCAACGCATTACAAATGCTTTATTAGATTGACTACTACTACTAAGCTGAGAAACATAATGAGTGCTAGGTAAAACATGCGTGTCCAAGAGATACAAGCCATTCACTTCATGTCCGATGCCAATCGTCCTCTTCGACTCCAGATTCTGAAAGACACAATGAGAGGGATAAAATATTATACTGCAATTCAAATGTTTGGTAATGCTGCTAACAGATATAAGATTAATAATAAGTTGAGGAACATGCAGTATATTAGTTAAGGATAAAGGTGTAACAGAAAAATGACCTTGATCAGCAATAGAAGATAAAAAACCATCAACAAGGCGAACCTTGCGATGACTAGAGCAAACACTATAAATTTTGAACAAAGAGGACGTATCGGTCATGTTATCTGAGGCACCAGAATCATTGATTCATGGTGAGGAAGTGGTGGAAGCGCTGTGTGCAGATGCAAAGATACCTGAGTGAGAGAGAGTAGAGACCGACTGAGATGAAGTCTCCATCTGATTGAAGAATTTGCTGAATTTGTCAAGCTTAACCTGGGACATAGATACCGACTCTGAGGAGGAGGTAGTAGTTGAAGGGAGTGCCTAATCAGTAGTTAACTGAGAGACAACACGAGCTGAGGATCGGTCAGACAGTTGATGTTGTTGATTAGGATGACCATGAAGTGCATAGCAACAAACCTTTACATGACCCAACTTTCCATAATAATCACACTTATATCGCTGACGTGTAAGCAGAGATCTGCTAGAAGGCTGTGGTGAAGGTATGCGAGCAAGTATGACAGAGTGGTCTCCAGAAGAGGGGTATGACAATTGTATGATGCCTCTCATCAGCTAAGACATAAGAATATGCAGTCTGTAGGGATGAAAAGGGATCCATACTCAATAAATGAACTTTCGCAAACTCAAATTCATCCCGAATACTGGTTAGAAACTGAAAAACTCGATTCTTAACCATAATCGACGCATATAATGCCTCATCAAGAGAGTCTTTGCGAGTAGATACTTTTTGTGGAATCCTATATCTGTTTTGCGGTCTTGGAGAACATAAAACCAACCACAATGTGTAGTTGTATAGATATAACCAGTCAAGAACGAACCATGGAGTCATTAGCAAACCATTGGGGGTAAGTAGTGTTAGTCGGCACAGGTTGTTTGTCCTCCCCTGTGAGGTAACCGATCTTTCCTTTTCCACCAATAAACATTTCAACCGATCGGGCCCAAAGAAGGTTATTAAGACAATCTAATTTCAAGGTGGTAATTTGAATGCCTGAAAATTTGGTTGAATGAGAGGGAAAACCGCCTGATCCATCACTATTACCGGTGATCGAGGAAGAAGACGTCTCGGAGACCATCAAGAAATCGATGTGCTTTGGTTTGAAGAGAGTTCAAATAAGAAACTGATCGCAGCACCCTAAAGGCAACAATACACAGTTGGAAGAGGTGTGGAAGGTGATCAAACACTGCTGAAGGTGACCCAAACAGTCATCAACTTAATCGTAGGGCATCAAGAAGCAGTCTTGCGGTTGCTATAATCCTCAAACAGTAAGGCTGCTGTGATCATAGCCTCCAAACAGTAGGTTTGTAGTAATCGTAACCCCCAAATAACAGATTTGCTATGATCGCAGCCTCCAAATAGTAGGTCTACTGTGATTGTAGCCCCCAAACAACGAGCATGCTGTGATTACAGCCCTTTAGGGTGGTTACAAGACCCTATCGCATGGTGCAATTAGGGTGTGGAGCACAAAAAAAAAAAAAAAAAAGAAAGCGAGAGATTTTGGAGTTGTAGCAAGGTTGGGTGTTGGGGGGCAATGGAGGTAGAAGTGGTTGGGGGGTGATAGAGGTAGGCTCTGATACCAAATTGAATTGAGTGAATACTAACTTGATTAATTACAAAGCCCTAATTAGGCTTTAAAGGGATTACATAGTCTAATAAGTGGAAAAGACTAAAAAGGTCAAAAGACATAAAATACTAATAAAATAGAGTTATTCAACAATATCCAATAGGGAAGATTGCTCATAGTTTTTATATGGTTCCATGTAGACCTTTGACTAAGTACCTTCACTAGAAGAAAACATCACGATGGCACTCAAAATCTTAGGGGGCCACCAAAGTATCGATATCTTTGTCAACATAACATGCACTTGTAGCCATGGTTTAAAATATCGGAATGTATGGATCAATATGCATCGGTATTGGCCAAGACCGATATGAAACATTGAATGTCTTGGGAAGGTATTGGGTATGTACCGGATATATCGATCGATACTGTATCAATTTCTTTATAACCATAACATTCAATTGATAAGGCATTTTAAACCTTGCTTAAGCCAATGTGATGCTCCAAGACTTTGAAGAGTATTTTGAATCTATGACTATCTCCAACTGTGAGGTCACTCCCAGTTGATTGATAATGCAGGCTACGGAGTTTGATTGAAAGTAGGTTTGAACAATTTGTTTTAGGGTTCAAATGGGAGCAATCAAGAGGCTTGAGGTGCCGAAATTCAGGGTTTAGTGGGTTGTAAATAGGGGTTAGGATTATATTTTAAATGTGATTGGTTTTAGGAAGGTAAGAACATCTCCCATGGTCTCTCTATTCGCCCCCCTTACCTAGTTTTGGGGAGGGAAAGAAAGAAAACCACTTCCAACGAGCCCCAAGTCCTTCTGCATCATGTTCTCTCCCATTTACCCAAATTTTTATATTGTTTTCATGTGGTATACAACTTTTTTCAAACCCCAAATCTCAATTATTACCATACTGCCCCTCCACCAATATATGTTTGTGCTACTTATGATATTAATTACACAATTCATCAATAACAAATAATCTATACTTCACAAATATTACTTATTAAGGATATTTAAGGTGGGGGATTTGTTAATTTATAAAATGATTTGGAGTTAAAAATAAATGGAAATTTGATGGAGGGAAAGTATGGTAAGTAGAAAAGAGAGAAATAATAGAGAATTTTTTTTTAGCATTTATGGTATTTTTTAATTTTTATGCAAATAATATATACGTATATATTTTTTGAAGATGAGCTATGTTTAATTGAATACATGATATTGTTGTAATAAATGCAACTTTTGCACAAGAGAAGCGGAGAGCATTAGTCCATTACTATAAACACTTCCTTTGACTTCCTATGGCCTTGCTTGTTTGCACCGTAGACAAGCGCAAACAAAAACGTTTACGTTTGTTTGTGGGATGTGGGGTGCTTGGATGCTAAAATTTTGGTGGGCCCTACCGTAAAGTAACACAAACTTAATTAAAATTGCAACGAAATCTCCGTAAAGTTTTGCAGAGAAAATACCTCTACAAGAATTTACGTTATATTAAGTTTCCTCTTTCTCTCTCTCTCTAACTTCTTAAACCTCTCTTTCTTCGCTTTCTCTGGTTTTCCCCAACTTCTTAAATATTACACAGTGTTAATATAATTATTATTTAAACAAAAAATCGTGGGATAAAATCCTACTTGGAGCTAGTTTCTATTTATATTTTAAAATTACAAAATAAAAAAAATGATATTTTAAATATTGACATTTTTTTTAAATATAAGAAAAACGAGGGATAGAATCCTACCTCGTTAATTTATATTTATTTTTTAAATTAAAATAAAATAATTGTGAGATAATAGTCTTGTGTTAATTTATATTTATTTTTTATAAATTAAAAAAAAATGTTTTTCATTAGATGTAGGGTATTAAAATGAGTTTGGGGCGAGTTACATTTAGGCACTATCAATGCTAATATTGGCATGTTTGGGGCAATTGGGTTTCTTTCCAAAATGGAAAATTAGCAAGTGGAAGTTGGTATCATGTAGTAAATGTTTTAAGGTAAATTGTAACTGATTAAAGATATTTTGGATTTCTATTGTAACCTTGGTTTAAAGAGAATAGCATTGTATGACCTATATGAAAATGCTTTGTCTATAATTTTTCGATTTGTTTTAAAGTGATATGTAACTATTTATCATTTTTTATTTAACTTTAACAATATTTTAAAAAGAATATATATATATATATATATATTTTTTTTTTTTAACTTTCACGTGATAATCAAGCAAACATAAAATTTTGCATTAGACACAACTAAACACTCCAATCACAAAATTATGTAAAATTCAGTAAACACAAAATTTTGTGTTTGTGGCAGTTTACGTTGCAAACAAGCACGGCCTATGTGTTTTTTCTTTCCTATCAAGGGCCGAGGGAGGGGGGGAGGAGGCTAGTAAAAAAAAGTTATAGAATTGATTGTATGTGATAATTTTTATGGGTAAATTTGGTTGGTAAGTTCATAACTTGAGCATAGCAAAGTTGAGCATGTTGAGATGGATGAATGAAAAGGCTAGGAAATATCAAATTAGAAATGAACACATTCGTGAAAATGTAGTTGTCTAATAGACAGTAATCTAAAGGAAATTTTATCGAGAGAGTTCAGTTACGTGCAACTAAGGTTGATTTCAGTCCTAGTAGAAGGAATATATAAGTTGAAGGTTCTAGAAGAGTTAGAGTAAGATAAATCAACGTGGATTGAGGTAGTGTGAGTGAATAGAACACAATAGAATTGACAAAAGACATTGCTTTAGGCAAAATGAAATAGAGGAACATGAATACGGAGAACATATAGACTAACACAATGCAAATAAAAGCATTCCCCAAATAATCATACCTCTGTTGGAACTACAAGATATGGAGGAAATAGAGGAAATAGGGGATTTGGGTGCTGAGGAAAGGCTTAGACGAGTGAACCTTAGAGTTAAATTCCAAAAACTAGCTGCAATGGAGGAAATATGTTGGAAACAGAAGTCGAGAGTACGGTGGCTCAAGGAGGGGGACAAAAATACATCCTTCTTCCATCGTATGGCGAACTTCAATAGCCAGGTGAATTTTATTTCGAAGCTGAAAGTAAATGATACGTGGAAAATGGGGGAAGAGGAGGTTTGTGAGGGGGTGGTGAACTTTTATAGTAAGCTGTATACGGAGGATTATGTGGATAGGCCTACATTAGACTCTCTACAGTTTGATAGCATTTCCCTATAACAAAAAAGATGGCTTGAAAGACCGGTCGAGGCAGATGAAGTGTGGGGAGTGGTGTGTGGTTTGGCGAGTGACAAGGCCCCGGGGCCAGATGGATTTTCTCTTGGTTTCTTTAAAGCTTGTTGGGAGACAGTGAGAGGAGACGTGATGGCGACTATCTTGGATTTCTACAGGGAAGGTTTCCTAGATTTGGGGTCTAATAATACCTTCCTTGCCTTGATCCCCAAGGTGTCAGGGACAGAAGACATTAAGGAACTTAGACCGATTAGCCTGGTGAGTTCAGTTTATAAAATCATCTCGAAAGTTTTAGCTTCCAGATTCAAGAACGTGTTGAAAGATATCATCGGTCCGGCACAAGGAGCGTTTGTACAAGGAGACAGATTTTGAACGGGGTTCTTATAGCTAATGAGTGCATAGACACGCGTAGAAAAGCGAGAATTAGGGGGCTAGTTTGTAAAGTTGATTTAGAAAAAGCCTATGACCACATGAACTGGAACTTGGTGAAATATCTGCTAAGGAGGATGGGGTTTGGAGAAAGGTGGGTTAGGTGGATGAAGTGTATTTTAACGGCAACGATCTTGATCTTGGTCAACGGATCTTCGACTGGGTACTTTAGAAGTTCAAAGGGTCTCCGCCAGGGGGATCCGTTGTCACCTTTTTTGTTTGTGATAGTCATGGAAGCTTTGCGTCGGATGCTTTCCAAGGCGGTGGGTGAAGGGGAGCTTACTGGTTTTTTTAACAGGGTTGGCGGTCCTGTGATTTCGCATCTTTAGTTTGCAGATGACACCTTAATCTTCTTGGATTATTCCCCAAGACAGTTGAGCTTCTTAAGTGGCATTCTTGGGTGCTTTGAGGCAATCTTTTGTATTCCGGTAAACTTTTCTAAGAGCAAGTTGTTTGCGGTTGGGGAAGATGAAGGGTTGGACGTAGCGGCGGCCTCAATCGGTTTCCAAATAGGGACCCTTACTTGGGGCTCCCCTTGGGGATGGGATATACTAGTAAAGACATTTGGGAGCCGGTGATTGAAAGGATGAGAAAGAGACTTAGTAGTTGGAAAGCGAAGTTGTTATTGAAAGGAGGGAAGGTCACTCTTATCAAAAGTACGTTGGCGAGCATTCCCATCTATACTCTGTCGCTATTTTCATTGCCAAGATGTGTGGAAGTCCAATTAGAAAGAATCTGCCGTGATTTTTTGTGGCATGGTAAGGATGGTTCGCGAAAGCATTTTTGGGTGAGTTGGAGCAAGATTTGCTTGCCCAAGAAGAAAGGGGGATTGGGTATTCGCAAATTTGGATCTATGAATTCGGCTTTGTTAGGAAAGTGGTTTTGGATGTTCGGTGAGAAGGGGGATAGTCTTTGGCGGAAAGTAATCATGGATAAATATGGTGTTAATGGGAATGGTTTGGAGAATGGTTCGGTGAGAGGTGCGTTGGGGTGTGGAGTATGGAAAGAAATCCTTAGAAGACTACCGATAATTAAGAAAATGGTGAAATACAAAGTTGGGAGTGGGACTAAGGTGAGGTTTTGGGAGGATTCGTGGTGTGGGAATGGTCCCCTCAAGGACGTGTTTCTAGAACTATTTATCCTATCTTTGAAAAAGAATCAGGTTGTTTTTGAGTTCAATAGGGTGGATAATGGGGCATTAAATTGGGACTGTGGGTTTAGAAGAACTTTTAATGATTGGGAGTTGGATACTCTAGGGAGGTTTACTGTTATGGTGGAGAATAGCTACATGCAGAACTCTTCGGAAGACAAAAGGTTGTGGTTAGGTACACGGGATGGGAAGTTCACGGTTAAATCGTTATATAATACCATCGTTCCTAGCTGTACTTCGTCGTTCCTCACTCTTTTGTCTGGGGTGGTAAGATACCTCCGAAGATCTCGTTTTTCCTTTGGTTGGTGGTCTTAGGGAAACTTGCAACTCTAGACCAATTGATCAAAAGATGATTCATTTCTCCAAACCAATGTTATATGTGTAGATCTTTGGCAAAAACGGTAGATCACTTATTCATCCACTGTCGGGTGGTTCAACACTTTTGGTCGCATTTCTTGTCTTTATTCGGGATAGTGGGTTGTTTTCCTCGATTAGTTAAGTTGGTTTTGGATTCTTGGTTGGCATGGGGAGCATCTTTCTCGTCTTCTAAACGGACTCTTTGGTTCCTGGTTCCATTTGCAATCTGTTGGGGGATCTGGAAAGACCGTAATCGTTGTATCTTCGAGGGAAAAGTCTCTACGATAGAAAGATTAATTCTTTTGGTGTTGGAGCTCATGTTTTCTTGGAGTAAACTTTATAAGGAGTTCAAGGGTGTTTTCTTTGAAGACTTTGTTGTGCGTTGGGATAGGGTGTGTGTATTACAGCGAGAGTAACTTGTGGGGTCAAACTTTATTTGTTTTTTCATTTTCTCCGTTCTGTCATTTTACTTTTCCTGTACTTTTGCTCTGTTCTTGGGTTGGTCACCTCGACCTCCTCGTTTTTTATCAATAAATTATCTTTATCGATAAAAAAAAAAAGTATTGAAAGCCTCATTATGCCAACTACAAAAAAGGAGATCACCGAAAATGTATAGTCCAAAAGAGACAAAATATAGAGAACTAAGATTACACTATAGAAAAGGAAACGAGTCACCAAACAAATTTCATTTAATTGATTCCATAAGGTAGAGATATTACATCATATTTATAGTGACTTAGAATATCCCATCTAGCTTACTTGGCAAATACCCTAGACCTATGTTCAAACCTGTCGTCACCCGAGTTATTGATCTTATTTAAAACAAGGTCACCTGGTGGCATCACAAAAATTTTTGGGGCTTAGATCTATAGCTCTGTTATTTGAAAACTGCAATGTAACTTGGAAGGTGCGGGGTTCAATCCTCCAAAATCTGCTCATTACTAATTAACCAACTAATAGAAATCTTAATAAGATTATAACTTGTTGATTAATTAGAATAAACAGAAACATTGGCCTAAAAGACTCTAAACACTAAATCCTATTTCAAAATTCTTCCAAAGTAGTAAAATGAAGTTTGATTTGGAACCTTATTATTAAAAGAAATCTAAATGGGATGCTACAAGGCCTAAATGGATTTGATATAGGTAGGGTTGGTGAGGCTAGACCTATTCAATTATCCATTTTGTTTGGAGAATCTGAACCTTTGTCTATGCAATTCATTTGCTAGAATCATTATTTTATTGATGTTCATATAAATGGCTTAGAGAAAGGTGAACCATACCAGCAAGACTTTATTCAGGGTTTGGGGAAGTAGGTAGAAGGAGGGTGAGTCTTTAGCTTCTGGAAGCCGTTCATCTTTTATGAGGGGGTGGGTGCTTATGGAAGAGATAATAGATAGTTTGCTGGATCACATTCCGTGCATTAGTGTGGGCCTATCTTTCTCGTCAAAGGAATATGAATCTAGTTTGTTATTTTGTGTTGTCTTTGACAAAAGGAAGGAGTTGGGTTTTTTTTTCAACAAAAAGGTCGATCCCAACTCTAGTGGGGACGATCTACCTACGCTTGTCGAGGTAGTGCATCATAGCGGGTCCCTTGTTCGAGCTGTGTGGATTTGGAAGAGGTGGTCAGCCCCCTGAAGTGTGTTTGAGCTCTTTGAGGGTCATTAGAGCATCTCCAATACTATTTTTACCTTTGACAATTCTATATTTGAGACAATAAACTAAAAAAAATGCCAAATTTAAAACGATGCACTTCAATGCATTGTCTCAAATTCAAATGCCATATTCTCAGAGCATCTCCAATGTCATGGGCATTTCAATTCCAAATTTTGACATGATTTACAAAAAACCAACTCTAACGTTTGTCTTAAACAACGTATCAAATATAACATATTTTAAAAGTCATCTCAAATAGAGCAACACATTTGAAATCTCTCAAATTTTGATATGTTGGCTGACTAGGTAATTTTAATTCCAAGATTGCCATCAACAATAATAAATTTTGAAAAGTCAAAGTTTTGGACTTTTCTCAACAACTTTTACCACACCCAACGGTTATAAAAGTACTATTTTATTTACATACATGTCCTCAATGAGAATATGACAGTTGAATTTGAGACGATGCATTGGAGTGCATCGTTTTAAATTTGACATTTTTTTTTTTACTTTATTATCTCAAATATGGAATTGTTAAAGGTAAAAATAACATTTAGCATTGGAGATGCTCTCATTGAGGGCATGTATGTAAATAAACTAACATTTTTAAAGTCATTGCATGTGGTAAGAGGTGTTGAGAAAAACTTTGGCTTTTCAAAATTTATCATTGTCGATGGCAATCTTGTAATAAAAATTGCCTAGTTTGCCAATATTTCAAATTTTGAGAGAATTTAAATGTGCTACTATATTGAGACGACTTAAGAAATATGCTATATTTGACACGCCGTTTGAGATTAGTGTTGGAGTTGTTTTTTTGTGAATTGTGCCAAAATTTGGAATTGAAACACCCATATAGCATGGTGTTGGAGATGCTCTTAAGGGAAACATGATTGAGGTTGACTCGGGAAGAATAATGAAATGTAAATATAAGTTGGTTGAGTAGGTTCAGAGTCTTGGTAAGGACTTTATTGAGGTTTTTATATTATCGAAAAGATCTAGGAGTGGGCGTAGTACCCTTGTGCATCAATAATGATAGAGGCTTAAGTGATATGAATAAGCAAGCATGAGAGAAATCTATGATATCCTCTAAAAAGCCGCATATTGTAGTCTTCCAGGAGTCTATAAGATGGAAATCATGAATGACAAGGTGCTGAGCTGTCTATTTTGGCCTCCAGGAGTCTATGAGATGGAAGTCATGGATTGTAGTTCCACTTTGGGTTTTACCCTGCACAACTTTAAAACGCGTCCTACTAGATAGGGCCCTTATAGCCCAGGTTTTGAACATCTACCCAGCTGATGTGGGATTAAACTCAACTCCCATTTGCCATTCCATCCAGCGCACATGATGGCTCCACTTCGACCCCTTGGTCTCAGCAACCCTTTCCCTGACCTGGGTAGGCGCATGGGCAGGATCATGACATGGATGACTAGGTCATTGCTGAGTTGTGAAGCGTTAGAGGGATAGAGGAATAGATTTATACCTGCTTAGGCCCTGTAGTAGCCTAGGAGTCCCAAGAAAGTGAAGTTTCCACCTAGGCTACTTTGGAAAACCAAGCAATTTGAACCAAAAAACTAGCAAAAGAGACTCCCAAAGTGCATGGAGAGAGGAACAAAGGTGGTCAATAGGCACACTGAATATTTAAGCTGCTTTCGATTTGAAGCAGTGAACTGTTTTTTCCTTGGCAAACATGAGCAAAGCCTTTTCCCTGGCAAGTGAATAATTTGAAAAGTGAAAAATATATACTCTAAATGGCATTACCTATTTTCCCTTTTTATTCTCTTAGTTTAGTCTAGAATGCATGGACATGTCTTTGAGATTGCTGAATATCTTTTCTATATAGCATCAATGGAGAGATTAGTAGCAGATGCATTGAGGAAATGATTAATACAGAAGTCAATGCAAGGGGGCAGTAAAACTATGTTGTTTTAGTTTTCAACTAGTTTTGTTAAGTTTGTTGGTGGCAATCACTGGGCAGATTTATGTCAAAAATGATTTTCCAGTTTAATTTGTTTGAAGCTTGAAGTTATGAAAAGTTTTAGTTATTTTGGGTACATCGGTTTCTTGGAACAAGATGTCCTAACATGTTGAACATTGATTTGGAATGGGACTAAGATGTGGCTCTTCCTAAGGCTGCCAGTGGGCTGTATTGAGCTGAAATGATTGATTTCCTGACCATAGCTTGAGTTAATTCAGTAGAACATCTTCAGCTTTCTTTAGATAGAGTTTTATCGCAAGGATATTTTATACCAAGTTCCCTCCCAAAAAGGCCGTGTTTGCTACTTGGTTGGAGGAGGAAAGATATTAGTGGCCTTTTTTGCTTTTATGGGCCTATTGCATATCTTGAGGAAGTGATTATACTTAGATATCGTATTCCAAAGAAATTGTGACACCTCTTTCTGTTGTATTGTCGTCAATGAGATTTATCTGTCATTTTTTACTGCATTGTGCAATATTTTGTCATTCAGTGAAGACTTTTCTGTAACATTGTTGAAAAATGAGAAAAAAAAGCTTCGACATAGTAACTTTCATCCTAGCACATTGTCAACTTATATCTGAATAATATCGTATTACAGATCTGCAATTTGGATTGAATTATTCATTGTTGGAGAATTAGCAATTCGTAGCTTCTCTTAGTCAGCATCGTGTCCCACAGTAGTGGCTCTCATTCCTGTCCTTTTATCACATTTTAGGCATGTGTTGTGCTGCTGTATTTATTTAATAAGATTAAAGCTATGTCTTGCCTAATTTTATGTTTTTCTTTTTGTGGTTGATAGAGCCTAAAGCGAAACCCACAGAGGCCATTCGTGGAGGGAGGTAATGAATCTGGCTTCGCTGTTACATCTTTTTTCTTGTATAGGTTTTCCTGGCTTCCTTGGTACTTCTTGCTGAACCTGGAACACACTGGCCCCTTGAAGTGTAAAGCAGGTTAACTTCTATGATGATGATGTGCGCTTTTGGCAACTTTGGCGTAACCGATCTGCAGCTGCAGAGGCTCCTTCTGCAGTCAATCAGCAGTCCTCGGCTTTTAGTTCTCCTGCTCCATCCACGAGAGGAAGACATTTTCTTGTCATTTGCTGCGAGAATAAAGCCATATTTTTGGACTTGGTGACAATGCGTGGCCGTGATGTACCCAAGCAAGACCTTGACAACAAGTCTCTTCTCTGGCAAGTCCTAACTCTAATCTTATATTCTGCGTGTTCATACATCACTGCTGATACCTGTTTAATTATGGCATTATTGCTTATCTAAAATAGAGCTAAGGCATAAAATCTTGTCTTAACATCTCTAGAGACAGAATGGAACATTTACAAATAATGAAGAAATGGTGAGACAAACCGAAGCATCATGAGACAAACCTGACATAATGCATTTGATGTATAATTAAGCTTGAGTGATGTTCGAAATGATTAAATGTCTTTTATGACCATTTGTACAAAAACTCACACTAGTTTTATACAGATGCACACCAATATACACTGATATGCTAAGAATTCACTAGAGTAAATTCTACTAAAAATATATTGGGCAAGACGTCTCACGCTGGAGGAAACCACAACGAGACATTGGAGGTTTTTCTTGAGATCTCTCAGTCGAGAAGTCACGTTTTTTTAACTGCCTGGGACAAACCTCGATGCTGTTAGTTTAAACCCATGAATTAAGTATTTTAAATTTATTTAGGAAATGAAATCCTTTGCATTTCTGGAATCTGGATGGGTTGTTTCTCAGAGGCTTTTACATTTATCATTGAGCATTTTTCATGTTTTTGTTACAGTATGGAGTTTCTTTCCAGATCTGCTGCTGGTGATGGCCCACTTGTTGCTTTTGGTGGTTCTGATGGCGTAATTAGAGTTCTTTCGATGATAACATGGAAGGTTTGGGAGGGTTTTTGTTGATTTTGACTTATCGTTTTCATTGTTGTTGCTCATTGTATTCTGTTTTTTTTTTCTGGCAGCTAGTCCGAAGGTACACTGGTGGTCATAAGGGATCAATATCTTGTTTGATGACATTCATGACTTCTTCTGGCGAGGTAATTGTTTAGTGTAATTGCATGGACCGAAGGAGCATGTAGACCCTGGACCGAGGTCCTTATTTGGGCCATGTGGACTACCATGTTGATTCAAATGACACCTCAGCCCTCTTGATTTTGTGGTCTAGATTGGATTTGAAAAAAAATCCGAAAGATACATTTTTTGGGGCCAGATCTTGAGTTTGATAATGGATGGCCACTGAACTTCCAAATTTAAAATTTAAATCCAATGGTGAAAAATATCTTTTTTCAATTTTGTTTATTTGGGAGTTCATAAATTTTATGTTTTATACATACACATGGCATCCGATGGTGTGTGTCTTTTTATTTTTATTTTTAATGTTAATAAACTTTTTATTGATGGAGGACGAGATGGTCTCAAAAAAGATACAATATAAAGTTAGAAACTATCTTCTCTAACACACAACCAGTGTTGTTAAATAGCATATGCGACCATGTGTGACCAGCGCATGCTGTTCGTATATGCCATTTCATACATCGTATAAGAGGAAAAAATGCAGAAAATGTTGAGTACTCTTCTTTTTCTCTTGAGTATTGAGAGTGAGAGAGTGACATAATTTGAGAATTGAACTTTGAGAGTAATAGTGTAAAGTAGAGATTAGAGAATATATATAATTATGTGAGAATGTATTAGAAAATTTAATGAGATTTAATAGTTGGAGGTAAGAAAGATTAGAAGGTAGAAGGGATGTTGTAAAAGGAGTATGGGGGTAAAAGTGGGATATTTATAAGAGAAAAATGAGTTTATGCTAAAAAAAGAAGAAATCTGTGTCCAAAAAGTATGCCATCACATACAAAAGTATGTCATCACATATTGTGCAGATAGCATACTTTTGTATATGCAATGGTAGCATATGCGAAAAATAGTTTGGAAATGGCATATGCGATCGCATTTGACAACACTGCACACAACATCCTACCTAACAAGTAAATACTCTAAGGAGAGGCCTTTGGGCATAACTTTCTATTGAGTCTCAAATTGTGCAAATTTCGCATACTTGTTGGGCCCAAGTCCAAAGCTTTACACCCAATTTCCCATTTCTCTACTATGCTTCATACATTCTCCTAACATCTTCTTCCCTCCAACTTTGGCCCCTGCCCCATCCTCTACATCAACTTTGTTCAGTTTGTTTGCGTTTGGAACTAACATTAGAGATCTTTTACCTTTCGTTAGTTCCCTTGGCATGATACTACCTACCCATTAAATATACCACTTCTATGGTGATTAGCTCTGCTCAATGAAGCCCAAGTCTCTCCCTTGCTCAATCCCCTTATTTTTCAATAATTTAGTATGACCTTATAAAAAGTAGACATGGTAAGTCAATCAAGTTTTTAAAAATTTTATAATAAGCATCATATCATCCATGCCTTATTCCAATTCCTAAATATTGGGTTTGGCAGCATGAATCCTCTTTTGCTATTCAACTTTAGCTTGCAGAGTGAATGGCATAAAAGGTATCATGATGCGACTGGTTTAAAGAAAGTGCCCACTTCTTCTTCTTCTGAAATGACTCCTCACAGTTCAGCAGCTTGCCTAGGGTTTTATTTGTGTATACTCTCAAAACTTTTCAATTAATCTCAAGGTATTTCACCCATGCATATCGGAGAACTTGTGGAAACCTTTTTGAGATAACTAGGCTGATGTCACTTTTGTGAACCGTGGCAGAATTATGCCTCTCCTATAGTTTCAAAGCCAGCATGTACTTGTAGCAACCATAGAATTTTGACATTCTCTTCTTTTATATGCCCTATATGATTGAGACGACGTGATACTCTTCCTGTTCATACACCTTGGTCTGTCATTCCCATTGTTCTTGGCCCTATCTTCTGGAAAATGATCAATGAATCACTTTTCTTTGTGCAACCATATTTGGTTCAAAGGATCAAGTTGTCAATGCTCATATATTGTGTCAAATATGTTGAAGCCATCTTCACCAATTAGGTGAACACCCCATCTTGTCATGTTCAATCATATTAGTGAAACTGGCATTTGCAGAAGCATGTAGTGATAATAAAGTTTGTGTGTTGATTGTGAGGTGCTAGTGTAAATTTTTTTTTCCAGATATAGATCTGTATGAGCATGTTGGCCAATGTGGCAAGTACCGGAACTTACGATGCATAATCAAAACAATGAAAAAGGAATTTGCAATTGCATGGCAATTATAGCGACTGTGTTGGTTGTTTTACCCTTGTTCTAACTAAAACAGGTTTTGATTCGGTCGTTTACAATAAAACTAATCAATATCTTCTCTCAAACTTCGAATTTCACTTGATTATGTTTCTGCTTGTGCTTTCAGGCACTTTTGGTTTCTGGAGCTAATGATGGTTTACTTGTACTTTGGAGTGCTGACCATGGTCAAGATTCACGTGAACTTGTACCCAAGCTGAGCTTAAAGGTAGTCATTTCTTTGATTTCCTTTTGTTTTCAATTAATTAAATTTAGGATTAGCATTATATCACTTTATTCCTCAATTCTCTTATGAGAATCATATTTTCTTCCCCAACTATAGCTGGTTGGAATTGAGTTTGTTTGCTCAAAATTATGCCGTTATCACTAACTAATGGAACTCCAGAAAGTTAATTTCTTGGGGCAAGTAGAAGTTATTTGTTCTTTCTTTTTTCTTTTCATTTTTAAAATTTTTGTGTGTGTGTGTGTGTTGGGGGGGGGGGGGTGTTTACAATGCAAGTAGAAATTTGAACACTCTCATTTGCTTCGGTGAATAAATTATGTCTTGTAGTTTCTGTTTTAATGAATTAGTAATCACTTTCAATTTCAAAAACCTTACATATCTTTCTGTGACACTTCAAGGCCCATGATGGTGGGGTTGTGGCGGTTGAGCTTTCTAGAGTTATGGGAGGTGCACCGCAGCTGATTACAATTGGTGCAGATAAGACATTAGCTATTTGGGATACCATCTCTTTTAAGGTGCCACAATAACTTTTCAATATTCTAGATTTGGTTTCTTTGAAAAGAACATGCTTTTGGCAGCTTGTATTTGTGATGCTTTATTGTATGTTCTAATGCTTTAATTTTTTTTTTTTTTTAAGGAATTGAGGCGTATTAAGCCTGTGCCAAAATTGGCTTGCCATAGTGTAGCTTCTTGGTGCCACCCTCGAGCTCCCAACCTTGATATTTTGACTTGTGTCAAGGATTCTCATATTTGGTATACATACATTTGCCATCATCCCTAAATTGTAAATACAAATTTAGTTTTTAACCTTTCAAGATTACGTCATTTCTTTTACTTAATTTTGAGGATTAAACTTTTGCAGGGCCATTGAACACCCAACTTATTCAGCTCTGACAAGGCCATTGTGTGAACTTTCTTCGCTTGTTCCACCGCAAGTACTTGCACCCAACAAGAAACTTAGGGTACTCTCTTATTTATTGATCTTTTGCTTGTGGCATTCTAAATACTGATTTAGCAATGTTGGATTCATTGCACATTAGAAAAAAATGCTTTTATCATTTCCTTTCTTTTTGATTGGCTATATAAATGGAATTGGGAGGTTTGACACTCAGGGGAATGGGGATTGTAATTCTTTCTACTTCTCGAGGTATAATGACAGACCGAGAAGCTCGACTAGAAGGAATCGGGGGAGAAATTTTGTGTTATATATGGTGATCTTTTTGGTATCTGAATTGCATCCGTAACTTCCTATTTTTTGTTTTGTGAAAAAAAAAGAGGAAGGACGGGTTGTCTAATATCACGCCTCCTCCATTAGTTGATATTTCAAGGGGGTTACCTGGAATGAAAGAACAAAAATGGATTCATGAAGGTTTAATTACTGAATCACTTCCAAATGGTATGTTCCGGGTTCGTTTAGATAATGAAGATCTGATTCTAGGTTATGTTTCAGGAAAGATCCGACGCAGTTTTATACGGATACTACCGGGGGATAGAGTAAAAATTGAAGTAAGTCGTTATGATTCAACCAGGGGCCGTATAATTTATAGACTCCGCAACAAAGATTCGAACGATTAGGTGGCTTTTTTTTTCAACATTTCTTTCGTAGGGATACAATTCGAGGTTCAAAATCTCAAGAGACTTATTTTCTTCCAAGGAGTAGATTCGGAATTAAGATAAGGAATGACAAATATGAAAATAAGGGCCTCCGTTCGTAAAATTTGTGAAAAATGTCGACTGATCCGTAGGCGGGGACGAATTATAGTAATTTGTTCCAACCCGAGGCATAAACAGAGACAAGGATAATCTTTCTAAAAATATCGGTAATATTTTGAAATGATATGATCTTTTCTCAAATTCAAGATATTTTTAGAGAAAACGAAGACTTCAAATTCTCACATAACATGGAATATCTATCTTATATGTATCTTTTATTTTTAATTTAGTTGAAAAGAGTCAAGTTCTTTCTACTTGTGAACATTTGACAAGAATAAAAGGATCATAGTTATTTGGTTTTTGATTTTATCTGATTTTTTTCCTTCCAATTTTCTTGTAATTTACCCCTTGAAAAGGAAGACAAAGAAATACCCGCATTTTTGAATTTTTATTATAATTTATAGGACATTGAGATTCAAGTCTTGCAAAATCTGAATAGATTCAGCACCTATTCTGAACTCATGAGCCTACACACACACACACACACACACACACACACACACACTAGGAGCTGGAAATGGCCCATTCAAGGTTTCACTTGATAGATGAACTATTCTAGCTAGGCAGATTCATTCCTCCGAGCATACACTGCAGGAAATTAGCAACCAATCAAATGATAATAACAAAAGCTTACGCTGTTGTAGGTCATGCTTCCAAATTGACAAATATAATTATCACCACTTATTACTTGTCATTTTTGGTGATGAATTTTTTTTTTGATGAGTAAAGATGTTTATTAAAATAAAAATAAGGAAGGAGGGGTCGAGATGACCATCCCAACAAGAACAAAGACAACAAGACCAGCTGCAACGACAAATCAACCCTGCCACAAAAGCCTACTCCTCACTAAGATTACCAACCCTTTTCCATCTAAAAAGAAAGTCTTCAAAGAAGATACCCTTAAAAACTTTGTAAAGCTTACACCAAAAAAACAAAAGAGCCAACAAAGACAGCACAACTTCGGACACGGGCCGTTCCTTTCCTTCAAAGATGTGCCCATTCCTTTCCTTCGACAGGTTCCAACAAATGGCAAATGGACTCAAACCCCATGAAATTCTGTTAGTCTTTGAGAAGGAATTTCCCCAACTGCAACCAATTCACAAAAAGCTCATGAACTGTAGAAGGAAAACAACCTTCCAACCCAAACAAACCCAAAAAATGTTTCCAAATCTGGTGTGCAAAGTGGCAATGTATGAACATGATCAGCTGATTCTTCCCATTTTTGGTGATGAATTGTTCTATAAGATAAACACAGTTGCTAGATGTAGAAATTGAGTTCATTCAATAGAGTCATCTTCCAATCTTATTCCTCCTAAGATATATGCTAGGTCACATATGATTTGGAGAGAAATGGATGTGGTGGGTTATGAAGTTTGTCATTGGCCTTTTTCGGGATCTTCATCAATGGTAGCTCAACAGGCTACTTCAAGAGCTATAGACGTTAGATTTAGAAATTGAGTTCATTCAATAGAGTCATCTTCCAATCTTATTCCTCCTAAGATATATGCTAGGTCACATATGATTCGGAGAGAAATGGATATGGTGGGTTATGAAGTGTGTCATTGGCCTTCTTTTGGATCTTCATCAATGGTAGCTCAACAGGCTATTTCAAGAGCTATAGAGGTTTGAGAGAAGGAGATCCTTATCCCCATGTTTTTTTGTCATAGTAATAAAAGCCTTGCATCGGTTAGCATCTAAGGCTGTATCCATTGAGTCTCTATCGGGCATTGTGGTGAAAGAAAGTGGCTTATTGACAAGCCATCTTCGGTTCACTGATGATTCTCTAGTCTTCCTAGATGGATCATTGGAAGATTTTAAGATTACTTAGAGGCATAGTAATGGTAACCCATCTTTACGGTGTTTGAGGTAACAGGTTAATAGGGTTTGCACAGGTTGATCTGATGGTGTTTGAGGTAAGGAAAGTTTGGTTGAAAAATAGTAGGGGCTTTCAGATTTTTTAGAGAGATAGAGAGGCCGATTTGTTAGTTGTATTGGTTAATGATGAGTTTGCTTGCTTTGCTGAGGTACTTCTAGAGGCTTGTAAAAGAAACCAGTCTAGAAGGATCAGGAGCAAACTTGTCCTTGGGGGAAGGGTTCTGATAGTCTACAAAGGTTTTTTTTAGTGAATTATAGTAACATAGAGGGTTCTCTTCATAAGAACAGGGATTGGCGACATTTGATGGAAATGTTTGGTAGGTGGTCTTGTGCTGTGGTTTGTAAATCAGACTCTGATAATGTGATTTGGGATGATGTGCATGAAGCAATCCGGCTTCTGTCTAGCTCATCTCAACCTATCGATTATAGTTTTTATTTATTTATTATTATTATAGTATACATTTATGTTAGGCAAAGACGATTACAACTAATACACTGATCTATAATATGTACTTTCTTTATTTCCCTATTTTTGTGATTTGTGCCTCAAGGGAATCTCTTGACACAATTTTTCTTCGTCCAACTCACCCCAGTGATGTGCCCCGCGCTTCAACATGAGAAACATTTACCTCCTCTCTCTCTCGCTCTCTCTAAATATATATATGTATATATATACTGATGGACAAAAAAAAACTTGTTGGGCTGAAAGCCCACTTGGGCGGTCCAACTTTCTTATGCATTTGGGTGTTTTTTGTGTCTAGTTAGTTTTGAGTCTTTTTGGGAAGTTCTATTTTATTTTGATAGGCAAACATTATATTTACTAAAAGGGTGGTCGAGATGACCAACCACAGATACAAAGAAACACGAAAGCGAAAAAAAAAAAGAAAGAAAAAACTACAAATAACACAAAGAGTCCCACTTGAAGAAAAACTCCTCAACGAGAACCCCTTTAAAAGCTACATCCAACTTGCACAATAGTTAAGAAAACCCAACACCATCAAAACATCTCGTTGAAGTTACTCTCTGAATCCAGGAAAATTTTCCTATTTCTCTCCTTCCAAATGCTCCAGGAAATGGCAAAAGGAATCAGAAGTCCAAAGAGTCATTTCCCTACCAGTGAATACGTTATGACTGAAGCACCAAAAGACAGAAATCGAAGAACAAGGAAAAACCCTCTCCAGATTGAACAAGCATAAAATGTGGGACCACAATTTGGAGGCAAAAGGACAATGAAACAACCAGTGATCAGTATAGTCTCCTCATTAGCCCGGCACATGCAACAAAAATTAGGAGTGATCATTTTGTCTATGGTCTTACTTAGTAGGGGTCTTTTTTGGTTATTTGTTATGAGTGAGGGTCATATTACTAGTTTTAGGATGTTTGGGGGTGCTTTAGAAATTTTGGGGTTTCTTGCAAATGGGTTTTCCAAAGCATATTTAAAGGATGAAAGCCTTTATGCGAGGGATCTTTTGTTTTCTGGAGAGATAAAGAAGATCCCAGGTAGGGCTTGAAAATTGGAAGGGTTATTCATCGATGCTCGGACCTCCGATCACTTTGCAGCTGTGATTTGCATGCAAAGTCTTGTTTTTTTCCTTCATCTCCCAACTGCTGTTCTACAGTTTCCAGCAAGGATTAGAAGGTTCTCAAGGTTGGTTACCGGTTGTGGTGAGTCCTGCACTCCTAATCGGCATCTCGGTGCGAAAGAACTTGATTCTTCTGTTGTTCTGTTACTTCTGTACAATCAGCAATCCTATTTTAAGTTCATACTTGCCATTTTCCCCTGATTTACATCATTTACTTTTTTTTTGCATCAGTTTGTTATGCTGTTTTGCCTAATGATGACTTTGCAAAAAATTTAACCTTTTCAGGTTTTTGCAGAGCTCCTTAGTTCTGAAGATAATTTTTAATTTATTTATTTATTATTATTGTAGGTTTTCTGCATGGTTGCTCATCCTTTACAGCCGCATCTTGTTGCCACTGGCACCAATATTGGTGTTATTCTTAGTGAGTTTGATGCAAGGGCACTTCCAGCTGTGGCTCCTCTGCCAACGCCTCCGGGCAGCAGGGAACACTCTGCTGTATATGTGGTTCAAAGGGAACTGAAGGTACTGAATTTTCAGTTGTCAAACACAGCGAATCCATCCCTTGGAAATACTGGCTCCTTATCTGAAACAGGACGGTCCAGGTCAGAATCATTGGAACAGTTACATGTCAAGCAGATGAAGAAGCACATTAGTACACCTGTGCCACAGGATTCATATTCAGTTCTTTCTGTAAGCAGTTCGGGAAAGTACGTCACAACTGCTTTGTTTTCATTCCCATTAGATTATTTTATTTTTTATTATTATTTTTCAGTGACTTTATGCTGTTTCCATCATTTATATATAATGTTAGGATCATACATCAGGCACTGATCATCATCCATCTCTCTCCCCCTCCCTTTCCTCAAACCCATTTTCTACGTTCACTGATTTAACCCCTACCAGTGCAAAGGTCAGATGCATGGCCTGCTAACTTGAATAGCTGTTTTCTGTGAAGGGTCCTTGGATTGGTTGGTGCAGATCATGCAACCTAGAATGGCTGAAAATCAACTTGAATGAGGAACTTACTTAGAAACTGGAATTTGAGAAACTCTTGAAGCTGACCATTGTAATGCATTGCGTTGTAGGTTTATTTTATATTTTCTTTTAAATAATTTTTTTTTATATGCTTTCAGTAACTGGGAATAGAAATCCTAATGAGCTGAAGGTTCCAATACATGCCATTCTATCAGAGTTTGCTCGGCAATTTCACCTCTTGGAGTGTGGAAGAAGATTATAGACCACACAAGGCAATTTTTTGATATGCTTACAGTAATAAGGAATAGAAATTCTTATGAACTGAAGGTTCCTATGCATGCCATTCTATCAGAGTCCACTAGGCAATTGCACCTCTTAGAGTGTGGAAGAAGATTATAGACCACACGAGGCAGTTCTGTAATAAGGACCACGAGATCTGCCAACCTCTAGCCTCGTGTCTGAAGTTACTGTGGAATTTAATTCAGTCTTTAGCTCAATCAGATAAGGATATTCCCTAAAGCTTGGAAGTATAAAGCCCTCTCAATACTTCTTGGATTATCCTGCTAATAACTATTTTTTTTTTTTAATCTTTTCTAGTGTCAATAGAAACACTGTTGGTTCTTTTGCTAACCAAAGGATGATATGATGGATGAGTATTTAATTCAACCATGAATATGTAAATAATAAACACACCCAAAGACTTTAGGTTGCACCACAAAAGTAGGATGACCAAAGCACAGAAGGAACAATTAATAAGGTAGGATTCAAGCAAGACAGACTCACACCAAAACATTTTAGGAACCTGCATGCTAAAGCGAAGTGCACACTCAACCCAAGAAGGTGACGATTTTCTTGAGGGGTAGCATAGGAAGTTTGATTGACAATCTCATGCTTAAGAAAATATGATCACAGACCACCATCTAGATATTCTCCCCATTATCTAAGCGGTGGATTTTTAACTTTTATATCAAATTGGGTACACACCATTTTATGAAAAATCTTAAAGATGGAAAATACTTAATCTTTGGTCTGCATAAGAGATACCCAAGTGTATCCATTGTAATCATCAACAAATGTCACAATCTAGCAAAGACCAAACAGAGAGGTAATTGGGGATGGTCCCCAAACATCGAAATGGATAAGGTGAAAAGGAACTTGGCTTGTATTCTCACTAATTGGAAAAGAGTATGATAATCTTTAGCAAATTCACAACTTTCACGATGAAAGTCATCAACTGAAATAAACGAAAAACAGGAAGCAATCGCTTCTAAAAAACATTAGAACACGACTTAGCCGTTTATGTCAAAGCAATAACTGGTCTTTATTGATTCGACTACTACTAATATGAGATTGATGAGTAGATGAAGTTGAAGAGCTGTTGAGGAGGTACAAGCCAGGGTCCTCACGACCACTGCCACTCATCCATCCCATCTCCAAATCCTGTAGCACTGTGAGATGGAAAAAATGTGACACTACCTGTAAGGTTCTCCTTCTGCCACTTTTTGTAGGATTTATTCATCATAGGTGGTATAATAAACAAAAAACAGGAAGCAATCGCTTCAAACAAACATTATCACGACTTAGCCAGTTATGTCAAAGCAATAACTGGTCTTTATTGAGTCGACTACTACTAGTATGAGGTTGATGAGTAGATGAAGTTGAAGAGCTATCAAGGAGGTACAAGCCACCGTCCTCACGATCACTACCAGTCGTCTATCTCGTCTCCAAATCCTGCAACACAGTGAGATGGAAAAAAGGTGACACTCCCTGTAAGGTTCTCCTTATGCCACTTTTTGCAGGATTTATTCATCATAGGTGGTATGATGAGCTGTCTAGTGAGGTTCCGATAAAGAAAAAAAGGCTGTCTAGTAGGTAGTCATCATAATCCTGTTCTCCAATATACATCTCAACAGAAGTCTTCCATTTGCCCACTTGAGTTATAGTCTGTGTCAGTGCTATGCGACAATGAACTTATCTCTAATAGTGGATCTAAAGGAGGAGAATCACTGGATATCACTCCCTGTGAGGAAGCCATCTCTCAAACAACGGAATTCATATCTGAGAGAAAGGAAAAAAATGAAAGAAAGAAAGAATAAAACCCTGGATAGATCTAAGGTTTGATGACTTCTGCAGGACTAGTTTGTAACATCCACGAGATCTTTTATATCTATGTGGTGGATCTAGGGTTTGACGACTTACTCTATATTCCCTTGACAAACATACAACACAATTTGATACCATGTTGAATTCTTAGGTTGTAATTAGTAGAACTAGAAAAGAGAAGAAGAAGATTGAGAGGAAGAAGATGAAAGATAGAAGGTGGAAAAGGAGATGAATTTACTTGGTATAGCCTCTTTTCACATTATTTTTGTATTGAATGAATTAGAAACCCTAATTACAACCGATGTGAGCCCAAAGGAACGAAGACAACTAAATAAAACAAAAAATCCAATTAAGAATATATTGGCCGATAGATCGGAATTCATAACCAATTGATCAAAATGAGATATCTGATTGATCAATGTTACATAGCGATCAATCTGCTTGTCCCGATCGATCGGATATTAATTGCACTAATTAAGGCATTAGATTTGGGAGGGAGGCTTCAATTCTACAAATTGGGAATAGGGGTGGGGGACCAGACTCACAGTGAAAGAGAAGTTTTTGGTCTATACAAGTTTATCCTCTTTATTTCTGGGGGAATAATCATCCTTTCAAGGTCTGGTGTGTGTTGTATTTGGTAATATAAGATCTTTAGATGTGTTGGTGGAGAACGAAGATGAAACATTGCTATAACTTGAGTTGTCCAAGTGATCGCTGACTTAGGCTTTCTGATATAGCTTTTAGAATTTTGTCTCAAACCCTAGTGAACTACGGAGGAAGATGGGGACTCCGAATGACACGGAGTTTGGCGAGGCATGGAGGTTTAGCGGGAACCCGGGGAGATCGAAGTAGTGGACTACTTTAGATTAGATTAGAATGGATGACTTGTTCTATTTTTTACACCTGCATACCGATTTTTTTAGATATTGAAAATTATTTATTAATGATACTAGTTTTTTGGGAATGAGAAAACAAACTCATAGTTCTCCCCCGAAGTCCCCAAAAGCTAGTAGAGGAGAGAACATACGAGGGAGTTACCGAATAACATAACCCAATGTTTCATTACTGAAGGACTAAAAGCAGAAGTCCTTAATCTACTATTAGCAGCTAAAGGAATGAGGCTTTCCCCCTAAAAAGAGAGTCAAAGCTATTATTATACATCTACTATTAGCAGCCAGTTCTAGTAATGATCCAGCCCTCTTCTTATATAAACTTGTGAATGGCATCTACCAATAACGTTTTGTGTAGTTTTCAATTGTTTTTATTCTTATGTAAATTAGAAGCATCTTCCTATACATGCACATAACAGAGATTTTAAGTCTGTCTCTTGGCATGTATATGCATACTGTACTCTCCTATGTAAAAAGGTTTTGTTTGGAATTCCTATTGTGCTTTGTTATTGACATTTCTTAGAATGGCCTTATTTGGTGAAGTACTATGTTATATTGTAGAAGACTTTGTTTATTTCTAGCCCTTTTTTTCTAATGATCTTTTTTCATTTTTTTGTGGATATAAATTTTGTTAGGAAGAATGAAAAGGAGGTCGAGAGGCCTACCTACAACCAGAGCAGCAAAAGAAAGAAACTAGAAAAAGAAAAACTAGCTGGTGACTTTAGACAACTCCTTTACAAAGCCTTTTGTTTATGGTGTCCCACCCGAACATGAAATCCTAAAAAAAAAGGGCCCTTAAAATCCTTGAAGGCCTCTTACCAATAGAACAAAAAGCCTAAAATGCTAATGTTCTCCCCTGAAGGATGCATCCCTTTCCTTCAAATATGCGAATATTCCTTTCCCTTGAGATGGACTAACAAATTGCAAAGGGAGTCAGACTCCATAGAATTGTTTCTCATGAAATTATCTTGGTTCATTGAATACCTGCATTAGTCAAAAAAGGTTGTTTTTTTCTATGATATTCTCCTTCACCATTTGATTTTATTGCAGGTATCTTGCGATTGTGTGGCCTGATATCTCTTACTTTTCGATTTACAAGGTCAATGATTGGTCAGTTGTTGACTCAGGGAGTGGAAGGCTTTTGGCTTGGGATACATGTAGGGACAGATTTGCTTTGCTGGAATCTGCATTACCTTCAAGAATGCCAGTAATCCCTAAAGCGGGCTCATCAAGAAAAGCAAAAGAAGCTGCTGCCGCGGCAGCACAAGCAGCAACTGCAGCTGCTGTTAGTGCAGCTTCTGCAGCAACTGTTCAAGTACGAATCATACTGGAGGATGGGACGTCGAATATTTTAATGAGGTCAATTGAAGGCCGCAATGAGCCAGTATGAATTCTTTTAACCGTAATTTTATATTATAGTATTCATGCTATGGGTTCTTTATTCTTTTAGGTACAGCTGTACAAATCAATAGTAGGTAGGAATTCGATGGAAAATATTTTCCGACAACTCTTCCAATTAAGTCCATCCTGGCCTTATGTTTGGATGGTCTATATTCCTTGGATATGTGGCATTGAATCAAGTAATGTTGCTCTCTAGATCATTGATGAATGAAGCTTGTATTTTTTTCTCCTTTTTTCCAAAGTGAAATCACATTGCATCATTTGTTTCTTGGACATCCATGCTTTGTTCTTTTCAAAACATGTAATTTCCGGCCTTTCTCTCGCTCTCTTAAAGCTTTCAACTTGTAACAAATAACTCCTTACATGTACTTTTATTGATCTTTATATGTGACCAAACCATCTGAACCAACTTTCATTTATTTTATCCTCCTATTTGGGATTATACCTAAATTCCCTCTAATATACTCATTTCTAATTTTTCTTACCTAGTCTTACAAATATGATGGAACATATACCTTCAATAGCGTAAGTGCTTTACCGATTGAAAGAAATCCATGGCATTAATCTTTAAGCAATTTATTGTACTTATGGATTTGATTGTATTATATCTCGGTCCTTGTCTTTTCTATTTTTTATTTTATTTTTTTATATATATATTTTTTATAAAATTTATGAATTCTTCAATTTATTACTTGTAGGTTATTGGTTTGCATGGTGGTGCACTGCTTGGCGTTGCATATCGAACATCACGGAGGATTAGCCCTGTTGCTGCAACAACTATTTCAACAATGCCATTATCAGGATTTGGCTATGGTGGTCTTTCTTCCTTCACTGCATCCGATGATCCTTTTGCTTCTAACAAATCTTCGGCTGCTGAAGCAGCACCACAAAACTTTCAGCTTTATAGGTGTGAATGGAGTTCTATTTTTTTTTTTTTTTTTAAATGCCTTCTTCATTTATCTCAAGATTATGTTACAGGTTTTGGCATGCAAACATTTTAAATACAGCAAAGTAGTATTCAACTGTTGCGTTTATTGTTTCTTCATTATTTAGTTTTATTGAATATTTGTCTTAACTGTTTATTTTTGGAACTAGTGCTAAATCTTGCATTATCCATCCTTTTTTTCTTTTTTATGCCTCTTCCCTGAGTATTTGGTAAGCTTTCTGTTTAATTGAAGTTACAATCTTGCAGTTGGGAAACTTGTCAACCTGTGGGTGGTCTTCTTTCCCAGCCAGAATGGGCTGCATGGGACCAGACAGTTGAGTATTGTGCTTTTGCCTACCCCCAATACATCGTCATATCTTCTCTACGTCCTCAATATAGATACCTAGGGGATGTTGCGATTCCATGTGCTACTGGCGCCGTTTGGCATCGAAGACAGCTGTTTGTGGTTACGCCTACTTCCATTGAGTGAGATATAGTGACCCCTCTTCTTAGTTTTTTATTTCCCTAGAGTTTATTTTTTCTTCTTATCTTTTTTCTTTTAAGCTTTAATTTTTTGGGAATATGAATGAGGCTAGATATTTTATATGGTTTTTCACCAGCACATGGAAACTTTCTGTTCTCTTGTTTGACACTTCCAAGTAGCTTCTGTTATATCAACACTGCTACTCTTTTAACCCCAAGAGGTTGGCCAAGTGGCAAGCCGAGCCCTGATAAGCTCCTCAGGAAGGGTAGGTCAAGTGTTCGAAACCCGACAAAGCTATGAATTCCTTGGGACCACCCTCCAGGGTCCGTTTGACCCTCGACTCAACCAGTTGCATGTAAGACTTTCTGAGGGGGTGGTTCATGTGACCGTGGGATAAGTCTCACCCGAAGGGTGGGGATATCCACAATAAGCACACACACACAAAAAAAAAAAAAAAGCACTGCTAATCTTTCTGCACAGTATTTTTGACTTCGTCTTAATCCATCTCAATTTTGATGTTCCTAAATGCTGAACTTATGAACTCAGCTAGTCATGTAATTCTATTTAATTTATATATATAGGGTAGTGTTCGGCATACAACGTTAGGGAGACAATGTTGGGAGACAAAATATGGTATAAAAGTTTTGGATTGGGCTGATTTTTGTGTGAAAATGATCCCTATGGTGAGGAGATTATCCTCACAAAAATCAGCCCAATCTGAAACTTCTAACCCCATCAAAAGTGATACAAATTAACGGTAAAAAATCAATGGTCCACAATTATAAACCACTTTTGATGGGGTTAAAAGTTTCAGATTGGGCTGAATTTTTTGAGGATGATCTCCTCATCATAGAGATCATCCTCACAAAAAATCAGCCCATTCTGAAACTTCTAACCCATATAGGACAAAGGAGTTGGTTCCGTGTTGTCACCCTAACGTTGTCTGCTGAACGAGACCCACATATATTATAATTACTCATAGATGTAATTCTGAATATCTTTTTTTTTGGAATAGGAAAAGAAAAGCCTTTGTTAATAAATAAAAAGAGAAGTGGAACCCTGAAACCAAAGAGCCAAAAATTGTACAAGCAACAGCTCATGTAATGATGCCCATCTAAATATGAAGTCTTCGAAGTGATTCTGAATATCTACATACCGTAAAAATATAACTGAATAATTGTACTCTACATAGGATCTATTTCAGTGGAAGCTTGTAATCTGGTCAACAATTATTTCTTGGCGAAAAGGCTGAAAAAACGTTTCTGGGTTTGAAATATCTTCATTATGTTTTCTATTTTCTTTATTTTGACTTTATTATTAAAAATTATATCAGCAATATTTCTTTGTCGTTACTACACTTCCATGGCTTAACTGGGATGTAATTTCCAGGTGTGTTTTTGTGGATGCTGGAGTTGCACCTATCGATTTAGAAACAAAAAAGAGAAAAGAAGAGATGAAACTGAAAGCATCACAGGCTAGAGCTGTTGCTGAGCATGGAGAGTTAGCACTAATCACTGTTGATGGTCCACAAAATGTTGCACATGAGAGGATTTCATTGAGGCCCCCAATGTTGCAGGTAATGATCTGAAGATCTAGTTTTGCTTCACTACCGAGTTAGTTATTTTATTTTATTGATTACGGACGTTTTTGGGATACATTCTTTTGTTTATATAGACACCCTTAAAAAAGATCACTTAATTTGCTAAAAATACTAGCACTTTCTAACCGCAGTTCAAATTATTGCTGAATTGATTTGATTCTATTTTTTTTATCTTGACTAAAGAACTTACAACGTTTGTAAAAAGTGCTATAAAATCCAAACCTTTGTAAAACTCAATCAGAAACTAAAGAAAAAAAGTGAAACTAGAGATTCTATTTCTTTTGGAATGATTTGCATCAAACTTTCTTCCATGAAAGCTGGAACCTTGTCACTTGGTTTCCCAAACCTGTTTCAGTGGAAGTCAAGCATTGACATACAAAACCACTTGGATCATAATGTGCTAATTGTTTGTCTTTAATAGGCAACATGACAACCTTGGTGCTTAACAGTCTATCATAAAACTAGACAAATATTTAGTATCTAGCATTAAACTAGATGAATATTATAGTATCTAACTGTTGAATCAACTTCAAGCAAAAGAGTTTATTTTGAACTCAGGAACACACATGATTCCCTTATTGAGTTTAGAGCCAAAGCTTTAGGAAGTTAAAGGCACTCATGCACATGCACACCCATGGTTGGAAAATTCCACTCCACTGCCTCACCGGGAAATCATCACCAAAATTGTGCCACTCCAAAATTACTTACCAAATTAAAGGTTGACATGTTTCAAAGTAAAGCTACTTTTCATGGGGTTAGGAATGTGGATAATGTAGTAATTTTTTTGTGAAGATGGTCTCCATTTTGTGGACAAGGCAGTGGGCTTGTCCAACATGATCCTCTTCTGGCCTGGCCGCTGGTAGTAAACTTGTGTTGTCCAGATGTTTCTGACGCTCATTGCTGCATGTGTCCATATAATAGTGCTTTAAAACTAGGTTGATTTTGGCTCTTGCACTGTGGGTAAGAAAAAAATTCCATTTCTTTCAGGTAGTTCGATTAGCTTCCTTTCAGCATTCTCCTTCTGTGCCACCATTTTTAACATTGCCTAGGCAATCTAAAGTAGACGGGGAGGATTCAGTTCTGCCAAAAGAGTTCGAAGAAAGAAAGGTTAATGAAATAGCTGTCGGTGGCGGAGGTGTGTCTGTGGCTGTGACCCGTTTTCCTGCAGAACAAAAGCGACCGGTAGGACCTCTTGTTGTGGTAGGTGTCAGAGATGGAGTACTCTGGCTCATTGACAGGTAATTGATCTAGTTCTATGTTTCAAGAAAGCAACATTTAGAATTGATCTTTTGTTAATTATGCAGTTCTCATGCTTTTCCATATTCATTGGTGCTTATCTTGTGGTGTGGAACTAGCAAGTTAACAAACATAATGCACTATCTTTACATTGTTTTCTCCATGTAATGTTCACAAGCCAAAACTGGCACCATGTTGTCCAATGAAAAAAATGCCAAAATTATCCTTGTAGGACACTAGATGACACAATGAATAAAGGTATTTTACATGTATGAATATTACTAATGGTAGTCTCATGCCCTCTCATTTGAGTGAATCATTAAGCAGAACAAATTTCATGGTGGGAAGAGGCAAAAGAGTTCCTTCCTAGAGGATCAGTTGTGTGGTTCGTCTTCTTTGGAGTGTGAATTTCCCCTCATGTATGCCCTTAGATCAAAAGAATATATGATAGCCGACTTTATATCAGGCTTGGCTGAGGCAACCTCTTGGAAGTTTGGGTTCAAACGGAACCTCAATGATTGGGAGTTGGAACTTCAGCTGGATCACTGACTGTTATTTTTTACATCTTCATTTCCTTAAAAAACAAGGATAGAGGTTTTTTTGTCAATTAATCATGATGGGTGCTCTCTATCCAATCATTTTACGGTGACTTGGCAAGTTTATAAATCTTCCCACGTTCTGTATTTCAAATTTTCCCCCATTCTATTTTTGAGGTTTCAATGTGGCATTCTGTTTGCTCTTAGTTTGTTATCTTTTCTCTTAGGTTGGTCTTATTGCTAAATTTGTATTATTTTCCTTTTGCTTCTTAATCTATTTTGATTCTTTACCAAAAAGAAAAATCTCTAGGTGCATAAATCGTCATAGAAAACATATCCGGTGATTTATTAATCAGGATAGGAAAAGAAGTCATGACGTTTATTGTTACTGACTGATTAAATCCAATAGCACCTCAACAAAAATTAAGAGTGGTAACTCCAACTAAGCACTAGAACATAGAATGGGTCAATAATAAAGTCAAGCAGGTCGATGATGTCATCCAATAATTAATCCTATCGTATGTACAATGAACTTATGATCAAAAGGAAGCCGGACGAAAGCACATGGACTAGAGGTCGAATTCTTTGACATTGTGAGGGACTGATGAAGTTTTCACCATTTTTTTTATTTTATTTTTTGATAGGTATAGGGTGAGTGGTTAGCATATGAAGTTGGGTTCAAGGGAGTTTGAACCTAGGATGTGGGAACAACACTCCACACGTCTTACCACTTAGCTAAGTTGGCACTTCAAATGAAGTTTTCAACATTGTGTACCGAGTTTTAGTAGAAGTGCACTTCCTAAAGATTTGGCTAGAATAGAATGAGAGAAAAGAGAGAAATATCAAAGAAGAATGGAGAACATGAAAGAATGACTTCATGTCTTCTAGAAATTTTATTTATACTAATAAACATCTGGAGTGATGGAAGTACCCCAAGGGGATAAAGTAAAAGACTTATAGGTACATGATAGTAGAAAGACTATTTTACCCATACAACACTCCCCTCAAGTTGGAGCATAAATATCAACCATTTTCAACTTGTTCAAGAATCATGAAGTTGTGTGTTGTTGACTCCTTTAGTGAGAATATCTGCAAGGGATCAAGTGAGGTATTTGCAAGCTTTGCTATGTTGTTTTGAGGCAATTTTGGGGCTGCACATCAACCTGCAAAAAAACAAGAAGTTTGGGGTGGGTTTGACGACCGAGCTCCCAACTTTAGCGGCCATTTTGGGTGTCACTTTGATTCACTTCTTTCTTCATATTTAAGTCTTCCTTTAGGGACTCCTTATAGCAGTGTAAGGATTTGGGATCAAGTGATTGAAAGGCTAGGAAAGAAGCTAAGTTCGTGGAAGTCAAGGTATCTTTTAAAAGGAGGGAAGTTAACATTGATCAAGAGTACACTTGCAAGCATTCCAATTTACTTCCTTTCTTTATTCTCAGTACTGAAGGTGGTAGAGACTAAAATAGAGAAGTTGATCAAAGATTTTTTATGGAATGACAACGATGGGAACAAGAAATTTCATTTGGTGAAGTGGAGAATTATTTGCTCCCCATTGAAGAGTGGTGGCTTGGGAATTGGAGGTTTGAAGAGGACCATTAAAGCTTTGTTGGGTAAGTGGCTGTGGCATTTTGGGGAGGAAAGGAGGAGCTTGTGGAAAAAAGTTATCACAACAAAGTATGTGGAGAATTATCATCACAAAGAATTTTAATCTTGATGTTCAAACCATGGCATGAGATGATCTGCAATAGAAAACAATTCACCACAGGATTTTAACAAATAAACCAGAAAAGATATAGAGGGGACTGAGAGAGACACACTTAAACAAAACGACAATATCCAGCATACAAAAAGACTCGAGATCTAGAATGTGCAGTTGTACCATGCAATGTTTATGATTTGGTGGGAAGTCTCCCTTATTTTAGAATGTTGTTACTGTTGACAACCATTTACCCCAAAAGACTGATCTGATGGGGAAGGGCGCAACTATAAATATAAGATGGTCACGGGTTGAACTGGGCCATAGTACGTGAGCACGTGACACCCAGGAATGGAGGCGGATAACACAACACTCAACACTCCCCCTGGTGTAAGGGTGGAAAATTCCTTCGAGGGGACTCGAACCCGTGACCTAAACAAACCTAGCACTCTAATACCATGTTGACAACCATTTACTCCAAAAGACCGATCTGACCGGGAATGGCACAACTATGAATATAAGAGGGTCACGGGTCGAATTGGGGCACAGTACGCGACACCCGGGAACAGGTGGATAACACAACACTAAACAGTTACTGATTCTAATTAATAAAATTAACAATCACATTGACTTATATACTCGTGATTACAATCTTCCTCCTACAAAGGTAATCCCCATATAACATTTTGTTCTGCAATGGCTTACCTAACCCTAGAAAAATTGTGCAAAGTCCTTTTTGGAAGAAATGTCTCTTTATTTTTTTAGAGAGATTCTATTGCCATGCCAACTTTTGCTAACGCCACCTCAATTCATATCTAAATCATCAAAGAATTAGCACACATCTGAGGTAGTGTTAGCAAAAGTTGGTGTGGCAGTCGAAGCTCTTTTTTTTTATTCTGTTAATATTGGGCAGCATTTGGTACACATACTTTTCTTACAAAATATTGTCATATAGCTTTGACTACTGGAACAAACCTGATGCTTGCATTTGCTGCCTCAGGTACATGTGTGCGCACGCCTTAACCCTTAGCCATCCTGGTATTCGTTGCCGATGTCTTGCTGCATATGGAGATGCTGTTAGTGCAGTGAAATGGTATACCAATAATGTTCCCTCATTGTTCTGTTAGGTTTATTCTGCGCATGTTATCTGTACACCAAGATTTTATTATGCAGGGCAAGTAGGCTTGGTAGAGAACACCATGATGATTTGGCCCAGTTCATGCTCGGGATGGGTTATGCAACTGAAGCCCTTCACTTACCTGGAATATCTAAGAGGTATCAAATAATGACAATTTCAGGATCATTATCACTAGTTTTTATGCATTGATTTTAATCTGCAACGAGGATTGTAAACCGTTGTAATGTGAAAATGGTATGATAATGGTTTTTCACATATCTTTGAATCTCCATCATCCTCAATGCCTTGTGCCAAAAATTTGGGGTCGGCTGAAAGAATGTTGTTCCACCATTCAATTTTGTCTAAACCCGTGCCTGTGTCTTGTTAATTCAAGAGTGATTGATCTTTGGTTTATATATGCTTCTCAGGTTGGAGTTTCATCTGGCCATGCAGAGTAATGATTTGAAAAGAGCTCTTCAATGCCTTCTGACCATGAGCAATAGCAGGGAAACTGGACAAGAAAACGTAGGACTTGCTGTAACTGAAATTCTGAATTTAACAGCTGGACCCGAAAATCTTTTGGATGCTGTCCAGGGAATTGTGAAATTCGCAAAGGAGTTTTTGGATCTTATTGATGCTGCAGATGCTACTGGACAAGCTGATATTGCCCGTGAGGCTCTCAAGAGGTTAGCTGCTGCAGGTTCTGTGAAGGGAGCTTTACAGGGTCATGAGTTAAGAGGACTAGCTCTACGTCTTGCAAATCATGGAGAGCTGACACGGTTGAGTGTATGTAGCAACGATTGTTTTGTCATTTTACATTGCATTTCTGGTCAAAACTAGGGGTGCAACTTGGTTCGATTTCGTTCGGTTTGAGGTCAAATTGGAACCGAACCAACATAGGACGGTTCCACTAAATAAGAACCAGAACCGAACCAAATTCCATTGGAACCAAACCAACCCAAACCGAACTAAAGACGGTTTGGTTCGGTTCGGTTCTACGGATTTCCAATATTCTATAAATTGCAAGTAATATTTTTTAATGAAAAAACAAACGTATAATAACCATAAAATTTCATACAATAATCACTAATTTATCCAATATATTACACTTATCAAAAAAAATTTATCCATAAAAATCACTAATATATGTCCTAACTCCTAAATAATTCATAATAATTATTATATACATATATATTTATTTATTGCATAGGGGTTCTTGGTTTGGTTCGGTTCTATACAAGCTTGATCCAAGAACCAAACCAAATTGATTGGTTCTCCATTTTCGTAACCCGGAACCGAACCATAACTTGTTCCAAACCGAACCAGACCACCCCAAAGCTATTGGCTTGGTTCGATTCTCAGTTTTACTGGATCATGTTGCACCCCTCATCAAAACTTGTTGCCTAGTTTGTCTTGCATATAATCACTTTGCTACTGAGAAGATTGGAATCAAGAGATAAGTTGGCGGATATGTTGCTTAATATCTTAGCAACATGACCGATCCCACAAAAAAAATCTTTGCAATTTTTTTTCCTAATTTCCAAGTAGCATGCAGGGCATAATTTATGTTACCATTCTCCCTTTTTGTAACAGAGGTACTTATTTAATATATTACTACGGATCTGAAACTACCCTAAATTGCAATAAACAAGCAAATATGATTTTTAACAACAAATTGTACATCTTCCAGGGCTTGGTAAATAATCTGATCACAGTGGGCCAAGGTCGCGAAGCAGCATTTTCTGCCGCCGTTTTGGGAGACAATGCACTAATGGAGAAGGCATGGCAGGACACAGGGATGCTGGCAGAGGCTGTGCTCCATGCACATGTATAGCTCTTTTTTTAATCAACTAATTTTTTTTTTTGTACCTTCAATTCAGTAGTGCTCTAACCACCACCCTCAAATTTTCCAGGCTCATGGGAGACCAACATTGAAGAACTTGGTTCAGGCTTGGAACAAAATCCTACAGAAGGAACTCGATCATACCCCATCAACAAAAACAGATGCCGCATCTGCTTTTCTGGCTTCCCTTGAGGAACCTAAATTTACAACTTTAGCTGAAGCTGGGAAGAAACCACCAATTGAAATTCTTCCTCCAGGAATGGTGTCTCTCTCTGCTGCAATTACCATTCAGAAGAAGCCAACTCCTGCAATACAAGGATCCCAACAGCAGCCAAGCAAGCCATTACTATTAGAGGCACCTTCTTCGGCAGCTCCACAAGCGAGTGCTTCGCTTTCATCGCCCGTTAGTGATCCAATTGCATCACCCGAAACCGCTCCACTTTCATCGTCGGTGAACGAATCTGTTGCCCCTCCAGAAAGCGTTCCTGCACCAGCAGTAAGTAGTCCTGCACCAGCATCAGAGGTTGCTGCTCAGATGGTAGATGTTCAGTGGGAGAGTGTTCCGACTTCAGCATCAGTGAGTGATCCTCTTGGTTGACTATGAAGTATTCCGAAAGATGAATATGAATCTATGCACTTGTCTCATATCTCGGCAACGCCCAAAGTGGCCGGTAATTCTTTTCGAGCTGATCTGTAATTCTTTACGTCATATATGATTTCTTTTCTGCTTTATTCGCTTGCTTTTGGTTACTTTAGCTTAGTCAGAGGAATAGGGTTAGGTTGTCAGTGTTCTGATTAATCCTTATCCTTTTTTTTTTCTTTCTTTCTTTTCCCTATGTGATCTGATCTTCAAAGGCAGCAATTGAGTAGTTGGTTTATATGTAGTTTGTATTGTAAAATTCTTCGAATGCTGGTATATTGTGTGGGTGTGTGCACGTGGCATCAGTATCAACTATTACTATTCTTTTTGATTGATTGTTAGGCTTTGAATTTGATTCTTTTCAACTGATGTTTGGGCCTGGAGATATTATAGTAAGAGAGAACTCTTGGTCTTTAAATTCACTAAAACAACCAATTGTCTGTGCTGATACCATCACTTGTGTTGTGATCAAGATAGACATACACATCCACGTTTTGGTGAATGGTATTTGAGATGTCTCCCTTGAAGTTTCAAAGTGATGGCTTACCTCTTGACCTTGGTCTTCTCTTATTGATAAATGCTAAATGACCTGAATTCCCTACCTTTAGCCAAAAACCATTGAACCCATTCCTCCAAGCTGTTCAACCTTTATGGTAAAAAAAATTTGGGGAACAGAGGTATTTTTGTAACTTAATTTAGATTTTTTTATAGGTAAAAATTCAATTCTAGAAATGGTAAATTGTTTCAAAAATTAAAATGAATATTGCGCTGAAATCAACTGAGTTACGTATAGAGAAATTCGGAATCTAGATCTTACCAAATTTTTCGTTCATGGAATAGCTAGGCTTGCCTTTCCTGGAAGAAAAGGATTATAAAAACAGAACTTCGATCAAAGATGAGTGGCTTTTGGTTCTTGTTGTATTATAAGTGCAAGAGTTATGTTAAAATGCTTGGCAGTAGCAGCAAAGTAGCACCCAAAGTTGATGTCCCTTCAGCTTTCTCAGAACTTGTTTCGAATGTATTGTTAAAGAATTTTATTATTGCCATCCCCACAAGTTTAAAATCTTAGGTGTTATGTAAATTTCTTCGACAACTCTTTGACTTAAATAATAACATTATACGTGTACATGGTGCTGAAATTGCCTATTTTTTCAAGTTTTTAGGTTGACAAACTTCTCTATACTGTTGTATATACAGCTTGGGAGGAATGCCAAAGATACGTAGATAATAGTATTTTAGTTGAACATCCCTTCTCTCAACCCCTAGTTATATCTATTACAATAAAACTGTGATAATATGATGCTCCCCTCTGACAAATGCCCCCATCACAGAAATCATTTGCCTTGGGAGATTTATGGTTCTGTGTATCCCGAGGCAAATGATCTAAGGTTCTGTGATGGGGGCATTTGTCAGATGGGGGCGTCAATATCACCACTCATTACAATAACACAAGACACTATCAACTACAATAATATAAAACTCACTGTGATCTATACCTTTACATAAGAGAAAATTACTTAAAAGATCCTAGTGGAGGGATTTATTTCTAAATTGTCCTTAAGTTATGTATTGTATCTTGATAGGACATTTAGTAAACTTTTTATTTCGTAATGGTCCCTCATTATTGGTGAACTCTCTGCTTTTTTTTATATATTGTCGAGTTCACAACTTTTTATTTATTGTCGAACTCCACGTTTTTTTAATTTAGTGTCGAGTTCACAATTTATATTGTTGAATTCGACACTGGTAAAATTCACCCATTTTCAATTTTTGAGTTTTTTCGACTAAAATACATGGAAATATCAACTAAAATTTAAAGATAACAACTTGTTTAGATGATTTCAACCCAAAAGAGCCATTCTTAATCGATTTTCATAAATAAATAAATAAAGGAAAAATGTGAAAAAATTAGGATTTTTTACATATATTTTCAAAATGTTTGAAAATGACTTCTTCTTCCTTCTTAAATCCATTTCAACGGAATTGAGTCTTCATAAGTCGATTGAGATGCCAAAAATCTAACTTTTTTGGATGAAAACGATGTGTTCAAACGGTTAGGGCATTCAATCATGAGAAATGTGGGAGATGAGGTCCAAGGACTGTTAAGAAAAGAAAAGTTTACTAAATGGACTATTAAGAGACCAACAAAAACTTGGGGACTATTTAGAAAAAAAGTCCCTCCGTCATAGTCCTTTAAATAATTTTTTTTTATATAATATTTTGGCTTAGACCGTGTGTTTCATTCGGTACTTTTATATATCAAATAATTCAGACATGTCAAAACATTATTACATTAAAATAATTATATTTCTATGTGTTTCCTTAAACAGGAGATATGTGTACTGTTTAAATAAAAAAAGATGATGAAAGGGCATTTATGGTATTAAAATACTCCTCATTTCAAAATTTACCGTTTTGATAAAATGACATTTTTTTTTTCGAAAATGGTAAATTAGTATTTTCAAAATTAAGATAAGTAGTGCACTGTTTTGGTAATTTTTTAATTTTCATGTACCATTTTGATATTTTATCATTAAATTAACCATGAACTCCGGAGAAAAATATTGGGGAAAGGACCTGCTTAAGCTCTACTATGGCTTTCTTGAGGGTGAAACCCATCAATTGAGCCATGGTTAGTTTCTCTGTTAGAATTACCTACAATTAGATGGCCTATATGTTATATTCAATTACTTTGATTTTCTATATAGTAATTCCAATCCTAATGGAGATCTTAGTCCATCGAAGCTAAGCACATGAAATAGTTGGGATCCGTAGACTCATGGAAGTGAACTCATATGATCAAATACAATCTCTATGGTGAGGAGATCATACTCAGCAAAATTCAGCTCATTCTGAAACTTATAACCCCAGTTTACAAGTTGAAGAATTGTGGACCGTCCAAACCATGATTTTAAAACTCGGTTTCACGTCTCATATTGTCCATGTCAGATACTGAGTTGTCTTAGATGAGTTTTTCAATACGTTTGAGATGTTTCGTTCAAAATTTTGAAAAATGAATGTGGGGATTTAAATCTCATCTAAAAAATTGACTTGTCTATCCGTCTCGTCCACGCCTGATACAAAGATGACTAGGTAGAGTTTTGAAATCATGGTCCGAACTCCAACACAGGCATCACCATACACTTTACTTTAGTCTATGGGACAAAAGCAGTCTTGCCTTTAGAAATATTGTCGAATCTGTCTTGTTCGTTACGATTTTGAACATCAAAGGCAGCACAAGACCACAAGCTTCTGCTTTTGCCTTAGAAGGCCCTTTCTTAGGAGATCCTCTCTTACTTGTTGGTTGAGCTTTCTATCTGCCTCAATCTATTAGGGCTCGTTCTTTCCATTCACAGGCTAGAGATTTTGTAAGGTTTCGCCATATCCTAGAAGTTTCGGACATAACCAAACCTTAGATGCTTCTCACTCGCATCTTGATGAAAACCATCTATTTTTCTGTACACACATCCACGTCAGCAATATGTGAAACGATGTCAATTTTAATGTCACTCCAGCATTTTCCTTTTTCCACTAGAAGGTGGCATGTGCATACGCACAAGTATCTGAAGAGCTTATTTGTAGTTTAAAATATCACTGAAAGGTGTTTTTGAAGATTACATAGTGAAAATTATAATTGTAATTTTAAAATCTAAACCAGGTGATTATAATGCCATAATGGGATTGCAATTTTTTTGGTTTTTGACTAAAATGACGCTAATTATATTAAGATTGCTGATTTTCTAATTCAATTTGAAAAAATAACTCAAAAACTCACTGATGTGACTTGTGCAAGAACCGTAGATTTTTTCCCTTGGGATACACAACTGCATAAACGCGTGCAGTTGTGTATCCTGAGGGGAAAAATCTATGATTCTTGCACATGCCACGTTAGTGAGTTTTTGAGTTATTTTGAGAGATGCGTTAGAAAATCATTACACTTATATTCATTTAGGGTAAATTATCATTTTGTGAGTTGAATTTGCCGAAATTCCAATTTCGGATAATTGTTCATTTTAGTTCTGAAAACATGAACAACGAGATCACATGTTTTTCAAGTGATGATCTCATAGGTTCAAAATGACAATCTCGCTGATTTTTTTTTTTCCAAGTTGACAATCTCGTTGGGTTGTATAGTGATGATCTCACTAAAAGTAGGGAACTTGTGAGATAGTCACTTGAAAAACTTGTGATTCCGTTGTTCACTTTTTGGGAATTAAAATGAATAGTGAGCCAGAATCGGAATTTCGATAGAAGTTTGATCACATTTTGAAAATTTTCTTATAAGTTTAAATGTAAAGGTGGGGGCAGTTATGAGATTCAAATTTTGGTGTCCAACAACTTCTCTTAAAGGGAAAATTTATCATTTTGAGGAAAGAGTCCAGATTGTATGCACCTAGGGTGGAGGAAAATAACCCTCCTCCCACAGCTCAATGCATGCCACGTTAGTCACATTTCAAGGATTTAAAGTCTAAAATATCTCCTTTAAAAAACTTCCTTGAAATGTGGCTAACGTGTCATGTATTGAGGTGTACGAGGAGGGCTTCATTCCTCCATCCTAGGTGCATAGGATCCAGACTCTTTGAGAAATATCAGAGTTAGGATCTAGAAAGGTGTCCCGTTCCTATAATAAAGGTAAGGTGTTTACATGGCACATTTTTGTTGGGGTTTAAAGCACCAAGGATTCTTAACCAAGCCGTGCATGCAGCCCGGTGTCGTTGAACTCCAATAAAAATGTGCCATGTAGACACCTAACATTGTTATAGGAACGGAACACCGTTCTGGATCGCGACTCAATCAAAATGTGTTGATCCGATGACTAACAAATCTTTGGCCCATGATTTGGTAAAACATCCAATAAATACTCTTGATTGTAGGTGCGAAGAAGATAGCACCAACCCACATGGATCTGAACTCTCTCTTTTTAAACAAATGAAGTCACAGACAACACAGACCCATGTGATTGTTTTATTTTTTTATAAGGTGTAGACTTAAACTGCGCTTTTATATGTACAAGGTTGGATGGTACCTCCTCCATAAGTCAAGAACTGAACAAATTAAGCTGCTTCTTCTTCTTCTTCATCATCATCTTCAGAGAGAGAGAGAGAGAGAGATGGCCGATTCTGTTGTCTCTTTTCTTTTAGAGAACTTGAGTCAGCTGCTAATAAAAGAAACACAATTGCTTTCTGGAGTGAAAGATGAAGCGAAAGCTCTCTTTGATCAGCTCGAGTTAATGCATGCCTGTCTTAGGGACTGTGAGGAGGTACATCGAGAGCACGAAGCTGTGAAGGTGTTAGTAAACTAAATTAGAGATGTAGCTTATGATGCTGAGGATGTTATCGACAGATACAACATTGAAGCGACACGCAAGAGCAGTGGCACATTTGACTCTCTCATTGGTAATTTCAATAGACTGATGAGAAAGCATGATGTTGGGAAAAAGTCAAAGACATCAGGAGGATGATGGATGAAATTTATGCCAATAAAGAGAGGTATGGCATAGTAATAAAGAATAATGCTATAGAACCTTATGCAGGAGTCTTACGGCGGCCATGGATTCGTAATGTCGAGGAAGTCGACATTGTGGGCTTTGAGAAAATGAGGCAAAGTCATTGGTTGAGCGGCTGATGGGAGGAAACTTAAGCGCTCCGTCATCTCCATGGTAGGGATGGGTGGACTAGGCAAGACAACTCTTGCCAAGAAGATTTACAATAATTCCAACATTAAGAAAACATTTATGACCTTTTTTTTTTGGGTTGCCGTGTCTCAATTGTATACACCCACTGAGCTTCTTCAGAGCATTATAAAACAGTTTACAAGAATCACACCCGAAATGGAGAAGATGAGTGAGGAAGATCTGGAAAAGGTGCTCTACGACCATTTGAAGGCCCACAAATACCTGATAATCATGGATGACGTTTGGAAAATTGAAGTCTGGTGAGAAATGGAGGCATTCTTTCCTGATGAATGGAACGGAAGTAGAATACTTTTCCCATCCCGCTTTAAAGAAGTAGCTGTGCATGCTAATCCAGACCCAAAGAGCCCTCCACACTATCTACGTTTGGTAGACAAAGAAGAAAGTTGGGAGTTATTCCGAAAGAAGGCATTCCAAGGTGAAAACTGCACACAACAGTGGGAAGAATGCGAAGAGAGATCGCAGAAAAATGTGGCGGGCTGCCACTGGCCATCGTTGTTTTAGGTGGTTTACTATCTGAGAAGGAGAGGAACTTCGATGACTGGAGAAAAGTAGCCGGACATGTGAGTGCAGCTCTCTATGAGCGCAAAGAGCATGGTCAAGTATATTGGCTTTAAGCTATAATGATCTACCTAATTACTTGAAGCCTTGTTTCTCTGTTTTGGTGTTTTTCCAGAAAACTATGAAATCCCCACAAGAGAGTTGATCCAGCTGTGGACAGCAGAAGGATTAATACAAGCAAAAGATGGAGAAACAATGGAAGAAACTGCATGAAGATACGTGGAGAAGCTAATTGATAGATGCCCTATCCAATTGGTGAAGAGGAAGTCTGATTGGGGGGTGAAAACATGTCATATCCATGATCTTCTACGTGACCTTTGCATTTCTGAAGCCCAAGGAGAGAAAATTTTCCAGGTTCATGGGTATGAAAATTCTCCTCCCCTAAATGCTCCTCGTCAAGTTGTTGGGAATCATGTAACTCTAAGTGCATTGAAAACAAGCAGCGCGGCGCTGCTTTAACACAAGTCCACTCTCTTCTTTGCTTCAATCAACTGCCAAATGTTGAATCCTACTCTCAATATTTCAAAGACCGACGCTTTCAACAGAAAGTATTTGGTTGTGAATGGCATCAGATTTATAATTATTTACCATTGCTTAGATTGTTGAAGGTCGAGGATTCAGTTGGTAATGCTGCGGATGAGAATATAGGGAGACTGATTCATTTGAGGTTCTTGAAGATGGGCAAAGCTTCCTTCCATATGTTTCCACCCTCCTTAGTTAATGCCCGAAATCTTCAAATTCTTTATTTAGATGCGACCTTGCATGAGGCACCAGCTTGGATTGCAAGATGAAAAAACTGCGACATCTGCATTTCAAAATGGAGACTAGTCTGCCCCAGCCTAAGCCTTCTGATCATAACTCCACCTTGGAGGACCTTCAGACTCTATCCATCATAGACTCTTTCAGTTGTACCCCACAAGTCTTGGCCAAAGTTGCCCAATCTCATAAAATTGCGAGTTAGTGGATTTTCACATTTCCACGATCTCCACATATTAAAAAAGCTTCGGATAATCAAGGTAATAAGCTGTATCTCAAAACTGATTACATTTCCTACAAGTGATAGTCTCCCAGCAACCCTCACCAAGATCACCTTAATTGGGACTACATTTCGCAAGACCCAATGCCGGTGTTGGGGGAACTACCAAAACTTCAGATCCTCAAATTGCTTGGCACTAAATACTCTGGGAATCAGATGGTTTGCTCTACAAAAGGGTTTCCACTACTACAACTGTTGCATCTTGTCAGTTTAGAACAGGTTGAATTGATTATCAACGAAGGAGCATTGCCCAACCTTGATCCTTTGGTTATCCATGACTGCCAAAATGTGAACTGGAAACATATTGAAGAATTTGAACAGAAGCTTCAATGGAAGATCATCTCCTTGGCACGAGAATGAAGAGTTGAGTTCCATATATACACATTCATTCATGCTAGTATTCTATCCCATCTTTTCATTTACTCTTATTAACTATAATGCAAGTTTAGGAGATTGAGATTTGAGATTTGAGATTATTAGTTTCCATGTCACATTGACTCGTCTGAGATCATCGAATCAAATATTTATACATTGCTATGACCTTCTTTCTCCTGAAATCATACATTGCTTATGATTTTTTTTTTTATTTACTTATTTGGTTATGCTTCTTTGGACATCTGGGTTTTGTGCTTGGATCGAAGAAATTATACTATGAGAGTCAATGGTCCAAGGGAGTTAATTAAAGAATAAGAGTTGTTTTCTACAATCTTTGGATTTTCATGGACGATGGTAGAGTCACTTGTGTTAAAAATTTCTGATTTCAATTCGGTATTATAGATGCAATGGTGGTTTTACTTGGAAATCTATCTAGTATTCAAAATCCCAGGTCCACGTGAGAAGGAAATGGATGTAGAGAATGAAGATTTCATTTAGGAGAAATAAGGGAAAGGGTAGTTGAAGAAAGGGGAATTCTGTTTGGAGGAGTGAAGAAAGAAGTCGAGAAGCGAGGAATATCAAACATTGGCATCAACTCCTTTCAAGTTTTCTTGATGTGCTTAGATCTGAGATTTGACTTGTACTCTGTTATGGTTGTCATTTTTTTGATCTATGGCTTATTGGATTTTTGAAATTGAAAATTAGTTATTACTATTTTTTTAGATGAAAATTGGTTATCATTATTGATCATGAAAAGAATGAAAAAAAAAAAAGGATTTAAGGAAAAATTTCGATCTTGTTCGAACATTATTGAGGTAGAAGGCCGATCATCACATTTGTAAACAACCTCCTTTTTATCCTAGTGTCTGATAGATTTGTAATTTGCAAAAACCCGTACGTACTGGCACCATAGCAAGAAGGATAAAAGTTGAGAACGCTTGTGGATGTGAAGATCAATCTTCACCTCAATAATTTGAGGAAGCCTTTCTACTAAATTGCTCAAAACAATTGATGTGTTGCACCACATCTATGTACTAAATATTCCACCCAAATCAATGTTAGAACCATGCATGGAACATCTTTATGGAGAAAATTCGAGTTTTGTCGGTTACACAGTTAAAATTTTACAAGATTAACAACCGATAGGATTTCCACACTAGGCCTAAAACTGCCCGCTAACCTTTCTGGCTGATATTTCGGCTTGTCATCCATCTCTAGTTTCTTGAGTAAATTCATTTTCCATGAGGATAACCTCATCTCATGCACCAATGCCAACTTGTTGACACACAGACACACCTCAAGAGTCGTCCTCGCTTCTGGTATAGAATCTGTTAAGAGGCAATAATAAACCATAAATTCAGTTAGTAAAGGATGTCTAGGGTTCAAAACTAACCAAAAGAAATTTTCCACTTAGAACCATAGATTAGTTGGTTGAAATATTCCAATGCAACTTTGAGGTCGTTTGGACAGTTGTGCAAATAAGCAAAAACAGTACAAACAAAACCAAACCCTGATTTGAAAACCGTAAGTATTTCATCTCAACATCCCTCAGCTTCATCTTTAAACATGCCCACCTCTTTATTTTTCTTTTGGTTTTTTGTTTCGAGTTTCATAAGTAGTTCATGGGTCCAAACCAGTTTTCTAGGATCCAAGTTTATTTCTCGAGAAGACCAAACTCTATTCCAGAATAACGTTAGAGATCCAAACAACCTCAAACCATCATCAATAGGATCAGCCATAAACAGAGCTTAAATAATAGAGAACATAAGTAGAAATATATATTTAAAAAAAAATTCTAGATTAATAGTGATCCATGAAAATCCCTCAAAAGGAACAGAAATAGTAAATCTGATGTTATGCTCAACACATAAAAGCTGGAATGGGAGTGGAAATCAACGAAGAGAATAAAATTAAATAGAAAGAAACCATTTCACATACATCAAATACAGACAGAAAAAACCCATGTCAAGAATCCATAGTTACAAATGGGTTTATCCAACATCAGGTCACAACAATCCTCTCTTCTACTTGATCACCACTATCTGAGACTGGCAGAAACTTGCATTTCAACTGGGACAAACACCATACATTTCCAGAACACCTAGGTTCGAATGGGGAAAAAAAACTTTTGGGTGTCCTGTGTATGAAGTTTAACTTGCAGGGCAATTGATTTATGTCTATCATTAGCATTTTATTTTATTCATCTATGGCGGGTTTCACATATTCAATCTAACAGACATGTCAAGAAACCACTTAAAAATCACAATAACCACTTCCAATAGGAGAGATAAAAAGAGAATTCAAATTGAGGAAAAACCATATCACCATCACCTTGCATGTACCAAACACCTATTTCAACACGGACCCTGCAAATGAAGTAGGACAGAGTCATCAAGGAACCAAAGAATAGTAAGACTCAGGAGTAATCGAGAATGCATGTAGTAACAGTGCAAGAAATAGATATGAAGATATAAAATTATACCTAAAGCAAAGGTAATGCCTCATGATCGCCCTCTGCATCTTGGACTAATTCTTTTACTTCCTCATTCTCTAAAATTTTGTTAAGAATAGAAAAAAAACAAAAAAAAAAGCCTTTATTTAATATTTTATACGATATGAATGTTTTAAAGTATAACTTGATCTTACGAACACAAATTCACTTACCTTGGGTAGTAGATCTAATCCTGCAGGATCTGACATCACATCAGGTTGAACTTCACAAAGTTTTTTGGATAGTTCATTTAAGTTATCCATGAAGAGTGTGTATCCATTAATTGAAGATGCTGCAATACAAGCCAATTTAGTAGCTTGTTGACAAATATTGTTAAATCTCAAAGCTTCTGACTGTTCTTTCCCATCGCTCATTATTTGTGAATCCATGACCCTAAATTTGTTAGCCTCTTGTCTCCATCTTCCAAGAATAAAATGGAACGGTATACTATCAATGTCCCGACGAAAAAACACCTTTAGAAAATGTCGACAAAGTATTCCAACAAACTCAAATTTTTTGCATTCACATGTACCCTTGTAACTATCCAAATTTAATTTCACTAGAAACTCCTCGGGCTCACCAATCTTAGTTTTCACGACATACACGTGATATCCATCATCGATTCCTCCTTCTTCAATTTTATATCGTTTGACTTTTAGCCATTCTTCCTTGAATTTTTCAAACAGATTTCTAGTATACACCTTTGCAGCATGCTTCAGAAGGAACTCATCATCATTGACACATTGGTACGTGTACTCTGAATGAAAATCTTCATCACTCTCATCTTTTGCAATCTTCTTCAATGCTTCCTCATACTTCACAACAAATTCTCTAAGATTTGTTGTCGATGTAACGAACCCATCAAAGAATCCATTAATGTTCTTCCTGCATTCAGAGGTATTCATACCAGCAAAAAAAGTGTTATGGTTATAAACAGGCACCCAAGACTCCCGTATTTCAAACAGTTGTCTAAGCCATTCATTTTGTTCCAATCCATTCTCCATAATGATAGTATTCCACTGCTTTTCAAACTCCTCTCTTGTGTAGGTTGACCAAATACATTTTTTTATTTTGCCTTTAAATTCAGAGTTTTTATAGTATATTTGGGACAACTTCTTGACTAAATTTTTCTCGATATGCCATATGGATAGACAGTGACGGGTGTTAGGGAAAACTTTGACAATCGCATTCTTCATTGCCAAATCCTGATTGGTGATTATCGATGTTGGATGACGTCCACCCATAGCTTCAAGCCAAGTTTCAAACAACCATAAGAAGGACAAATCTGTCTCATCTTGTAGAAAAGCACATCCAAATTGTATAGACTGGAAGTGATGGTTTACTCCAGTAAATGGGGCAAATGGCATATCATACTTGTTTATCCGATAAGTTGTGTCAAATATCACAACATCCCCAAAATATTGATATGCCAATCGTGACCTAGCATCCACCCAAAAAAAATTTGTTGTCCTCCCTTCTTCATCGCATTGGATTGCATAAAAAAATTGGGGATTTTCAGCTTGTCTTTTCCTAAAGTAGTTGAGTACTGACTGTGCATCTCCCTTTTCCAACTTTCTGTGTCTAACATCCCTTAAGTGGTTGTGACAATCACTATCTTCGAAATCGATGAGATCCCCACCAAGAATTGTTCGAACGCTGTCAACCTGCATGTTTTCTCTTTGGAATGTTTCAACTAAATCCTTAGTTGCTTTAGTCATGGATCGGTTTGTCCTCATCTTTATTCTACGTGTTGGTGTAACTACTTTGTGATTATGGTCGTTGTTAAAAACTGACACTTTCCATTTGGTGGTCCATTTGTCATTTACAATGCGCATGGATGCCTTACATCCACATTTAACAGTTGAACAACTTCTAGTTGTCTTCTTCAAAGTTTCATTCCCAACTGTTACACTTTTTGAGATAAATTTACCTTGATGTGAGCAAACATATGTTATTCCGGTTACCTCATCTGAACCCCGTCGTGACTTAGAAGTAGTTCGAATACGAATCCAAAATCCTTCCTGACGTCCGTAATCATCATAATACTTTTTTGCTTCCTCACTTGATTCAAAAAGCATCCCCACATACGGTGCTTTTAATTTTTCAACATCTTTATCGGGATTCTGACAATCAACATGTTTACCACAATCTACTTCGATTGGCGATGGTTCCACAACGTCATCGATAGGCACTCCCCCAAATTTGTCAACACAAATCGTATCCATGTATAGAACTCCAAGAAATTAATTGATGGACTGCTACAACTGATAAAAAGACAGATTTACATGAGTATTAGAAGAATTATTGACATAACCACTTCACGACAACGTTACCTTTCAACCAAGATCTCATCGCCACACACAACTACAATGAATGCATAATCATCCTATGATCACATTCTCTTCTCTAAGGGGTGGGGAGGTCTTATCCCATTCAGGAATGCACAATCTTTGTTACAATCAATAGTGAAGTGATAATTTTCAATTTCGTAAAATTTTGGCAACATGTCCCCATAGTTCTCCAAATACACGACTTAGACTATGGCCAAATATATCATCTAATCTAAGAAAGTACCCAGAGAACAAAGGAAACATTTGGTGAAACTTTGCTTCAAATGAAAATAACAACTTTAGCAATTGATCGTACCAAAGATTATGCATTCCCAATCTGTCCAAAATGGAGAATTCAAGAATCAATAGCAAACAATTACTCCTCATTACAAACAAGACAAAAAAAAGTTTTTAACCTAACCTGAGTCGTACATGAGAACGAAGCGCCAAAGTTTACAACTAATATGTCTCTAGTAGGTGATGAGACATGAAATTGTCACGCGATGATTCTTGAAAGGGAGATCTAAGTTTTAATAAATGCACCATGTATTAGTGCGTGTGTGCATCATCATAATTCTAATCACGATAACTAATATCATCATAAAGATTATCTAAACAAAATCAATTCTTTAACCATCACACAATCATCTAAACCAAAATAATAATAATAAAAAGACAGCTAATCATATACATACATAAGAAGTAATTTATAAAATAAGCCTTTGAATTAAAATCATGATAGATAATAATGCAATAAGAAAAAATGAAGCAGCCAAGGTGATACTGGACCTCATTATGGGATGAGGATGAGTAATTTAGTGGGTGGATAGTTTGGGTGTTCAAAAGTAATTTAAAGAACCTAATTTGGCCAAATATCAAATGGACAACCACATTCTTACTGAAATGGGAGATAACATTTAAAGGAGTGTTTGGATGTTTAAAGGCCTAGACCTGTTGGATTGTAACACATCAAATTTAAATACTGATTTGCAGAGTTGTTGGACCTAAATATTGATTTGCAGAGCTTTGTAAATATTTAACCCTAAATAAAGAGAGATTTAGATCGAGAGAGAGAGAGAGATCTTACCTGACTGGAGTTCGCCGTAATCGCCCACGTCTGCTTCGGATTGGATTTTCTTGTGGAGATGATGAATCGCAGGAGAAAGAACCTCAGAAGGAATGTGCCATGGTCAATGGTTTCAAAACTCGGTTTCTCGTCGAGTTGTCTCGGGAGAGTCAACTCGTTTTTTAACTCGGTTTATAATGATTGATTAAAATAATTATGATTAAAAAAATAAAAAAAAATTAGGTAGATTAGAAGATCTTTAGTGATAAAATCATGTTTTATTTATATAATAAGTATTTAAATTCAAAATATATATATATATATATGGGAGCGGTTCAGCGGCCCCATACTTTACCCAGTTTCGTGCCTAGTTTTAACCGCCGTCAGATATCAACGCATCCAATGGTTGATATCTAAGTTCACGGTTTTAAAATAAAATGTAATGTAATTACGTTCGACCCCCTATAAAATCTTATTATTCTATTTTAAATCCCTCTTCCTACATATCCCTATCTTCTTCGGATTGAAGCTAAGTTACAGAATGTCTGTAACCTAAACTCTCTCTCTCTCTCTCTCTCTTCTTAAAATTAGAAAATATTTTCTTGCTTAAATAACAAATTCAACTTTTCTCCACAACAAACAAAATTGCAAAATTGGGTTTTGTAGATAGTCAAGTCAGGAAGGGCATCTTTAGTAGATAAAAACTCATTTCTACCATAACCAAACAAAGCTTCAATGAACATATTCCAAGGGAAATGAAGACTACAAAAAACGAAATGCATAGAAATGGTGAAGAAAAACAGACACACACGCACACAAACACTAATTCCCTAGAATCCTTCAAACAAGTTAATTTACTCAACACAAAGCCGGCGCCGCTTGTATCGCACCATCACCTTCCCCTTCACTCCGCTTGGAAAATCGTGGACCGTCCATTTTTTGTAAACCATTTTTGATGGGTTAGAAGTTTTGGAATGGGCTGATTTTTGGTGATGATGATCTATTCCCTGTAGAGATCATCCTCACCAAAAATCAGCTCATTCCAAAACCTGTAACCCATATTTTGAAAAATGTTTTGCCAAAATGTTTGTCAAAATGTTTGTTGCTGAACATTTCCCTATATATATATATATATATATATATGGGTCCCTTTCAGCAACAAACATTTTGGCAAACATTTTGGCAAAACATTTTTCAAAACATGGGTTAGAGGTTTTGGAATGGGCTGATTTTTGATGAGCATGATCTCTATGGTGAGGAGATCATCCTCATCAAAAATCAGCCCATTCCAAAACTTCTAACCCCATGTTTACAAGTTGGGAAATCGTGGACCGTCCATTTTTTGTAAGCCATTTTTGATGGGTAAGAGGTTTTGGAATGGGCTGATTTTTGGTGATGATGATCTCCTCACCGTAGAGATCATCCTCACCAAAAATCAGCCCATTCCAAAACCTCTAACCCATATTTTGAAAAATGTTTTGCCAAAATGTTTGTTGCTGAACATTTCCCTATATATATATATATTTATTTATTTATTTTAATCAAAATCCTAATTGACTCAACCAAGTTTTATTGGCTCAATCGAGATTTTCAAAATATCGTCTGACATTTCTAGTTTATCTTGCGAGATGATGTGAGTGTTGAGACACATTATACGTTCGTATCGTTGCTAAACTATTAAAAACATGGTTAGGGTCAAAGGTTAATAAGAAAAGGAAATATCAATTCAATTTTAAAACTTGTTTTGACGTCTTTGGCTGGTCATGATTGGTCTTATTCAAGTCATCTCGTTCATCAAGGAGACAATGGACTTTTTTCTATTAAAACATCTATGGTTAGAGTCAAGGGTTAATAAGAAAAGGAAATATCAATTCAATTTTAAAACTTGTTTGGTCATGATCTGTCTCATTTGAGTCATCTTGTTCATCAAGGAGACAATGGACTTTTTTCCAATAAAACATCTATGGTTAGGATCAGGGGTTAATAAGAAAAGAAAATATCAATTTGGTTTGACGACTTTGTCTGGTCATGATCGATCTCATTCGAGTCATCTCATTCATCAAGGAGACAGTGGACCTTCTTCCATTAAAACATCTGGACTAAAAACTAAAGACAAACAAAACACAAACCTTCAAAAATTCATCTTGAGTTTAAAATGCATGGGCTCCTAGCCAAGTTGTTTGCCTCGTGGTGTATTTAATTTCCAACCAAAACATGTCACATAAACTCTATATGTTACTATAAGAATAGGACACCGTTCTGGATCATGACTCATTATTTGAGAGCCTATGTTTTTAATGGATGACATTACCCCTTGACTTGGGTCCTCTCTCATAGATTAATGAGAAATAACCTAGATGCCCTTTTCTACAACCTCTAACTCAAAACCCTTGAGTTTTCTCCCCCAAAAGCATTCATCTTCAAGGGCTTCGAACTTGCCATTAACTATAGTCCCCCCTCCTTCCCAAAACCACCAACCCAACTATTTGGCTTGATTTCCAATGCTAGAACTAGGGGTAGATTTATATTGGGGGCACTTGCCCCCACAAGAATTTTCGAAGTCTAGGAGTATACACGAGTTATTGTAATAGATAACAACGATGGGTAAGAAAATTTGCCGCTATTGCCCCCACAATTTTTTCCTCTATTGGTTGCCCCCTCGAGAGTAAAATCCTGGCTCTGCCCTTGGCTAGAACCATCGATATTGGATATGATCCAGCCCTAAACCCATGGATAGGAGAATCTTTAGGGACCATAGGGGTTCTCACACCAATCAAATTAAACTGACACATAAGGCGTCGAGATCTGGTGGGGAATTGAGCAATCAAACCAACTAAACACTCCTTATCCAACTTCAGGTCGTCCCATGATTCCATGATATTGTCATATGGCCTCCTTGGGCTAGTCATATCAAGGGATCCGGTCCAGCCCCCCGTCATGGATCAGGTATGGGTACTTAATTAAGCCCGTTTAATAATTGGGTTGGGCTGGGCTGATCTCAGCACATTTTTTAGGGCCAGGTTTGGACTTTGAAGATAGACCAATCAGGTGGCCCGGTATGTTGTTTGTTCCCAAAATAAAACATGCAAAGATTGTATGCAATTCTTATGATGTGCCAGAGTATCCTTAGAATTTTATAAACTCTTCTAGACTCCTCAAAAATAATATATATTTTCTACCATTTCTTCCAAAATATTATTGACTCTTCCCCAAGTCTTTCTCATGCACCATGACAATAACAATGCCATAGTTATGGATTTCTACATTATTAAGGACAAAACCTGATTATTCAAACTCAGTCTTCAAATTTTTTTTTTTATATATAGAGAATCTATGATTTTACTATTCAATAATCTATTCTTTTCCAAAAACAACCTCTTCAGTAAATTATTTTTAAATTATTCAACCCCGTCTTCAATCATGGTTTTATCTCGTCTTAGACGAGTTTTCCGATACGTTTGAGTCGTCTCGTTCAATAATGAGAAAAAATGAATTATAGTTTTAAATCTCATCTGATATGTTTGACTTGTCTATCTGTCTTGTTTGTGGATGATACCAAGACGTATCGAACGAGTCATCTCGATCTTGGACAAGATTTAAAACCATGTCTTCAATGTTTTGTAGAAACCTTTTATTTATTTAACCTAAAATTCTATCCTTCTACTACTCAAAAAAAAAAAAAATTTACCTTGCTCTCGAGATTTGAAGGTTGAAGTAAATAAAATCTTAAAGTTAATTATAGGCGTGGGTAAAGAGCTTTACTCTAAGGTTGAAGATGACTAGTTTTGATTAGAAATTCTGAAGGGTTTACAAGGCATGTCATCAGTTTGATAATTTACTCCTACCATGCATTTACAAGTGTCAACTGAAGTGTTACTTTATTAATCACTAGGAGTCGGGTTTAAGTGACATTGAAATTGACATCATTTCACACATTGGTGTGCACAGAACCATAAATATTTCTCACTGGCATCTCAAAGAAAATGCCTAGGAATTATCATATTGTTTCGGTTTCAATTCTTATTAGTTTCGATTTTAAAATAAGTAGAATTGAAATCGGCATCACCAAAAAATTGCCAATAACGGTGGATTCCCATTCTTAAAAATCTAATGAGACAAAATTACTTAATTATAATTTGTTCTAATAAAGATGAGTTAATGTTTTTATTTTTGTCAAAAGTTAAAAATTCATCTTCTATAGAAGTAATTAAATTCTAATAGAGGTAATTCATTTTAAATTTCAATGCATAGTTCTTATGAAAATTTGAAGAACTTAATGTAATATTTATCAATTTTAAAATGTAGGAAAACCTTAATCATCTGTAGTATAAAAAGAAATGGCAAAATTAATATGTAAGAAAATCTTAAACCATATACAATATTATAAAAAAAAAATGTTAAAATAAATTAGTTCCAAGAATTTGCAAGTACCTGTCGATAGATCGTATCAATTCTGGTTCTTATCAGTTTAGTTTCATTTTTGACGCAACTCTAATAACATGTACAAAAGGGTACATTGACACCCCTAATTGATTGAGTTCTAGTTAAATGGGTACCCATTGACATGTACGCAATATGAAAATTTTGGGAGTCCAACTCAAAATCAATTGGCAATAAGTGGAGAGGGCAAGGAATTTATAAGGAGCGAGAGACAAGGCACTTTGTGTCCGATGTGGGACTAAACTCAACACACCCCCACAGAAATATGAACTGGGTGATGTGGAGAAAAGAAAAGCCCACTCTGATATCATGAAAAATTTGTGAGTCCAACTCAAAATCAATTGGCGATGAGTGAAGAGACTCAAGAGCTTATAAGGAAAGAGACAAGGCAATTTGTGTTCGATGTGGGACTAAACTCAACACAATAGGATCGTATTAGCACTCTTCCTCTAATTTTTACCTAGAGATCATCATTTACCTTGCTTCATTTCACAGTTGAGGTTCTCCATCGAACTGTCTATCCCTCAAATAGATTAGTTGGCAGTCGTTGGTCAATAAGGATTAAAGGATAGATGAGATAGATTACCTTGCATGCCTCCACAGTCGTTGGGATGCTAGGGATTCCAAGAAAAATGTATTCCTAGGAAAAAGTGGAATAATCCTTAGAAGTTCAATATTGATCTCTAGTAAACTTGTGCTTTTCGATTCTACAATAATAATCGCTTTTTTTCATGTCTCTATCAAGTATCGATTTGTATGCTCTACAACATTATTTTACTATAGCGTACGTAGACACGATAGTTGTTGTATTGAATGACCCTTTTATTAAGTGGACCATGAATCTAAGTACTATTTGCATATTCTCTCCAAAAATGGTAGGTCCCTTAATTGTTCTTTTATTTTTCAAAATCAAACTCCAAAACTACATCAAAATATATATATATATATATATATATATATATATATATATATATATATATATATATATATATATATATATACAATAAAAAATAACTTGACATTCTTAAAAACAAAAAATACATTTCTTAAAAGATTGAAAAAATAAAGAGTCGTTGTCAAACAGTTGCCCTTAGTGTCTGGGTGTTTCCGTAGAACTTCTTGATGAGATCTTGAAACCTAATTGATGCTCTCAACATATATGCCAATGATCATTAGACCATGCAGTGCAAAATTGATAAAATACAACAATTCGATCCACATGCCTTTGTACTTTAGAATGAACATTTTGAAACTAAAAGAGAACAACATTGCTCTGTCTTATCCGATTTTACATTTTTTTTTAGATCATTAAAAATATGAGTCGTGTTGTAGTGACCTCAGGCTGGAACCTCATATCGCACTTCTTGACGTGAAAGTGTATGGGAATCATAGATCATTTTCATCGAGGTCACTTCAGCATTATTGTAAAAATTTATATTTTATTTAGAAATATAATTTTCAAAATATTTTTTTCTTTATTTTTATTTTTGGTGTTATATCTCACACTCTAATCATCATTTTTCTTTGAAATAGCCAACTCCCTCTCCCCTCTCCCCTCTCCCCTCTCCCCGACTAGAGATAGGACTAGTCTCTATGATCTCACGTCCCAACACTCAAAAGTTTCCTAACAGGTAATAGGGTAAGTTAGGAGGCTACCCAATTTTGAACACAAAGTTAAAGACCAATATTATTAATTTTACTATTGAGCAAAAGTTGGATTCAAATCAAAATCGCAAGTCAATTCCACTAAATAAGAATAAAAATCGAACCAAGCAGAATTAAAGTTAATTTGGTTCAATTATGTGGGTTGCTAATATATTATAAATTAACATGGTTGAAAGTTACCTATTTTAATGAAAAAAACAAATAAATAATCAACATGAAATTTCATATAATGTTATTAATTTATCCATAAAAAAAATCATTAATTTATGTCTCAACTCCCAAAAAGTACCAAGTCATTAAGAGTTCGGTTTTATACAAACCTTTAACAGATAATCGAATTGAACTAATCAGTTCTCTATTTTCTTAACCCAAAACCGAATTGCAACGTTCTCATAATTAACTTGGTTAAAGAGCCCCTCCTAGTTTCGATGAAACTTGAAGATAATAAAATGACTAAAAGCCCCAAGAATCCCCCCCCCCCCCCCCAAATGCATCGTCTTCGGCTCCCTTTAAGGTAAAAAAATTGGGACTTTGTTAATGAGTGTGACCTAAGGGCAGACGTAAATACACTTTGAAAATAAGCATTTGAGGGTATTTTTTGTTTTAAAACAAATCTTTTGAATGCATTTTGGCCTGAAATTCAATTTTTTAGGTGTATTTAATGCACCTTAACATTTGCCTTTAGTGCACATGTTAGCAAACCCAAAGTAATTTACACTTGTCTTCAACATAAAGATTCTCTTCTCCAACAATCAAGTCTCAAGAAATAAAATAAGATTTTGGGAAGAAGAAACTAGGGGCGTGCGCAAAGATTGAAGATGTTGGTGTTAAAGTCAAGTTTTTTGGGGAAATAAAAATCAAGGTATTTTTTTTTTTTTTTGTCAAAGAGGTTGAATATGGGACCTAAGGTATTTTTTTTTTGTCAAGAGGTCGAATATTGATTGTTTTCGTCGTTTCCTTAATTCTCTCATGCAAGACTGAAATCAAGAGAAGAGAAATATCATCAATTTAGAAAAGAGATGTGTTATTGGCATCCCAAGTTCTACTTATTACATCCCAATTAAAATAAAGAAAATAAATGGAGGGTGAATCTCCATTTTATGCATTTAATATGTCGAAATTCCGAGTTTAATACACTGTTCATTTTAATTCCCAAAACATGTATTTGTCATTTTTACAAGAGAAAATTACTAAAACAGAATTAAATATTTATAAAAATATATATATTTTTTAAAAAAATTATCAAAAACGAATTAAATCGCTAGACTGTCCAACACTTTAAATGTAATTATAAAAACACCCCACGAATTAATAAGGGCAACCTACACTATATTAGAATTGTTTTGTCGTATATGGGTTAAGAGTTTCAAAATGAGTTGATTTTTGGTGAGGATGATTTATATGATGAGAGGATCATCCTCGCCAAAAATCAGCCCATTCCGAAACTTCTAACCCTGTCAAAACTGATTTACAAAAAAATGGGTGATTTACGATTCTTGAACTTGTTTTGATGGGGTTCGAATTTTCGTAATGGGCCAATTTTTTGGTGAGGATGATCTCCTCATCATCATAGAGATCATCCTCACCAAAAATCAGCTCATTCCGAAATGTTTAAACCAACATAAAACAAAAACAAAAACAAAATCGGTTATGGTATGGATTGCCCTTATTAATTCGTGGGGTGCTTTTATAATTACCTGTTAAAGTAAATTATTAAAACGTTGGACAGTCCAGCATTTTAACTATTCCAAAAGCATTTTTGGTAAATCAATGAATTTTGACATATTAAGACGTTGGACAGTCCAGCAAGGTATTATTTAAAACGATAGACAGTACAATCACTTAATTCATTTTTGATAATTTTTGAAAAAATAAATTCTTTTTTGTAAATATTAAAATATTTAACCCTTTTTTTTAGTAATTTTCCCTTTTTATAGCCTACGAATTCGTGAGATCGACAAGTTTAATATCCATGAATTCGAAGATGTACTAACGAATTCATTGATTATAAACATGATGAACTCGCTCGATATGCATGTTTTAGAAATTAAAATGAACAGTGTACCAAAACAGGAATTTAGATAAGTTGCCCACGTTTTGGGAAAAAATCCCATAAATGAATGGTTTAAGAGTAAGTAAAGGCTGGGGTGCCAATAGTAGTTCTCTTTTATTTTTGCTAGATTTCCATTTTTTGAGTTTAGGATTTTATTTGATCATAATTACAAGCAATTGTTGAAATTGTTTGAAGGGGTGTTAAACTAATTTGTAATGTTAAGATTGCAATTTGAGACAAATCTTTCTAATGTTCCAAAAGTGTGTTTTAATCTTTAATTGGGGTGTATTAAGTCAAAGTTGGGGTGCCAATAGCAATTCTCTTAAAAACAGAATTAGGCATCTCTACTTTTTACCAAAACCATAGGTTTGTGAGTGAATTTTTTCCAACTTTTGACTACATTGATTTAAAGATCTGCCCAGCAATAAATAAATAAATAAAAGTCTTAAATATTTAGGTAGAATTGGTATAGAAAGCAACTCCCCAACATGGATTTACTAGAATCAAGACAATTACAGGATCAAAGGTCTCTTTAAATGATGCTGAAAAAAAATGTACAAAAAAAAAAAAAAAAACTAGAAAAGGAGGGATTCAGGGAAAGAAACATAAGGAAAGGAAAACTTTTTAAATTGATCAAATTGTCAAAAATCTGTACAGAAAAGGTTGGAAGAAAGAAGAATTAAAGGCAAAGCTTGGAAATGAGGAAACCGACGATCCGATACCACCTGTGCAGCAGCCTACACTCATACGGCTGAAGATGAGGTGCTGCAGATCCTACGATATATCATGGCTACAAAACACCATACACGCAGCGCAAATTAATTTAACTCTCTCTACGGTAGTCTCTTCTACTGCTACTCCGAATCACTATCTATGCTCTCCATTCCCTTCAATCCCCTCCTCTTTTGCTGCAACGAACAATTGAATACACCAAAATCACTACACTACCAAGTTGTCGTTCAGATGGAATATAGAGTAAGGTATCAACAAAAAGCATGCTAATCAAATATACATAGATCATTTTTTACATGTAAAATCATATTAGTTCATCATCATCTATTATTGGGCCATAGATCATCATCCAATGAACTAGTTGGTCATTTTTTACCTATAAAATCATGTTAGTTCATCAATCATCGTATATATTGGACTACATGTTCTTTCCTATCTTTTCTTACTTTCATCCATGTCATTTTCAACCTTTGTCGTCCATTTTATAGCTATGACTTATACTAAATAGCGGGTCCTCCTATGCCAGTGTATATAGTGACCGCTTTCACCCTCACTAATCATAATTTCTCTCATTCAAGGCCAAAATAATTAAAGAGCGGAGAAAAGGACATGTTACCTTCTTCACGCATTTCTTCTCTCGAACCTCATACCGGCCCCTTGTCAAGTCAGAAAGCCACATCCCAGGAAAACAATACTGCCAATCAAACACCAGTCCACCACATAAGTTCATTTATTTTTTAATTGGAAAAAAAAGGGTGAAAGAGACTGACAGCTAAACACAAATAAAAAAACATAATTTAAAATTAAAAATCACAAAAACAAAACTTTTATTTCCGAACTTTTGTATGAGATACCTGGAGAGTCTTATCGACATTCTTGGCCCTTTTCTTGGGCCTTTGGGGAAGTTTTGTGCCTTTCATGGCAAGGAAGTCATCTTCCTTCTCCTTCCTTGACAGAGAGATGTAAATCCTTGGCCATTCAAACATATCTAGATTCACCTTCTCTCCAGTAACCACATGAGTAGGTTCTTGCTCCGATAGAGCTGCTGCTGATTCAGCATGATTCATGGGTTCTGCTTGTACCATGGATCCATTTGGTTTCTCCCCCATGGTGGTGCCAGAAGAAGAACCCAACTTATTTTCGGTTTTGTCCAACAACGAAGGAGATCGTTTGTCTGCAGATCGAGACACAACACGGCTACTACTCCCACCATTGCTCGATGGGGACCCATTTCTGGGGCCTGATCGCTCTTCTAAGTTCCTGATCATAATATAAAAAAAAGTTGGGAATGATGAGAGGGGGTGGAGGGTTCTTTTACACAGGAAAATAGAGAGATGATACCCCAAGGGAAGAAATGAAGACAAAGATATATTTTGAATACCCAACTAGAAGAAGAAAAGCATGTAACACTATTTATTTTGGAAACTGGCTTGAAGAAGAAAAGGAAGGAATTTATAAACACTACAGATTCCTATAGAAAGCAAAAAAAAGACGAATTTCAAACGAGGTATCTTTTCAACACCAGGACAATAGGGCAGATGGAAGATTTAATTTAAGGAAATAATTTCTCACCACTAGCAAAACAAAGCTTTGATGATGAAAATCATAAACAACGGAAAGACAAAATAAAAAAAACAAAAGAGAGGGAGCAGCCTAGGTAAAAGAAAAAGAAAAGTAGTGTGCACTATCTCAAGGGGAGGAGGAATAAAACCCTCCAAGTGAAAAGGTGAGTGGTCATACATTCTCTCTTACAAGGACAAAAATAAAGGTAAAATTACTGCAAAGCCATCTACATCACAGTAGAGTGATATCCACACACACACACAAAAACAGATTTTTTTTTTTTTTTTGAAAAGTATAATATATTGATCAGAGAGGGGAAACAGATTGATTCATCTAAAATAAAAAATGGGGTAAAAAGTAAGTAAAATTAGACTAAATACATGATCCAAAAAAGAGAGAATTACAACATTAACCACCAACTCAAAATCCTTAAACAAAAGTATTAAACTTGGGGGGGTAAAGCATACCGAAATAAACACAAACATACTTCAATACCAGAAAACCCCAAGGCTCATATGAACACTCCCATGCTCAAAATAAAAGAAATGGAAAATTATTTAATGGACCTTGCGGTAGGGATGTATTTCTAAATGCACTCCAAGCTTTGGGGCGGTATCTTAACAACCCAGTTAGTAAAATCTTTCCTTCCTAATGTCCCCTCACCCCGATAAATCGGGGAACTCAAATCATCGATATTGACGAGTCAAATCATTGAGGTAAACCATTCAAATCATCAATCTCAACTATTTAAATCATTGATCTTGATGACTCATGTTGAAAAGTCATACAATTGTTGATCTTGAATCGATCTCGACGATTGGAACAAAGGTTGATCTTGACAATTTGAATCAACGATCTCACCAATTGAGATTATAAACCATTAAGAAAGAAAATGCTTATTAAATAGACGATAAAGTTACAGTGGAAAAATTATGGAATGTTTAGAAAGAAATCCCTCCGTCGGGGTTCATTAAGTAATTTTCCCTAAAAGAAAACAACAAAGCAAAAGAAAACAAGAACAGAAATGGGTTTGAGAGGATAAAACAAAACTATATATATATGTACAAAGATGAAGTGAAGAAGATCATCATAGACAATGTCAAAGAAAATATAAAATGACCAAGAACTCAGAGGGGGAGAGAGAGAGAAAGGGAGAGATTGTTAACCTGTTAAGTGGCTCATGGATGGGCGTCGTACAAGATCTGAGATTGCCGCTGCCACCTCTACTATAAGATGTAGTGGTGCACGAAGAAGGTGGCGGTGGCATCGTTTGCTTCTCCGCCCCAGGAGCTACTCTTCTGTTAATTTTGATCACTTGTCTTGACTCAACCGATGATTCATCGGTGACCACCCGGTTCTCGGCCCTAGAACCTCGGGACCTTTTATTATGTCCCCATTGCAACAGAACTTCACCTCCCCTGCTAGGGCTGGGACTGGTTCTGCCATCATGGTTCTTGGATTGCGGCGAATCAGAAACGATATAATGCAAGAAGTCATGGTGGTCTCGGCTGGGAGAGGGAGTGGTTCCAGATCTGTATCTATGAGCAGTCTTTGCTTCAAAACTAATGTTGTAATTTGAGATCCTCCCATTCTCACCACCATCATCTTCCTTACATGCCTTCAAGTTGGATTTCCTTCCATTGCTCAAAGTAACACAATCTGGGCTTATTCTTTGGTATCTGTAAAGAGTGAAATCAACGAAACCTCTTAACAAAATGAATTTCTGAAAGTGATCCACCAAAACAAAATCATTAACACAAAGGGGAAAACCCCCACAATTATCATTATTTTTCAAAACACCCAACAATAAATACACAATTAACATCATAAGAGAGGCAGGTTCATCAGAACCACATATCAGACTATAAATCTCACAGATTGAACCACTCTTCTTCCCTATCCAAGAGATCAAAACCTTCATATTCCTCGAGAAAATGAAACGACCCATGACTCAAATTCACAGGAAATTAAAAAAAAAAAATACAATTTAGAGGATCTACTTTAATTCAAAAAAGATCAAACTCCAACACCAACAAGGGTGCCCAGAAAAACTACATAAAGAGAAGATTAAAAGAAAAATAAGGAGAGGCTATTGCTTCAACCTTACAGGCAAAAAAAATCAAGCTTCGATAAGAGTAAGGCTCTCAATCTTTGCTCTTTGACAGATTCAAACAAAGATGGATTCAAAACCGGTGGAGGAGATTGATTTATAGTCACAAGAAGGAATCCCTACCCTGTATCTATACTTGGGCTGGAATAGATTAAGAACGAAAATGAGTTATTTCAATAAATCTCAGATTGAGAAAAACACTAGAGAACAGATATGTATAAGAAAAAGAAGATCAGTAGAGACCCAAAACCAGAAATCCTAATATTAGAGAAGAGAACTGAAGCCATCTCTCTATCTAAAAGGCCATTCCTTTCCTTTCTTTGCAAATCTGGACATTCTTGAAAAACAGAAAACAAAACAAGAGTATCATCAGCTCCATGTCTCCATCTTCATCCGAGAAAACTAAACTAAAGAAGATTTCTCAATCTGTAACTCCTCCATTCTTTCTGAATTCTGAAACCAACCCAACCACTATCTGCGACAAAGAAGAAAGATTGCTTGATAAGGAAACGTTAAGGAGCTGAAACCCCCCATGCTCATCAGATTTTTTCAACCTGAGACACAAAAACATGGTTGAAAATGGGTGATATTTCTACAGAAGAAAAGTAAAAAACGGATTCTAGAAATAATTACTACAAACTAAAGAATTGGTGGAGTTTCATTAATCAACAACAGAGGGAAATGTTTCATCCAAGAACTATGGTCTGTTGGAGATATTCTCCGCCAAAAACCTATCAAGGAGATTCAACAGTGAAAAAAAGAAAGAAAAAGAAGATAAATCTCAGGATATAATATGATCTATTGAGCTCAAAACTCTCCTTAATCGGAATCTAGAGGAAATCTGTACTGCAATTGGAGCATCACCAACAGAGACGGATTGAAACTCTCTAAAAAAGGAAAAAAGATTGAATCATCAACTCCACAGAGAGACGAGAGAACATAATCACAAAAAGACTCGATCTTTCGCTGGAAACGACAAAGAACAGAAGAAATCAGTCGAAATCCTCGGAAACGGAGATCTAGTAGATGAAGTAGAGATACAGATGGTTCGTTTGGGTTCCCTCTTGGCCTAAACAAGATCGAATGATCTATCTCCATTGATGCAGGAAAAAAAAAACGATCTTGAAAAATGCTAAATCGGGAAATAAATAAAGAGAGAGATGTTTGAAATTTGAAGTTTAAAGAGAATCAGAGATTCAATTTTGAGAAGGGTAGCTCCTCAACCTCATCATATCCAATGGCTTTAAGGTTTCGTGAAGAAACACAGAGATCTTTTCTCCAACGCGAATCGCCGAAAAATGTCACTCGTCCTGCAAACACGATCAATCTCTCTCTCTTTCTCTCCCTCTCTCTCTCTCTCTCTCTCTCTCTCTCTCTCTCTCTCAGAAGAACAGAAGCTCATCAATGGCGGAGACTCTTAACAGAAGAAGAGAGGGAGAGTGAGAAGAGTTGCAGTCTTGCAGAAATGAAAATGAGGTAAAATAGTGGGCTCTATATAATTTATTTCATACCCAAAATACCCCTGATTCTCTTGGAAATGTCCGAAACTACTGTCTAAAAAACTTTGAAGTGTCCATGCTGCATCAAAATTTGGAAGTAACCTTTTGTTGGGACTACACGTGGCATTTCTAGGAGATATTTTAATATAGATGAAAGTGTAGGGGTAAAATAAATATAATATAACACGTGTCTTGTAATAAAGAGGGTTCTTCAAAATTTTGAAATGGATTGATCGCTTCAAAGTCGACTCTCTTATTACACTCCACCACTCTCTATTTTCTTGCATTGTTTTACGCAAAACCTGACCTACCGATGTTACGAAATTACTCTTTTGTTTCTTTCTCTCTATTAATGGAAGGGTGATTTAGACTTTTCCTTTTTTGTGAGTATTTGAAGATACCTGTGTGTTTCAAACTAATTACATACCTATCTTGACCTCAGTCTCATATGTGAGACTTTTAGAAGTGACTTGAACACCCTCACCTTTAATGTCTAACCAAAAAACTATGGTTAATCTTTTCCCAAAAACCAATCATCTTCGTGATCTTCAATCTCTCTCCAAAAACCTTGATAACATTTCCAAAAAGTAGACTTCTTGGAGCTCTTTACATCTATTGGAAAAATAAATTATTTTAACCTATTTAATTTCTTTTTCATCAAATTTATAGTTTTAATCACTTTTAGAACATCTCTATCTCACATCTTCAAAAAATTTCATCAAATTGGCATCTTCATCAAATTTGAAGATGATGATTCCCTCCAAACCACTTTGGACTCTAATTAGCCCTTTCTTTAAATCATTATTAATTCTCTTCTTTTTTTTTTTTTAATTTTGATTTGAGACAAAAATGATAAAACATGTTCTAGGGAAAAAAATGTTGAAAATGATATTTATAAATAATAATAAAAAAAAAGTGAATAAAATTGGTATAATGAAAAGGTGAATAGTAATTTAGAGAGGTATTTCAAAATTTCTCTCCCCCCCACCCCCCCTCCATATTTAAAAGCGTGAATAGTGATATAGTGGGGTTAACTTCAAAAATGAAGACCAGTTGGAATTAGTTTAGAGGTCTCCACATCTATATTTGGAGTCTTGAAGACCGAGTAGAGGTACTCTTAATAAAGTCATGATTTTTTTAATCCAAAAATCCATCGTCTTTTATTTCCTAAAAAGCTATCTAGCTCTTAATAATTGAAGGTTGAAAGAGATAGAATCTTAATGTTGAAAAATAAGAAGAAAAAAAAAATTATACTCTAAATGAGAAATTTGGGAAGATAAAAATTCATTCTCTTTTACTTCCCAAAAAGCATATCTTACTCTTGAGATTTGAATATTGAAAGAAAGTAAAATCTTGGAGTATGTTTGATTACACATGGAAAATAGAGTGGAAAATCAATTTTCATGGAAAATGACATTTTTCATATGTTTGATTGATTTTTTCCATAGAAATTGATTTTCCACCCCAATCAAAAAGTCCACCAAAACATGATATTCACTTTCTCACCCATATGGGTGGGAAAGTGAAATCAACCCATATTTTGCATTCCCAAAATATTATATTCTTCTTCCTCACTCATTTCTTCTTCTTCCCTACCACCATCACATTGATCTTGTCGTCGTCACCATCACCGTCATCACCATCTCTAACCACCTTCTCTCTTCTTCTTCTTCTTCTTCTTCTTCTTCTTCTCATTCATTTACCTCTGTCGTCACCACCACCACGTTCTCCCCTCTTCTTCCTTACTTACCTCTGTTGCTACCACCACCACATCTTCTCCCCCTCTCTCTTATCATTTCCCAAGTTTCTTCTTCTCCGTCACAAGCCTCTCCCTCTCCTCTCATCTTCTTTCTCTTCCTCTTCCTCCTTCTTCTTCATCTTCATATTTATCTTCCTCATATTTTTTCTATAATTTTATCCAAGTAAAATCAAACAATGGAATTTGATTTTTCCTACTTATTTTCTATCATTATTTTTTCATGGATTTCACTTTCCATGCAATCAAACGTACCCAGTTAACCCCCAAGAGTTGGTGAGAAGACCAAGACCATGCCTCAAGAAGTAGAGGTCTTGAGTTTGAATTCCCTCCTTGGGATTTTGTCCTATAAATTACGTAATGCATGTATGAAGAGGGGATTGCATGTGTTGCGAGGATAGCCAGGAGCTCTAAGAGGTTCAGATATCTTGATTCAAAAAATAAATATTAAGGTTGAAAATCAAGAAAAGGAGAAAACTTAAGGTGCTTTGGCAAGATGTGGAAAATGAGGACATTTAAGACAATTTTTTATTAGTATTTCAAAGTAGACGGAAATAAAACGAACATGTCATCAATTTGAAAACACGTTATATCTCAAATATTTACCAAAAGGGAAATTTACTTAATCGACCATGTAATTAGGACTTCTTTCTAAATACACCCTAATATTAGGGCTTAGCTAAACAATCTGTTAGTAAAACCTTTATTTCTTAACATATCCCTTACTCCTATAAAACATCAAACTCAAATCAATGATGGATTAGAAGAGGCGTCACTAGCCCAGGTATCGAAAACAAAGATAGAGAAGAGGCAGATGGATTCAATTCCGATGAATCGCCAAGAGAAGAAGTAGTGGATTCTGTCAACAAATTCAAATATGGAGATGAAGATTAACTCGTTCTTGGTTCCGATGATTACCCTTCCTCTCGTTCAGATGGTTACCTTGGGCTTGGATCCATTGGGGAACCATTGGACTGATAGTTGGCAGCTTAGAGGGGAGTCAGGATGAACAATTCAAATCATTTAAATTCTCTATCTCAATTATTAGAATCGTGGATCTCAATTATTAAATGTCAAGAATGACAATTTATAATCGTTGATCTCAATGATTATGAATATTTGATCTCAACAATTTGATACATCAATCTCAATAAACTAAAAGGGGCATTAAAAAAGGAAAAAAAATGACTGAATTGTCAAGTTACCCCCAAAAGTTATAGGTATTTCTAAAGAAATCTCTTCCTTTCTCTTAGGATTCCTTTCGTAATTTTTTCTTACGAATAAGTCATCCTTAGTAAAATTAGTATGACCGTATGCGCTATTTTTTACCTAAATTAATTTTCTCTGTTTTTCATAAATACATGATATTAAATATGTATTATTAATTAAAGATCTTTCAATTAATAAAATTATATTATGTTTCCAAAAATGTAATTTTGAATGTATTTTAAAATAGTTTATAAAAATTGTTACTCGAATCTATGGTTGGGCCTTGATTCTATAAGAATGGAAGAGAAATCCAATCTATTTGAATCAGATTAACAACAACAAAGCCCTATCTCAACAATTTAGGGCTGATTAAACGAATTGAGTTGCTTTTGTCCATAACCAAATCATTTGTTATTGAAGTTGGTTCATATCCATTTTTATTATCTCCATCAACATTCCTTTAAATTTTTCCTCACTCCGTAGGATCTTCAAATTAAAAAGAGATTTGTTGTTATAAAAATTATGTGCCAAATATTGACCCAATGGTATGATGTCACGTATATTGAAAATAGAAACAATGATTGGTTAGCGGAGAGAAAATGAGACAATTTTTGGAGTTTTAAATGATTTAATTTATTTACTTTTTAAATACACATGGCATGATGTTATTGGTTCATCAGCTTAGCTCACAATTATTGTAACAGCAAATCTTTTTTCTCTTCAATTGGAATAGTTCTTCTAACTAGGGTTTTATTTAATTAAAGGGCAAAGCAAGGGGGGATAATTACCCACCCTCACCCTTCCAATTATTTGGGTAATTTAGACATGCCCCTCCACGTTTTAATTAATATTATAGATGCCCTTGTGTTTTCAAAATGATGACAAATACCCTCCTTGAAATAGGTCTTGCATTCGTCAAAAAATAAAATGACCTAATCTTCGTCCCCTAACTTAAAAATCACTCGAATTTTTTCACAAAATTAATCATCTTCAAATTGTTTTTTATTCTCATTTTCAACCTTCTGGTTCTATTTTCTTCAATCTTGAAACCTTAATAACAAGAAATCATTTTTGGTAAAGTAGAATGTTGGAATTTTGGAAAGAAAAATTAAGAATTTCTACATGACATTGAACACTATACGTTGAAGAAGAGATTGAATAGGTTAAAGGGGGACTAAAGTATCTTGTCATTTAAAATTTTCATTTTTTTTAATAAGTACTTTATATTAGGGCTTCAATTTCTATTGGTGTACTTGTCTCCCATCAATGTAAATCTCAAAAAACAATAGTTATTGTGACATTGCTAATCGACCAGAAAAAAATCATTTAACATATTTTCTCTTATTTTTGTATTTTTACTAAAAAGAAGTGGGGTATACAAATTATTGAAATTATTAGTTGACTATAATTCGCCCCGACGACAAGTAAATCATGGCTCCACCCTAGCTATAATCTACCTTTGTTGAACGCACATATACCTTCTTAGTCTACTTGTTCTTAATTTATCACTTATCGGAGCTATTCCCATATTTTTCAAAATGCATTCTTTTCCAATTTTGCTCTTCCCAAGTCTTTCCACTTATCCATTTCAAAACCTTCATCTCTGTTATGCCCAATTTCTTAAAATGACGTTACTTGCAGGGGTGGAGTCAGGATTTTCTTTTAGTGGGGGCAAACTTGTAGTTAATTGAGGGGGAGGAGGGAGTGAGTGCAACAGGGTCAAATGGGGCATATCAATAATTTAAAATGCAGGGATATCTCGAATTTAAGCATAAATTCAAAGGTATCTAAAATGCCCAAAAAAATTGAGTGGGGGCAATTACCCCCAATGTCTCCTTACTAGCTCCACCCCCGTTTACTTGTCCATCCAACAAATAACTCCATAATGTATAATTGATCTTACCACGAATTTACATAATTTTTATTTAATTTGATTAGTATGCATCTTTCGCAAAAAAAAAAATAATAATAATTGTGCCTCCAAACTCTTACTTTTTTCTCTATTAACACACACTGAGATGGTTAATCGCACGCACCTCAAGCACATTTGCAGTGGAATGTATAGAAGGAAGTGGGTGCAATTAGCCAAAAAATGTGTGCAACAAAAGGATGATTTCACATGCCCATTTCTGTTTCAGTGAGTATTTCAGATACCCTATATGTTTTCAAACTGATGACACATCTCTTATGTAGGACTTTCCAACAATGATATGAATGCTCTCAGCTTCAATTTCTAGCCAAAAACCTTTTATAATCTTCTCTCATAAATCAGTTATCTTCAATCTCTATCCAAAAAATTCTTAAGACATTCTTCCAAAAGCAGTCTTCTTCAAGCTTTTCTCTCCCTAAAATAAATTAGTTTTTAACTTATCAATTTCATTTATCATCATTTATAGAAAATCCTTGATTTTTCTACCCAAAAATTTGTCGTCTTTTAGTTTCTAAAACCACTATCTTACTCTTGATATTTTGAATGAGATAGAAATTTACGATCGGAAAATAAGGTGAAAATTTGTACCCAACTTGACAAATTTGAGAAATGAAAAATTAAGATACAAATCCATCTTTTACTTCCCAAAAATCCTTATTCTTAGATTTGAAGGATGAAGAAAGTAAAATGTTAAGGTTGAAAATTTGGTAAAAGAGAAAAATCGAGGGGTAGATGAGAGCATTTAAGGGTGTGCTTGGAAAGCGAAGGTTGAGTATGAGAGTTGGACTTTCAAGAGTTCAATTAATTAAAAATGAAAAGAAGAAGAAAATGAGGGAAGTTCATAAATTCCTTTAGTCTTCACCTTAATCCCTACTCGTCATTCGTCGAAAACAAAAATAAAGACAAAAAAAGAAGAAAGAAGAAGAAGAAGATGAGCTTGTTTTACACGTTGTAGCTAATTACACTGTATGTATTTCTCCTACCCCATGCGACTTATCACCACCATAACTCAAAGAACATTGAATTAACTTTTAAGGGCATTTTGATCAAACACGCAATATACGATAATGTTTTGAGAATACAGCATAACTGATAATACTGATGATGACATTTTCTCAATAAACAAAAGGGACTGATGGTGATGCATCACCATCGCCATCGCCATCCCATTCAAATTTCACCCCAAAAGAATGATTTCCCACCTCCTAATAATGTGATTCTCTCTTTGATTACCCCAACCCCTAAAATTAAGAATCACAATTTTAAAATTCAAAAAATTCCGCTAGATGTCTATCAAACTTAGTTTCAAAGCTCATCTGAGACCGAGACGTATCAAGGCTGAACGATATAAACGCACAAGTCACTTTTTTTTACCGAGATTTAATTTCTCACATTCAATTTTTGAACAATACGTCTCAAACATATAGGAAAACTCTTCCAAAATGACTAGGTATCAAACTTAGACAAGATGAGACGCGAAACCGAGTTTTAAAACCTTGCTATCAATTCACGACCGAGTTAAATAATACATATATGTTTTAAACTGACTAAACCAAGTTGACTTGATGATTTGCCAAGTTGACTTGACGTGTGGGTTCCATTGAATTTCGGAGCCAAGTCACCTTGGAATCCAATTGGGTTGAGTGGCCTAGACGAGTTTTAAAACCACACTAAAAACAAACTCTCTTTTAGATATTTTCCTAGATGTAATCAAATTGTGGAAAACAAATTTCCACATTACTGATTTTTTGGTAAACATTTCCCAAGGAGTTCAAATTCCCTGCAATCAACATTTGATGAATTTTAATTTGCAACAGGGTTAACACACTACATGTCCAAGACCCAAAGCTTAAATCATCCATCAAACATTATCGTTGTATCTCAGTAAGAAATATCTATTCTGAGAAGAAATGGTTGTAACTTTTTTTTTTTTCCCTTACGATTGATATCAGAAATAATTTTTCCGTAACTCGGAAAGAAACTAATCCAAAATCAAAGGCTAAAGGATATTCATATTTGAGTACCCAATTTGCAACCTCAAGTCTTCTATTCGACATAATCTTCTGCACATCTATACTAGTGCTATCTTTATGGAAATTGAGTTGGCATGCATCCCAGTTGCAGAAATAGAAAACGTGCACCCAAATGTCAATGTCTGACAAGGTCATGCACCCAAATGTCAATGTCTGACAAGGTGGAAAGATGCAATTGTAATGGATTTGGCGGTGAGACAACAGTCAAAGAAGGATAAATGTTGAAAACCAGTACAACTTGGATCAATCTACCGGAAGAGCCTTGGGACAGATTTTTTTGGTACTTTTCCTTCGAGTTTCAGTCTTCTGTATGCTTCCCGAATGTGGCAAGGCCTAATCGGCCCAGTCTCCCTTCTCTCATTCATAACGATCCTACCTGCAACAACCCCATGTTGCAAGTTAGAAAAATAAAGGGAGTGGTCCAGTTGTAGCTACGATATCCAAGCTACTCCATACAAAGATGTGTCAGCCATTGTCATCACAATCAGCTTCCATAATTGAGTGATGACAATGAAAGTTGAAGACTTTTCTCTCTTTTTAACCAATCAGTCAAGGGAAGAGCCCCTATTAATCTTGAAGTAGAAAAGTTTAAATGCAATATATCAGCACTAGACTTGTTTTCTTTCATGCCTGTTTCAACGAGCTCTCCAACAAACATTTTGCCTATCCCCGACACCACAATCGTCATTGGTAATGAAATTTTAGGACTTCCAGTGATGCTTGCCAACAGCTGCATTCAATAGTAAGCAGGAACTTTAGAAGCTTACATATTTAGCAAAATATAAAACTACCATGACTGCATGTGCATGGGGGGGGTGTGTGTGTGTGTGTGTGAGAGAGAGAGAGAGAGAGAGCCAACTGTGAGTGTTTGCCTGCACCTGCATTGAACCAAATTAAAGCAAAATATTATACTCACTATTGAAGATCTCCATGGGAACAGGATTTTCAAGAAAATGGGTGATGATCTTATGCTTGTAACAAAGGATTTTCAGGAAAATGGTTTATTAGATTATTACTCCAAATAGAACCTTTATGGCTTTGATAGGATTCTGTGACCTTAGAAAAATTAGCCTTGTAGGATCAATCTACAAAATTATGTACAAAGTGCTCGTGAAAAGATTAAAAAGTAGTCATAGGAAGTATAGTTGGGTATGAGCAAGGAGAATTTGTGAAAGGTCAAATTTTGGATGCGGTGTTGATTACTAATAAATGTATTGATTCAAGATTAAGGAAGTTCTTGAGGTGGTTTGCATGTTTGACAGAGAAAAAGTATGCAATCATCTGAGTTGGGATTGACTCAAATATACGATGAAACATATGGGCATGGAGAAAAAAGGATTGGATGGATCATGAATCATGATACGTGTCGTCTGCCACCTTTTTCCATAATAGTGAGCAGTAGCCCAACAGGTCATTTTAGGAGTTCTAGAGGATTAAAGCAAGTCGATGGTGCGGACTCCTCCTTCTTTCTTGATTGAAATTTTAAAGTGTATGTTGAGAAGAGCAGTAAGTATTGGGGTAATATTTCAATTCAAAATGGAATCGGAAGGGCCAATGATATCCCATTTGTAGTTTGCAGATGACAATTATTTTCCTGGGGGATCCAGTTGATCAAATAAGATTTCTTAAGGGCTTACTCATTTATTTTGAGACAACTTTGGGATTAGCAAAAAACTTAAGAAAAAGCAAAAAATTTTCCCTGGGCTCTTCTGACAACGTTTCGTGGCTCTCAGATCCCCAGGTTGTGAAGTGGATTCCTTTCCCTCCTCCTATTTAGGTCTCCTCTTGGGGCAGCTTGTACAAACAAAGTCATAAGGGAACCACCAGTCATCTATCGAATAGGGAAAGAATTGAGCCCAAGAAATAGAAGTACCTTTCAAAAGGAGGAAAAGTCACTTTGATTAAGAGCACCCTATCAACGGTTTTGATATATATATTTTTGTCTTTATTTGCCATCCTTAGAAGTGTTGAAGCTCGTATTGAGAAAATGATCCATAATTTCTTATTGGATGATAAGGAATGCAACAAGAAAGTTTACTAGGTAAAATATAATCAAATTTACCTCCCCATAAAATCTGGAAGACTCGGTATTAGACACCTACAATTGATGAATCAGGTGCTTCTTTAGAAATGGATACTGGTTCAGGAGGAAGGTCACTCCTTACGGAAAGATGTTTATCAAGGCATTCGGAGTTGATAGACTCGGATGGGAGAGCAGTTCATCTTTATCAGCCCATGGCCGCGATGTTTGGAAAGGAATTTGCAATAATATTCAAGAATTTTCCACAAGAATTGTCTTTAGAGTTGATAAAGGATTTAAAGTAAGAATTTGGGAACAACGTTGGAGTGGAATTCTTCCCCTTAGATCTCACTTACCAAATTTATTTTCCTTCTCTCCTAAAAAGACACTCTAGTCAAGGAATTCATGATTCATTCTAGAGATGAAATGCCATGGGATTTAGATTTCAAAAGAGGCTTTAATGACTGGCAGATTCAAGATGTTTCTGATTTAATTAAGTACATTTCTCATCTTCAGATCGACTCTTTGGAGGAGGACAATCGAGGTTGGAAAGTTGCAAAAGGATATAAAGTTCTAAATAAAATCTTTTCACAATTTATTGATTCCAGCTTGAGTAAGTCATTTTTCAGATTTTGTCATTTGGAGTCTAAAAGTTCCCACCAGATTTCCCTCTTCATTTGGTCACCCGTTTTTAGTAAAATTCTAACAATGGACAACTTTATGAAAAGGGAGTCTCCTCAGCTAACTCTTGTTTTTTCTGCACAAATCAAGAGGAGATCAATCAATTACTTCCTCATTCATTTTTCTTTCGCAATAGAAGATTACACTCATTTTTTTGGCATTATTCAAAATCCCTTGAGTCCTTCATCTCTTTTAGCCTTGTTTCGAAGTTGGTTTCTCAAAGGCATTTCCCTTGAGAAGAGAATTCTTTGGTTGTTAACTCCTTTTACCGTGTGTGGGGAAAGTGGTTGGAGCGAAACAACAAAATCTCTGAAGCTTCAAGCATCATTCTCATGAGTTTATTATTTTTTCTTGGTCTAGGGTGTTTAAGGAGTTTAAATGAGTCTTTTTGAAGATTTTGTCTTCAAGTGGGATATTTTATGTGATGCATGAAGGTGATCTTTTGTTCTTGCTTTTGCTTTGTTTTGTTTCCTTGTATGGTAGCCGCCACTTTCCTTGTCCTTTTTGTAAATAAAAAAAATTCCTATCCAAAAATATCTCGATGATACAATTGATACAAAATCATTATTATAATTTGGACACCTAGAAAGATTTCAAATAACAGCAGAAATTTTGACTATTGGGAAAGATGAAAATTATGCAGAGATTTATGTGGTCCACTCGACATGTGTATAAATAAGTATTAAAACGGTTTTAAATAACCCCAAATCTCAAACTAGGTTGAGTAATCACCCCACCCCCACCACTAAGTCCCAAATCCTAATCCTATGCTACACTCAAACCCTCTCCACACAAATACCAAAATTGACACCCACACCCACAAAAAATATTTTGTCATGGACTCAGCGAATTCAAGAGCATTGTAACACCAAGAATAGGAAATACAGTATTGGATGGTCAATTCACATATAAAAACAAGCAAGGAATACAATGGGAGAGAGAATAATAATTGTACCTTTTTCATGTTAGCCTTTTGAAATCCGGACCTTCTAAAGGACTCATACCTACTCATCTGTTCCTCTGTAAATTGAGATAAAATTGCCCTATAAGACAAGTAGAAACATGATTACATCAGAGGAAAGAATTTGAATATTCATACAAGATATCTAAACAGGGGTTATATTGTCACACCAACTTTTGCTAAGAGCACACCAATTCATATGAAATCACCAAAGAATTGGCACACATCTTGGCGTGCTCTTAGTAAAAGTTGGTGTGGCAATAGAAGCTCTCCATCTAAAACATGACCAAGTGCTTAACTTTTGTTTGTGAGTGTACATTGACAAGAAACTATGTAAAAAGTAAGGATCCAAAGCGGTGTCCCATTCCTATAACAACATACGGTGTCTACATGGCACATTTGGGTTGGATATTAAACACATCAGGCTGCGTGCAATATAGAAAAAGGTTTAGTTAGGAGCCCAGTGTGTTTTAAACTCCGACTAAAATGTGTCACTTAGACAGTGTTCCTATTCTATAATAACAAGACCACAGGATCCTGATTCGTATGTAAATTAGTGGCAGATAATCTCATCAGGGTGGGTATGAAGGAGAAGAAGAACTCAACTGCATCTTGGCCATTTTGTCAGGATCACCACTGGAATTGAACTTCCCAAGCTCCATGTCCATGTTCTCTTCCTCCTCCTCCTCCTCTTCTTTGCTCTTTCCGGCAGTGGCGGAGGTCGACAATGTAGTTGAAGCAGATGCTGTTGACGGGTGGTTGTTTTTTTTTAGGGTGGTGGGGTGGATGCTAGTAGTGACTTCATCATCAATTGCTGTTGATGGAGTGTCAACGGTATTGTCATCAGCCGCAATTGGGGATTCCGGGGGTGAGTCCTGCTCCTGCTCCTCCTCGAATGCCACCTCAAATGGATCCTTGGATGATTGCTTCATTATCTGTCTGTGAGCTACAAAATCAAAACAAAGCCGAAAACTTACTTTCCATCCAAATCTGATTGAAGTACAGAAATTAGATTTCCAAATGAATCCTCTGTGAAACTAAATGTAGGGTTCTCTTTCTTTCTTGGGCAGATAATTTCAATCTCTCTTCTTGCTCATTTTCTCTTCTTTGATATTGAGGACATTGATCATTCCATTGATTTCTTTTTTAGTTGGACTCTAAAGATATCTTTTCTTACAAATGATACTTGCATACCAGAGAAATGATAGCAACGCCTTAACGGCATCAAACGGATTCAATCCCATAAGAGACAATAAAAGAAAGTATATTTGTTGATTCATGGTGTGGTTTCCAGGATAGATCTTGTGTTAAAACATTGCTTCTTTCTGATCTTTTACTTGTTCGATGCCTTTAAGACGTTGCTTACTAGAATTTCTCTTACAATCCAACGAAAACCTAGAAATCTTCATGGCATAAAGAAGATGAAGGGTCCAGCCCAAAAAAAATCGTTGATTAATAGAATGAGTCCAAAAAATATATATATATATGCCTATCCAGTCCAACACTCCTCCCAATTTTTCCCAAAAAATTTCCCGAATTTATCCAAATTAACCCAACTAAGGCCCTGCCAACCGAAAATGAACTTGGTTACTATTCTTTCCTACGAGTCTAAATCCTCGTTAAGTTGATGTCATATGAAATCATGCGTGTGAATTCTACTGGTTGTTTCAGTTTTGGAATTAACAAAATTGGTCAAGGCTTTAGTGAACACAAACTATATAAATCCGTGTTTCGCTAGCATTATTCACCCCATGATAAACCACTGACACCTTCCTCGTAGGGATGGCAATTTTGCCCTGCCCTGCCCCGCCCCACCAGTACCTCGACCCACACTTATAGGGTCGGTTTTTCACTATTTTAAACAGTTTTGGAGAGGGGATGGTTTTGATATACCCAGCCCCACCCTGATTATATATATATATTAGAACTACTATCAATAAGTGTCACCTAAATAAGTGGTAAGATGTATGGAAAAGTGTTCCCACATCCTAGGTTCAAACATCCACCCATAGTTCTTTTAATTATTAACATTAAAAAGGGACGATGTGGGGTGGGGTGCAGGCGGGACACAGAAAAACTATTAGCGGCAGGGATGGGTCAGAAAAATCAGACCACGAGTCGGGGTAGGGGTAAACAAATATAATCGGGGACTGGTTTAGCTAAACCAGCCCCATGACCATCCCTACTTCCTCGTTGGGGCTCCGCGCACTAGAAAAACGCTCTAGCAACGGGAAACTGGCCACTAGTTACGAAGCTCCAATAAGGTATCGAGAGGGCTATCACAGTCAAGTGCAAAGCAATTGCCCATTATTTTATTTAAAGAATACGAGACCGTAATTTCATACAAGTGTGTGTGTGTGTGTGTGTGTGTGTGTGTGAATATATATATATATGCCAGTTTTGTATGTGGCAATGGTCAAACCCTTTATTGGGTTTGTCAATATATCAATTATAATAGGATGTCCTATAAATAGAGACCTTTTTCGCTTATAACCCATAATTAATGAAATTATATAAAACCCAAATTTGACAGGGTAGACTTGACCAATATTAGGGTTGAGTTTTCCCCCCTTCTTTTAACAGTACAAATACTTAATGAGTTATGGGAAAACTTGGTTCCAAACTCGACCAGAGCTCAAAAACTTGCTTGAGTACTTGAAAACTTTAAAGATCAAGTACTAAAAAAATTCAAACACATATGCAGTCAGGTTTTACATTCAAACTATCTAAATTTGATAAAACAACTAAAAATAAAGAAAACCGAGAACTCACCAATAACTAATACGATTTTATTCTGATGTAGAGACTCTTATGAGCACCAATTTTGCGGAATTGTCAACCTGAAGGCAGCAAAGAAACAAAATTAGAACAGGACCTACAGTTTGAAATCCAATTTAAAAAAAAATCAATTCCAGAAGTCTTAGATGACAAATAAAAACTGAAATGAGATCAAACAATGAAAATTGACAAATTTCCAGAAAGAAAACAGAAAATTTTACAAGACTTTAAAATTATTTTTCTATCTTGGGGCTCAGAATGAATACTTCTGTTTTCTAGCTTAATTAAGTTCTCAAAATTATTGAACAACACTAAGCAGGTTTACAAAAACTAGAAAGAAGAATCGAAACTAAATCAATCCAAACAACAACACTAAAACACAACATATCCAACATTGAATTCTCCCAAAAATTACTTGCAGTAGTCTACCAATTATACTCGGCCAAATTTTTATACTTCTACTATGTTGAAAAAGAATTTTAGTCATTTGATGAGATTTTTCTACTAATTGAAAACTACCAAACATCATCATGCTTCTATTCATTTTTCTACAGATTTCAAAAATAGCACCATCCTTGCAAAGATGCCAAATTGCTATTAATATTAGTGATCCAAGACTAAAATTGTCATGCCCCAAGATCTGGATTTCCAAATCTCAAGGTGTGAACCATATAAATTAATAAGATAAGGAGAAATTCCAAAAAAATGCCCCAATTTTTTTTTGGTCAGTAAAGGACATTGCTCCTTTTTTTTGGATAGGTCATATCTCCTTGTTCACTTCATTCATATATTAATTAGAGCTAAAGTTAAAATGCAGAAAACCAAAATCAACAAAAATATCGACAGTATTTCCTTTATAATTTTTGACATATCTAAAACCTGAACTTGTAAACTTCATCAATAATTTACCCCAATCCATCATCCAAAAACTATATAACATAAATTCAAACCCTATCTCCATACAAAGTACTAACTAAGATAACTTCCATAACTAACTATTTGTACACCTAACTATATAGAGTCAACTATATTGTATACAATATTTACAAAACCAATTGCAAATATACATTTAAGCTTCCAAATCTTTTCCTTTTGGTCATCGGCTCAATGCTCTCAATCTCCCTGCAAATGTAATAGATCATTTTAGGATTACCCACAAAAGGGGTATTCTTTCCAATGGTCCACTAAATCATATAAAAATCAAGTAATAGTATTCTACCTCATCATAATAGATCATTTTCCAACTCATCATGCTTCACGGATTCAAGTCCTGTAGATTCATCCACATCTTCTCCAACCAATCAATGAAATCAAATATCTAATTGAAATTCACTTTGAAAAATATTCAAAATCCAATCCCTTTCATTACAACAAATCTTCAATACATCCGAACAGATATTGAATCCCTAATTCCTTAGCAATCTTTCAATTGCAATATCCATTCAAATCCTCAATTTCAGCAACTAACCATACTAAATTCACATAACTCCCTCATAACTATTTTAGTAATAAACCTCCCAACTAAATTGTAACCACAACTAGCAAAAATACCAATACACAATTCCTTCTAAGCCTTCATCTATTGAAATATCCATTCAAATCTGAAATTAACCAAAATACAAGCTAACAATTTACTTTGAATCTACTAATCCAATCAAACAACTACTTATTTTAAGTAACCCCAAAAGCAATTTAACTTCCCTCTTAACCTTAACAAATTATGACTTGTGAGCATCAACCTAACTAATGCATCGTTATTCACTAAACACTTACTACCGGTAATTGTGTGACTAATCACATCATCAACACCACCTCTTTATTGTAATACAAGTAATATTAACACAACAAACTCATTCTAATTCACCTAATTATATACATTTTACAAATTAGGTTCTCATCTCACTAATATGCCACTTGTCCAATACTGACAATAACTCAACAATAGCTTTCACTTTCATCACACCCAATCTTTAAAGCACCATCAACAATCCTGAAGAACAATCAATACCAATAATAACTATAACTCACCAATGGCTTTCATTTTTGTCACACCCAATTTTTTTAAAGCACCATCAACAATCTTCAAAAAATCCAATATGAAATGTTATTAAGTGTGACAATTTCTCAAATGCTTTAAACACCTCCAGCAATAATTTACTTAGTTTTGGCAATTTTACAAACACCAAACATACAATTCACCTAAACATAAATCAACCATCAACGAATTCATCAAAAACCAACTTATAATATAACTCAATCTGAAATCAACTAAAATCCTAAAATTAAAACCAATAAAACCTTTTTTGCAAACCTTGATCCCAAAACCTCAAATTATGGAGCCCATTCTTTTATTTTTACTACAATCCTTCTTCCTCTTCTTACTATATTTTTATATTTTGGTATACCAACCCAAATCATCCATCAATTTATAATTGCTTACCTGGATCATTGGATCCGAAACCCCATTAAACAAAGAACTCAAAACCCTTCTTCTTCTTCTTCTTTGTTTCTTTTTTTAGAGTTCCCAACGTCCCCACTCTTTCTATCTCTCAAGCTCTCAGAGTCCCGAATTAAAAGAAAAGAACCGCTACTGGCACCGCAACTTTTACTTATTACACTCTAATTTTATAAATTATCGAAAGCACCCTAACTTTACATTAAAACATACTATCCAACCGTTATAAAATGTAATCCGTCGTTTTCTGGGGGTATTTATTTGTTACTCCAATTTTTGTATAGATCCACTGCTGTAAATATCGTAGGTTTTTTATTTCATATATTTTTTAGGATAAGATTTGAACTCAATACCTCTTTGAGTGTTACTTATAAATTATAGAATTTTTCTTTTATGATGAAACATAAATTAAAAGAGATTTTTTATTTTTTTTTGTATAAATTGAAAGTTAAAATTTTTTTTTTACTTTATTTTTATGAGAGTTGTAAAAATAACTTTTCTATTCTTTAGTCTCAGATCGGATAAATACAAAAAAAAATTTGAACTTATTAATGATTCCTCTCTCACAATTGTTGGAGTGTGAGAGAGAAAGAATTTGGACTTCGCACGCACATGAGACCCAAGACATCGTGGAACTGCAGTAGGCTAGTTGAACTTTCTGAGCATCATTCGTGTTTCTAACCAACTTTTTTTTATTACACCTCAATTTCTTGAATTATTTATCACACTCTTATAAAGATTAAAACACAATATTTAAACATTACAAAAACTTGATTCAAGTTATTACTTCAACATTACAAATCATTATAACACATTCAAACAACTTCACCAATTATTTACAAAAGACTCGTATAAAATAAAATCCTAAATCTAAGGAATAAAAATATAACCGAGAGAGAGAGAGAGAGAGCTTCTTTTGACACCCCCAACTTTTACTTACTCTTAAGCATTGATTGATTTTTTTTTTATTGTTTTCCAATTGGGGTGTGAAAAGTAAAAGTTAGGATACCAATAACAACTACCAAAAGATAAAGGTGCAGGCATTTGTGAGAGCCAAAAGTGGGTGTCGAACCACTGCTATTCGGCCTTCTCTCATTCTAAATGATTCAACTTGCTAAGTCAGCTATTAAGTCCATTTAGCTATCGGGTCAGGATTAATTTAAACCCGTTTAAAAATAAAGATCGGATTTGGGTTTTAAATGTAGGTCCAGTCGGTGGCTCGACCTGCTATATTATATTAAATTATATAATAGTCTTATTATAAATTAATAATGATCCTCTTACTTTCAAAGTAGTGTCTTTGAAAATGGGTTTTGTTCGGCTACAAATGACTCGAAAGTTAGTGGAAGTGGATCGGATTTAAACTAAGGTTTAATTTATTTAAGTCCAACCCGATATTTAGATAGATTGGGTCAGGGTCTAATTTTTAAACCTAAAAAAGTCCGGCCAATTTAAAGCTCAATCAAGTTTGGCTTATTTAAAGCTCAATCAAGTTTGATCTATTTGACAACCCTAATTTATATATTATATATTAGATGACTCAAGTGAGTCAACTCAATTTTTGGGATTAACAATTTTTGCCCGGAAGTGTAAATCTCACCCACAAATTGAGAATTGTAACTCCTTTAACAAATGGGAGTTCATAACTTTCTTAGAGTTGCAACTCAATGAAATTGGTGAATCAAACAACCAAATAGAATTCTAAAGTGGGAGTTGTACTCCTAATCCCATTTCCAAACAAGACCATAGGGTGATTTGGAAATGGTAATTGGTGGGAGTTGGAGTTACAACTTCCAACTTAAAATTGTAATTCTTACGCTCATTTTTAAGGGGGTTACAACTCTGGTGTAAAACAAAAAAAAATAACACAAAAAAAATACAAAAACAGAAAATTAGTGTCAATTTTCTAAATTATTATATAAAAAAATACATATTTTTAAATTACAAAAAATGATTTAAATCACTAGACAGTCTAGCCATTTCTGAAATCGCAGGACTATCCAACTTTTTAGGTTATTTTAAACTTTCGTGCAACCAAAATATCCAAACCCAAATTGGTTTAAAACCCAGACTGTCCGGCATGATCGTAAACATCGATTTGCTTGTGAAAATCAAATTGATTTATTCATAAAGATTGAAGAAAAGAATACAATGCCAAAGGATTTTGACATCTGCACCATGTTGACGGATTTTTTTTCCGCTCAGAACAAAATGTATCTCATAAAGGCAAAGATTGCTTGCCGTGTGGAACATATTCCCAAGTCATGATCATCTCACTTTTCTGCAAAGTAATTTTGCATCTGTCATGAATTGTGGGCATTGCAAGCAAGAATTTTACAAAGTGATGATGAAATTCCGTATTGAAAAATCCAATACTTGTGCAAAATAAAAATTATGTATCAAAATTCAATTTTTTTTAGGATTCCATGTTAATGGAGACCAAAGCTAAAGCTTGAGTTGTTTTGCAGTACCATTAAACTTTAGACAGTAAGGGATGACATCACCTCTACATAATGGAAAAACAAATACCTGGAGACCAATACATTTTCCAGCAACAATTTATGCAGATATTAACAATTTTGTTCCCAAAAAATTTTGTTCATTTTTGTAGGTTGCATCTCCAATTTTTATACAACTCCTTGGCTGAATTCCAAGATGAAGCAAATATTAAAGTTTATTCGAGTAGTTATATAATCAATTCCAACTCTTACCGCTTCCAAACACACCCTTACTGGTTAAGTAGAAGTGCATCGATATTCCTTTTGCCTCCGGGTCCCTTGGTGTACCATGATGAAACATAGTCCCCGTATGTGACTTCTCGATATCGTGCTGGAGAGCCATCCTTGCTTACCAGTTGAGAGGCCGGAAATATTTTCCTGCTTTTGGGGGGGTCGTGAAATGTGGCAACTGAGAGCCGTGCCTTATGGGCGTTAGTAACAGCTCGATGCTGAGCACTTCTGTATTGGCCATTGGTTAAAATCTGAAAATGAACAAGCCATAAGTAAGGAAAAACAAGCTGCATAATAATATGCACAAATGGAAAAAAAAAATGTAGATGCTCATATCAGGTTGCTTAAAATTTCTTTTTTTTTTTAAGCAGGGGCTATAAAGGGCCTCACCAGGGGTGGAGCCAGGATTTTCTTTTAGTGGGGGCAAACTTATAGTTAATTGGGGGGGGGGGGGGGGGCAAAAATTGGAGGAAGAGGAGGGAGTGGGGGCAACAGGGTCAAACGGGGCATGTCAGTAGTTCAAAATGCAGGGATATCTCAAATTTAAGCATAAATTCAAGGGTATCTAAAATGCCCAAAATAGTTGAGTGGGGGCAATTACCCCCAATCTCTCCTTACTAGCTCTGCCCCTGGGCCTCACCCTTTTCTTTAAAGGAGGCTAGAACCGAAGATACGTACACGTTAAGTCCTCTAACAAAACAAGCAATAAAGTTTGAGGGGGCATTAACTTCATCATCTAGGATACCAAAGGATTGAGAAGATCCTTTTTTAACCAACCAGCCGGCTCCACTGTTCGTTTCTCTCCAAACATGCCCAAAATTAGGCTCAATTAAATACCCATCAAAATTAAGAAGAAAAAAAAAGATCTTTACTAGCAGTGATAAGCCACAAATATTGGTTGTGGATTCAAACGTGGCCTTCCTTCGGTACTTTGTTTTGATAAATAAACTTAGCCTCTCTCTTGTTTGTTTATTTCTTAATTTTGATGGGTATTTATTTCTTGAATAAGTAGATATTATTTTATTAATAAAAAGAAGAAATTGAAGGAAGAACACAGTCCCCTCCCTATATAATAGAAGCTAAATCTATATGCCAACGAGCTCACTAGCACAACAGAGTTGGAATTGGCAAGATCTAATTACTAATAACAGTGGTATGCAAGAGTTGATGACTTGCATCCAATAAGCCTCATCATTGGCCTCCCCAAAATTTTAGTTGAAAATGTACACATGCAACACTATACACCCCCAAAGGCACTTCTGTTATTGACACAAAGCTAAATGCATCAGAATCCCAAACCCCAACAACCTGGAGAAATTTATGATTTTGATACATTATTTCTACACTTGTCACAGACGGTTTAAATTATTCCACCCTAGATCGAATTTGACATGGACCGGCCTGTGGCCATTAGCTACCTCCATAAGAAAATTTGAGTAGCAATTTAAATAACATATCACCCAAGGATTGAGCCAACTGCAGAAGAAGAGAAACATCGACAAACTCATAACATGGGCCCAAACTCATTGATTCTTAACTCATGCTAGGACATTATCCAGATACAACATGCTGCATCGTAACCCAAATATCATAGCAAGTATGGGGTTGGCAAGGGTTTCCTATAGAAATGATGCACTGCAAAGCTTGGTTGCAGCAAATAAGGCAAGAGTTCTTGCACCAGGCTGGACATATGGGTGACAAACATATTACAAGAAAAAAATTGATAATTTTGGCTACTTGGGCTTTCAAGCGAGGGATTTTGGTGGGGGGACAACAAGATTTTATACAAAGGACAAGAAAATGCTTGAAATATGGTAGTTATTGTGATAGAAATTTTTTTGACAGATATGCAGGTTGGTGTTACGAGGATGGTCAATTAAATTAGGATTAGTAGAGGATATAGTCAATAAATTAGTCTTAGGAGATGATATAATCAACATTATTAACACTTATGCATCCCACTTAGGATTAGAAAAGAATATTGAGAGAAGATTTGGGAAACATGGTGAGCAATTACAGATACAGAAATAATATTCATAAGAGGAGACCTAGATTATCGTATAGGAAATGAAATTGCAGAGTAAGAATCTGAACTACTAAACTTTGGGAATGGATGGATAAGGCAGACTATATGAAGTTCTGCTCACTGAACTCTGTAATGGTAAGGGATGTACCATGCATTTTTTTTTATAAGTAGGTACTATGTAGTTGGAGCTTCAGAACATGGTTTTCAGGGATTAATCAATTGCCAGAGTGGATGAGAAGCTCTTCATGGGTTGGAATTGTGGGACTAACATTTCATTTATAAAAATCATCAATCTTCAAATTCATCAGATGATCTATGGGTATTTTTCTTGAAATCACTGAGTGCATGCTGAAATTGGAAAATCTGGAAGCAGCCAAACTTAAAGTGCATTTTGGAACCTATGACATTCCTCGACGGAAAACAAAATTCCCTGTGAGGTGCGCATGAGTTAGCTGTGTGGTTGCTTGACCACATTCTAGTGGTAGGTTTGTTGGTGGGTCTAACTGTTTAGTGACAAGGAGAGGATGCCAAAGTCCTAAAAATTGTTCTGGTCAAACAGGAGATCAATATCTGCTGTCAGAAAATCAATGGTCAGAAGTGGAATGAGATGAACACTAATTTTTCTCAAGGGGAAGTGGGAGATCATGAATTGGGGTACGTCATAAGCTGGAGGAGAGAGAACAGAATGTGGAACTGTGAATTGTCCAATATCTCTGTGTGTAATTTTTGCCGCTGACTTAGACAAGCTGCAGAAATCAGACTTGCATGCAAATGATAATTCTAATTAGAATTTTGTGTGGATCCAAACAACTCATATATTCAAAAGCACACAATTGTGTACCTTTGTCACTACATCCCAAACATACCATACATCATTTCATGCAACTCAAATGTCCGTTCAAAATGGTCCATATATATCTGAATTGCGAGTGAAATTATTGTGTGTGTGATCAAAACAAGCCCCAACTCTACAATGGAAACGTATTCATTCCAAGAAAATTAAATTTATCTTGGAAGTCCACCAAACAAACTTGCATTGTAAGATAAATCACAAGTTAGAGCTTCAATGAAATTGAGGGGAAGAAAAATAATTAGGAAACATCTCAATTGATGTTAGACAATAACAAAAGTAAGCAACTATTATTTTTCATTAACGGTAAGTTTAAGTATGTTGAACAATTCTAGAAGAGCTCTTCTTTGCCTTTTGATTAACTACTGTTTGCAATTTTTTGTCCTCCATTCTATTAATGTTTCTGTAGGTGTAGGCGGACTCACTCACTTTTTTATTTGGTGGACATGGAAACACTCCTTTGCTTGGATGATAGTGGATTTTTCTATCTTACCAAATGGTTTTGTTTGGGGAGTTCTTTCAATGTCCTTAGAGATGCAAACCATGTGGTAAATGAGTTTGTATTGGGAGTTCTTTATTATTAATATAGTTGATTGTTAATTCCCCATTTTGTAGCTAGGCATCTAGTGACTGTCATCATGCTAACATAAATTTTTTGTATAAGCCTCTCTTATATGAGTTGTATACAACTAATGCGGAATGCAATTGATGATGGGAATTACTACAATTTTATTTCGCCTATGAAGAAATCTTCCTAGTCAAGGAGAATTGATGGGGACTTCAAATATTGACGAGTAGATTTTAATTTTCTATTTTAGGCTTTAATTTTATGTTTTTTGAGCTTATTTTGATGTTTTATTAGCCTATAATGTTAGTATAGGTGTTAGGGGCAATTTGATTATTTTATATTGATTTTTTAATGAGTTTTCATAAACTGAAAATTCAAGGGAAATAAAATTACGGGATTGGGACATAAATGGTATTTTTGCATTTGTTTTATTTAAGTTATTTTAAGTTTATTTACAAACATTGGATCTCCTTATTTTAGTTAGATGATTGCAATTAGATTTAAGGTTTAAAGAACATTATAAATATTTGCTTCTTGCTGTAATTTTCATGAATGATGAATAAAATTGAGATTGAAGCTTTGATATTCCCATTAATGGTGTGATGTGAGGGCATTTTGAAGTAAGTTCAATATCTCTTTTTTCTTCTAATCTTTATTTTATTTTAATTTTTTATTATTTCATTTTTCTTGATTTTCTTGAATTCTTGATTCTTGAAACCCCTTTCTTAATTATTGATTGAAACCTATATACCTTAGCCTTAATCCTTCCTTACCCTACAAACCCCATTTTGTTTTACCCTTTAATCATTTTCCATTTTCTTTAACTCTTACTTAATTCATCTCCTAAACCAAATCTAGATGAATGATATCTTCTCCAGTTACTAAAAATTCATCATTACCTATATAGACGACATTCTTGTCTTTTCTCAAAATATAGATGCCCACTGGAAGCATCTTCATATATTTAGAAAAACGATTCTAAAAAATGGACTTATTCTTTCCCAAAGAAAAATTAAATTATTTCAAACAAAAATACAACTTCAAGGATTTTCCTTAGAAAACAAATACACCTGTAAACCGTGTGATAAAATTTGTTGGCAAATGTCCTAATGAAATAACTGATAAAAAACAATTACAAAAAAATTTAGGATGCCTCAATTATGTTCTTAACTTCATAAAAAAATTTAAAAGAAGAATGTAAACTTCTCTTTGATTTTCTCAAAAAGCCAAAGAAGAGTAAAACAAAAAAGATATAAACGCAAAATCATAGTTTAACTGCTCAAAAAATCAAACAAACTGTCAAAGTTTTACTTTGTTTACATATTCAAGATCCATAATTACCAAAAATAATTCAAACACAAACCTTTGAAATAGGTTATGGAAGAATTTTGATCCAAAAAATGAATAACAAATTGTTAGATATACCACAGGAATTTGGAATCCTTGTCAACAGAATTACTCAACAATCAAAAAAGAGATTCTAGTAATTGTCTTAACAAATTTAAAACTGCAAAGGAACGTTTTAAACCAAAAATTCTTACTAAAAATTGATTGCAAATCTGCAAAAAAATGTTTAAGAACAAGATGCCAAAAACCTTACATCAAAACAAATTTTTGCCAGATGACAAGCCCTACTTGTAATTTTTGAATTTGATATAGAATTTATTCCTGGTTCTCAAAATTATCTTCCTAATTTTTTAATCAAAGAATTTCTTCAAAAGTCTCAATGAGTTCATCCAAAAGCCAAAACAAATCAAAAGGTAAGAAGAAAATCCCTATAAAAACCCAAATTTCTCATTCTCGATTTTCTCCAATTGCCCCAAAATCCGAATACATTCACAAAATCAGTCAAGCAATTTTTACCCTATCTCCAAAGCAATTCGAATCTATGACTGTATCTGAAAGTTAAAGTCAACTGTTTCCTGGAAAAAATCTCTTTAATCCTAAATAATCAAAGCTTTCTTCCAAATTCTAAGAAGTCATTTAAACCAAATCTCAAAATGCAATAATATCTCACACCTTTGATCAAGAAGGTGAGATTGCATATTCCAAATTAAAAATTCAAAAGATCATTTTATCTTTCTTACGAATAGGGAGCATCCATTTGGAGTTCCAAATACGTTAAATCTCCCAATAATCAGCAAATCCATTACACCTATTGGGATTATCAAATGAGAAAATTATCAAAAACAATCTATTAAAAAATATATTTTGCAAAAAAATAACAATTTTTTAGAATTTATCAAAAGAAACCAAAATTGACCCTTTAAGGATCGATTTTTTTATTTATTATAAAATTGAAAATATCGACCCTGAAGAGGCCAAATTTTTTTTTTATTTAAACTTATTTTTAATTCATAATTTCGACCCTTTAAAAAAAATTTATTAAATTTTTTTTTAAAAGTCAACAATTGCAGTCACTAAATTTTTTTAAAAAATAAAAAATTCCACCCTTAAAGGGCCGATTTGTTTTTTAAAGTCAACAATTACGGCCGCCAACTTTTTTTAAAATCAAAATCACATTGATCACGATTTTGATCTTGCGATTGTGATCGTGATCTTGATTAATGTGATTTTGATTTTTTTTTTTAAATTGACAGATGTAATTGTTAACTTTTAAAAATAGAAATAAATAAATTCGACCCTTTAAGGGCCGAATTTTGAATTTTAAAAAAAAAAAAATTTGGTAGCCGCAATTGTTGACTTTTAAAAAAAATTAATAAAAAAAATTATGGGCCAAAATTTTCAATTTTATAATATTAAAAAAATCCACCTTTTAAAGGCCGAAAATTTTAATTTTTTAATTTAAAAAAGAAAATTAGCCCTTAAAAAGTCGATTTTTGTTCCTTTTGACAAATTCCAAAAAATTGCTACTTTTTTGCAAAATATTTTTTTTAATAATTTCCCCTTATCAAAATGTATGGGAATTTGTTTTTCTCATACAAAATTCCAAAAGATCTCATTCTTGATTTCTTCAATTCTGTCAAAAATTCAACAATCAAATACCATATTGGTTCGATTCACAATGGTGGCAATATTTTGAAACCATTACTAATATTCTCCCAAACGGCCAAATTCCTCAATTCGAAGATTTCCTCAACAACAATAAATTTAAAGTCGAAAAAATGAACTATCAAAATATGCTCTACTTTGCTCACACCAGTTGTCCATGGATTCTCAAATGGCATTATTCGAAAGAATTGTTACATTATTTCCCTACCTTTTTCCAAAACACTTATGTAAAATGGTAGGACAAATATGATTAAAGCAAAGTGATTTCGAAATCTCCTCAAAAGAAATTATCTCCATCAGAATTTTCAAAATTGTTAAAAGTCCTAACAAAATCATACGCCCAAGTTACAGTTTCTCCTGCAGCAACTCCAGCATCATCGCCTGCAACAATTTCTCCCCAAGACTTTGCATTAGTTATCAAACAAATGCAAAAAAATTCAAACGAGCTACAATATCTCAAAGATTCAATCTCTACTAAAGGATCAATAGCTGCACAGTCCTCTTTAGATTCTCCTCAAAGCGTCTCACTTCTAATACAATATTAATACATACCATATTTAATATGTATAAATAAGTCATTATATCTCCAAAAGTCTGTAGGTAAAAAGTATGTAAGTCTGATACAGAGCACTTTCACTTCTGATACAATATTGATACATACCATATTTAATATGTATAAATAAGTCATTATATCTCCAAATGTCTGTGTGTAAAAAGTATGTAAGTCTATATAAAAAAATTGTCACATAGTCACACGATGAATAGTGTTATTATTCACTCACGCGTTAGTTACTATTCATAAATAATAACGTGTCTCTCAATTATTGATACAAATGTCTAAACATTCATGAATAGTCCGGATTTCAAAATAATTCAAATTTCTTGAAATTCAAGTCTTCCGGACCTCAAATGGGCTTCAATCCTCTCAACCCAAATCCTCTATAAATAAATGAAACCACCTCTGTGAGAGGACAAAGAGAAATAATTATTCTCTTCACCCCCTTTTGCCTTTAATACCCTTCCTTCTTCACCTACTTCTCTTTCCTCCCTCTCATCAAAAACTTGTCTTCTTCATACCATCATCATATCTCGCCAAATATTCCTCTATAAATCCTCAAATAATTTCAATTTAACAAAGATCTTGTAATTTGAGGTCTGGAAGACTCGAATTTCAAAAAAATTGAATTATTTTGAAATCCAAACTATTTATGAAGGTTTAAACGTTTGTGACAATGATTGAGAGACACGTTACTATTAATGAATAGTAACTAACGCATGAATGAACAATAGCACTATTCATCGCGAAACTTTATCACCTTTTTTTTTTTTCTGAATCCTCTATTTTTCCAAAATCAAATTCTATTTTCTTCTCTCTCCTATTGTTGTCCAAATCCTTAACCCCATCCCCAACCAAATTTCCCTAAATCTCCTAGTTTTCCAAAATCAAATTTCATTTTCTTATCTCTCCTATTGTCGTCCAAATTCTTAACCCAATCCCCATCCAAATTTTCCTAAATAGCCAATTTTGCCTAAATCAAATTTCATTTTCTTATCTCCCTGCATCGTCATCGTCATCATCATCGTCCTACATCAACAACTGGATGAAATCTTAAAGGTTTTTGTTGCTACTCTTGTTTCATGTTTCATGCCCTTCCTTTTGTAGTTTTGAACTTAAAGCATGTTCCATTGTGTTTTTGAATTACATTAACTTTTTTCTTCAAGCATTCAGCTTCATTTTATTCGGCATCTTTCAATTAACTACAACCTTATAAAGAGACAATCTAAAAGAGAGATTACCGCAAGCAAACAGAAGACAATGTAAAGGTATATGGATTTCCCCTCTTGTAGTTATATAGCTATCAATCATTTTTAAATATACATGCCCATTGTACCATGCAAATTGGCCTTGATCCCTTCTTGTTGTTTAGCTGGCATGAAAATCAAGACCAGCACTTGTTGATCTTAGCGGTTGAATCTGTGGACCTCACCCAAGAAATCTCGATCGAAAATCACCACAATCATTTCTGCAAGTCACCTAGATTTTAACTCAATTTCTGGTCAGAGGGTCCATTGATGTTGAATGGTCTAACACCCTCCCCCACCCACACACACATCTTATATGTGTACCACGTGTAAGGTTATATCCCAACAATCCTGAATCATCTTTTTAAAAATGCTTATTCTGAAACATGGAACTAAGATCCTTATCTTTAGGTCGTTGACAGGATCCGATGTCTGTGAAGAGAAAAAAACAATGGTGGGCGTCGTTCTAATCAGTTTTCGGCATTGTTCACTGTTAAGGTGGTTCCCATGGAACGTGTCTCAACATGGTACTTCATTTATTGACCTAATTTTGGTCTAAGAGACCCAGGTCTTGGTTTTCCCCTTCAATTTATTCACACACTTCTGTGTACATCCTCTGTTTTATCTATCCATAAATACGACCTACGTAAGCATACCCAAAATCCGTTCACTTGTTTAAAAAAGAAATGCATGATGGCGTGAACAATGAGCACACCCATTTAGAAAAGAAATACATGACATCGTGAACAATGAACACACCCATTCCTAATGCCATCTGTGCCTTGCTAAATGACTTGTGGATAAGCATATTGGGACCAGAAATGTACACACTAGCACATTCCCTTGCAACTTTGTTAAAGATCTAGTGAAGGTTTAAAATCGTGTCTCGAGGCAATGTTTTTGTCTGGGGAAAAATCAAGACAGTTTCGATCAAAACATTCAATGTTTCGTTCGGTCTCAACCGAAGTCGGAATTCAGAATTCTTAGTCAAAACATTCTAAAGCAGTATGAAACTTCAAACCGTGGATCTAGCTATTGAACTATGCCATGGGTTTTGTAGGTTTCTAGGGACTTTATTATGGATCTATTACTGAATTGATAGGGTGATGCATGGGGTTTTGCAGGTCATAGTCATAAGCCTAAAGAATATGCATCTATTGAGGATATTGCAAATGGGATCAAGGTATTAGCTCTAATTCTTGCTAAATTATACCTGGACTGATGTCTTGTTTACAATTTCTCTTTACGTCTTGGTTTCTAGCTCTCAAATTTTCAAATGAGTTTAGTTTCTTTGTTTTTGAGTATGTAAACTACACAAGTGTTGGACATTTGAAGAGTTGTTATTTAATAAGTTGGATAATTTTTTGTCCTCCATGTCAAATATATAACTCTTGTTTGCAATTTAATAAGTATGTAAACTACAGAAAAGGCAAAGAATAGCTCACAATCGATATCTAGACATATACGTTGAGATATTAATAAACGAAACAATTGTTTAAAGGCAGGAACATTAATGTGAACACAACAAATTCTTTAACGGACTTACTAGCCAGAGAGTCGATTCACAGTACATAGAAGGGCAGAGCTAAAGCCTATTGAAAAATGGATCATTGATAATCGGAAACAAACCATGTGAATGGATAGCAGTATGTATAACGAGAGAATATAGAAAACAAAAACACATGCAAAGAGATTGGAGTTGATATCATCTTCTCTTTTTCATTGGAGTTCATATTGTTCCTTTTTTGTCGGATAGTATTGGATTCACTAATTTTTTCAGCTGAAAGTACTATCTTTATTAAGTCTAGATCATCGTAACAGGGTTATTTATACCAAAGAACTATTACTGCAAAGGGTTAAGGTCAGGCATGTGTGATTTACACCTTGAGAATGTGTCTCAATTGACTAATTTATTACATCATTAGTTTCTTCTTCCACTTTTTTTTAGTGATTTGGTTTGGTTATTCTTCTTGAAATTTTATCCGACCACTGTCATCTCTTATTAGATTTTTGTAAGTTTTATATACATTTGGGTTATTCCTAATACTATTTTGCATATATTCCAACTAATAACAGGCACTACAATGTAACAAGGGGTCAAAACTCACACAACTTAATTTCATATATGAATTAGTGTCCAAATTGCTACCATAGGCAATTCAAATTCAAAATTACAATGAAAGAAATGATAAAAATTACCTCGGTTTGGTCGGCCAAAATTATAATGATTGCATCAGATAGCGGCTGTGCAGTCACCCATTCACCATCCTTCAGCACCTGAAGACCTCCGACATCATCTTGGATTAGAAGAGTGATCGCACCCATATCAGAGTGGTCTTGCAAGCCAAGGGTAAGGTCTGGCTGAGGGCAAGGTGGGTAATAGCTGATTGTGATATTTTGGTAAACCTCACCAATTGCATCTTCAATACATGAAGACGGTAGACCCAAACTTCTTGAGATGACACTTAGCAACTTCAAAGCGAGTGCCTTCATATGATCACTATATTCCACCATAATTCTTCTGTGTATACATTTGTAACACAAAATAGAATTGGAAATTGGTCAAAAGCCGGAGTGAATAAAATGAAGAATAATAAAAACAAGATTTTAAACATCAAATGAGGCCAAGATGACTCACCCATGAACAAGAAAGATTTTCAATTTAAATCGTTATTCATATTGACTTGTCCGAGATCCAATATGACTTCTCCGAACATTTGAGTTAATAAAATCCAGCTGTGTCAACCGTGTTTTTGTATTTTTTTTTTTTTTAAATATTCAAATAGAAATATTAACTTGTGATTGAGCATCTTTTGATCTACCTTATTTTATTTTATTTTTAAAAATTAACAAATAAACTGAATTTTGTTTTAACTGATAAATTACTAAATTTTGTAAGAGCAATCTATCTGTGTGATAATAATCTACTGTAAAGAAAGAAAAACTAAATATTGTATAAAAAAAAAAGACCTGTAATTGGGCGGAAATTCGGGCCACCGATTGGGATTCCTTCTAGAAATAGGCAAAGTATGGTGATCAAAATAATCCCTCCAATCCAAAACACTGTCTTCTTTAACTAACATTCGGCTCCCGTACCCTTCTGAAGCTGCGGAATCGGAACGACAAGAGTATTGTTGCTTCTGCGCCATTGTACACTCGTTGAAGAATCTGAGACCAACATCCCTCATGTCATCAAGTAATTGCTTTGGTACTCCATGGTTGGTCACTTGAAAAGCGCCCCAATTGCTACAAGCACACCGGATCTCCTGGACCACTTCATCGGAACACTTGGGATCGAAACCAAATAAGTTGATGACAGGGATACCAGAATCTGACGTTTCCCGATTGAAACTCGGTCGATTCTCTGGAGGCTGTATAAATTCCGATGGTACGTTTGCCACACCCGTTTGTACTAGGGTTTGTACTCGTACTGGCTCTCCGTCGTTGAATTTCATGATTCAAGAGAGAGAGATTTGAATCGTTCTTCGCACTTGATTAAGCCTGTCAACCTATACTAATCGAATCAGATATCCGAATTCCACTGATATTCAAAATGAAATTCCGAATTCGAATCCCATTATCCGTACTGAGAATATTGGATTCGAATTCGAACTCGAACTCCTGGTTTTTTCCTCAAATCATGAAACAGATTGAGAAATCCCTCATCTTCAACCCAAAAAAAAAAAAACCTTTTTTTTTTTTTGCTCAAACCTCTATATTCAAATCGTGTACGAAAATCCTTCATTTCTTTTCTTAAATTATACAAAAAAAAAAAATCAAAGATTGAAGACGTGAGAGAACAGAGTAGAAAAATCAAGAGTTTTTTACTTGAGAGTTGAGATTGAAGATCAGAGAAAGAGAAAGACAGAGAGAGGAATTACCCAGACTAACTTATCGGAGATCACCGCCGTCGAAGTTGTTTAGCTTCTTCGGAGAACTGTACTGGTATCTCCGTTGCCGGAGTTCTTGCAGAAGGAGACGAAGAGTCAGGAGGGAATTGGATGGTGGTTAGTCCGATGGAAACACTTTGTGGGTTTGTAGGTGATTTAGTACCGTTAGATCTTTATAGATCTAACGGTTAGATTTTATTGTAAAACTCATACGTAACATACCTTTTATAGAATCGAATTGTATCGGATCGGATCGGATGTATCATTATCCGAATCTATATCTTAAATTAATTTGAATAATAAAAAATTATCCAAATTCGAATCCAAAATTTAAAACTTTCGGATTTTGGATGATATCCATTTATCCAAATATGAATTTAAATTCGGATTTCAATTATCCCCTTATTTCACAATTCTTCGAACAAAGCATATTTTTAAAACTCGATTTCACGTCTCATCTCGTCCTGGCTCGATACCGAGTCGTCTCAGATGAGTTTTTCGATATGTTTGAGACGTTTAACTCAGCTCTGATACCGAGTTAACTCGGGTGATATATCTCAGTCTTGGACGAGTTTTAAAACCATGGAACAAACATGAAGGGCTTTGCTTGAATTCATATAGGGAATATATTCCATCTGACTCACCAAATGACTCGGATCAAAATAATAATCATTTGACTCGATTTAATTTATTTATTAATATATTTCGGACTCACTATCAAGCTTCTATTTTTATTTTTTTATTTTTGATATCGGGTATCGTTGTAGACAGGGTACCCAAACTCAACCTTGCCTGTGTCTAGGCTTTGCCCAATTCATAGATCACAACATTGTCCAAGGACTAGTCCCAGAGCACGTACATCACACACATCAAGTAAGTGAGGGACATTCTGGCATTAAGTGTTTATCAATCTGAAATTGTCATTGAGCCAACCCTTCGGGATTTGTTTTTAAATTGAAAATAATTAAGCTTCTATTTAATTCATATTAAATATTAAATCATTTACTCAACCAACTTTCCACTAACTAGTCATCTTTCTCAATATCAAATGACTTGAACGGGGGGAAGAGGAAAAGTGATAGAGTGGGATTTCATGGACTCCACTCCTTTGCACATCAATCTTTATACTCCACAAAAATGTAGGTACAATTTTCTTAAGAGTATTTAAAGAGACCTAGAGTCTACTATTGTGTTTTATTACTTAGAAGACTTTGACGGATTTCTCCAAATAGTCCATTAGTTTTGAGCAGTGGCTTGACAATTCACTTAGAAAAAAAATTATTTCTTAGTGATGCCTCATTATTATAGAGCCAACCACTTTTTATTTATTGTTGAGATCAACATTTTTATTATCGAGCTCACCACTTTCTATTTATTGTTTAGCTCACCAATTTTTATCGTCCGAGTTCTACATTTTTTTTATTGTCGAATTCAATCATTTTAAAATTTGGTGAACTCAATGCTGGTAAAACCCCTGCCCTTTTTCGTTTTTCAAGTTTTTCCGATTAAAATACATGGAATGATTGACTAAAAACTTAACATATCAACTTGTATATTATTGAAAAGTGGTGAACTCAACGTTGGTAAAACCCCTACCATTTTTCGTTTTTCAAGTTTTTCCGATAAAAATACATGGAATGATTGACTAAAAACTTAACATATCAACTTGTATAGATGATTTCAGACCAAAAGAACCATCCTTGATCAACTTTCATCCAAAAATGAAAGCAATTTTTTTTTTTTTGAAAAATCCTTATTTTTTAACATAAATCTTGAAAAACCCTTGAAAATGTTTTTTCTTCATTCTCAAATCCTTTCCATTGGATTAGAGTCTCCAAAACTCGAGTTGGATGGTAAAAATCCAAATTTTTTGAATGAAAATGGTGGATTCAAGTGATTAGGGCAGCTTTGACATTTTAATCATGAAAAATGTAAGGAATGGGGTTCATGGACTGATTAGAAAGAAAAGTTTTTCTAAGGGCGTGTTTAATTGCATAGAAAATAGTCAGGCAAATCCTTTTCTACTATTTGGGCACAATATGTAAATTTATTTTTGTTGCATAAAAAAAATTTTAATTTGACTTTTGTATTAATTATATAAAAAATAATGATAAAATCAATTTTTTGAGAAAGATTTGAATTATTCCCCAATTTCTTAAATTATTAGAAAACTATTATTGGCACTCTAATTTTTTTAGAGAGCTACTATTGCGCCTTACTATTTAATTATTCCATCCCAATTTTTTAAATCATTTATCACCTCTAATTAAAGATTAAAACTCAATCTTCAAATGTTACAAAGGTTTGGCTCAAATTATAATTTCAACATTATAACACTGGTTCAAACAATTTTAATAGTTGTTTACAATTATTATTTGGCTCATATAAAATCTTAAATCCAAAAAATAAATCAAATCTCACAAATAATGAGAGAATTTCTTTTGACACCCCAACTTCTCCTTTTTTCCAAGTGTAATCAATAAAATTTAGGATGCCAATAATAGCTCTCTAACTTTATTTATATAACAAATATTGATATAATTTAAAATTAATTATTCAATCTGAAATTTAGAAAAAAAAAAATGCATTGCTTTAGATAATTTTAAATTCTTTTGATAAAATAATTATTTTTTTAATAATTTAAATATTTCTTTTATAAATAAAATTATGGTTTTTTTTCTTTTGTTTTATTTCTTTTACGAATGTAATAATAATAATGAGAAAAAAGATCCCAGAACCTTGGGGGTCTACCTTTGATTTGGATTTCTAAGAAATTTTATTTAATAAATAAATGATAATATATACATAATCATGTACAGATGACAGAGTTCTTGAGCGCCGAAGCACATTAAATATAAAAATTATACAAACAAAAGATCTTCCACGGCTCATAAAAAAATCATATCGACATGGCCTTCCCATACCTGCAAAACCCAACAATTTATTTCTTCCTACCTTAGCAAAGAATCAGATCCTCCATTCCACCAAAATCTTCTTTGATGAGCCCTGCTACAACCAACAAACAAATATTAAACACTCTTCAATTCGCCAACCTACAAGAGAATGTCCCTCCGAATACCTGTATGATCATCCCATTTATTCTAAAAATATTCAAAATCGAGGCAAGAAGAATCTTGAGCATTGTTCTTATTTCCACCGCTACCATTTTCTGCCACCTTCTCTATACGAGCTGAATCCTTACTGGCAAATTGCCTAAGGTCTACGGGATCCGGTAAAAGGGGTGGCATGATGCTTCGGACTAGTGCCCAGTTTACTCCCTCAAAGAATGGATGTTGTTTTATCTCTGTAGCACCCCTTTTGTATGCAATTCGCTTTTGTGGGTCCTTCACTAGGAGGCCACGGATGAGGTCTCGTGCCACTAGGCTCACAACGGGTGCATTGGGGAACTTCAAAGGCTGATCGACCACATTGAAAAGAGTGGCACGATTGCCCGAACCCTTGAAAGGGGTTGTTCCATGCAAAAACTCATATAAGAATATACCAAATGTCCACCAATCAACTGCACTTCCATGACCCTCTCCACGTATGATCTCTGGGGCCAAGTACTCGTGGGTCCCAACAAATGACATTGATCGTGCATTCGTGGGCTCTGCCATCAGCTCTGGAAGAGCCCCACCAGTGAAGAGACCGAAATCCGATTTCGACTTGCGATTCTTCTTAGGTAGGATGCGTGGTAAAAAGGTTAATGGCTGGATACAACCTTGCACGGCATACTCATTATTAAGTATGCCACCTCCAGTGCATACATGGACAGATGATGACTTGACAAGTGTGGGATTGACAGAGCTGCGTAGAGAGAGGTCAAAGTCGGTAAGCATGATATGGCCTTCTTCCCTTACTAGCACATTTTCTGGCTTCAGATCCCTGTACACGATTCCAAGCATGTGGAGATACTCGAGCGCCAACAATATCTCCGAAGCGTAAAACCTGTCTCAGGAATAATTATAAACCCCAACAAACAGTCAATCCATGTAAATAAAACGCGTTGAAATGTATTGCAAGTTTATTTCTGAATTAAAACTAGAAACATAAAAACATTATTTTCCCTAAGTTCAACTCTAGTAGTACCTCTTCGAAAGAAATCAAGGTACTAATTTATCAAAAAAAAAAAAAAAAAGGAAATCAAGGTACTAATACAGAAAAAGTGAATCATTGCAAGTAAAACAGATAAAAGAATAGAGTTGAACAGTGAAATGGGATTTATGTTGCTGACGCCAATATTTAGGATACGTTGTCGATGATGATGAAGAGGATTATAATTAAATCAGATTTATATGTATTCAGCATGGAAAATGTTCGGCTATTTATTTCAAGAATAAGGGTTTCAGTTAGAATTGAAATCTGTATAAGTTTTATAAGTTGTTAATAAAATCATACATAATGCCAGTGCACAAAGGAGAAATGGATCATAATATAGCAAACCTTAAAAGGTCTCTAAAAGATATAGTCTCGAAATCCTTGAGGGAAGAAAGAGTGTCGAAGGCCAAAATCTTGAACCAAGTATTTTGAAAAGTATACAATACAGAAATAATGAATTTAGAGAGGGAATTGACATCAATTTCAGACACAAAATTCAATACTGAACAATGTTGATAGAGCACTCAAAAATCATCAAAATCGTACATAAGCAATGCGAATGCCAATTACCAAAATCTGAATATTGATGATGAGTGATGAAAATATTAGAGAAAAAAAAAAACTCCAAGGATAATAATAATCGTCAATCGGATTCTCAAATCCCCAACATAAGCAAACAGACATATAGAAGCAAAACGTTAAAAATACAAAATGAAAAAAATAGATTAATTAAATAACCAAATGAAAAAAAAAAAAAGGTAAAGAAATTCACCGTGCTGCTTGCTCACTGAAATACTTGTTCGGCTGCTTCTGGCGAAGAGAATGAAGATTACCACCACTGCAAAACTCCATGACCAAGCAATAGAACTTATCTGTCTCAAAGTGAGAATACAAAGTGGGCAAGAAGGGATGATCAAGAAGACCAAGAATCTCCCTTTCTGTCTCTGCTCGGAGAAGTTTGTTCTTACTAGCAAGCGAGGCCTTGTCCATCACTTTCATGGCGAAGAAGGTGTTAGTTCCTCTGAGTTCAACAAGATAGACGCTTCCAATGTCACCATAACCAAGGCGTTTCAGGAGCCGAAAGTGGTTGAGACCGATTGGGGAATTTCTAGAATTAACTAGTTGAAAGGCTTCCCACCGATCATCACCACCTGTATGGGGCTTGAGCGGTGCTGCACTGGAGATCTCTAAGCTGTCACTACGGGTACTAGCGCAACTCCCTCGGCCATGGTTGGTGATGGAGTCACAAATCTTGGCATCACTTGTAGAAATTGTGCCGATTGATGTCGTCATTACTATTGTTTCAGAATTTGTAATCGAATCACTACTATTGTTGGCAAATGGAAACTTTTCTTGATTTTCACCGGGAGTGTTAATTGCTAATACTACTTTTGGCAATTGGATCCATTCTTTTGAGTTCATATGGTGCGGTACTAGTTGAATTCATTTTACTTTTGGCAATTTGATCCATTCGACTACGTTCATATGAAAGATGACTAGAATTCATACTATTGGCCACTGGATCCATATTTTTGGTTTCACATAGGAGGAATGTTATTTGAATTAATACTTCTTTTGGCAATTATATCCATTCCTTTGGGTTCACAAGGTGCCTTTTATGATGGAATGTTGCTCATCTGCAATACAATGAATACCTTTTCTTAATAATGATGGATGGTGAATAAGCACTCGAGAAATGTAAGAATAAAAGAGAAAAATACATAAATAGATCAAATGAGTAAAACCAAACAAAAAACAATACAAAATTAAAATGTGTAGATTGCAACAAAGATTTCAAAGAAGAGCATTACGCATAAAGGAATCAATACCTCCAATTTCTTTTGATTGGCTCGACTAAATCATATAAACTAGAAAATTTTCCCATAGTAAAAAGAATGAACAATAACCTATTATTAATACAAAGAGATTGGTACCTCATACAAGTCCTGCTTCTTGATAGGCTTCGATAACATGAGGAATGCAATGCTCAGAAAAACCACTCGGGATGAATATCTATGAGATTTATATGAAAAATTAGTAATGTTGGCTCCTGATAATAAAATTTCACCATGACACATACACACGTAGATACATATATTCATAAGGGCCATATAATAAGCACGTAATTCATGAACTTGGCACATGCATGATAGTAGCAACAACCTCTGGACTGCCTTTTGCTAATAACATATACATTATCGGGTTAATCGGGACCATTTATTCAATCATTAATGATTTATGGAATTCTATTCCGATTGTTAACCCTACTATTTTTTAGTGCCTCAAGTTTCATCCTAGGATTAATGTAAGATCGGTTATCTCAGATAGTTTGATTGGTATAATTTTTTTTCTAGCCAATCAAAAGGGTTGTCCATATGGTAGGCTGAAAGCCCCACCCATCACCATTGAGCTCAAAATCACAAAATACGTTTACTCTTTAAGATATATAATTTAATTCCAAGTAACCTACATCATCAGCCCAAAACATATGAACTAACAGAAATATTTAAAACACATTCACACCAAAATGAGGGAAAAAATTTAAAAAAATAAAACAAAATATTGAAAGATATAAACAGGTATCAGGGATTTCAGGACGAACCAATAATAAACCGAAATTTGAATCAATCTGTGCCACTCTCTGAGAGTAATCTCCCTTGCATTTAGCAATCAAACATTGATTTGAACTTCTCCCATGAAAGAGAGAGAGATGGGTGGATTAGGAAAGATTAGAAGGAAAATCCCAAATGGGTTTGGACAATGAGGGTGTTCTCCTCTGAACCCATCAGCAAATTTGTGTGAATTTTTGTTTTCGATGATTTCCCATCGTATGGTTGGGAGAGACAACCGTTGGGCAGAGGAGAGAGAAGAGAATAGGAGATGAAAGGAAATAATAAAATCCATAAATAATGAGAAAAATATAGATAGATACAGAAAGAAAGAAAGAGAGGGAGAGAAGGTCAGACGAATAGAGGAAGACGTGTGGCCAGCACGTTTGGTAGTCTGACAAAAATATATGTCGACCCTCTGTCTAGTCCATGTTTAGATTGAGAGAAGCGGAAAGAAGAGAAACTCATTGAGAGAAGAGAAAAGAAAAGAAGGGAAGAGTTGAGAAATTGAGGGTCTATTTTTAACTAAAATCAGTTTCAAATCAACTTTTTGGAAGAAGCAAAAGTCTAGAGTCTGAAGGGCCTGTGTGGATACACCTCTCCATGCAAGAGCAAAAGCTCAATCACTCCCCGCAAGAGCAAAAAACCTCTCCGCGGAAGAGCAGGTCTTTGAAGCTTCTCCACAAAGAGCAAAAAACCTCTCCCCGCAAGAGCAAAAACCTCTCCACGTCAAAGCAAAAATCTATCCAAACGTTTGCTAGCTCCCCGCAAGAGCAGAAGTCGTCAAGAAGCTCTATCCAAATGCAGTGTAAAAAATTATATCCAGTAGAAGTTTATTTGTTATAGAAGTACATAAGTCAGAAATTGATATTTGTTTAACAGCTTTTTATTACTGGATTATAGTAAAATAACTAGAATATCCTTAATATTGATAATATACTTAGAATGCGTCAAAAATGATCAAAATACTTTATATATATATATATTCAATTTAAATAAATTTTATAATTTTATAATTTTATTGAAATTTTGGTAGCATCTCCTCTAAAAAATGGACATATGAAATTTTTCTGATAAAGAAAATACCTATGTGATACACAATCTAACATCCACATAAAAATGAATGATGTTTTGATAATAAAGTAGTGATGATGAATTGCTTTTGTTCTTAGTAGTAAAGATGAAGGGTATTTTGGTAGTAATCCCCTTTTGGAAGATGAAGGATATTTTGATAATCTCCTTTTATTTTTTAAGGTTAAATTTGATTGAAAATTTTATTAAAGATAAAGGGTATTTTGGTAATTATTTTTAATTTTTTAAGGTTAAGTTTGATTGGAAATTTGATTGAAAATGAAAGGTATTTTGGTAAAGATGAAGGGTATTTTAGTAATTCTCTTTTATTTTTTAAGGTTAAATTTGATTAAAGATGAAAGGTATTTTAGTAATTCCTTTTTTATTTTTTAAGGTTAAATTTGATTGGAAATTTGATTAAAGATGAAGGGTATTTTAGTAATTCTCTTTTATTTTTTAAAGTTAAGTTTGATTGAAATTTTGATTAAAGATGAAGGGTATTTTGATAATTCTCTTTTGTTTTTTAAGGTTAAGTTTAGTTAGAAATTTAATTAATGATGATGGGTATTTCGGTAAAGATAAATGGTATTTTGGTAATCTCTTTTTATTTTTTAAGGTTAAGTTTGATTGAAAATTTAATTAAAGATGAAAGGTATTTTGGTAAAGATGAAGGGTATTTTAGTAATTCTTTTTTATTTTTTAAGGTTAAATTTGATTGAAAATTTAATTAAAGATGAAGGGTAGTTTGGTAATCTCCTTTTATTTTTTAAGGTTCCGTTTGATTGAAAATTTGATTAAAGATTAAAGGTATTTTGATAAATACATTAGAGTCGTTTTACGTTTTTGACTTTTCGCAAAAGACATTTGAAGAAGCCTCTCTTGAGTGGCTTTCATTAGAAGTTACTTATGAATTTCAGTGCGAGAACAAAAAAACCCAAACGAACATCATTCATTTAGTTTTTTTGGCTTAAAAGCAAAAAAAAACGAACTTTTAAAACTCAAACGAACAGGCCCCGACTCTCCGCATGTTTGGATTGACATGAGAGAACTGGCAACAATTTTGAAATTATAACGTATTTTTAAATGGTTTCTTTCCACTTTTGGAGAGAAAGAAAATCACATTTTTTTCTTTCCTCTTCTCTCCCCACTTAGCAATCCAAACAAGATTAATGGAAATAAACTCATTTATTTTCTCTTCTCTTCTCTTCACTTCTCCCCATTTTAAAGAGTTGATATTGGCACCTCAAATTTTTCTTATTGTACATCATTATTGTATAACACACCAATTAGTAATATAGACACGTCCATTAGACCCAAGTTTGCGACTCTTCTCCATTGCTTCATGATTTGATAAAAATCCCTTCATTCTGTCCTTAAGCTTGAGATTTTATCTCGCTCAACCTTCAAACTTCAAGAATCAATAGGGTTTTGAAGAAAATATTAATTTATGGGTTTAAGGGGGTCCAACTGGGATCATGAAACGTGTGCAAATAAGTTATTTAGATATAAACCCCAAGGGGTTGGCCTAGTGGCAAGCTGAGCCTTGATAAGCTCCTTAAGAAGGGTAGGTCAAGTGTTTGAAACCCCATAAAGCTATGAATTCCTTGGGGCTACCCTTCAGGGTTCGGTTGACTTAACCAGTTTCACGTAGGACTTTATGAGGGGGGGTGCTTGTGACCGTGGAATTAGTTTCACCCAAAGGGTGGGGATACCCACGATAAGCCCACAAAAAAAAAATCATGTGGGTGCTTGCCTCCCCCCTCTCCTCCCACACACTTTGACTTGCAAAGTGTAGTTTGATACATCGCAACAATAACAATATTGTCCTCGAAAATAATAGTCATTTGATAGGCAACATTTTTCCCAGCAAAACAAACGAATGTAGAGAGATCAGATTCATCTCTTTGAGATGAAGAAGAAGAAGAAGAGGGGCGAAGATCTGGTTGCAATGAAGATAACTAAGAATAGGGTGTTGCGTTGAAAATATATAAAACGTTAACCACACCCCCATCTCCAAATGAGTTAAGCTAATTAATTGGTGTTTTATAAGTAAAAAAATTGGGGTGCCAATAGTGTCTCTCATGTTTTACAATTAACCCTAATCCTTAGAGTAAAACTAACCTTACCAACTTAGTAAGATGTCATTGAGCTCACCTTTTGCATCCAAAAATATGATCTGATGCCACAGTTATGTAGAGAACAAAATTCTAAAAACTTCGAAGAAAAAAAGTTTATTTTTCGCAATTAAATCTTAATTTTAAATTTGAGAATTCAATCGTCATCCATTTTCAAAACCTTTGACCAAGTAATTATTTTTTCAGATTTGAGTTTTTCCATGAAATCTAAAGGGTTGTAGTGTTAAATTGCCAATTTAGTAATCCATATGACCTCAACAACCCTTAGTAAGATTTGAAATCTTACTAAACTAGTACGGAAAGTATTTCTCTAAGCCTTATCAAAGTAATACACATAACTTTGTTGAGTTTGATATGTAACTTTTTTCCCTTAATTTTTTTTTTAATTAAGGGTCATATATTTGTTAATTTCGAGTTTCAGTTTAGTCAAGATTAGTTTTTAGGTTTATTTTAATTATTGATTTTTTTTTTCTCTTGCTTAAAGCAAGTTTCTACTTAATTTTAAATTTTGGAGTTTTGAACGTGCTTTCCTTATTCTCTAGTTTTGTTTCAATTTTCTTCAATTTCCAAAAAAAAAAAAAAAAAAACATTGGAGTTTTAAACTTGCTTTTCTTATTCTCTGGTTTTGTTTCAATTTTTATTTTCCTCAATTTCTAATCATATTTCCCATAAATTAAACTAGAGTTTTACTATATTAAAAAAATATTTAGAGTATCGAGAGTACTAGGGAATCTTGTCTAGACACTCAGAGACAAGAGGGTTCTTGTCTCTTTAGTGCTTGTCTTTTCCAAGATATGATTCTACTCTTTCTCGAATTTTGAAGAACCCCCTCTACTTCTGGTTTTTCTTTTAATTTTAGTTTTTTTTTTATCGATTCCTCTTTGCCCTTTCTTCACTTGGTAGAAACACGATTTTTCCTCCTTTTCAATATGAGATCCCCCCCCACCCTGCTTTTGAGTTTGTTATAGAGTTAAGAAACTATAAGCTTAAGGTTAATACAGATTTTTGTTTTGTTTTTTGGTTGTATGTTTTGTTATACAAACACGTCATTAAAATTTTATATTGAAAATCAAAACATACTAGGTGTTTTATCATTTTCCTAAGAGAGGTTTCAATAATGATTTGAGATTTTATTTGATTAATTTCAGTTAATCAAAGGTCTCACATCAACTAGGCCCTAGAAATTTTTTCCCCCTTCAACAATTTATCTACGAATTTAATACACTTTAAGTAGTGACAACGAGTAGTGGAGAAAAAAAAGGAATAGTTATAGTGAAGGTTGGTAATAAGTCATAATTCTTCTCGCTACTACATCTATATGCAACATACCAAAATGGTGAGCTATCGGGTATTGCCTCAATGCATGATGGAGTTATCATTTGTCACTTAATTTGTATCTCTAATAAGAATATTATCCTCCAAAAATTTTAACAACAAAGGTAAGCCAATTAATTGTTTTTGGTGTTGTTGGTTGCTACCTATCAATAGCTTCCTCACTTTTTATTATAGTCATAGATGTTGTAGCTTTTGAACTTTAAGTTGGAATCCTAGAGGAAGAACCAATTACAACATACACGTACATAGTTCTTGTTAACAGATATAAATCAATCAAAGAAGACAAAGTCCTATCCATTGAAATATTGATCAAAACTCTATTGTTGTCAGGCATAAAGTATTTCAAATAAATATTTTCCTTTGATATATTTGTCATTTCAACAACTCTTTCTTTAAATGATAAGAATGTATTATTGCGATGTATGTAATCTAATTCGGAACTACCCTCACTCTCAATGTAAGTCATGGAACCATCTTCCTCGTTCCTTGAAAAATTACCACCTTATCTCAAAATAACATATAAATATCTTCAGACATGATGTTATGGTTGTTGTTGCATAAAATTATTATTATTATTATTATTATTAAAGAGAAATAAATCTTGCAAATTTAAAGTGAGTATCGAGTTCGATGATTTTAATATTAATTAGCATCGAGAAAGCACAAGTTAATCATAACATTGAAAATGAAATCTTAACTTTAAATAACTTAGAAATGAAAACATAACTTAATCTAAGTCATTTTATATGGCGAACTAAGATTATTATTATTGGTAAAATTTTCTTGTTCTTCTTAAGTAAATTTAGAAAAATCACTCAATCTGTCGTCTCGTATGACACGGATATGCATTTGTGCATTTTTCTTTGCTTTGTGTACAAAAGTTTGATAAAATACACAATGTATTCTTCGCATATATCTTTGTTCTCTGTCAGGGAATTTTTTTTCCTATTTTATGCATATCCATTTTAAGATATTTGACTTCACTAAGCAACCAATGCCATTGTTTATTACTTTCACTGAAATAATCTTTAGTCGATTTTATACTTTGAAGATGTTCGATTATATCGTCACGAGTTGCTTCATCAAAGTTACTCATGTCATACCATGAGTTTCTTGAGTATCCATCATACTGACTATCATCATTTTTCGTTAGCCCTATGCCTTTATCTAATTCATCACTACTAATGACAATCAGAGATTTTCAACCACACATTGTCGATAATAAGATTTTTGTAGAGAAGAAGATAATTATGAGTTAAGAGTTAAGAGGTGGAATTCAAAGGATTGTATTCCAAATATATATATATAGGCAATCAAGTAATGTGGATGTGACCATTTACTGGATTTTTTTTGAATTGTCATATCTTCAAACAAGTAAATAGATGTATTCACTGAAGCAATTGAATAATTGAGGTGAATTATCATGTCATTAAAAAATTAAAGTTGATGTGACCATTCATTGAAGGTATTGTTGCATAAAAATTTGTATTAATTAACATTAAGTTCGACGATTTTAATATTATTTAGTATTGAACTCAACGGTAATTAAATTACCGCTGAGTTCATAATATTATTTAGTATGAACTCGACATTATAACTCATTTTTGTTCAATTTTGCGATTTTGATTCCAACACAATTTTTTCATCGAAATGGAATGGATAAACCATAAAACCTTTATAAACCATCTATTTACTTAGGTTTTGACTTAGATCTTTTATATTCATAGAAAACAAGTAAAAAGAGATTTAGGGGACAAACCTATCTATTGCAATTTTATTAAAAACAAAGTTCCTTATGTTATCAAATTTGTTACCTAGCAATCCATACTTTGTGAATCAAACTATCATGAATAACTTAGTAAAATTTCAAATCTTACTAAGGATTTCAGGGGCCACATGGATTGTCAAATTGGCAATCAAACACCACAAAATTCTAGATTTCATGGAAAAACTTAGGTTCAAAAGAAAAAAAATAAAAAATAATTTTTTTGAACTTGATCAAAACGCTAAAAATAATAATTATATTTTTCAAAATTATTTGAAATAAATTAAAATAAAATTACAAAGTGTGATGACATTTCTAGGTATTCTAGAATTATAAACATGCAACAGTATATAAAAAATAATAAATTAAAAAATAGTAAATTATAAAGCAGTAAACATGCAGTTACACCATCCCACGATTACCATTTTAATTATATCTCATGTTCTATTACATAATGCTCAAAAGCACTCTAAACCTAAAAGTTCCTCAACACAAACATATACAGTCTTGAATTTCATTTTTTATTCCAACTAATCGAAAATCTCATTCTTAATTATAAACTATCGAGACTTTCATTCTTGATTCTATTTTAAACTTAAATATTTTATCATTTTTTATAGATAATAACCCAATCAAAATATACTTTCAAAACGTGGCATTTTAACAATTTTTAAAAAAATAAATACTCTATAAAAATTATTATGAAAATCAAAATTTTAAATTGATTTTCTAGTTATAGTCACCCAAATTCATTTATTTTTATTTCACAATATTAAAATATCAAAGAAAAACTATAAAATAATTCATTCTTCAATTCGATGCATGAATTTTGCATTTAAATCATAATAAATTTGAAATTATCTATCAAAATTGAAATAAAACATATTTCATTGAAAACTATACTAAGAATTTGAAATTATAAGTTTCCTATCTTCACAGTTGGGTTTTACGCGTCCTTATGATATTAAAATGATTTTTTCTAGCTAATCTTCTAAACGATTCGACAAAATATTATGGTGACTAAGTAGATCTCAACGTCATGGATGTTTTATTCTTCAGTGTCAGATGTTAATTCATATTCAAAATACGTATATTTATAACTTATAATATTATATTATATTATATAATCATATTTATATTTATATTAATTACACCTTGTCTCTTTAAAACTTCAATAATTTCAAATCTATCCCTCTTATATAAATAATTATGATTAAACATAATTTTATAAAAATAATTTATTTTAATATTTTAATAATGAAAAATATAATTAAATAATATTTTTTCATATATATTTTTTTCTCTGTTATATTCGTTACATTAGATCAATTTGAGTTGTGTATCTCAAATTTTTGAATTTCTTCACTAATTTTTTTTATTGACCAAAACACCCCTTACGTTTTGAATTTTTTTTAATTTTTTTTTATAAAATTAATTTTTTTCATAACTTATGATATTAAACTCGAATTTAAGTATGCTGACAGTCTAAATCATATTTTTCAATGCTTTTGAACTCAATGGTAACGTCAATTTGACTATAAGAGTTTCATATAAAATTTTGAATTTTATCTACTTTGACTAAATGTTCAAATTCTTTCATTATAATCATGGTAAAATTCCTCAAACTGTACATTTTATTTGCCAATTTCTCCTTGAAGAAAATCCTTATTTTTGATTGACAATAACACAATTTATTTTTAATATTTTTAAAAAATTAAATCGAAAAGTAGGTCAATATAATTTAATTAATTTCTCGATATACGTAATAAAATTTCATGACGTTATAATTAGTACAACTTTGATTGGGAATTTTTTTGGGGGGTGGGGGGCAGGTTTGAATGGTGTGGTTGTGGGTCCTTGGATTGAGAATTTTTTCCTCTAAATCTTGAATTATTGATGAAAAACTTTAATTTTTAGTTTTTTTTTTTTTTTTTTAATATGTCACAAGAGTAGTTTGGGTACCATCAATTAAACAAACGTTAGTAATGACTTTATTGGGTTCACGAAAATTCAAGGGGTAGACCTCATCTTGCATTTCGCAAGTAACACTAATATCGCTCATTTCGTAAGGGGTTTTTACTAAATTTCCCTTTTCAAAACCATGAATCAAGTAAAAAAAAAATGTTTATTGGATATGAGTTTTTTAATGGAAAAAAAATCTAGAGGTATGTGGTGTTGGATTGCCAAATGTAATCCGTTTGATCGTAAGGGCTCTTTAGTAAGATCTAAAATCTTACTAACTAGTTACGAAAGTTTTTTTCGTTCTGATATCCCATTTCCCCCAGTCTCAAACCCAAACTCGTCTTTGGTTTCTTCCCCTCTCTAATCAATTCCTAGGGTTTGTTTTTTTGGGGGAGAATATTCATACTTCAAATTCCTGATAAAAAAAGTCTTTTTAGATTCAAATTATTCCAACAATGTAAAATCCCTCTGATCTTCCTGGTAAGTTGGTCTCTAATTTGTTATATTCTTTGCTTCAAACTGTTTGCATTTGGATTTGAACGATTGCTGTATAATGCTTTAATTCCGACTCTGGATTTCGAGTTTATTTTTTCCCCTCTTGTCTGATCTCCAATTTAATATTATTTTTTGTTGTTGTTGTAAGTTAGGAATCTTAATTTCTATGTGTAATCTTGTTTTTCTTTTCCAAGGTAATGGAGTTGCATTTGTATTGTTCGATGAAATTTCTAAGAAAGATTAGGGAAACCAAATGGATATTAATCGTGTCTTATTCCCGCCAAATTTTAACAAGAACCCTTTAACATTCCCAATCAGGAGAATTGAAAAGCCGTCTATATATTTTTTTTCTTTTCCGATAAGGAGTTCAAATTGTATAAATGAGAGGGGGAAATCGGAAATGCTTACAAAATAGAGAAGACAAAGTGCGAGGTGGTCACTCCTTAAAACAAAACTTAATGTTGGCATATACAAATTTAGGTAATCCTAATGCAAGATCTTCAAATTTAGAACCGATGCATTGTTTAAGGATAGAGACTGATAATAAGCCTAGTCTTGGTTTTCAAATACCTTATTCTCCATGTAATCTTCTTTGTTTTGACATATCCACATTTTACTTTTTTTATTTATTTATAAATATAAATTATATTAAAGAAGAGAAGAAGAAAGGGAGGCTGAAGTAGCCCCCTAACAACAAGAACAAAAAACAACAAGGGAAACAGGAAAAAAAAGCAAAAAAACACGCCCGGCGGGATCCTACGAGTCACAAAGGGTGTCCCAGTTAAAAACAAAGTCTTGGAACCCCACTCCCCTCAAAGTCTTTACTCAACTTTGACCAAAGGAATAGAAACCCCAAAATCTCTAAGATCACTGTGTAAGACGAGCTCTCCTTGCTATAGAATATCCTGTTGTTGTGCTTTTTCCAAAGACCTCAAGTAATGACGGAAGGCAGGATAGTCCAGAGATGCCTCTTTCTAGAATAGAAGATATTGAAACTCTAACCCTCAAGAAGCTCAAAAATAGTTGAAGGAAGGACCCAATCCACCTGGAAACGAGATAAGAAAAACATCCAAATAATTCGAGAAAAAGGACAATGAATAAGAATATCCTGTTGTTACTTTCTTCAATACTATGAACAATTCGGACCAAGTTATTTTTTTTGCCACTTACTACCACCTTAGATTATTCAATATGTCTCATCATGAACCAGAGGCGTGAGCTCAAATTTAGGTGTGTACCCCCAAAATAGGAAAATTTCTGGGGAATGTAGCTCGGATCTGAGGTTCACTTTAGTGCAGATCTCGAGATATCACAAACAAAAATCCAGGGAAATGCCTGGATAGTGGCAGTCTCAAGGTGGAAAGCATGATGGGAGCGCATCACAAATCGAGTTGTAATTGCCCTCCATCATACCTGAAATACCCTCACTATAAATGAGGGTATACCTCAGATAGAGAGAACCTCAAATCCCAATATCTCTCATTCCATAGTTTTCCACCATTCCTTTTTGATCTACCATTTGAGTTAATTGTTGGAATGTCCTTAGTAGACATGACGCCATTGTAAGAATGGTATCATTCCACCAACAAAGAAGTGACCAATTGATCTCGTTAGAGCCCAATCTGAAAATCTTACCGACAAAATGTATCTTGAGGAGTGTGAGACCAAGAAAGTCTTATTGCCACAACATAGATAGTGCTTACTGCTTACGAAAAAAAATATGGGTACATAAGTAATTAAATCCTTCCATGGTTCAAATAGCACGCTTGGAAAGAAATCCAGTGTCAAAACATATCTAACTAGATGATGCCAACCATCCTATCACTTGGATTTCTATTTGTGGATAGTTGGAAAAATTCTCAAGGGGCAACAATAAAATATATATCAGAATGGATCGCACGGGGTTTCTTTTGAACCTTGCTATGTTACAATTCTCTCATTGTCAATAACAAACAAAATATTGAGAAAATGATTTTTCGATAATGGATTAATTAGAAAATCACTTGCCTAGGTATTAGTTTGTTTGATAACTATTATATAAAAATAAAAAATAAAAATAAACTCTTGGATATTGGTAATCAAATGTGCAGTAAATATATTTTAGGGGGATTTAGACGCATCCTTTTGAGTTTTGGAGAGCATTTGAGATACCCTTTGAGTTTTCCAAGTGATGACAATTGGACTTGATTTTAAAATGTAGTATTCTTTATTAGTTTAAAAGGAATTTTTTTTTTTGGTTACTTTGTTTGATAGGTGATGAGAGAAGAATGGATAAAAGAAGGTAGGATTCCCCTACTACTAATTGAAGCTAAAATTGATAATTGATTCTCTGAGAACATATATCTTTTCGTACCTTCTTAAGATAAGTAGATGAAGAACAGGAAGATTCAACCTTCTTCTTTAAGTTCTGACGATGTCCCTACAAATCCACTCCATCAAGTCAGTTGAAAATTCAGTAGAATAACGGAAAAATTGTAGAAAAAGTAGGTACCTTTGCCTTATATACCACTTGTTTTTAATAGCAAAATGCTCTTTGATAGTAAGAGTTGGTCTTCCTTTGTTTGGTCTTGATTGCACACATAACTATTTTGAATCTCAGATATCATACTTGTCTTTCCCAATACCAGTCCTTCCTAATTGTTAGTTGTCCTTCATAGGAGTCCTCTCTTAGTCATAGTTTCCTACGTACCATACTTGTACATGATCTTCCTGTTATAGATTCCCTTTGTTTTGTATCATCCTGACTCCAGGACATTCAGGGATTTGCATAAAAGGTCAGTTGATGGCCATAGTTAACGTTTTTGATCTATTGGGATTATCCAAACTCGGATCCTTTTGTATTAATATGGGATACAAAAATTATCTCATCCCAAATTTAGTCAAGTTGGACCCATACCCTATGTAAGATGTGCCGCTTAAGTGTAAAGTCGGTGTGGAGGTTTGGGGTGGAGTTAGATAGCTTATGGAGGAAAGTGATTGTGGACAAGTTCGGAACATCACATTTTAGATGGGAGATCTGGGTGAAACGTGAGACTTATGATTGTGGATTTGGAAAGGTATTATCAAGGTGGCACCTTTAGTTCGAGCAAGGATAAGGTGTAAGGTTGGTAGAGGTAGTAGGTTAAGATTTTGGGAGGATTTGTGGAGTTATTGACTCCTTATGGAGGAATTTCCCTTTCTTTTTACCTGTTTTTGAAGAAGGGATTGCCAGTCACAAATTTTGTGTCTTCTGAGGATAATGTGTTGTGGGATTATGGGTTTAGAAGATCCTTTAACGTTTGGGAGTTAAGATTTAAGCAAATTGATTGATTGCTTGGCAGAGGCATCATTATCCTAGAGTTTGGATGATAGGAAGGTGTGGGAGGGGAGCAAGGATGCTTTGTGTTCTGTGCGTTCCTTTTATCACTCTTTACAGAAGGTGGATGGCCCGGCTTTTCCAAAAGCTAGTGATTGTGGTCCTTTTGTCTTCTTCATTTGGACAACAACATTGGGGAAGACACTCACGTCAGACCAACTGATTCGTAGGGGGTTCTGTATGCCAAATATGTGTAAGAAAGATGAGAGAGTCGGTAAACCATCTTCTCATGTATTGTCCTTTCGCCAGGGAAGTGTGTGGTCACTTTTTCAAGTTGTTTGGAATGGTTTCGTGCCTTCCTGAGTCGGTGTTTGCGCAATTTGAGTCGTGGCTGACTATGGGTTTTGCTTTCTCAATGTTTAAGAGGATTATGTGGTCCTTAACTACATTTGAGAAAGAAATCATCATATCTTCGAGGGAAAGGAGCTTTTCTTGCAGGATATATTGGCTCTAGGTTTGGTTTCTTGTTTCTTGGTGTAAAGTGTTTAAAGAGTTCGGGTGTTTATTTTTTGATGATTTCATGGGAGGATGGGAATGGGTGTTAGTTTGGCTACAGTGTAACTTTGGGGCCTCAGCCTTGTAGTTTTCTAGTGGTCATCTTAGCCACCCATTTAATAGATTTTGCATTTTACCTATAAAAAAATGATGAGAGGTCAGAACCTCTAATTAGGACATCTGAACACCACCACATAGGTATATTAAAGGAGAACTTCGTTACGATCATTGTGGATGGATGATCTATATTTGGGCGTAGTTCGAGAGTTTCCAGAGCATTAATTTTTACAGTCCTGCATCAACCTTGCGTTGTGCAATTGCAAGATGGGTGTTTGCCCCAAGTCCAATTACGACAACCAGGGCACTCAATTTTTACCTATTCAATCCCTACCTTGAAACCATCAATAGAAATTTTTTAAGGAAAATGAAGTGCCAACTTAGCTAAGTTGGTAAGTGTGTGGAGTGGTGTTTCCACATCCTAGGTTCTACCCCACTTTGAACCACCAACCATTAACCCTTTTGATGTAGGACAATGAGAGGCTAAAAGACATAAATACATTTGGCAGATAATACATAAGTAGGATAGATTTTGGAATGGTTAAAGTTTGAGATAAAATTTTTGGATGGGTTATGGTAATAAGGAAGGTTCGGCTAGGGTTATGAGGGATAAAATTGGGTTTGGTTATGCTAGGGTTGTTCTAAATTTCTGGACAATGACAAGGTTATTAGGATTTGGGATGGGTAGAATGGGTCTAGGTGGTTGTAGGTCTACTATAAGTTGATGTTCAACAAATTTAAACGTTGTAGAACAGGGGAGAGCAGATTTTCACTTTCTATGATGGTGCGGCAGCTATATGGAAGAATTAGGGTGGTGGTAATAGAGTTACAGTAAGGGTTTTGATGGGTTTTAAGGTTTGGGGTAGGGATCTAGATTTGTCAAAACATTAAAAAAAAAAAAAAAAGTGAAGAAGAAAATAGTTAAGATGATGGTAGAGGAGAAGATGGAGATAGATTTACCTTGGCATCACACCAAGGGGGTAATTTTTTCACAGCAGTAATGGATTCACATCATAGAGGACTCTCATGGAGAAAATCTATAATCTTTTCTTTTTATTCTATAATTGCCAATGGCTGCTTAAAACAATCACATAACATGTATTTATAAAGGCTCCAAACTCTAATTACTCAAAAATAAGTGAACTACCTAAACTACCATTTTAAAATTAAAAACACTACTGAAGTGGCTGGTCCACTTAAATAATAAAAGAAGCCATAAAAGAACTCTTGGGCCCAGAGTCTATTAATTAAAACATAAAAATAGCCTACCCAAAAAACTCAATAACTAATATTAATATCTCTAGGATATGAAAGCCACTTCAGTAATGAAGGTTTGAAGGTTGTTCAACCAGAAACAGAAAATTAGTCTCACAATGGTTATTTGGTTGAGTTTTTTTTTTCTCTTTCTTGGCTTCAACTAACGGTTTAGGCTCTCCATCAACCTGCCCATTGGGATGTTGGGGATTCCCCCAAAAAATGTATTCCTAAGAAAATGCCAAAAAAATGAATTAATCCCTAGAAGATAGGAACTGATCTCTAGGGATCTGCACCCAACGGTCATGTTGATGGAGAGTCTCAACAATGTTAATCCTTTTTATTTATGCTAATCCTTTTTGTTACCCTCGTTGGAATATTTTATTTATGCTAATCCTTTTTTCCTAGGACATGTGTTTCTGGAATGACTATTTTTCCACAAGAATTTGATAACTCAGGCGGCTACGGTTATCCTTCTCCTGTTTTTTGACATAAAATGATCTCCTTTATGGAATCAAGTATAAATGTGCCCTAATTCCTGTAGTGTTTTATCCATCTTAATATAGGATGATGCGAATATGCTACAAGATGAAACAACTAATTGCCTCGCATGGGATCTTTTTTCCTTATAAAATAACTAATAATTAGAGTTTTGTATTCTTTGTGCACTTGCTTTTATATGTTAGGGTCTTTGCTATGGAATAACCATATAACCTCTTTACTCCCGCATCATTTTTCTATTTATGGACTCTGATTTTCTGCCAAAGTTTATTTCAGGTTTTGTTAATGTGCGAGAATTGACATGGAGCACAATATAGAAGTGGATTCGGCGCATCCCTCCTTGTCTTCCATTAGAACAAAGGAAGAGGACAAACCAAAAAATATATCAGTAGGTTCTGAAAGAGAACATTCTGTAGTTTTATTGTCTTGATAATTTCTTAAGCAGAGTTTCTGTTTGGACAAAAAAAAACTGAAATGATCCCAATGGTCTAAACTTGAAACTTTGAAGTGTGCCCTTCATAATTAATCGAAAATTTTCTCATATTTGAGAAAAGGAAAATGTTAAGACTTAAAGAGTACACCTGTGGACCACAATAGACTTTAGGTTGACATGGTTTCTAAATCCTTGAGATGTACATAATTTAAAATCCTTGTCGTATTAGGTTCCAATGGTGTGGATTCTAAGGAGTGAGGACCACACCCAATTCTGTTGTGGTCCATAGATTCAGTATCCTTTAATGAATTACTGTGGCTTATGTCCGTTTGACTTTTTATATTGTGATGTTTTAAACAAGAAATTTGGATATTAAATATTTCTACAGGTTCCACTAAGAATGCCTTCCAGAAGTGCCCAAATCAGCCTTGTAAGTAGCCATAATGAGGTTTACGAGCCCTGCGATGATTCATTTGCACTAGTTGATGCACTTCTAGCTGATCGAACGAACTTGTTAGAGCACCAACCAATGTTTTGTATGGAAGTTGGTTGTGGTAGCGGTTATGTCATTACATCACTAGCCATCATGCTTGGGCATGAGAGCCCTGGGCTCCACTATTTTGCCACTGATATTAATCCACATGCAGTGAGAGTTACCCGTGACACGTTGGATGCTCATGGGGTCCATGCAGAGGTGATCTGCGATGATATTGCATCAGGATTGGAGAGGCGACTCAAGGGGATGGTTGATGTGATGGTCGTGAACCCTCCTTATGTACCGACACCAGAAGATGAAGTAGGTCTTGACGGGATTGCGTCTTCTTGGGCTGGAGGGGAGAATGGGCGTTGTGTTATTGACAAGATCCTACCTGTTGCAGACAAGCTTTTGTCCGACAAGGGATGGTTGTACATGGTCACTCTAACGGCAAACAACCCTTCACAAATATGCGCTGTTATGAGAGAGAAGGGTTTTGCATCTCGGATTGTTGTGCAGAGGTCAACAGAGGAAGAAAGCCTCCATGTTATTAAGTTCTGGCGTGATGAGGAGTTTCAAGTGGGAGCGAAGGAGCCAACAACAACAAATAGAACTACTTCTGCAGTAGTTATGGAATCACTATTTTCACAATTTCCTCGATTGTCTTTCTGGAGGAATGCCCATAGCAGCTGAATCTTTTTTTTTTGTTTTTGTTTTTTGGGGTTACCTGGACTTGAACCCACTACCTCAAAGTTGCTTTCCAAGCATCCTAAAGTGTTGGTTGAATGATCAAACAGATTTACTATGTACACCCTCACATTATTTTTTCCTCCCTTTATTGGTTGGAATCATGGTTGTCATTAATGAAAGCGATAAAGCATATTTGCCATTATATGTGCCTCTGGATCGATATAACAGAAATCTAAAGTGGTGGGCTAAGCAATTGGGTATTAGAAATCTTCTCAGCTCTGGATACCATTATATTTTACGTGATTTTGGCTTTTGGATTCTGGGTTCTTTCACATCTGATTCCTAGTGGCAGGAATCTTTTATCTGGATGTTGATCTCATTATGAAATCTTGATCTCGCTACTGGTCATATAATAATTTTTTAGTTATTTTTTTGAGGGTTCGGATAACTAGGGTCTGATTAATAATTGGTTGGGGTAGGTCTGGATAGACAAATAAATGCTCGATGTCACTCTTTATGGCAGAGGTGGATTATGAATTGAGGTATAAAGGTTTTAAGATGTTTGTGGCTGTGTGTCAAACGTATTATAGCTAAGATATTTGAGGTTAGTAAAGTCCTGATATGAGGGATTCAGAGCCAAAACTCGTCCTTCGACGACGTTCCTAATGAGAAAACCTGAAGGGCTCACTTAGGGTGGAAAACAATGAAAAACCGTGTGTCCAATTTTAAAGTAACCCAAATCTAGTAATTTGTAGATTAAAAGCTTTAAAACTTTTATATTAAAATTAGTGGTTTTGGCAATCAATGCAAGGAAGAGGTTTTTTTTAAAAAAAAAAGACATTCTATTGTCTATTGCCACACCAACTTTTTCCAACATCACCCCCAATTCACATGTAAGTCACCAAATAATTAGCACACATTTGGGGTGGCGTTAACAAAAGTTGAAGTGGTTGTAACAGTTCCACCACGTCCTAACATCAGGTGAGCCCAAATCTTTGAAATAAGGTTTGGGGAGATGTCGACAACAATGACTAGAATTCATCTATTAATTTGATTTGTGGTGTGTAAAATCATCCAGAACAACACCTGAGATGCCTGGCTGGGCACAGCTTGTCCCACTTGTTTTATTTTTAAATTTGCAATAAAGAAGAAGGGAACACCGTTTAGTTTACTTGAAGAGGAAGAAGTAGTAGATTTTTGATGAGCAATGGTCAATCTCCTTAACACAAGGACACGTTGTCTAGTTTCGGCTACCCACCCCTCATTTTAAAAATAAATAAATACTAATTGAAAGTTCAAACCCACGTCACAAATAACATGTGTTTGTAAATATATAGCTGTAACGGTGATTATTTAAATGGTAATTCCTCCAATTCTTTCCGCGTCCATGACCATTGCCCTATAATTTTAAATCAATCTTTCTTTCTTTCTTATTGTATATATATTTTATTAAGAAAAATGGTTAATGCTTAACTTAAGCTTTACTGGACTGGTTTCAATATTAAGCTACACAACTCTTCTCTAAAGTCAAATTTCTTTTTTAAAACCTCTAAAATAATCTATTAAAATAACTAGAAAGATAATTTTATCCTCTAACATCACACTTGCTCAAGATAGTCTCTCTCTCTCTCTCTCTCTGTGAAAAAAGCGTGTACCCACCGATTAATGACCTGTAATGTCGATTCTCAATTTTTCATAGAGTTGTGATTCTTCGACTTATAAATTTTCACTCGTGTACGCGGTTGACAAGACAAGAGCACAAAACCTTAGATCTGTTTCTTAGGGATACATAAGGCCATTCCGAAACTTTTAACTCATATAGGACAAAACACTTTGTCTATGGAGCCTAACCCTATATAAATAAAGTGGTGTTTGGTTGACAATGTTAGGATGACAAAATGTTTGTCTTATGTGGTTTAGAAATTTCGGATTGAATTAATTTTTTGTGAGGATGATCTCTATGATGAAGAGATCATCCTCACAAAAAATCAGTCTAATATAAAACTTCTAAGTCCATCAAAAGTGCTTTAGAATGGTGAATCGTCGTTTTTAACCAAAAAATTATAAACTACTTTCGATAAACTTAAAAGTTTCATATTCGACAGATTTTTTGTGAGGATGATCTCCTCATCATAGAGACCATCCTCACAAAAAATCAGCTCAATCTGAAACTTTTAAACCACATAAGACAAAACTTTTGTTAGCATTTTGTCATATCCTAAGATTCTCATTGGGGGATCATAAGACATATGCAAAATCAATGTAATAATAATAATTTTTCAAAATATGGGTTAGAAGTTTTGGATTGAGCTGATTTTTTATTTTTTATGTAGGATGATTTATATGATGAGAAGATCATCAAAAAAAAAAAAAAAAATCAGTCCAATCTAAATCTTTTAACCCCATCAAAAGTGATTTACAATAATTGGACGGTCCATAATTCTTCAACTTGTAAACTAGGGTTAGAAGTTTCAAAATAAGCCGACTTTTGGTGAGGATGATCTCTTTTCCGTAGAGATCAGCCAACTCCGAAACTTCTAACCGATGTTTTGAAAAATATTTGACACAAATATATATATATATATATATATATATATATATATATATATATATATATATATATATATATATATATATATATATATATATATATATATATCTTTTTATTTTTATTTTTATATCGCACAGTTTTTCACATCTTTTCGGGGATGAGATGAGACTAGTCCCACCTACACCCACACACACCCCAATCCACGTAGATGTTTCTCCATCGTTAGTTTTACTATTGTACCAACTTTTTGGGGTCTAAAATTTTGGAGCTACCCACAAGAATCAGCTGAAATTATGATTTTTTGTTTCTTCCCTAAAACTAAATTTGAGAATTTTTTATTTTTCTGGATAATTTTAACATACACCTATAAGTTTTTGTTTCCCCAGGAGTTTAAAACTGATGTCATAACCCCACTTCCCTCAATCTCAAGAAATCAATAGCAAATTACTAAAATACCCTTATCTTAATCTACTTTCCAAAAGTCCGTGATTCCCCATACATAATACCCCACCACCACCAGACACACACATGCCCAGACACACGGCCACCACAAAAGCATGCCCGCCCACCCAGACACCACCACCAGACACACGGCCATCACACATGCATGCGCACACACAAAAGTAAGAAACCATTGTCATCAATTTCTTTCAATTGATTGAAGACGACAAGGTGTCTTTAATATGTAGACACTGTTGAGATTTCTAACAATGATTGAAAACTATCGCATAGATCGAATTAAAAAAAAAAAAAAATTAACAATAAAACATTTTACCCATGAAGGATTTTACCAAATAAATCAAGATTTTTGACAAGAGATCAACAATAAGGGTGTTTCAGACATTCGTCATTAGACTCTTTCACAGAAGACCATGGTCAAGGGGTGCTTCATTAATACAAAAATACCCAGGGATATCTCAAATAAAATATAGTATATTAAAATTACCTCATATTACCAATGGTCCCATTTCATGATGAAAGATAATTAAATACAATGGCAATGAACACTAAGGTGCTGTTTGTTAAACTGAAAAAAATAAGTGCTGAATAGCATTAAGCGCTGAAACTTATAAGCGCTGAATTTAAGTGCTAAAAAAGTTGTTTGTTTAGATGTTGAATCATGTTTTTTACACATTGCTGAAACTGATAAATTGTCTTTGTTACCCTTACAATCATATTATACATTGTTTACATGTTTTAAATGCTTATTTATTATCAAACACAATAAAATATATTATTTCTTATAAAATTAAAATACAATTTATTTTTAAATAATAAATAATACTCAAATCTTCAATTTAGAAATAATAATTTCTATTTATAAAAGCCCACAAATTTCAAATTAAAAATAATAATGTCATACAAGTCACCAAAATTTGAAATCAACTTTAAAAAGAACTTAATTTTTTATGAATAATTTTCGATGGAAATGAAGGATGTGTAATTATAAAAGCACCCTATGAATTAATAAGGGCAACCCACACTATAGCCATTTTTTGTTTTGTTTTATATAGATTAAAATTTTTGGAATGACCAAATTTTTAGTGAGGATAGTTTATATGGTCTAGAGATCATTCTCACCAAAAATCAGTTTATTTTGAAACTTCTAACTCGTTAAAAATAGTTTTCAAAAAAAAAAAATGGACAATTTACTATTCTTGAACTTGTTTTGATAGGGTTAAAAGTTTCAAGATGTGCTGATTTTTTGTGAGAATGATATCCTCATTGTAGAGATCATCCTCACCAAAAATCAACTCATTCCAAAAATTTTAACCCATATAAGACAAAATAATTTAGCTATGGTGTGGGTTTATTAATTTGTGGGGTGTCTATATACTTATCCATGGGATATAAGAGGTAATATCCTTTTAAGAATAAGGGCATAGTTGTCCATGCTCAAAAAAACAAAGGGCATACTTGTCCGTGTTGAAAAAGCGAAGTGCTTACCGCTTCAGCACTTTTTTTCAGCATCAAAATAGTGCTGAATTTTTTTCACTTATTTTCAGCAATAAGCACGAGTAAACAAACGCGCTATTTTGACAAAAGTGCTGAATTTAATTTTTTTCAGCAATAAGCACTGAAAAATAGCGCAAACAAACACCACCTAAATCTGATGCTGCATTTGCTATGATACATTGATACCAACCCACCAATGACGTGGCAATTAAATACTAGTTATTACAAACTGTGCCATTTGTCAAGGACGGCTGATTCTTATTCTCCCCTACTACCTGTATAAAATTTTGAAAATAAAAATAAGCATAAAAGAGGGTAAATTCTCAAATAATTATTAAAATTTTTTAAATATTTTTGAAATGTTGGAGCATCTAGCACTTAATTTTGACATAGTATTATCAAATTGTCAATATTACGTGATAACTTTGTCAATATTAACAACATTTAAAAATATCGAAAACTTTTATAATTATTTAAGAATTTACCCAAAAATAATAAATTACAATTTACCAGAAATATTTGTAGAAAATGGGAAATGAGTGAGAATATGCATTGCATGTACTATTACAATTCACTTGCAATATTTTTTTTTCTTTTCTAATTCTAAGAACTCGTTTGGATACAACTTAAAAAAATTAGATTATTTTATTTTATTTTGGAAAGTTGGAAACTTAAACAATTTATTTAGATTAATTTTAAAAATTACATTTAAAAGTAAAATTCTTAACTTCTTAAAATTCAAATAAAGGAAATTGTTTTTTTTTTTTAATTATTTTCTTCCATAATTACTTTCTCCTTTCTATTCAAACAGGGCCTAAAAATAATAGGAAAGTACTATGAAGTTATATGTTCGCTGAAATTATTGAATGATCATATTTTTTTTAATAATTACAGAAATTGTTATAAACTCAATTTTATTTTAAAAAAAATCATGAAACGATTTTGTATAAAAAAAACTGTTATAACACACCAACTTTTACTTATCCATTTTCTAGAAGGTCCCAAAATAATCACAAAAAGGATTTTTTTTTTCTTTTTTTTTAAGAAGATAATAGTAGAAAATGGGTAGTATTATGAATTGCATGCACCACCATTGCGTGTATGAATTAAATTAATTTTTCTATACAATTCTAAAATAATTAAATGTGTTTATGGTTGACATTAAATTGCTTGTATGAAGTAAAAGTAGGCGTGCTCGGATTGTCGTTCCATTCCTTCATAAAATTCTATATAATAAACGTGCGGGATTGTTCGTCCATTCTGTGTTTCTGAGTCGGTTTGGTACCAATCAGAGAGACTATCGTCTAAATTAAATTCACAGTATCTTGTTAATTGAAATCACGTAACAAAAAAACTCAAGTAAAGAAACACTTCCCTTTATACGTATAAACATTCCTTTCATTTATATTGTTAGTAGTGCGTCATGGGCTACGTGGTCGTGTGCATAGAGCCATAGATGCTTTTCCTCGAGACATGAGTATACAATATTCAAGGAAAATCAATGGTTATCTATACACACAATGTTGAAGGTAGTGTTCTAGGAAGTCAGTATAATACGACTTAAGATGTTCTTGTTTGTATGATCTCTAATTCAACAAAGTGCGCGAGCCATCAAAAATTGTTTTTTTTTTCTTTCTTTTTTTTACAATTAGAATAGTAATTATCAATCTCTTAAATCGAAGTACCTAGATATAGAAGGTCTTCGGACTTGAGAAATTGTATAAACGATGATATTCCCAAAAAAATTAAAAACATACATAGAATTCTTTTTCCAACCCTTCTCACTAAAATTTGTAAACAATCAACTTCACTAAATAAAGTAAACAATCTACTTCACTAAATAAAGAGACGTGATAATCTGACTTACCCATACTCAATAAACACCCTGATATGAAAATTGCACCTTTTTTATGGGGAACTGTAGTTCTACATTTCAAGGAGAGTAGATTTATGGTTCACGAACCTATTACGTCAGGGTGTCGATTGAGCACGTCACATGGGTAAGTCAAATTATCACGATTCTTAAATAAAATAAAGGAGTATTGATCCTCCTCAAATTGGATTTGATTTGGATAAGACTTTAGAACCAACTCAATAGCTTATTAATTGGATCGGATCCTTATCAATTCTCAACATTTGGATATGATAAATAACACAATTTATTAATTAATTTCCCACAAATTAGTTGATAAAATATGAATGGCACAAAATCGATCCAATAAAATCCAATCCGATCTATATTGGATTACTCCAAATAATCGATTTAGACCACAAGTTATCCAATCGGATTTTGGGTCTAAATAGGCCGTTCAACATCCCCAATCATCCCAACTTCCCCAATTTTTCTCTATAACAGCTGGCCATGTAGAGCAAGTCAAACATAACTCAGCGACTTGTATCAAAGAACATGTTAATTCTTAAAGAAAACTTTCATGTAGAGAGTATTGTAAAGAGTTGAATTATATGCTCAATCATGAAGCAAAAGATACATTATAATTAAAAATAAACAAATCTAAGTTTAGAAAGAAACAATTTTTTAGGGACAACTCATTCAATTAAACAATAATAAATAAATAAATTATTGAGAAGATATCACATACAAATAACCATAAATAACATGAAAGAGAAACAAACAAAGCTTGTCCTCTCTCTCTCTCTCTGTCTCTCAACTCCATCTCTCTTCCTTCAAACTGTAACAATGCCGACATAATCATGGTTTCTCACACCCTGCAAACCCTTGTCTCTCTTCTTCTTCTCTTCTTCCCCACAAAAAAACCCATGTCCTTCCTCTGCTTCTTCATCATCATTTTCATCAATGGGTTCTCTTCAATTCCTGCATTGGCCAATACCCTTTCAAACACAATGCATTTTGAGTTAACTCATAGACATGATACCGAGTTCTCATTCTCATCATCACCAAAAACCCAATTCGAACGTGTTAAAGACCTCGTTCACAATGATAATCTACGGGTTAAGATGATCTCCAGAAGATTGAATTCGGCTGAGTTTCCAATATCTTCTGGAGCATTTGCAGGGATTGGAGAATATTTTGTTCAATTTCGAGTTGGAACTCCTTCACAGAAATTCGTACTTGTGGCCGATACAGGGAGTGATCTTACTTGGATGAAATGTAGTTACCATTGTCCTAATTGTTCAAAGAGAGCTCATCATAGAAGAATCTTTCATGCTGATCGATCTTCTTCTTTTAAAACGATCCCCTGTTCGACTCAGTTGTGTAAAAATCTCACATTTTCTTTGGCTCGATGTCCGCACCAAATCTCTCCATGTAGCTATGATTATGGGTATCGTTCTTCTTCTACTTTTAATTTGAAAATTCTCTCTGAAACATTCTTCAAATTCGAAAGAAAACAATGTCGAATCTGCTAATTTGAGCGAATTTTCTGGGGTGAGCGAGTTGCCTCGGTTCTTGAAAAATAGAACGAGTGAGCGAGTTAACTCAATTCTATTGTCATTTTACTTGTGGATATTTTGTTGGTTGTTGCATTCATGAGTCACGGATAAGTTGGTAGGTATTTATTTACAATTGTTATAAAAGCAAGTCCAGATTATTTATTTCAGTTAATAAAATAATATTGTAAATTAATTATAAAAATAATTTTAGTTTTAAGTAGATATTACATTCTATAATTAATATATTTAAATTATAAAAATACCATTAATACATTCAGAATAATTACATATATTTACTTTTTTTGTTTTTTTTTAATTTCTTTTGAATGTAAACAAAAATGTGGAAGGACAAGAGCCTACAGCTTTGAAGAGTCTTTACCTGGTGGCACTGTGTTCCTTTCTTACTTTTCGATAACCGAAAGTTTTAGATCACTCGAGATTTTGACTTGTTAAATATGCTACTCGTGTGTCAACTCAATTGATTTAAATTTCCATGCTAGACAAGTTGATGTAATATTGTAGGCCCATGGTATATGCTTCCTATGTCACTCTATTATTGTTTATCATTGACAGTTTAACTTATATGATAGATGTCTTGAATTTAGTTGATGATTGATCCTAGGCTTCCACCTATTGTTATGTGATAATAGACATAATGCAATGCAACTTGAGATCGTGGGTCCAAGTATTTACTTTTATTTTTATGGATAGAACCCACAACCCGAGGGTTGCTTCGCAATGTGTCAAACCAACTGACCTATGAGTCTAAGCCCTGTGGGTTCAAGTCTTGCGATTCGGATTAATTGTGAGAGATGTATTGGACATATGAGAGCATTGTACACTTATGCCTAATTTGGGGGTCATAGGGGCAATTCCGAATGTAATTTCTTTCTTAGAGTTAGTGAATTGCTCTCATCACATATTTGAGCGTATGCACTATCGAGCCACATAAATCTTGTCGTGTTCTCTAATTATTATTGCCCTTGTTGTTTTAATTGGGGTCGGATGATGACATTAATTCGAACAAATCTTTTGAAACAGCTACATAGATGGGTCATCAGCTCAAGGTGTCTTTGCGAACGAGACGGTGACTGTGGGCCTTGCCAACGGCCGAAAGATGAGACTCCACCATGTTGTGATTGGTTGCAGCACCTCTGCCACGGGTTTGCCCTTTCGTGGATCCCATGGTGTACTAGGATTAGGCTACAGCAACTATTCCTTCGCTGTAAGAGCCACAAAGAAGTTTGGTGGCAAGTTCTCATACTGCCTCGTCGATCACTTAAGCCCTAGGAACGTTTCTAGTTATCTTACCTTCGGCCATGTTAGTAACAAAACTTATAGTGCTGATTTTGAAAAAATGAGATACACACAGCTAATCCTTGATGGGGTTCAGGGATTCTATCCAGTCACTGTGCTTGGCATATCAATAGGTGGTGTTATGTTAAATATTCCATCAAGTAAATGGGATTTGAGTGGTGAAGGAGGTGTGATTGTTGATTCAGGTACAAGCTTGACAATGTTAGCCCAACCTGCGTACCAGATGGTCATGACCGCTCTGAAGTTGCCCTTGATGATATTCAAAGAGGTGCATTTGAAGCCATTCGACTTTTGTTTTAGCTCTGTAGGATTCGATGAGGCTTTAGTGCCAAAATTAGTGATTCATTTCATGGACTCAGCTCGATTCGAGCCATATGTGAAGAGTTATGTCATCGACGTGTCGAAAGGGGTGAAATGTCTAGGATTTATGCCAACTGGATCGTCTGACGTGTCAATAATTGGGAATATAATGCAACAGAATTACTTGTGGGAATTTGACATCACTCGGAAAAGATTGGGTTTCGCTCCTTCAACTTGTCGATCAAGTTGAATCAATTGTTACAAGGGTGACGAGATTTCTTTGTAACTTTCCACAGTTCCTTTTTATTTTTGGGAGGGGGTGTTAAATTATTGTGTATTTCAATATAATTTTTTCTTCCATGGAAATATATTCCAATTCTATAAATATAAATAAATAAAAAATATCCCTAAGAAATTTGTACTGATCTCGAAGAAATACAAATTTCCAGAAAAGAAAATTTAAGGGATCAAGTACCCAAAGAGTGTATCTACCTAAACCTGCAACCCTTGATGGATATTGAACCCACACACCAACCAGTTGTTGGGTGTAATCATAAAAGCAGGTTGGTATTAAGAATTTTGGTCTCCCTTGTAAGTCCCACATTTAGAGTAATAGTTCCCACCTTTTACTATCCACCGAGGGAGATAGCACAGGATAGGACAGGACAGGACAGGACAATGATAATAACTCAATCTGGTTATATATAATCAATCAAATTTTTGTATAAAGTTTAGAATTTTTATTTTTGATACATCTCTACATATCAATAACATAAGCGGTTCTAGTGCCTTGGGAGAAAATTGAATGAAAGAACGTGATTCGTTTAGTCGATCCCAAGTCTTTGAGATAAGACTTTAATGATGATGGCAATGATTTTTGTATTGATATCCCTAGACATTTAGTTGTTTCTCTTGATCTTTTGACTTAATTCAAACCATGATCAAGATTGAATATCGTTCACCTCTTTTAAGGGGTGATTGATGTCCAATTCCGATAGAACTTCATCTTAACTTTGTCTAATTGTCCTGGCCAATTGTCTGCCACCATGGTTGTCCAGAGATGATCGGGGTTTCAAAGTGTTAAGAAGTTTTTTAGAACCGATTTCCAATTTCAATCATTTGGTAATAATCACTTCGATTTACCTGATTTACCCAAGCACTATATCAGGTGAAAAGATATTACATAATTTTGAGGTGACTACAAGTTGAACGCGTTATCGTATGGTAGATTTGTTCTCTCTACTTCAAAAAATTGTTGTATCTCAGGCGTCTACCCCGAGACTGAAACGTCTCTGAAACTAGAAGGCAATACACTAATCTCTTAATTTGATCGAATGAACAACATTAATTCATCCTTACCTCTAATTAAAATTGTGCAAAAGTAACTTGGGAATTAACAACAATTGGAGGAAAAAAGAAAAAACAAAAAATCAATGATTTTTCCATGTCGAATAAAAGGGATGGAGGATCTCTTATCAACATGAAAATCCAATGGACACCTTGAGTGATTGTACCATGTGGCATAATTTGGATGACCCTTCAATAGGTCAATCCAAGAGGTCCTTAATAGATACCTCCTTTGATTACATGGTTTGAGGTATCCAATGGATGCTTTTTAAGGGGTCTTCGGTTCTCTCATGCTAGGAATTCCAAAATCAATAATTTCTCGAGGACATTGGAGAATATATAATTTTAAGGCTGCGTTTGGATTGAGAGAAATGGAGAAAAGAGAAGAGAAAATAAACGAGTTTCTCTCAATTTCTCCTTTTTCAATTGTTAAGTGGGGAGAGAAGATAAAAGAATTGAAGAGAAGATGAGAGAAATTGAGAGAAATCCTTTTAAAATATTTTATAATACTGACTCTGCCCATAGATCTCTTTTAAGATATTTTAAAATTCTAAAGTTGTCCCAAATTCTCTCTTATCAATCCAAACATAGTGGAGAGAAATTGAATTTCTCTTCTCTTCTCTAATGAGCTTCTCTTCTCTCCACTTCTTTCAATGCAAACAGAGCCTAAATCAAAATCTACATGTGGGTCCATGGCTCCACAATCTTACATCTTCAAGCTTAGCTCAAGCCATCTCCAATGCTACATGGAATACATATCAATGTGTGTGTGTGCACGCGCGCGCGCGTGTGTTTGTCATGGTCCTTATCTTACCATAGCTTTATCTAAGATATGGATATTAATTATAATGCATAAGACAACCTTTTCTTGATCCATTTAGGCTAAAGTTTGAGTAAAAGAATTAAACATAAATTAGAGAATTGCAATGCAATTCTTGTACTTCAATTTTTCAATCATCGAAATAATTTATAAATCAACCAATTACACGGTTCACATATTTCTACTAAATTAAAATAAGTCATACAAACAGATCTGATGAAAAAGTCGAACTTACCCACCAATCTAAAGTGAATCACAACACATTCTACCATCCCAAATACAAACAGAAACATTAGTGCACATAATGTTAAGAAATAAAATTTGTGGGGATCGAATCCACGAGGGGTAAATCTCTAACATACACTAGAATTAATAGATCGACGTGCCTTCAACTAAAATTGAATAAAATAAAATACACTATTCTTTAAACTAATCCCAAACTTTATGAAATAAGGCTTCCATGATTCGATAGTCTTCGATAAGTCCAAAAGGAAAAAAAAAATCATAAACCAGATGATTACAATGATATATGATCCAAAAGAATTTTAAAAGCAACCCCATATGATTTATATATTTCTTTAAAAAGTTTAATTAGAGTTGGATCGTTGAGAGGAGAGAGAGAGGTGAAAAAACAAATGGTTGATGATGTGTGTGTTGGTTGAGTTGGGATCATGTGGCCTTCATAAATCAAGGCGCTTTTCTCGGTACCTACTACAGGTCATCCTTTCGCCAACCAATAACAACTAAAAGTCATAAATCCCCATGTGTGGTTGGGTCATTCATTATTTTTTTCTATTTGTTTTTTTTTTTTGGGGTCTCCTCCCTCCTTCCATCTCAATCACCTCACCTCAATCTTTGTTTTTTTTTTTTTAGGGTGACTTAAACATACCCCTCCATCTTTTATTGAATAATTGAGATTTTACCCCTTGTACTTTTAAAATTATGACATGACCCTTGACATAAGTGTTTTTTTTTATTTTTTATATATAGAATAATGAAAAATGACCTAAATGATGAATCTACAAGGGTGGTTTACCAACCAGTCGTGATTTTTTTATGTCCCCTTTGACATACGCTCCATAACATAGCATGGGTTAGAATCATAGATTCTTTCCTTGGTATACATAATTATACATCCTCATAAATATGTGCAGTTGTGTATGATTTTAGCAAATGCCATGTCAAGGGGCTTATGAGTGCATATGCCAACAAACAGGGGATCAAGAAATCATTATTCTTTATCAACGCATGCACTGAAAATTATAAATTTTCCAAAATTGCACATTGATCATTTTAATTCCGAGATCGATAATTTTTCATCTTCAAAATTAAAACATTTTCATTTAACTGGGAAAAAAATTCACTATTTTATAAAACATCACTTTTTTTTTAATTGTTTTACTGAAATGAAAAATGGGGAAAATACTTACTGTTTTGTAGAATATGAAAATTTTTTCTATTTTAATAAAAATATTTTAATTTCGAAAACGAGAATTTATTATTTTCAAATTTTAAATTAATAGTATACCATTTTCAGATTTTTGTCTACATTTTTTGGGAATTTTCCCAATCTTCAAACTCTAAAAAACCTAGGGTAAATTACTTTTAATCTAATCAATCTTCCATCATCTTTATTCTCTTGCAAAAGAAACTTTTGACAATTTTGTGAACCCAAAAATTCATCCTGATTTACCTCTCCAGAAATCCTATCTTTTCATTGAGGTTGGAAGGTTGAAGAAGCTATAAACATTAACAGTAAAAAGAAGGTAAAAGATTTTACTCAAGATGTTAAAATTGCAGGTTTTAGGTGAAAAAAACAAAGTAAATATTCTTGGCTAAAGGTTGAAGATGAGCATTTAAGTCATTTTTCATTAATCTCTCAAAAAAGACTATGGTCAAGGGGTATATTAGTAATTTGAAATATAGGGGTATCTTAATTATTCACTAAAACATGGAGGAGCATGTCTAAATTTTCATTCTTTTTATAAGATATTTTTTCTCATTCTTCTTTAATCTAATAAACAAAGAAAAATGTGTGGGCTCCATTCCACTGATGTACTCTATATTTGGTAACGTAAATCTACTATTAATGAGGGATTGTGTTTCTTTTGCTGGTGGAGGATGTCTCAGATCTTTAAGAATAGTCAAAGGTATCACCTTGACTTCAAATATTTTTATTTATTAGGAAAAATACTTGTTGGGCTAAAAAAGAATATGATCTAAGAATTAAATTAAAGAGTAGAATTTGTTTAACTTAATCAAAATTTAATAAGGGATAAGACTTCATTAATGAGGACTATTTGGTGGATCATAAGGAGGAGATTTAAAAAAAAAAAATTATACAACCTTGACATTTTAATCATAAATACTCCAATACTCAAGTTAGATGTATAATAAAAGAAAAATTACTAAAATAGAATTAAATATTTTAATATTTATAGAAAATAATTTATTTTTTCAAAAATTACTAAAAATGAATTAAGTTGCTGAACAGTCTAGCGTTTTAATAACTCACTAGACTGTCTAATATTTTAAATGTAATTATAAAAGTATCCCATGAAGTAATAAGAGTAACCCACACTAAAGCTAAATTATTTTGTCTTATATGGGTTAAATTTTTTGGAATGGGCTGATTTTGGTGAGGATGATCTCTATGACGAGGAGATCATCATCACCAAAAATCAACCGAATATGAAACTTCTAACCCTATCAAAATTGATTTACAAAAAAATGGACGATTTATGATTCTTGAACTTATTTTTCAGCTATATAAGACAAAAACATTCGGCTATAGTGTGAGTTGCCCTTATTAATTCGTGGGGTACTTTTATAATTACCTATTAAAGCAAGATATTAAAACAAACAGTCCAACGAGTTACTAAAACGCTAGACAGTCCAATGATTTAATTCGTTTTTTATAATTTTTGAAAAAAATATTTTAACCCTATTTTAATAATTTTTCCTATTATAAAAGAGTCGTGTTGGAGTAACATTGAAATGTACATCAATTCAGTGCACACGTAACCATAGATGCTTTTCACTCGTCTCTCACAGAAAAGCAGTCAATGTGCATTTTCATGTTACTTTAACATTTTCATGATAAAACTATCATGAATCAAATATGCAAATGATGTCTCTATATATAGCTCTTTAGAATCTATCTCAGTAGGAAGTTTACTTCCTGTGTATGTCCCTTATTATTTTATTCTAATCAGCCTCTATCTTAGTAAGTTCTCTGTTTTTTAATTGGAGTAGCTAATATGGATTCTAGCTTTCAAGATGATTTAGATGTCCATAAACTCTTTCAAGATGATTTACTTCTATATGAGATGTCCATATACTCTCTTGATCCCATCATCCACTTCAGGATCTCTACCAGTGGATTTTTTATTATTAGTGTAATGAGTTTCTCTAACACCCCCATCACATAATCGTAGGTCATTTGCCTTGGGATACGTATAATCATAAATCTTTTTCTTATGTATCTCAAGACAAATGATCTATGATTCTGTGATGGGGCGTGTGTCATAGGGGGGCGTTGTGTACTTATATTATCACGACTCTTATTATTAAGGTTAATTAGAGATACCTCTACACACTATCTTATATATGTATACAGGGGGAACACTTAACATTCAATGTAATCCCCCAATACTTTTCTTTTTCAATAATTCTTTTACTTGTTTTATCTTAGTCAAAAAGGAGATTGTTTTTTAGTTTTTTTTTGGATAATAGATATTTGTCTTCTTATTTTATTTATGAAAAAAAGAAGAAGAGGTAATGACGACCTTTTTTTACTAAAAGATAAAACAACTAAGTAAAGGGTTTTGTTAACGTGTGCCCTTAGCGTACGTGTTAAAGTGCAATAAATATACTTTGGATGTTTGAATCTAGGGGTATTTTAATAAAAATTAATTTCTCAAGGACATTTTTGGTACAAAATCCAATTTCCAAAGTGGATTTATCGCACTTTAACATGTACCCTTAGGGCACACATTAACAAGAACCCTAATGATGTTAGACATTAATTAGAATTAAACACCATTAAACCTTGGGTCGGGATCCATAGACTGATTTTTTGTGCGAATAATCTCTATGATGAGGGGATCATCCATGCAACCCCAGTTTACAAGTTGAAGAGTCATGGACTGTTCATTTTAACTATTAATTTGTAACCACTTTTCATAGGGTTCATTTTAACCGTCCATTTTAGTCCCACATTGTTTAGAGTTTGGAGTCAATCCCAAGTTTCTACAAGAGTTTTCACCTCTTAGTTTTTATTGTAAAATTAGGAGGACCAGAAATTCCAACGCAATTGTCCATGTATACTCATGTTTTTAGTGTTTGGGCACACCTTTGATGCAATGGTTGATTCATTAACCAATGGAATGCAATTGATCTATCCGATGCAATTGTTCCATTTGCACCTGTGGATCAAGAGTTCTTATGTTGTGTGATCGTATGTTAACGGACATAAATGAACTATCTATTATACAATTGAGTGTTTTCGCATGTCGATCAAGGGTTGCATTGTTTTAACCACTAGTGATCTATAAATATAGGATCTCAAATGGGTAAATATACATTCAAAATTTTCTGGATTAACTTGTGTTTTGATTTATGAAGTACATTTTGGCATTCTCTATTTCTATTACAGAGATTTAGGCTTCATTATATCATAAAAACATCATCGGCATTCATCTCTGTTCACGCGCCAAATCTCCCGAACAAGGTAGAAAAATGTTTTAAGAATATCATTTAACAGAGATCTAGCTTCATGGTATCCTAAAAACATATTAGGAAATCATCTTTGTTCACACACACAAAATACTAAATAAAAACTGTTACAGCTTAACATCCATGGTTCCCTACAACTATACGAAACCCCAATTAACCATCATTTTCAATTGATGAGTACACACCCAAAAAAATTTAACAATGCATTCAGACCAAATTTTAAAGCATACAATAGCATTAGCAAATCTATGAGTCCTTCCTGCAATGGTACTTGCCCCCAAATATTCATTTTTTACTTGGTAAAACATAACATCTACTGTTGCACATCAGTGTCAGATGTAATTCTACATTGATTTATCGAACACAAGAAAACATACAGCCACTAGTGACATGGGCCATGGATGAATGATCATTTTTCTCCACTATTAACATGAGCAGAACAGACATAATGTTTATTATATTAAATCAATCAATAACATAGTTTGGAGCCACAGCTAAAATTCTTCTATCTCTGAGTAATAATTCCTCTTCACCCTCTGCTGCTGCTGCTGCACTTCCATCGTCTAAAAGATTAAATGGCCTTCCCTCGTATCAAACTTTGGCATTGCATAGTATTCATTAGATGGCAGATCCAAGCAACAATATTTGTTTCATTTGCACTCTTTAACAGTAAATGCTGTTTCTTCTAAAAGTTTTAGTTTGTATTACCTCTATAATAGCTTTGATTTTTTCAACCTCCTTTGCAGCCTCTTCCAACGAACTGTATGCCGATTTCGCATTCTGCTGACTGACGTACCACTGAATCAAATCCCTTTGCCTCATACCCGCCAACCCTGTCCCTGCAAATATTTCATAAGTGATTGATTTTAACTCGAAATGAAAGATCATTAATACCATTAAACGAGATAATGGATAATAAAGGGTGCACATGGTATGCCATCTTGCATTATGGTTTTTTCGTGCTGTCTAAGACACATAACAATTGCTTGAGCAACCCTTTGAGAATATTCATCACTTATAACTAATTTTCTCCCTTGGTGACTCCTATGATCATCGGATTATTTTAGGAGTATTCTACCACCAAAGAAAATTTTAAGTGGACAGACGTATGTCGCATATATTGGTGTAAGAGTTACACCTGGATTTCCAGAAGCTGGCTCGGTGGCATCAGTATTTGGCTGAGCATCACCTTGATCAGAACTTCTATTTCCTCCAATACCATCATCAACACCACCACCACTACCAACTTCTTGAAAATCAGACAAATCAATCTCACTCAACTCAACGCTGCATAGTGATAGACAAAACCCATTATAAACTATAGGAAAGTTGAAAGAAAAACTATTGAATATATGTTTATAAATTACAGGAAAGTCGAAACAAAAACTATTGAAAATACGTTAAACAACTTCTTGCCTGATAATAGATGTTTTCAGTAGTCTTACTGCCACCCAGACATGGCGTGGTTGCACCTGTAATTAATTAGTAGCATATAAATCTCTACTTTAAAGAGAACATTTAAAAATAAAGAGGTGAAACTTCAAGACCAGAACAGACCTAGAGTTCCAAATGACTTCGAGCAATGGCCTCTGACAACCTGATCAATACATCAAGCAACCTTAACTGTCACTTGATAAGTAGCTCTATTCCCAGGAGTCGTATCACCTCTACAAAAGACAACATAAGAAATCACAAGCAATTTCATGGATTCCAAGCTTAGCGGAGTGAACTTATCTTGTGTTAAAAGTTGGGATAAAGGACGAGCAGATGAAGCCTCCAATGCTACAGAAGAAGCTTCCTATCCGAAGATTAAAAGAACATACCTTTGGTTTCAAAGTTTTGGAATATGCAATATAACACTTCAGTTGTGCAGTGGTGAATACAGGCGCAAGTGCATCTTCATGCTTCTGATTAACTCTCACAATGTGGCAGTCCATTTGATCGTCTGGCTCATCGATCATAACATACACCAAATCAAACCTTAAAAGATAGCAGGAGGGTGGGCTACATTGTACTGAAGAAAAGATCTCAGGATTACTTTTACATGTTTTAAACCCCAAAATAAGAAATTGTAATATTTCACTACTGATACGCATAATGAATTTCAGTTCAAAGCTTAAAATTCTTTTTTAAAGAAAACATGATACTTGGTTCAAAAACCCATCTACCCAAAGGGTACAAGAACCCCTGACCTTGAGCTGTTTTGACTTGTCGTAGTGCCCCGCCAGTAGGGTTGTAGCAGCTAAAATTGATGTCCGAGCATTCAGCATCGCTTGAATTCTTGCTTTCGTTATGTTTATGGTTTGTTGTTCCATGACTTTGTGAATAGCAACCTCGAGAGAATTTATAGAATATTGATCACAACTTGCTTAAGATGCAAAGGCTGTGAGCAGAACCTTAAAAAGGAAAAAAATAAAAAATAAAAAAGAAAAGGAAAAAAAAAAGATAACCTGGTCTCTGTCATCCATAAAATCAAACTTATCAATGCAACATACACCATTAGAATGATCATTTTCTGACACCCCCATCACAGAACCGTACGTCATTTGCATCAGGATACGCAGAACCATAAATCTTTTCTTGTGTGTCCTGAGGCAAATGATCTACTGTTCTGCGACGGAGGCGTCAGATTATCATAGCGCACCAGCCTGAAAAATGATGCACGAATGCTAGGTCATAAAACAAGAATGAGGAATGAAAACGTATCTATGCTTGAACCTATACTCCTCACTTTATTTTATAGTACAGTTCAAATACTTTTTTTTCTCTTGTACAACAATTGTTATACTATGTGAAATCTAGAGAGGATTGAAAGCATCTAAAGGTAATATAAACATCATATTACCTCAATACAGAATTCCTCGGCATCTGGTCCTTTGGCTACAGTTGCTGTCAAACTTACAACAGAAGAAAATTTTCTTGAAATTGAGACTTTAGTCGATAGTCAATTTTGACATTTAGAGCTGAGCCATCGTAAGTACGCATTTCCCTCGACCCGTTTCTCCTATAATTCATTGACCTTGGACATGTTAAGTAAATTATCCTTACTTAAACTCTCCTCTGCAGAGCAAAACAGTGACAATCCATCAAATTCTTGCTATCTGGGTCCAAACGAAAAAAAAATACGATACTTAAAGGCTTGTCATCACCTCAAATCTTGGAAGATAATTTGTAATGCTCGACATCGTGGGGACTTTTAAGAAAGAGTCTCTTCACATTATTTTGATACTTCTCCTTCATTCTTCTTATCTTATTTTTCAATTGATCCTAAATAGGATCAAAGTAAAAAATTTCCTTAATAAACTTAAGAAATAAAGTTAAATCAGATGAATGTGTTATTCCCTTTAAATAAGTGAAATCAATCATACCTTTAAGAATGACGATTTCGTCATTCTCGTCCCAAACTCCTTAAAATAATTTTTTACTTTTTTCAAATACCTCTTCAAAATGTTTATCTTGTATTTTCTTAGCCCTTCTCTCTGAGAAAGAGTATTCATCTTCAACTTCAAGAAATGTATTTAATTTGATAATTGATATTGTATCAAAATCTTGATTTGGTTATATTCAAATAATGTTAGGCATGAAAGTCCAAAATAAAAAATTTGAGAAGACTTGGAAAAGGCCGAGGCAATGATTCAATAATATCATTTTCTTCATACTTAGAACCCACTTACTCGTCGGTGTGTTCATAAAAAGATCATAAAAGTTTTAATGGTTAGGATAAGTTTCCTGTCTACTCATAAAAAAGTGGGATGGGTGTCCCACATAGGGTGTTTAATGGGTACCCATTCCATTGGAACCAAAACAAGGCTAGAATTGATTACATGGTTTAGGTCCTTTTTATTGGACCCGATTAGCATCGGGTTTTTTGTAATCGAACAAATTGAGAATCAAAATCGTAGAAAACAATTTAAACAAAGAACTAGAACTATTTAAAGAGAATTTTTTTTGACAATGTTTATTCTTCAATTAATCCCGAGTAGGACTAAAGTGAAAGTCTTCACCATCTTCTGAAGACGAAAAAAAGTAAAAGATGAAGAAAAAAGACAAGAGGGGAAAGAAGACAAAACAACAATAGATGAAGATGAAGAAGAGGAAGGAAAGGAAGATAATAAAGATGAAGATGATAAAGAAGAGGAAGGAGAGGAAGATAATGAATACGAGGAAAGAAGCAAACAAGTATATGAAGATGAAAACCCAAAGTCTCATACTCCTCTTAAGAAACCCAACAAAGACAAGGAAAATAGCAAGGGCAAAGCCCATGTAAATGATAATAAACGACCACTTGAAGTTGAAGTGTACTCTTTCTCATTCTCGTCTCAAACTCTTTGAACAATTTCTTACTTTCTTCAACAACCTCTTCAAAATGTTTATCTTATTTTTTCTTAGCCCTTCTCTCCAAGAAAAAGTACTTTTCAACTTCAACTTCAAGTGGTCGTTTATATCATTTTCATGGGCTTTGTCCTTCCCCTTTTCCTTGTCTTTGTTGGGTTTCTTAAGAGAAGAATGAGATTTTGGATTTTCATCTTCATATACTTGTTTGTTTCCTTCCTCGTATTCATTATCTTCCTCTCCTTCCTCATCTTCATCATCTTCATCTTCATCTTCCTCTACTACCTCCTTTTCAACTTCATTTATTACTATTTTGTTTTCTTTCTCCTCTTGTCTTTTTTCTTATCTTTTACTTCTTTTTCGTCTCCAGAAGATGGTGAAAACCTTCACTTTAGTCATACTCGGGATCAATTGAAGAATAAAAACCGTAAAAAAAATTTCGCTTTGAACAATTCTAGTTCTTTGTTTAAATTGTTTTCTACGGTTTTGATTCTCAATTTGTTCGATTACAAAAGACTCAATGCTAATCGGTTCCAATAAAATGACCCAAAATCATGTAATTAATTCTAGCTTTGTTTTGGTTCCAATGAAATCGGTACCTATTAACACCCTATGTAGGACACCCATCCCACTTTTTTATGAGTGGATAGGAAATCTTATCCTAACCATTAGAACTTTTATAATCTTTTGTATGAACACACCAACGAGTGAGTGAGATCTAAGTATAAAGAAAATGATATTATTGGATCATTGCCTCGGCCTTTTCCAAGTCTTCTCATATTTTTTTTATTTTAAACTTACATGCCTAGCATTATTTGAATATAACCAAATCAAGACTTTGATATGACATCAACCATCAAATTAAATCCATTTCTTGAAGTTGAAGATAAGTACTCTTTCTCATGGGGAAGGACTAAGAAAAAACAAAATAAATATTTTGAAGAGTTGTTGAAAAAAGTAAAAAATTATTTCAAAGAATTTGGGATGAGAATGACGAAATCGTTATTCTCAAAGGTATGATTGGTTTCACTTATTTAAAGAGAATAGCTCATTCATCTAATTTAACTTCATTTTTTAAATTTATTAAGAAAAATCTTCACTTTGATCCAATTCAGGATCAATTGAAAAATAAGATAAGAAGAATGAGGGAGAAGTATCAAAAGAATGTGAAGAGACTCTTTCTTAAAAGTCCCTAGGAAGTCGAGTGTTACAAGTTATCTTCCAAAATTTGGGGTGATGATAAGCTTTTAACTATTGTGTCTTCTTTTTCTGGACCCAAAGAACGAGAATTATATGAATTGTCACTATTTTTCTCTGTCGAGAAGAGTCTAATTAAGAATAATTTACTTAACATGTCTAAGGTCAAGGTATTATAAGAGAAATGGGTCGAAGGGAAGGTGTATTTATGTATTTACGATGGCTTAACTCTAAAACTCGAAGGACAAAAAAGATTTTGAGTGCAATTGACTGTCAACTTAAGTCTCGGTATCTCAACGACAATACAGATGTTGATGTCCCCTCAGATTGATGCCTCAATGAGTGAACTTGTGGACGCCTCCCAACAACGTAAGCAGGATAGCTCGCTTGATTTCTTGGTGAATGAAAAGTGGAGCCAATGCTATCGACAAGCTTATTAAAGAAATCAAGGGTGTTGCTGATCTTATGTGAAATTATCTCTTCTGCCTTTGAGAGAAAATTACAGAACACAAACAGATATGCAGAAATTAATTTGACGAAAGAGAATGTAGTTAAACTCAACATAACCTACTGCTTAGTGATGGAAAATTATATGATATTTTCAAGGTATAAAGATACCATCATACCGATACAAATAATAATGCAAAATTAATGGATTTGATCTAGGGCAAAAATAATAATTTTAACTATAATACACTGAGCACCATCTGTTCAAGAGGCGATAAATTTATAAAAAGCATCAATGGTCCTGTGGTAACAGTGAAAATAAGCTCATGGGAAATGTCAGAAAGAAAAAAAGATCATGCACCATAATAACAATTTAGTGTGAACAACATACCACAAAAGAGAGGTGGTGTTCGAAGAGCTCACTGTAAATTGCTATTTTTAATATCGTTGTCTCTTCAACCATTAGACGCCTGAACATAAACATTTTTTTTAAATATTACATGAGTAGAGAATTGCACCAAAGGGATGTCTACTAAACAACCAAGCACAAACCTACACTGAATTGGCAAATAGTTAAATTTCAAACTGCAATCTTCCTCTCCTATTCTGAAAATGATAAAGAACATCAATAAACAACTATACATTAAAATGACTTCAAATTAAGATCTTACATGTCCCTCCCCCTTGCATGTTTAACAATCTCATGGCGGAGGTTAACATCCAATGATTGGGGAAGGGAACCCATGGTTATCTCTTTGAGGTCTCTTGCATTCTGACCCTCTAAACAAGCAGCATTCATGCAAATTATTGGCTTCAACACAAAACAACCAATATTATTAATTATTAAAATATAAAATCAAGAAGAACCAGCAGTCCAATTCAAATTAACAAATAGAAATAACACCTTTGTGTACGTAAATTGCTGATCTACATTCTTTAAAAGGCTTCAACAATGAAAACACTTGAGAGTCCCTTGGAGAACCTCTGGTCTAACCTTGCTGGTTCGAATAACAACCCGTCACTGAAACTAATTTCCCGATGCTGTCATCAACTCCCTCAATCTACAATTAAAGGGAATAAAAAGTAGTGTAAATTACCATTTCTGACAATGAATAGGGAAAATTCCCATTCCAGTAAACTGTTCATTATAATTCAGAATAAATACCTATGATCTTGCCGTTCAATATCAACTGATATTTGACTTTTTATAATTGATTTATTATGTAGAAAAGGAAATACTTTTTAGGGAAAAAAAATTATATTGAAATTGAATTTTTTTTTTTTTTTTTAGGGTTCTGTATGGTTGCACCAAAAACAATAATTTTTTTGAGGCTCTGAGTTGAAATGTATCTATCGACAACTAAGCACCTCCCATGTTGCAAGTTGCAGTCAATTTGCACCCACCATATGGGCACTGTTCCTAAGGCTCAACAACTTTTTCATTTTTCATTGCTTGGAGTGGAAGGTTTCTGACTTAAGGAGAAATAACTTTCTTAGCCCAACAATAAGATTTCTCTAATAGAATCTAGGTTTCTATCAATTAATAGAGACTAGTTTTTTTTTTTATATAAGGATTATTATCATATAAGCAAATATTTAATCTAAAAAAATATTTTGTGCAACCATGCAAAACCTAAAACATACATTATTCATTAAATACAAATAGTAGAAGTGAGAAAAGAATATAATTATTCAGACTCAATCATGGTTAGCTCAGATTTCACAATATAGGATTAAGAGACTGTTAAAGAGAAAATGTTTAAAGAGTAGTAATGGTAAGAAAAATGAAATTAGATTGATTGCAACGTCCTCTAACTAATCCCCTCATCGAGCATCCAGTTACTAACATCCACCACCTTGGCAGCTCCTTGAATGTAAGTAATTTGATAATAAATCAACAAAGCAATTAATGCAATTGTTTGAGAGATCGACAACTTGGCCTCGAAAACATATTTGAACTCAAGACGAAGGCAAGCAGGCATTGTTGTTGTGACTCTTTCCTCTGATTAATAAATTGAAAAAGAATAAAAAAAATATATGTTTGTAGATTTTGTAGAAAAACACATGAAAAAACATATGTATAGGATCCATTTTTCTGTTACAAAGCCACAGCCAAGTGTGACCTTATAAGTATGTTTGAGCCAACCCTTTGATTGACTCATGGGTCATATGGAACCCATAAAAATGGGGAACTAACAATTAGATTGACATATAAAGACCTTACCCAAAACCATGAGCAGCAATTAGATTGGCATATGAAGACTTGTAACTGTTATATTACTAACACAAGCACATACCCAAAAAAAAAGGATAGATCATCTTCAAGTAGATGATATTGAAAATTAGTAAACTTACTTAAACACAAATACAAACCATGGAAAGGGCGGTCCATCAAACAAATAACATCTCAGTAGCTTTTACATTCCAAATATTACAAAAGAATCATTACCGATGATTTTTTCCCTGAGGATGCAAAAAAAAAAAATGCAAGCGCTAAAATCATTGTAATAACCTCCCAATATTCGCTTGCAGTTCATGGAGCTCCAAAGGGGTGTGCTGCTTAAAGAATGATACAAGTGTTGAAGAACAAACAAGTAAGCTTCAAATCCAATGAGCTGGGCAAGGGAAAGCTAAAAGAATCACTATGAACTAATATTGTGGGACAATGCACAAAGTATGTTAGGCAAGGACTTCAATTCAATGGGTTGATTCTCAAAGTGTGTAACCATCTGACAAATTCTAACCATTTGTAAATATTTTAAATTATATCTGGGTAAATTTTCTATAAATAACCTTTATGCCTTAAATAATACTAAACTAACTCAAACAAAATACTCAAATACATTAACGGGTAAGGAATGTGCACAGAACCATAGATTTTTCCTTGTGTATCTCAAGGAAAAAATCTATAGTTCTATGCACAATTTTTTTTTTTTTTTATAAGTGTAAAATTTATTAACGAAGACAAAAAAAGGAGGCTGAGATAGCCCCACATACATGGAAAGAAAAAGAGAAGAAAACAAGTAAAGGAGCAACTCAAAGAAACCTACAATACAATCCTAAAAAAATTACGAAAAAAACTACACATCGTAAATAGAATCGCATTGGAATACAAAATACTGAAAAAAGACCCCTTCAAAATCGATGCTCAACTTTGGACCAAAGGTATTGTAGGCCTAAAATCTCCAGAAACACAGTTTGGGTTGTACATTCCTTAACCTGGAACACCCTAGTATTTCTCTTTTTCCATAAACCCCAAGCAATGACCAAAGGAAAAATAGCCCATAGATGTCTTTTTTTGAGAGAAAAAATATTATAGGTCCACCCTTCCAAGAGGGTAAAGAAAATATGAGGTAAAACCCACTCCACCTAAAAACTTGAGAGAAAGAACATCTAAATGCCCTGAGAGAAAGAACAATGAATTAAGATATGATTAATAGATTCTCCATCTCTCTGGTAGAGATACTAGAAATTTAGAACAATCCACGTCGTTTGAATGTATTGAGTGTCTTTTCTTGAGTCACTTTAGTATCATTCTTAATTTAATATAATAAAGGTCGAAAGTAAGACGTCAAGAAAAGTTTTTCTCACCATATTAGTGCTCACTGCATGAAATACTAATACAGGGTATAGTTTTAAAATTTGTTGAGTTGACTCGACTCGGTTGGATTTCAAGGTGAATCAGTCTCAAATCTCGAAAAATCAACTTTGTTGATTCAATTTGAAAACTTGGCCAAGTCAATAATGAAATTGACTTTCACTAATCCCTACTTTTTTCCAAAAATTTTATCTAAAAACCTTCTTTTTTTTTCTAATCAAGTAACAGATCAACCAAAAAAAAAAAAACACTTTATCAAAAGTAAGACCACATCAGTGCTAACTCAAATTGATCTTCTTTCTTTAAGGCCTTCAACTATTCTCTCAATTCAAACCCAGCCCTTCATGTTATATTCGACAAACCTACTTGATTTTAAATCTTAGGTTGGTAGTTTGTTTGTTTGTTTGTGTGTGTGTGCGCGAGAGAGAGAGAGTACCTGGATATGGATTGAAGTTTTGATCTGATGCTCTCATCGTCCCACTCAAGCCGTTGGAACCATTCTTTTGAGCACTCGATCACAGTTTTGGGCAGTTTACAATGGTAAAGAATTCCAAACAAGGAAAATCAAAAAGCATGTTCCCTTACCCTCCTCGTCCTCCTGCCCTAACCCTTAACAGAGGGAACACCTTACTCATCTCCATCTCCATATCTTCTTCTTCTTCTTCTTTCTCTTGTTTTTGTTGTTGTTCATCGTCATCAATTCGTCACAACTCACGACACATTCACTTCATGATTATGCAATCTTCCCGGTAGAAGATTATATAAGAAAAAGATTATTGGGAAACCAAGAGTCTTCTTGGGAAACCTAACGGTCTGTTTGGATTGAGAGAAGAGAAGGGAAGAGAAAATATGCCATTTTCCCTTCCTTTCTCCTGTTTGGATTGTTAAGTGGGGAGAGTAGAGAAGAAAAAGGGAGGGGAGGGATGGGAAAAAAACCCAAATTTTTGTTCTCTCCAAGAACGGAGAGACGAGGAGGGAAGAGAAGAGAATAAAATTTTCTTTTCAAATTTGTCCACGTCATTTACAAAATTTTCAAAGGCAGGCCAACTATTAACTAGTTACACCCCAAATAATAAATCATAATCAAATTTCAGAAACCCTAGAGATGCTTGCGAAGGAGACGAAGAAGAAACCTTAGAGAGAAGGAACGAAGGCGGCGACCTCGACTAGGAGACCACCTGAGGTACACTCTCTCTCTCTCTCATTCTTCTGATTTTTTTTCGAAAAACCAATAGTATTATTAGCAAATAGTATGATTTTTTTCTCTCTCCCCATTTTGATGGTCTGGGTTTGCTGCATTTGCTCTTGAAAATTTTGATATTTAGTCATTTTATTTAGATTTGTTTATTAATTAGTTAATTTTTCTGTAATTCATCTGTATTTGAATTTGATTTTACCTGATGGATTCGGCATTTTGAATTTAATCTGCATCACCTCATCTAATTAGAACATTTCTGGTGCTATTTTTTGTGGATTGAATGGATCGATATTTATTTGGTCAGGATTAGTGTTAGGATACTTAGTTTTGGTAGGAAGGAATAGGTATTGTGTTAGGGTTTCAGCTAGGGTTCAAAAGTTCAATTGGGTTAAGAATATTTAGCATACCTATTGTCTGATTCAATCTTATTGAGGAAATATATCATTTTGTTTCAATTTATGCTGCAAAGGGTATTGAAATTGGGTTTTAGGAATTTCAATTTGGTCAGGATTAGGCTTTGGATTCTTAGTTTTGGTAGAATGGAATTGGTATTGTGATTGGGTTTGGGCTAGGGTTCAAAATTTTAATTGGGTTCAGAAATTTAGCACATCAATTCTCAATATGTAATTTTTTTTTTTTTTTTAATCTATGCTGCAAAGGGTATTGGAATTGGGTTTTAGGAGTTTCTAGTATCTAGTCATTGATTCTATTTATTTTCTGATCAAAATATGTATATTTGTCTTTGTTTTGTTGATTCATGTAGATTTCTCTTAAGAGAGTCATCCTTGTTTTCCCATGATTATGGATTTGCATTGGATGATGAGTGTTTGTCTAGTTTTGGATAGTTTGGTTTGGGTCCTAATTTTGATTTCATGATCAAACAAATAATTCTTTGTTTTCCAACCCTGAATTGGAGTCACAATTGATATCTTCATACCCATCTTATTATAAGAGTTTTGACTTAATAGGTGTATTTGATATCTTGGGCATGTGTTTCTTGGTTTTTTATTGTGAATTTAGTATTGGATTGTGCTGGTGTAGTAGTGCTTCTATACTTTTTTGTTTGTTGGGATAATATGTACTTCAATTTCACCTTTGTTCCCCGATATAAGTGCAGGTTTTTAGGACTCATTCGTGACTTTGTGGTGCAAGACATAGTTGTTAATGCTTTAGCTCAAGCCTTCAGTATTCTTCAAAATTTGTAGATAGTGGAATATTTGTTACATTCATTGAAGCATTATTTGAGGCTTGGATTCTATAAGGATTTTCTTCATCAGAACAACTCAAGGTTGTCATCTTTCACATATATTATCTGATTAGTGGCATAAAAATTCAGAAGCTACAAGGGGTATAGTTCAGAGTTTCCTCTTTGTGGTGAGTAGCCATGTTGTTTTAGTTAGTTTCACTTTATTTTCTTTTTTTCCTATGGTATGCTACCTTGATATACTTGTGTATCTTATGGATTGTTCGCATTTATTTCTTATCTTCTACCTAATTTTTTATTATTGCCTGCAAGAAAATATTTACATATGTAAATATGTAACAGCTATAAGTACGGTATCTAATATTGATGGACAATGAGAGTGATTTACGTTTGAATCACTATGGACATCGTCATATCCATTTTTTTCCCAATCTCTAGCATAATGATATTAAAACACAGGATAGTGGTATTAAGGAATATTAACATTAGTCTATGAAACAGCTATACTCAAACCATGTTTGGCTAAATAATCTTCTACCCATTTTGCATCATTATGGACTAGATTTATAAAAGAGTTGCGTTGCATGGACATGTTAGTAAAAATCTTTGCGAAACTATCTGCCATTGCCCAGGAATAAGTTGATTTTTGAGTTATTAATTGGAATTTGGAAGTGGCACGGTCCTGCTTGTCTTCGGCACTTCGAAACCTTGAAAATATTGGGGTCGGCAATTCGAAACCCTTGTCACCATTCAACTCTCTGTAGAGCCATATTCAACAAAATGTGGATTTTACAAAGAGACTTGATGCGATTTAACCGACCCTTCTCATTCATCCCGGCCAGGGACCGAGAATTGTAAGTCTCAAGTTCATATAGGCTTGGTTAGATCAAATGTATATCAATTGTTAACACAATTAAAATCTAAACTTCAAACAATTAGTCATGCTTTAGGTTGAGTGATAAGGACTTGTTCCCGCATCTCGCTCGAAAATAAAAGATTTTGTAGTAATTTGACATTTTACAGTGTAACATAATTGTTTGTTTAATTTTATTTCATTCACCCCATTATTCCTATAATTACAAAGACCCCATTGTCTCTTTTTGTTAGGTAGTTGTGAGTCCATCAATGGACAGTACCGTTGATACTCTCAACAATGCCTATCAAGAATTTGTTGCGGCCGCAGCTGGTGTTCTTGAAGCAAAAGAGATGTCTGGTGGCCAAAAAACAACTGCCACAGATGCCGCTCTGGAGAATTTCAAGATGCGTTGGGAATTGTTTAGAGTGGCTTGTGATCAAGCAGAGGAGTTTGTGGAGTCCGTGAAGCAACGAATAGGTTCAGAATGTTTGGTGGATGAGGCAACTGGCTCAGTGGCAGGGAGGCCCGGGCAGTCTGCCACCACCGGGCTTCCACCCATAAGTGCGGTTCGGCTTGAGCAGATGAGTAAAGCCGTCCGATGGCTTGTCATCGAACTCCAACATGGGTCTGGGGCAGCTGGTGCTGCTTCCCATAGCCATTCGAGTGTTCCTTTTGATGCTAGATTCTCTGAAGATGCAGGCCAATAGGTATGTTTCTTCACAAATTAAGTCTTGCTTCTCTAGTTTCCATTTTTAGCTTGGCTTACTAAGATCGTTAGTTGTTTACTGCATCGAACGGACGGTTCAACATCATAATGAAAATCTATTTCTCAAGTTATGTTCATGAATATGAGATATGATGTATTTTGATTACCTCTTTTCTTTATAGCTTCTGCATTTCTTCCCCATGTCTTGAATTGAAGTGTTTAATTATTGTTTCTTTGTGCACATGCATATAAGAAATAATAAACTTTCATGCTGATCTTTTGCACACCAAAATCTATTTTATTTGTTGTTGGTAACTTCAAATTCTACTAATGTCCTAACAGTTAACATCATGTCCATAGTCACCAAATTCTCCAACTTAGTGAAAAAGCCGCGATTAAATCATGAATTTTTTTTTCTTCACCCGATTTAGTCACGACTTTTTCAATAAATAACGACTTTTTACGAACTTCATAATTAAATAGCGAACTTAGCGATTAGATCGGATTAAAATGAATGGTGAAGTTGAAGCACTTGTAGGAGAAGATGACTTGATGAAGATGATGGTGACCATGTTATTGATGAAGCATTAGATAATGAGAATGCAAACATGGATGACATTGAATATTTTTATATTTTGAATGATACAAACCTTGAATGTGTTGTGGATTTGTGTTTACTTGTTGTGAATGCAAGGATGATATCTATATGGAGGTTTGGTAATTTATTATTGTGGTTTACTATCAGATTTGGTGATATAATATGAGAACACCACCTACTATGAACAAAGCCTAACCCGATTTTTTTATGAATTTTTTCCAATTTTATTGAATTTTCCGAAATTTTCCCTTGCTAACTTGTTCCCAAATCCCAACTTGGCGACTATGGTTACATCAATCAGTTCAGGTAGGTGAAGACTGCCCTCTTCAATTGTGGGCTTCATGGGGCTGTTAGGACCATCCGATAACATTTTTGTGTTACATTGGCTATTTAATTAGATGAGCTAGTCTGATATCTGGGCCACCTCGATCTTGGACTGGGTATGAATATGTGGCCTCACTAGTGCCTATCTTCTCTCAAGCCATCGGTAGAGATGGTTGAAATCAGTTTGGGGCATCTAGAAGGATAGAAATAACCAAATAGCCATGTCTTCGAAGAGAGGAATACACACTACGGGACGTCGTTATTCGCATTTTAGGCTTTCTGTTCTTTTTGGTGCTTAAGGAGTTTGAGGTGGTTGTTTTTTGATGACTCTATGTTTAGGTGGGAGATGAGGAGAGAACGCAAGGGTGAAACATTTACTTCTTTGTTTTTAACTCTGTCATTGTATTAGGCAGTTCCCCTCAATCTCTTGTCGTCTTTTAGTGCTCGATAAGGTTTTTTACACCTATCAAAGAAATGAAAACTGAATTTTTGTTTCATGATTTTTCAAATGCATGTACAACACAATTCATTGATTTACATTGTTTGTGGGTATCTAAGTTGTGGATAGAAGAGAGAGAGTTGGATAAGAAAACTAAAATGACTATAGGAGAAAGAGAATGCACTACTACTTATCCATCCTATCAAGTACAAATTTTTTTTTAATCCGATATATTAGATTTTGGGAAAAATACGTTTTTTTTAAAATAAATATAAGGAATTTAAAATCAAAATCGTCGAAGCAAAGCCCATTGATCAAGTCTTGTAAATCCAAATTTTCTTTATAACTATGTTTTATTGAATTTGTTCTAGCTTTATTTTCTTCAAATTGCATTTCCATTTTTTTAATTCTCTCTAATGATTTTGATTTTCTTCTAATCTGCAGATGTTCTCAATTTTCACTCCTTCAGTTGCTCGTGAATGGGCTAGCAATACTCTCTCCCTCCTTTTCCTACCATGTCCTACACTTCCCATGGATACAAAAGGTCCCCAAAATTCTCTAACATCCCACCGATTGTAAATCAGCGTAAAACAAAACTTTGCATATGTTGAATGTTTAGTTGTCAACAAACTCTACAAAAAATTTGTTGGTTTTTTTTGTCAATGCATTGCATGTATCCTTGAATTCCCCTTAGAAGTTTCGGAAAACTGAGGAGGACCCCCCCAAAAAAAACTGCAAAAGACCAAAAAAATTGTAGTTTTGAAATTCAAATCTTGGCAGATTTAAGGTGATTTGCAGATTACCAATCATGGTCTAATGGTAACTAGTCTATAAGCATAATATTGTTCTTCTCCACTATTGAAAGATGTTATTTTGTAGAAAAAAGTGATTTCTGGTTTTATTCTAATGGGGTTTGAAAATTGATTTTCTGTGTCACTCTCCGACATTTATCATGTTGTCTAAATGATATGGATTTGGAAGGTTTAATATTTCATGAGCGCCGCATCCTTTTTCATCAACGCCCACCACGCCATATCAAAACATTAGTTTATTTTATATTTTTAATTATTGCATCCAAAAATATTTTATTGAAAATAAATAAATAGCCAATGTGTGATTTAAGTTTTTACAAAACAGTTGTGTCTCTAATCTATATGTTGTACAATTCATTTAAAATTTTCTTTACAAAACTTTGGAGACATAAAATTAATTAAAATAACAATTTGACAAAGATGAAACTAATGAGATACTCGTGGACTGAGATCTTCAATAAAAGACTTGTACAAAATTTCATTAATACCCTTTCTCAATCTCTTGCCAAAAATCCTTTATCTTTCCCAAGAAACTGTTCTTCTCCAACTTATGATTTAAAAAAAATTAAAATTCGGTCGTCAAACTCAAGATACCATCACCTTCGAACCTGAATAATAGAGGTTGAAGGTGAGATTTTTGAAAATAAATCACAAGTTTTCAGCGATTCAAGAAGAGGTTCATTGGGGGAAATTTACTCTCTTACTTTAATTAGGTTGATGAAAATATGTTTTTATTTATTTCTTTTTATTATTATTCATTAATTTTTTTTTATTTTTTGTGGGGGTGGGTGGTGTCCTTTGGCAAGGGGTTGAATATGAGGGCACTTAAGTCGTTTTCTGCAGTCTCTCACGAAAGACCCCAAGGAATTTGCCATCCAAAATCAGTTTATAACGTGACAATCTCAATAAAAAGAAGCAAATCTGCAGATATTCACCTTTCAAATAAATATAAATGATCTTAGCTACTTTATATTAGTTCAGTGACCTGGGATTTTCGACAAAAGTTTATTTGAAAAAAATCAATCTCATTGGCTTATAGAGTGATAATCTCACTAAAAAGTAGCAAACTTGTGAGATTGTCACTTTTCAAATAAATATCAATGATCTTGCATATCAGTTTAGTGAGCTAAAATGGGATTTTCGACAAGCAGTTTTGATACCATGTTGGGGTACACGAGACACAAACTATAGATCTTTTTCATCTAGATACACAAGAAAAAGATGTGCAGTCCTGTGCCCTTGCCACATCAGCCGGCTACCCAGCCGAGTGCATTCATCATTATTCTTTCAGAATATATATGAATATGTAAGAATCCTACAGTATATGATAGAGTTTATTAGATTTGACCAAGTCAAATCATGCATATCTCAATGATTGGTCAAGTTGCGAAGATCAAATCTGAAAGAAAAAAGACAATTGCCATTACATAAAAAACTATAAACGCAATTGACATTACATAAGAAATCATAAAGAAAAACTGCAACTTTCCCGGTTAAACTTTTTTTTTTTTTTTTTTTTTGATAACGAAGGGTATTCGGGCCAGTTTGCACGTACCAGACTAGTCCCTACGCCCCGCACTCAGGCTATACCCTACTACGTGGAGCAGTGCATGGCCACCAAGGTTTTTTATGGGTAGTGGGATTTGAACTTGAGACCATAGAAAGAGCAGATTCCTTAGCCCCAAGTTACTGCAACATCACATAAGAAACTAATAAAAATATATAATCATTTTTTTAAAATAATAACTTTATTTATATTCGTGAAAGAATATTACTAAAAAATAATAAACTCGATGCAGCTCACACACATGGAGAGAAGAGAATCGAGGGCAGAGTTACTGACGTTGATCTTTTTTGAAAGACAAATAGAATGAATTAATAAATATCCTCATCACCAACTTATGCCACGAAGATAACACTATTATGGTCATTTCTGTTAGTCTTTCATGGAAGACAACCGTCCAAGATGTGTTAGTCGTTTGAAAATATAGGGTATCACAAAAAATTATGAAAAATGAAAGGGGATAGTCAAAATTAAAAAAAAAAAAAGAATAAGAAATAAAGACAGTGGTTGATAGTTTCTCTAGAAGACTCTTCAGGTTCCCAATAACATTAATGGGAAAATTACTTAAAAGATCCTCGTGGAGGGACTTCTTTCTAAATAATCCAAAAATTATCAACGCTTGCTTGGCAAGATATTGGTGCTTGGATCTCATCTCCCACATTTCTCACGATTGAATGTTTTAACCATTTGAACTCATCGTTTTCATCTAAAATTTGAATTTTTGACATCTCAATCGAGTTTCAAAGACTTCATTTGATCATAAAAGATTAAGAAAGAAGAACAAGTCATTTTCAATGATTTTTCAAATATTTTGAACATGCAAATAAAAAAAATTAAGATTTTTCACTTTTGTACACGTGAGATCCAATAGCTTCAAATTGCTGAATCGCATTTTCAATTTGGCAACTCATGGATCCTGCTATACCGATTTAGACATCATCTAAATTACAAATCATATCCCACCTAACGACGAGATCTTTGAAGAAGTTTCCTTTTAAGATTTTATACAATTTAATCCTGGGAGGGTGTGGAGATTGAAACACTTTGGCTATGTAAGGATTATCTTAATTTTATTATCCATCAATGAAATCCTCTTATATTCTTCCATGCTTAATTTCGCACTCCGGCCACTTTACAAGAAATCCATGCTCATCATCCGTTGAAATTTCTTGTTGTTAAAACCATCCAACAACAAGCCACAATTCTTTAGTCTATCGACAAAAACATGTACTTTTAATAGAACATCTTCATCTTCCAAAATTCCATCCATCTTCAAGAAACCTTCCCCAACACCATTCCGAAATAGATGCTTCCAACCAATGCTTTTTGTACTCAGGGAATAGACAACAAAACAAGAAGCATAACTTGATACATGCACCTTGTAGGAAGTCATAACTAAATCGTAAAGATGAAAGAATGTGGTCTTCTTGTTCATTTGGTATAAAACATCGTAATTTCCTTGGTGCATTTGTACATATCATATTATCCCCATTCAAAGATGAAGGGTACTGATGGTGATTTTGAAAAATAAGATATAAAAATAATAAATCTTAAAAAGATAGGAGAGTTTTTGAGTACTATAAAAAAATTTAATATGCATACACACGATTTTTTGAAAGTTTTTTAGAGTATCAAAGCCAAATTATACCTGAACCATTCTTGTATTGTATTTTTACCGTTTTTCAAATTTGTTGCCGAATCTTTGAATGCAATACTAAATGTATATTTCAAATCGTACTCTAATTAATCCCATAAGAATTTTTTGTCGCACAACGAATGGCTAACTATGCCCACGCGAGATTAACAAAAATGACCAAAACAATCTTCTTCAACTTCATGCCAAAATACTTGACTTTTTTGTGAATCCTATTTAGTAATTAAAATACATTTAGTAATTCTTATTTTTGATATTTAACAATTTAGTCATTATTATATTTAATATTCAACATATAATCTAATAGGATTTTATTGCATTTTAGTAGGATTCTAATAAATTTGATTGAGGATGTGATTCATTAGCTTCACTTTCTTCTCTTATCTTTGAGAAGTAGGTTATGTATAAGTATTTAGGGATTTACATTTCTATGAATAAGTATTTGGGAAAAAACCCTTTGAAGGTTTTGCCCCCTCGAATTCATCAGAGAAACAAAATATATTAAAATTTTATTTTTATAATACAATTTTTAGATTCGTAATAAGTTGTATCATAGCAATTTCTTGGGCTGAATGTTATGAGCTGAGGGATGATGAGAATACTCTTTTTGCTAAAGGATGAGGGGGGATTTCATTGCATTCACATGAAATTATAAAAATAACATGTCTAGAAGAAAGATTTGAAGATCCAACATGAATTTTCAAAATTTAATCGTTAGGATAATGTTTCTTCAAAGGGTGGCGGAATGTTACAAGTCTAATTTAGTTTTAAGTAATTATTAAATTTTATCTTCAATAGATAATCTAATCGGATTTAGTTGTGTTTGGTTAATTAGAATTTTATCTTCAATAGATAAATTCAATTGATGATATGATTAATTAGGTTAGCATCAATTTCATATCTTATTTTCAAGTAGATTGTAAATAATGAGTTAGGTTTGAGAAAAAAAAACATTTGGAGAAATCCTTTGGAAGAATATCAAGAAAATATTTTAGCACTTTCTATATTTTACATTTTTATTTTCGAGTTCACAACTGAATTTCTCCCAAAAATCCCTCATGCTCTTCAACCTCTAGGAGTAGAGGGAAGAAATTTTATCTTCTTCAACCTCAAGATTTATCTTCTTCAATAATTAGATATGATTTTGAGGTTGAAGATAATTGACCTTTGAAATGAAAAATCAAGGTATTTTCGCTAGAGGCAAAGAACGAGATTGGCTATATTTATCTATTAATAAAAATAGCTAATGGTTTTTGGTATTAGAGTATCAATTTGATGTATAACTATATTGGTATGTTGTATCGTGTGCACGATATTACAATTTTTCCTCTAATATTTGGCAAGAATTTCAAGATGAGAACATTTTGGATTCTTTTTGTTAGTCTCTTGTGAAAAATTGAAGTCACGGGAGGTAGGTCAGGTCATTGATTCGAAAATTTGTGGGGGTGTATCTTAAAAATTTCTCCAAAAGCATAGTGGTGCACTCCCAATTATCCTAACGTTGAATGATCACTATTCATTTAAATTAATCCTAAATCAATTGCTTTTGTCTTTGACCTAGCTCTGAAGAAATCCATGTTTAATCCAAGATTTTTTTATATATATTTTAATGTTAACAATTTGCTACGTAAATAAAAATCATATTCAATTACTTTTTAAAGACTTTTATCCGTCTGTGTAAAATATCTTCTATTTTTCGTCTACAACAATGCGAAAAATCGATCTAAACGGAAGTAACAAAACATAAGTATAGATTAATGACTTTACATACCTCAACTTCAGTAAATTGATCTCCCTTAAGACAAGAAAGAAAGATCTAAACCTCCTTCAATCCATTATTAGAAATGAGCATTTTTATGAGTATGTCGACATTGTATATATATAAGATTAATGTGCGCCACCACGTCAAGGTGTCTCCCGTGTGTTTCCCACTGAGGTCACTCTAACACGACTCTATATATAATGCAAGAAAGATTCAAGTACAAAGAATGAAACAAGAGAGACTCTCAAAGGGAATGAATGAACCACTAAAATAATAAAATAGGATGATTGTTAATTATATTTATTTAGTATAAACTAAGGTGAATTGGCATCCATTTTTCTTTTGTTAATATTATTATCTAGTTAAGGCCAAAGTAAAATGGCATCTAATGCTTTTGTTTATATATATCTTTGAGTGTTTGGTTGAACTTTTTTCAAATTATTGTACAGTGTTATATGAGGCTTGGTTGCTCTGTACTCCACAAATCACTACAAAATTTTGTACATCACGATTTTCTTGAGAGTGTCAATGCAGGTCACTCTCGATCATTTGAATCTAAATTACAAAAACGAGAAGACGACCTATTAAAAAATTATCAAAAATCAATCTCCAACTTAAAACCCTTAGATTTGTTTCAAATTACTAGTAATACAAAACTTTACAATGTAAAAGTTTGCTTGGAACTTTTACCACCATTTTAGAATGATTTTATTATTAATCAAAAAATTCAATACAATATATACAATATTCAAATAAAATTATTACTTCTATAATTCTTTGCAGAGATGATGGAGTTATTGAGAAGTCCAACAGATGGAGGAGACTGGAGTTTCATTAATAACTTAGGTTAATGTCATTTTCTTTTTGCCAAACATTATAATAAAAAAATTGTTTTCTCACAAAATTCATTTTCTCATTAAAAAACATGAAAAATTTTAATCATTCAAGTATTCGGAAGAATAATATTTTTATTAAAAAAAACAAAAATTAACGAATAAAATGCCAAATTTCTAACAAGGGTTGGGATTGAACCAACACAACGTTGTGCAATCGTATGTGAATGGACATGATTCAACTAGTTATTTAGTGTTTGGGTGATATTCTTGAAGGGTTGCATTAGTTCAAAGTTCAAACCATACAAGCAGAAGGCACGCAAAGGGTGCATGGTGATCTATAAATATAGAATCTCAAATGGGTAAAAAATACACATTAAAAGAAGGCAGGTTTTGATTTATGAAAAACATTTTCTCAATTACTATTATAGGGTATCTGTTGTAATCAGATCACTCATACTCCAGTAACAATAACAGACTTAGGCTTCATTATATCCTAAAACATCTAACCCCAAGGGGTTGGCCTAGTGGCAAGTTGAGCCTTGATAAGCTCCTCAGGAAGGGTAGGTCAAGTGCTTGAAACCGGACGAAGCTATGAATTCCTTGGTGCCACCCTCCAGGGGGTCTGTTTGACCCAACCAGTTGCACATAGGACTTTCTGAGGGGGAGGTGCGTGTGACCGTGGGATTAGTCTCACCCAAATCTACCGATGGCTTGGATGAAACAGTTTTGAAGCCCAAAAAATTGATTTCTTGTATTTTGCACAAGTCACAAAATAGAAGTATTCAACCGCTGATACCCTTAGACCAAGGCATTAGTTTGGGCGGTCACTTGGCCCACTAACCAGGCAAAGCAAAGACAAAGGTTTAAGGGGCCCCAAGGTAGGGTTCAGTTTAAACTTTCCAGCCCATTAAATCCGTACCAGACTAGAGCCTAATAATGTATGGCCCGGCCCACTACTATAAAACATATTCAGGTTTGAACCTATATTTTGATGAAAAGTAGCATCCTATGTTCTAAACAGCTCTCTAAGTTCATGAATTTATACTTTTATTAAAAACCAAAAATCAATCCGACCTAAGACCGTTTAACACTGGTCCAGGGTAAAGCCCACCTCCTTAGTGCTGGATTTGGGCCGCTCAGTCAAGTCCGGCCCAAACCCATCCATTGACAACCCTACCCTGGCCTTGGTGGTAAGTCCTTGAATGATGGTTGGTTGTTAAATTTTTACCTCTTTATTTCTTTTCTTATTATAATTATTGTAATTTTTTTTCCTACAGTGAAGTAAGTCTCATTCTTTCACCAACCGTATACAAATAGGAGGTTTTAGTGAAGGGGAGTGAAGCACAATAAATGAAACTGAGTCCTTGACATGGCTCTTGAGTTGAATCTGACCTACTCTCCTTCCCCTCCATGCCGTTAAGAAAACTTAAAGTTAACAATGAAAAATTCAAGTTATGGGGGGAAAAAACAAAAGAAAAGAAAAATAAGGAAAAACATGAATCAAGTAGATTGTTTTCTTCGAAACCAATAGGCAAAACCAAGTAGACTGCAAACCAATAGCAACATAACTTCTACTGCTGCACATCAGTGCCAGATGTAAGTACATTGATTTTTTTAGAATGCGTGAGCACAGATAGCCGCAAGTTACATAAAAGCTTACACGAGCCATGGATGAATGATTATTTTCCCCACTGTTAACATGAGCCGAACAGACATAATGTTTATAATGTTAAATCAATCGATAACATAGTTTGGAGCTACAGCTAAAATTCTTCTATCTCTGGGTGATAATTCGTCTTCACCCTCGGCTGCTGCTGAACTTCCATCGTCTATAACTATTAAATGGCCTTCCCTTCGTATCAAACTCTGGCATTGCATAGTATTCATTAGATGGCATATCCAAGTAGCAAGATTTGTATCATTTGCACTCTTTAACAGTAAATGGCAGTTTCTTCTAAAAGTTTTAGTTTGTATTACCTCTATAATAGCTTTGATTTTTTCGACCTCCTTTGCAGCCTCTTCCATCGAACTGTATGCCGATTTCTCATTCTGCTGACTGACATACCACTGAATCAAATCCCTTTGCCTCATACCTGCCAACCCTGTCCCAGCAAATAATTCGTAAGTGATTGATTTTCACTCAAAAAATGAAGACTATTAATACCATTAATCGAGATAATGGATAATAAAGGGTGCACGTGGTATACCATCTGGCAGTACGGTTTTTTCGTGCTGTCTAAGACACATAACAAGAGCTTGAGTTACCCTTTGAAAATATTCATCACTTATAACTAATTTCCTCCCTTGGCGACTCCCAGACCCTTCTCCATTTTCTGTATGATCATCAGATTATTTTGGGTGCATTCTACCACCAAAGAAAAAATTTAAGTGGACAGTCGTATGTCGCATATATTGGTGTAAGAGTTGCACCTGGATTTCCAGAAGCTGGCTCGGTGGCATCAGTATTTGGCTGAGCATCACCTTGATCAGAACCTCTATTTCCACCAATACCATCATCGACACCACCACCACCACTACCAACTTCTTGAAAATCAGACAAATCAATCTCACTCGACTCAACGCTGCATAGTGATAGACAAAACCCATTATAAACTACAGGAAAGTTGAAAGAAAAACTATTGAATGTGTTAAACAACTTCTTGCCTGATAATAGATGTTTTCAGTAGTCTTACTGCCAGACGGACATGGCGTGGTTGCACCTGTAATTAATTAGCACATAAGTCTCTACTTTAAAGATAACATTTAAAAATAAAGAGATAAAGCTTCAAAACCAGAACAGACCAGAAGTTCCAAATGACTTCGAGCAATGGCCTCTGACAACCTGATCAATGCCTCAAGCTGCCTAACTGTCATTCGATAAGCAACTCTACTCCCAGGAGTTGTATCACCTCTACGAAGGACAACATAGGAATCCACAAGCAATTTCCTAGCTTCCGTGCTTAGCTGTGTGAATTATCTTATGTTAAAAATTGGGATAAAGGACAAGAGCAGATAAAGACTCCAAATTCCTCGGAAGAAGCTTCCCATTTGAAGACTAAAAGAACATACCTTTGGTTTCAAAGTTTTGGCATATGCAATATAACGCTTCAGTTGTGCAGTGGTGAATGCAGGAGCAAGCGCATCTTCATGCTTCTGATGAACTCTCACAATGTGGTGAGCAATGTGGTAGTCCGTTTGATCGTCTGGTTCGTCGATCATAACATACACCAAATCAAACCTTGAAAGGATAGCAGGAGGGAGGGCTACATTGTACTGAAAAGAAGATATCGGGATTATTTTTACATGTTTTAAAACCCAGAAGACGTGTATAATTAATCAGTTTCACAGATTAAAATTCTTTTTCCTAGAGCCCTCTGACCTTGAGGGGTTTTGACTTGTCATAGCGCCCGCCAGTAGGGTTGGCAGCAGCTAAAATTGATGTCCGAGCATTCAGTGTCGCTTGAATTCCCGCTTTTGTTATACTTATGGTCTGTTGTTCCATGGCTTCATGAATAGCAACCTTGAGAGAGAATTTATAGAATATTAGAGCTTCAACATCGCAACTTGCTTAAGATGCAAACGCTGTGAGGAAGAACCTTAAAAAGAAGGAAGAAGAAGAAAGATCACCTGGTCTCTGATGTCCATTTTATCAAACTCATCAATACAACATACACCATTATCAGCAAGCATTAGCGCACCAGCCTGAAAAATGATGCATAAAAAAAAGAAGGATCACCACTAACCATAAAACAGGAATGAGGAAACCCACAACAAATGGGGAGCAAGAGGAAAGGAGTCCCCAGAAGGGAGAAGTGTTTGTGTTTCCAGTCCAATATCTGGCATTAAGCCTGTGATCCTGACTTTATTTTATATTACAGTTCAATTATCAAGAATGACTGCTACAAGAAAAATTTTCTATCGTTGATCTTGAATTTGTATGATCTCCATTTAAAATGGAAGATTAATAATGGGGCGGCTATTTGCACCCACCTTTTTACTGTGTCTCACCCATCTTCTTGCATCTACGGAAGTTTCAACAAGGATTTCATGGTACAAGAATCAATGCCCTTAGAGGTTGCAAGGTAGGTTAGAAATGATCGTGGAAACCTCAACTCCTATCTATGGGTTGTTCGAAAATCTTGGTAGCGAAAAAAATAATCAAATTAAGCTTTATTTGGTAGGTCAGTACCGAATTCGACAACCTAGATTTAGTAGGTTCCCACAGTGTACAAATCGGTAGGCTCCTCCCGAGTCCTTTCAAGTGGATTCAGTAGGACCCTACTGAGTGGCATGAAAATTTTCAATAGGATCCTACCAAACAAAAAGTAATGCTACTGAACAAAAAATTAGATTTTTTATGTGGGTGTGGTGATTAAAAAAAATTAATTAGGCTACATAGTCCTTTCAGGTGGATTTGCTAGGATCCTACTGAACAAAAAGTTAGACTACCAAACAAAATTAGCTTTTTTTAAGTGGGTGTGGCGATTAATTTAGAAAATGGTGTTTAAGTGGGTGAGACAAGCAAAAAAGGTGGGTGCAAATAGTCCAGCCCATTAATAATTTATACTAAGCGAAATCTAAAAGGGATTGAAAGCATCTGAAGGTAATATAAACAGCATGCTACCTCAATACAGAACTCCCCAGTTTCTGGTTCTTTGGCCACAGTTGCTGTCAAACCTGCAGCAGAAGAGGATTTTCCAGATGTGTAGACAGACCGTGATACTAGACTAGTGGTATACCTGCAAAACAGATGACTTACTTTGTAAGAAGATTTAAAATTAAAACAAATAAATAAATACATGAAAAAGAATGTGTTATCTCATACTTGAGAAACTGAGACTTTGCACAGCTGGGGTCTCCAACAATACAGACATTGATGTCCCCTCTCAGATTGATGCCTTCATGAGTGACCTTGTGGACACCGCCTAACAGCATAAGCAGGATAGCTCGCTTGATTTCTTGGTGACCGAAAACAGTAGGGCCAAAGCTATCGACAAGCTTATTGAAGAAATCCGGGGTGTTCCTCATCCTCTGTATTTCATCTATCTCTTCTGCCTGCCAGAGAAAATTACAGAGCATGACACATGCAGAAGTTAATTTGACAAAAAGAAAATGTGAGTAAACTCAACCCCACCCACCGCTTTGATGATTTTGTGTGAAAAGTTTAGTATTCTTATTAGGCTTGGGTTTCAAGAGGCAAAACAGTATCAAAGGGGGCCTTTTCCAAAGCAGAGTGGACTTGGCCCGAAGGGATACCATGCAGGGGTTCGGGAACAGTGCCCCTGATGCGATAGTTTTTGGTATATATATATTCAGGCTCAGGGTTTTTTATGTTCTTTTTGTTCTGTGAGCTTCCTTGCGGCTGAGAGAGTTGTAGAGGACAGACAGTGTGTAATTTCTATCATTGATAGTAGATTTTTTCTCCCTCTCCCCTGTGGATGTAGGCAATTTGCCAAACCATGTAAACATTGTGTTCTTTGTGTGTCCGTTTAATCTTTGCTTTGTTCTCTTGTCATGCTTGCACACAACAGATTGCAAATTATATGATGTTTTCAAGGTATAAACATATTGTGAACATAATACCTACAAAATGAAGGAATTCTATGTAGGACCAAATTATTCAGTAAAAAATGAACAGTTAAATTAATTCGATCAACAAAAATGTGAGTAAACTCAACACCACCTTCCAGTTAGTGGAAAATGGAAAATTATACAATGTTTTCAAGGGAAAAAAAATTCGACATGAATCATACAACAAAATAAAGGGATTCTATCTCACCGTAAATTGCTGGTTATCATCTTCATCTGCATCCTTCTTTCTATTTCTAATATCGTTATCTCTTCTACCATCAGACACCTGAAGATAAAACATTTTTTTTAAATATTACAAGCGAAGAGCAGCACCAAAGGGATGTCCACTAAACCACCAGGCACAAACCTGCACCGAATTGGCAATGAAGGCAAGCCGATAGGAGAGATCTCTCACTCCTAATGCCCGGAGACCCCTTACACCTTCCTGACCACCAGTAGAATTCTGACGATGAGAGGCTTCTCGCTTGCAAACGGCTCTCTCCCCAGGTGAGGCCAGCGCTAGTATATCTGGTATCACGACCACAGTACCGGTGAAAATGACCCTGTGGAAGAATAAAATAATTCAATTTCAAAATGTAATCTTTCTCTCCAACTCCAAAAATAATCAGGAAAACAGATAAATAAAAAGACTTAAACTAGGATCTTTACGTGTCACCAGCCCTGGCATGCTCAACAATCTCATGGCGGAGGATAATGTCCAATGATCGTGGAAGGGAACCCGGGGGTATCTCTTTTGAGGTCTCCTGCATTCTTACTCTCTGCCAATCTGCAAATTTGCTTTCTTGCCTAATCAACGCCCATCTTGCCCGATTAGAACATGTAGCATTCACGCAAATTATCGGCTGCAAAGCAAAACAACCAATATTGTTGAAATGGAGAATTAAAATCAAGAAGAACCTACAGTCCAATTCAAATTAGCCCAAAAAAAAGGCACCTCTGTGTATTTAAATTGCTGATCTACATTCTTTATAAGGCTCCCACAATCCAAGCACTTGAAAGTTCCTTGAAGAAGCTCTGGTCGAACCTCGCTGGTCCGAGTAACAACCCCTGTCACTGAAACTAATTTCCCGATCTCCGCTGTCGTCAAATCCCTCACTCTGCAATTGAAAGGGGGGAAGAATAAGAACCCTAGAAAAAAAATCCTTTTAGGTGATCAAGATTCAAAACCCTAAATTTAGGAAAATTTTACCTCTTTAATAGAGGGATGTTGTAGAAGGCAACGTTAATGTCTTTGTTCGGGTTATCATCAGCAATGAAAGTTGGTTTCTGCTCCATTACGAATCTCTTGCAGGCGTTCTTCAAGAACGGCTCAAACCTACGAATAAAATATCGTTTTTTTCCACTTTATTTAAAAACAAAGGGGATTAGGGTTTGGGTGCTCATGATCTTACCTCAAGTACTCCTCTGAAATGGCCTTTTGAAGAACATCGTTGAAGCGCATTACGTGAGAGAAATCGATAAACATTGTCGTTGATTCCTTAGATTTCATGGCTTCGATCTCTGATTCGTAGAACGGTTCCGTTGAGTTCTGATCTAGCTTGAAACTAAAGAAGAAAAAAATGGTTCAAATTTACAAGAATCGGGCAAAAAACAATCCCACATGGAGAGAGAGAGTGAGAGTGAGAGAGATCACCTCTTGAGGAACTCTAAGAAGATGTTCTCCACACGAACGGCCTTCTCGTCTACGAAAAACCCACCAAAAGCATCCATTATTTTCTTCTTTCTTCTTCGCCACTCTGGTTCTGAAGATCAAATCGAAGGTCGAAAATGGAATACTTTACACAGCTCTGCTCAGTCTAACATCTACAACTGTCGTTTGGCGGGAAGAAAATCAGAAATGCGCGGGAATGAGTGTTTCCCGCCTAAACCGTAAGTGGCATAAGATAAATAGAGGATGTCAATGGGCCTGGACTAGGCATTAATTTCACTAAACTTTAAAATATCGGCCCAAGTGCCCAACTCTGGTTTGATCATACAGTTGAAATTCAGGCCTGCACGTGGTTTCAAACATCCTTCCAGATGAGTAGCTAATCTTGGAATCGTTCGTGAACAAAATGAGAAAAGATAATTGGTAAACATATTTTTAATGAGTTAAATAATTCGATGCTAATCGGATTTGAACCCAAGTCTTGTATGATCTCTCAAATACTTTACCAACTAAGCTAGTTAGCACTCTTTCATTGGATTTTAGACTTGGAATTTCCCTTACACTTTGTTTGGATTGAGAGAAGTGGAGAGAAACTCCGTCTCTCTCCACCATGTTTGGATTGACATGAGAGAAATTGGGATAATTTAAAAATCTTAAAATGTTTTAAAAGAGAACTAAGGGTAGAGTTGGAATTATCAAATATTTTAAAAGGGTCTCTCTCTTTTTCTCCAAATCTCTCCGATTTTGAAAAGAAAGAAAACTCATTTTTTTCATTTTCTCTTCTCACCCCCACTTAACAATCAAAACAAGAGAAATTAACGTTGTATTTGGATTGAGGGAAGGGGAGGGAAGAGAAACTCATTAAGGGAAGGGAAGGGAAAGAAAGTTTCCCTTCACCTTGTTTCGATTGAAAGAGAAGAGAAGAGAAAAAATCAAGTTTCTCCTGCTTGATTAGGATTCATAGGAGAAGAGAAGAGAAATTATTATTGTCAAATGACTATTATACCCTTCATAATCTAAAAAAAACAAAATTCTTCTTGTATAATGATACAAAATATAAACAATCAAACATTCAAGATCAATTTGAAGGGTACCTTTCATTTGAATGCCTATAAATGAGAGTTTCTATTGCCACACCCACTTTTACTAAGAACATCTTAAGCAAAAGTTGGTGTGGCAATAAAATCTCTCTAATATAAGGATTTTGTTAACAAGTGTCCTAAGGGAACACGTAAAAATCCCTTATATTAGAGATGGATTCAATTAAGGTCCCTAGTTTGAAAATTTGATGATGGGCTAGTTTTCTTTACGAAAATAAACCTCGAACTCTGCTCAAACAGCCATTATTAATGCATAAGGTTTTCTCCTTTTTCCCTTACTATATGAAATGCTTAACAAGGTAAAAGATACAATCCAGGTGTGGGAGTTCTACAGCCTTAACAGAGTATTATGAATTTTTCTTGCCTTCATCCAAGATGTACTAATAATAAAGTTCATCTATTGACACAATCATTGGTGATGGTTCCAATCAATTTAGCCTAATTATTGCATGTTTAATACTAATTTTATGTGTTTCTTCTACTTCAGAATAAACACAGACATAAATTATCAAAAGTCAAGTTGATCATATTGCATAATTTTTGGATGGTTGAATTTTGCTCACAGAAATGGTTATGAACTATGTGAAAATTACATAACCAGTGATGATTTTTTTTATATACCCATTTTCGTAGATAGTTTTTTAACCAATATCATGTATTTATATTGAATAACAATATTGTAATTTGTGATGTTTGTTGCGTTAATTATTTTATGAAAAAAGATGATGAGGAATGGAGCAACACTATTGGTTGTTGCAAATACACATGAAATGGACAGCCTCTTAATGATGTTTATGAACCCGAGAAATATTTTGCTCACAGTGTCACAAGGCTCTCAACTGTGTGACACGTAAAGCCTAAACGAGGGTAGCTTTATAATTTGGGGATGCCCTCAATACATGTGGGCTCATGTGATTGATCTATCCCGAACCTTGTGAGCACTGTGAGCAAAACTTATTTTCTGATGAACCCCAATTCAATTGAAGTGCTTATATGGAGTCAATTGCATAAGAATTGGGATTGCAACACTGATGCCAAATAAGTTTGATCAATTGCGCCAAGCAGAACTCAATCTTGGGTTTCTCTTTTTGTAGAGTAGTTAAATGGCTTCCACATCTTAATGTACTTGTTTTCGTATCCACAACAACAATAGCTCCTATGTGGGTGGTGTGAAGGGTTTTCCACCATTTGAGGTGGCAATATAAGTGCAATACAGACACTGTTAACAATTATGAGCCAGAAACAAGGCTTTTCTAGCTTATCATGTAAAAGGTTGGGGTGTTGTTTTTGAGTAGTCTATGCATGTCAGTTACATAAAGAACTTCGCTTTGATGAAGTTAATAATTTGTCAAGACAACCGTCAGGATAAAACACATATCCCAAGAATAAGTAAATTCCTTGTCGAGATTTTTTAAATTTTCCATGAGTTGCCTGTTACCTGATCCCAACCCTTTCATATTTATATCTCATTTATTTAAAAGATGCATACATGTATGACTTAAGCGAGGTGCGTAGAGGCTTCGACACTTATAGTATTTAAAAACACTATTATAGATAACTTAGCTTGACCAAAGAACGTGTATAGTTCTAAGGTTACAGAAATTTTAAGTTTTGTTTTAAAGGTTGTAGACAAGGTGGCCAACCATAGGTTGAAGTTTATTAGGCTTGTTTGTATGTTTCCTTCTTTGGACCCAATTGGTGTTGTGGACATGTAATGGCTGTTGCTTCTCCCTTTTTTGTCCTCCCTGCAACTAATTACACTTTTGATGAAATTAAAATTACAGGAAATCAACGGTCCATCACATGCTTGCACTAAGACCAAGCAGCAAATATATTATACCAACACAACATCATATATGGTACCCGTAAAAGCATCAAGAATAGTGCACAACAAATACACGTAATCATTGTCAAATTGTAGAAGCCAAAGACAATCAGACACCCCGGCAGATATCGAGATTGCATTAGCAACAATAAATGCATAGCATATGTGTTACACCGAGACTGGATCACTTGGTGAACACCAACCCTCACCTACAACAACCTCATTTATTTATTTATTTTCCTTCAAACAACCTGGATAGAACTCCAGTCATCATTCTTAAGATGACCAACATCAATAGGCCATAATAAACAATATTGCAAAACAAATGCTAGAAGAAAAGATTGAACAAATAGAGAAAAGAGGTTTAAGGGGACAACATCATTGTCACCTATCAAAGAATTGACTCTAGAACTTAGGGCTGATACCATGTTAAGTAAAATAGTTTATTGAATTTGATATGTTACAAAAAAAGCTAGACTTTTTTATATAAAAGGACAAATAAGTACAATAGTAACTAATATGCAGGGTATACAACCAATGAAGTGAGAAGAGACCCAAGGATGAAAGGTGTTTGGAGACCATCACTAAGGCACCCACAAAGCACCACTTATGCAAAGAAGCACCTTGCCAATTGAAAGAGACATCTCAAACCCCTTTGCCAAAGAGAGCATTGTATTTGCGAATATGGTGGCTCTACCTACAACTTTGAAAAAGGGTCAAATTTGGCAGCAAGCCTTAGCAGTAGTGATACCATTGATCAAAGTTCCCCATTTTCTATTCCTACATAAGTGTTGTTTTCAGGTTCATAGATTTAAGACTTTTTTAATTTACAAGGGTCCAATAAGGACCAAATACAAGGAGGATATATCATAATTCTTTTCTTATTTTCTCTATAGTTTTTCTTTATACCAATCACAAGGAAGTTAAGAATAAGAAAACTATGATAATAAGGCCACCAATGATAGAGTACTTAAAAGATTTTTAGTGGGGAAATCCAACCACAATGACAAATAAGATCAAATTTTATTTCTGAAATGTGGAAATTATTAATTTCTTCCTAGAAAATGAGTTTCTAAACAAAAAATTAGTGTCACGGCATACTTTTCATTTAAGGTGGTAAATTTTTTTTATCCGTGAATAAATAGAACTAAGTATCTTATTCGTTTCGGTTGGATCTTCTAGATAATACAGAGAGGATATCTAGTAGGACTGCATTTTCAAATTCCATTTGACTAAGGTCATCTCCTCTGTTACACCACTAACATCAGGTAATTCCACGTTTTCCTGTAAATACACAAATTTATAGGGAAAAAATATATATACTAGCAAATACTAAAAAAGATAACTTCAAATAACAAAATGTGTACCATTTTGGCCATGGAAAGGGCAAGTATTCTCTTTCACACAACACCTTATGATATGTTTGAAATTGTACAAAGGATCTGATATATCTAAATTGGTTTAAAACAATATATTGTATGGAAATGTCATTGGAAGATAACATTTCAAAAACACAATTGTAATTTGTAACAAATACTTCAAACACATTAGTTTTGGAAGAAAGAAAAAAAAACTCCCATAATCCCATTGAAAAAAAAAATGGGATCATTTAAGAGTGTCAGATTTCTCACTTTTTAATGACATCCATAAGGTAATAAGGGTAAGGAAGGATACACTGCCTGCATCTATTAGTTTTCAAACTAATGATTTACTACATGGAAGAGAAAAAGAAAGATACTAAGGTCGGGGTATTCCCCTACATGGGTTGTACCTAGTCATAATTAATACTTATTAAGTGAATTGACTTGGTTCTCCCAAAATAATGGGAAACTTGATCATGGCAAAGATCCAATATGTGATGAAGGGTGTATGCAAAGTTTGCAAAACGCCTTAGGTCATCCTCGCTCTCTCCCTCTTTGACACCCATGCAATAACATTAAGAGGATTACCCAACATTTGAAGAAGTCGATAGAAAATTTGACGGACGTCAAGAACTGAATTCATTTTATGAGGTCGATGGCTTCAATTTCATTGAAGCATGATAGCAATAGCACTTATATAAATGAGAAATAACATCTGAGAATAAGGTATTGCTTTCAACTACTAAAGGGCTTCAAATGAGGGAAGCTAAAAGTACAATTCAATCATCTGAGAATAAGGTATTGCTTTCAACCAATAAAGGACTTCAAATGAGGGAAGATAGATTTTCAAACTTTCTACCTAAGTCAAAAGGACAATTCAATTTAATCTTTGATTTATTATAGTATCTCCCTTTTTACATCGCTTCGGGTTCCATTTATTCCAATCATACCTGAAATCTAGAGAGAACACTCATTGAAGTCGAGCACAAAATATCCTCTATCCAATTTCTTCCAAATGGGATTTGTTTCTTGTTTAATTTTGGTTCACTAATTTTGAATCTTCCTCCAATTTGATCACAAATCTAAGAATTGAGTCCAGCAGATTCTGACATAGAAGAATCTTTTCTGAAATATCTTCAAATGATATATGATCATTTACAAATGTAGCATATTGACATATTGAAAGTTTCAAATTGACAAAATGTCCAGATATTTTTTTTTTTTTTGCAGTTTCCAATAAGAAACAACTAAAATAGAAATAAAATTTGACTCACTGGAAAAGGGATAAAAGGCTCTGGTTTCACCATGACACCACCAAAGCCTCCACGACCGCGTCCGCGCCCACACCACGCCATCCTATAGAATAAAAGACTACACCAAACACTATAAGAATTTCATGTAAAACCAATGTTATCAAGGTACATAGAATCCCATTACTGAGCAATGAATGCTAGATACAAGAGGTCGTCGCCTTCGTCCCTTCTCTAGGGTTTCTTTTTCGTCTTCTCTAGGGTTTCTTCTTCGTCTTCTTCGTCCCTTCTCTAGGGTTTCATTGTGTTTTATAACTTGGGGTGTAACTAGTAATAGTTGGCCTGTCAATATCATGTTTTTTTGGAAATTTTGAAAATGTTGAGGACAAATTTGGAATCAAAATTTTGTTCCCTTCCATTCCCTCATCGTCACTCCGATCTTGGGGGGAACAAAATTTTACCATTTTTCCCTTCCCTTCCCTCCATTTTTCTTCTCTTCCCTCTTCACTTAACAATCCAAACAGGAGAAAATAAGAGAAAATTACAAATTTTCTCTTCCCTTCCCTCCCCTTCCCTCAATCCAAACACAACATAAGAGAAACTCATTTATTTTTTCTTCTCTTCTCTCCATTTCTCTCAATCCAAGTCTCAAAGGGAATAAGTAACTTATGCAAAATATGTGTACATTATACATTTGATCGCATAATTAAAATGCACTTCTGGCACATTTCAGGTAAAAACGCACTTCTAACATTGTTAATGCATGGTTGATACAAAAACATGGTAACTTTTAATATTCAAAAAAAAAAGTTTGAATTCATGATTTCATAAAACGTCGATTGAGTTCTTCTTAGAACAATGATTACAAATAGTGCTAAACAATATACAATAAGGGGTGTAAAATAATGAAAATAACCTCAATAAATACCCATAATAATGAAATCATTTCACCTTGAAATTTAATCTAAAACAAATTTCATCATCTTTATCTACATTTGATGACTTGCATATCATTCTTCAATCATTAATTATCTTCTTCGGTTGTCGTCATTAAGACATCAATTAACATCACCCATCAACATATTATCCCCTAGTTGATCATGTTCATAGTCTCATTCTAGTTTTTTTTTTTTAATGTGAAGAAAAGAAAACTCAACGTTTACATGAATTTGAATTTCTTTTTATTCTTGGTGTTAATTTTAATGACTTATTTGGCTAATGAGTATTTTGATTGAAATAGATTATGATAAATAACACATCCATAACAAATTCGATGTGAATCATCATTATCTTTAAGCTTGAAGATTAATAGAAGTTGAACAAGTTTTCAACTTCTCAATAGTAACTACCTTTGTCATCATATCTGCAAGATTCCTACTTGTGTAAATCTTTTCTAAAATAAACACCCCATCTTCCAAAATTGAAAATAGTGTGAATTTTTTCTAAAATAAACACCCCCTCTTCTAGAATTGAACGTATAAAGTGATACCTGATGTCAATATGCTTCGTCCTTGAATGAAATGTCGAGTTCTTCGGTAGGTGAATTGCGCTCTGACTATCATCGTGCAACTTGCAATCATCTGGCACCTTACCCAACTCCTTCAAAAGAGATTGATGTCATATCATTTCCTTACACACTTCTATAACTGTAACATAATCTGTTTCTGTAGTCGAAAGAGTAATTATCTTTTGTAATCTTGAAACCTAACTCACCGCTACACTACTCAATGTAAAAACATAACTTATAGTGTTATTTTTATCATCTAGGTCTCTTACTATGTCAGGATTAACATACCCCTACAAACTGATCTTTGCTTTACCATAACATTAAGATAGACCTGTGGTACCCCTCAAATACCTCATAATCCACGGCACAACCTTTCAATGTTCATTGCCTATATTATTGATAAATCTACTCACAATTCTTATGTTTGTATAATGTTTAATTTGGTACAGACCATTGCATACATAAGACTACTAATTGTTGAAGCATGTAGTATTCTTGACATATATTATTACTCTTCATTTGAAGTCGTTTTTGCCTTTTTAAAAGCACAAAATGATTTGCAGAAAGAGTGCTCTTCATTAGTTTAGCATGATCCATGTTGAACTTCTTCAGTATTCTTTCTATGCATTGTGTCCGAAATAACCATAATCTTTTGTTTTTCCTATCTTTGTTGATTTGCATACCAAGGATTTGTTTTGATGCTCCCAAATCCTTTATAGAAAATTCTTCAAAAAATTGAAAAGTTATGCTTGATCTTGCAACAAGTATATCATCTACATATAAGAGAATGATGATGTAAGAGTCATCAAACTTATTGAAATAATAACAGTAATCAGCATTACACATTTTGTATACCCACTACCAGACCTAAAATTATCAAACTTGATGTATCATTGTCTAGGTGCATGTTTTAACCCATACAAACTATTATTTAGTTTACATATCAACTCTTCCTTTCCTAGTACCTATTATCCCCTTAGGTGCTTCATGTAAATATGTTTATTCAATTACCACTTCACATCTAGCTATTTTAGATATAAGTCTTCTGCTGCAATAATACTCAAAACAAATCTGATAATACACAACTTCACAACAGGAAAGAAAATTTATGTATAATCGATATTTACATTTCGTTGAAATCCCTTCACAACTAATCTGATATTGTATTTATTAGTTTCATCATGTTATTTTTTAGCTTGTAAACCCACTTATTATGCAAAGCCTTCTTATCATTGGGTAGCTAAACTAAATCCCAAGTTTGGTTTGTGGATCATGGGTCTATCTCATCATCTATTGCCTATTCCTATTTGACATTTTTTCTCAACCTGCATAATTTCATCATAATATTATGGTTCACCATTGTCAGTCAGTAGTAAATAATGTATAGAAAAAATATATCAAGCTGAAATCTTTCCTTATGTAGTTCTAATAGATCTTTTAAGTTCAATTGGAGGAACTTGAGTAAGAGGGTCTTCAATTTCTCTTGTCTATCTTCATCCACCAACCTAAACATCCCTAGATGGTGCGTCACAAACTCAACATGCCCATCATCCCTGAAATTTGTATGAACTTCTCTTATACGTATCATTTTTATTAACATGACATTTTTACTTCTAATGACTTTTCGATGTCCAGGAAGTTTTATAATATTTTATTCTAAATAGATAAATCTTGGATATCTAGGAATAAAAAAATACCTTTTGTACATGATGTATGAGTTGAAAAAAATTGAACTTTCTAACAATCAATGCAACTAAACTTGATTCCATATGATGTCCATGAAGACAACGTGAGAATCTAAAAAAACATGTTATATAAGAAATAAAAGGTTATCTATATTTGAATCGTATCAATCAAACATATCGTACATGAATCTGGTATGGAACGAAGTTCAGATTGAGGCAACGTTAAGTATTAATTACAAGATTCCATCAATCAACAATTTGAAATGATCGTTCAGATGATATTGACAAAATAATTGAAATGGTTCAGGACACATGTGATTATTTACGAGTGATCTTGAAAAGTTTCAAGAATTGTAAAAAGATGTCGAAAGCCTTTTATTTCCAAGTTAGTCAAAGTTTACTAATTTATTGACATTGGTTAAATTGTTCAGACATATTTTTAGATGATAAAGAAATACTCTTATTAATGTATCAAACTATAATACTTTGAAAGCATTGATGATGAAATGTGAGAAAAATGTGTTTATTTCAATAATTGTATACTTTATGGAAAATGATATAATTATGCAATTAAATCCCCTTGCCTGTAAAATATTAAAATGGAATGTTAATCATAATGTGACTGAAAAAATTTTGTGATATTTTTCTCATATCCTTACTTTCAAAAAGATGTTTAAGTCTGCACAAATAACAACAAAATACTTGACATGACATGATCATAAAATGACAAATGATGGTCAACTATTATTCAACAAACTTTGCATATTATAGTTAGAGTTCAGGACATAATAAAAAAATAAACTTCAATTAACCATTTCAACATATATAATAAATCTACGTAGTAAGTAATTGTCGATCCATTATAATAGTCACCTTTAACCTTTCACTATGACTACATATAAAGAGAAAATTTATAATGTTAACATTGATGATTTAGGTCCAAAAAGACAATTTTGCAATCGCATTAATATTTACACGATGCCACTTATTGATTATCTAAATTTTTTGCAGGAAACAAACATTGATACTTATGATGACTTCCCAAGACAATCATTTCTTTTGGAGTTAATTAATAGAAAAAATAACTTTTAATAAAATTGAAGATATAACTTTAAATAAAATTTTATAGTCATCACTAAAAAATTTCTAACATGAAATACTTAAGTTCTTCCTACATACAATTTAACAGGCATGCATTGTTAAATATGACTATTCACTTCTATATGTTTGTAAAAGCTATAAATTTGGTTCATACATTGGATGTGTAATCATCTTCTTTTAATGCTTAAGTTATTCATGTATGTTATACCGTATCCATTTTCACATGTATAGTGTGGACATGAGAATGTTCATATTTGAATCTCAATGCTATGTGGTTTGGAGTCGTCATCATTATTTTTTGGAAATGGGTGTGAATGGGCACCCGAATCGATTTTTTCGAAATATCATTTTTTTAGCATTGTAGTAACTCTCATTCTTGGAAAATGTATGGTTTACCTAAAATCTAGGTAAGAGGATTCGGTTAGAGAATTGGAAATCAAAATCAAATAAATCATTTTGCCAATTTTTATAAATTTGGCAAAATTATGAAAATGTCCTTCAAAAGTTCACGACCATTACACACAAAAAACTTCATAAATGATACAAACCAATATTTCCATTGAATTTCTTACGAAAAATCGATTCTAAAACATCTTGGAACATCAAAAATCGACTTGAAATGTAAAAGTTCTCTTTAGAGGCAAACGATAAATTTTCAATTAAATTTTTTTAAAATTAATAAATAAAATATTAAATAATGTAAAGTGAAACATTAATAAAATCAATTTAAAATTTTGAATAAAAAAAAATCGATCAATCAGGCTCTCAGGCAAAATTGTTGATGGTTGCCAAAATATTTATTCAATGACCCCTCCATCTGGGGGCCCAAAGAATTAAAGATATAATAAAGGAGATTCTCCAAAAAATTAAAGTCAATCAAGTAAGATTAAAGTCAATCTTAAAGTCAATCAAGTAAAAATAAAGTCAAGATCTTAAAGTCACTCTAGTAAGACTAAAGTCAAGATCTTAAAGTCACTCAAGTAAGACTAAAATCAAGATATTAAAAGTCAACTAAGTAAGAATAAAGTCAAAATCTTAAAGTCAATCAAATGAGACTAAAAGTCAAAATCCTAATAGAGTTCTAATTAAATAATAATTCTAAACAATCATAATTAAATAATAACATAATAGAATTCTAAATAATAACTCTATTTAATATAATTCTAATTAAATAATAACTCTTTTTAAGAGAATTATAATTAAACAGTCATTCTCTCTAAATGAATTATAATTAAACCTTAATTCTATTTAAAAGAGACTTAAAAAAATTATAAATAGGAGCCCCCACACCCTTATTTTCGTATCAAATAAAAAATCCTAAGAGAAATAGGTCAAAAAGTTTCCCTAGACTCCTATAAATCATAATTTTGAAGCCCCAACTCCTTACTTAACACCTATACTTCGATTTTAATTCAAAAAATGCCTAGAAGCCTTTAAAAAATACCTAAAAATTCATAAACAAATCCAAAGAATCCAGATCTAAGAAAGAGATACCTCGCCTCGGAGATCAAAATTAGGTCTGGAGACAGAACGAAGCGAGGAGTACTGTACAAGGAGTTACTCTGTCAGATCTGAGGGAACGAGAACATTATCTTCGGAAATGTATAAATTTCTTAATTTTTTATTACTTAAGTTTTTTAACAATGTAGTTTATTTGGAATTAATAGAGACCAGATTTGTCGGACGGGGTTGGTGCCTAACACTTTCCAACCCCATAACTTGATCTCTGACTCAGTATTTTTTAGTAGATTAGTCGTTTTTATCCGTTTTGAGTTTATATTCGATTCCTAAACCGTAATAACTAGGTGGCAACTCCCAAACCTCAAGGGTCAAAAGTTGATCCGTGCACCCCGCGAATCGAGGGCGCTTTCAAATTAACATAATAAGGAAAATGCATGAGATACACGAAGTGTCGTGTGTGCATATGGCAAATATGTACCTCTTTGAAAGAGGATTTGATGTTAGTGTTGACATAAGAAATATCCTATGGGAGAAGATATTCTATGGAGTCAACACACTTGTGCATGTGTTGAAAGGTTGGTTTAGGATTTTAGAGAAATTTCATGGATGGAGTCTCCTTAGATCCACAACCTTAATGCATGCATACTTAGCTAGAAAATTAGTGTTTTAGCCCCATCAAGAAAACTACACAATTCTTTATCATTGCCAATCATGTGTGGTGTGTGTGAATGATGTATATTATGATGCATGAGATAAAAATGGGTAAAGAATGGCTTCAACCTCCATTCTTTCAACCAGACCGTTTCAAGCATTCCATGCCCAAGGTTGAGGTTCAATCTACTCGGGATGAGTGAGGATTCTCTATTACATCCTAAAGACTTCTAAAAAGAAAAAAAGAGGGATAGAAGAAGAATATGCAAGTTAAAAAATAAATAAACAACTATTATACCCACCTTGTCCCTTTGGAAGTCTTGAATGAACTTGAACTTGAACTTGAGAGTTGAATGATGTAGTTGAGGGTTGAGAGAGTTGAAGGTTGAGAGATAAGAAGTGAGTCGAGATTTTGGTAGAGTTTTAGGTTGAGAGATGGAGGCTTGAGAGCATGAATTATTTATAGAAAATTAGGGTATTTATAGAGTTTTTGAATAACTTTTTGGGATAAAGTGGTCTAACCCTAAAAATAAAGAGAATGGACATAAGATTTAAGTTATTTCTTTTTTGATTTTTCATTTGTATGAGGGTAAAGATAACATTTGTGAAGAAATTTAAAAATATTATTTGATCTTTGATTTTTTGGTAAATAGTGGAGAGATAACAAAAGTACTTTTGGGAAGGTGAATAGGAGAGTGACATGTGTATAGGTGGAATGCTAGGTAAAAAGTAGAGCTTGGTTCGTTTGTAAATAACTCATAAAGCAAGGCTGAAAGTATATTTTTAAAATGAACCAATGGGAGAATAAAAATACTTTTGAGAGGGTGAGTAGGAGAATGACATGTGTAAAAGTGAAGTGGTAGGTGAAAAGTAGACCTTGATTCATTTGTAAATAACACATAAAGCAAGAGTGAAAGTATAATTTTTAAATGGACTAATGGGAGAACTCCATTTATGTACTTGAAGATTCCCACCTTTTGAGAGTATGATTGGAAGTTCTTTCAACTTTATAGATTATTACAAAGATTAAATAACCTTTTTTGTTTGACCACCCTTTTTGGGAATGGTATTCTTGGACATTCACAAGGGAGAGTTGATTATCCAATTAGATAATGTATTGAGTATTGAGGGCTTATGAGAGATCAACATGTGTCATCTTTTGAGGGATGTGAGAGAATAGGCTTGATGTTGGCTTAAAATGAATTTGGATTATGAACTTTGGACTTTGAGAGTGCGCTAAAAGATTGGATTTGAATTTGAATTAGAAGATAAGCTTTATTTTGGACATTGGTTATGGTATGGGTGATGGATTCAGATTAAGGACAAGATTGACTACGCAAACTATATGACATGATGTATGTATACATGAAAATTGATGCCACGTGGCAATGCGGTCCCGTTGAGGAACTGGTTCTCAAATTTAGATTCTCTTAACGGGTTCATGCAAATTGGGGTGTCTACATATAGTATAATATATATATTGGGGTGGGGGTATATTTGCACCAACTTCTTGAGTTAAGTTTACCCACTTGGTAAATAACCCCCCCATCTCTCGGGAATATTGAATCATTTTAGTAACTAAACCACTTCGTAAGTGCACCAACGACTATTTTGAAGTTCTTCTCTCATTTTCTCTCATATTCTTCTTATTTTTCACTCTTTAGCCTCTCTATATTGATCATACATTCATTTTTTGTTTTTTTATTTACATCTATGAAGGTTTATGTAAAGGTTTCGTGATACAATAAGCAATATTATAATAATATGAGTAGTTAAATCCATTTTAAATATGGTTCAAAAAATATTCAATATTGCCATGTCGATAGGGTCTTATCGACATGGATAAAGCTATGTTGACACTGGACTATTGATATGGCAAGAACAACGTTGACATACGCCTATGGACATAGACATAATCAAGGGAAAAAATGATTTTTGTTTATGTCGATAATAATCTATTGGCAAAAAAATATATATATATATATATATACATGAATTGAATAAAAAAAATAGATAGAAAACTTACCTCCATTGATGTAATATTCCAAAATCTTAATCTTAAAAGCCTTAGTGGGGATGAAACAATTGAAAAAAATAAAAATAAATGAAATATGTGTTGCTCATTTCATCTTCTACACATGAGCAACGAACAATAAGATTATAATTTTTTTTTTTTTAAATGCGGTCGGTGCACTTATAAAAGTCGTGGGACTCAGATGCAATTTCCATATTTAAGGTAATGAACTTACCTAAAAAAAGTAGGGTGCAAATATAGTGTTATCATCTTTTTTTTTTTTATGAAAGATCTATTTGAAATTAACTACTTGTCAAAATGACTATTCGACGAGCCTATCTTATGAAAACACAAGGCAATGAAGAATGTTGTGTCAATAATTTAATATTTTTAAATATCTTGGAAGCTTATATTACTTGTACTTTTGCACACCTATGATTGTTTCAAACCATAAATAAATTTTATGTTGATGTGTCATTGGTTTTAGAACCAAACAAGGAAGGAGTCACATCATGCTGCAATGGTGAGGTTGAACCCAACTCTATCAATTAGTGTTAAAATACCATTATTGATATTATCATCTCACGTTAAATACAAAATCCAAACTCTCGATCGTTTTCTTAATAAGGAAATAAGATTTTAGTGTTTAGAAGATTATCAAAAATACAATAATTTCTTGAAATAATTAATGAGATAATAAAAAATAGGGAAAGTTATAATAAATGATTGATTTTTTAATAATTTACCAAAAATATAATAATTTCTTGAATAAAAATAAAATTAATAATTTCATGCTTTCATATTTTTTCAAATGCCAAAAATGCCCATGCATATCTGAACAGCTCAACCTCTATAACCTCTTCATTAGGATAGAAATTAGAGTAAGACTAACCCTACTAACCTAGTAAGATTTCAAATCTTACTAAGGGTCGTTGTGTCCCCTTATGACGTCAAAAAACATGATCTGACCCCACATGGATGTAGAGAATAAAATTTTATGAACTCTATTTTTTTTTTTAAGTTATTTTTCACCGTTAAAATTTAATTTTAAATTTGGGAGTTTGATGGGAGTTTAATAGTCGTCCATTTTCAAGGCCTTAAATTAAACCCAAAAGAAATTATTTATTTTTGCCTTTTTAGAGATACAAGTTTTTCCATGAAATCTAAGAGTCACGGTGTTGGATTGGCAATTTGATCATCCATTTGAGCTCAACGACTTTTAGTAAGATTTGAAATCTCACTAAATTAGTAAAAAAAATGTTTTTCTTAATAAAATACTGGATTGTACATTTATTTATTTTTTATTTTTTGATAAATATGGGTGTTGTCCAATGTGTTAAAATAATTTTTTTATTGTTGTAATTCCTTAAAAGTTATTATATTTTTTATAATTAATTAAAATATCAAATACCTTCTGATTTCATAAATTTTTATTATAAATAATAATGAAAAAAAAAAACGAAACAAGCAAGATGAAACTTTCGAGAAAAGAAAGAAGAAGAAATTTAGATTTAGAAAAATAAATAATCTCTAAAATATCTTTTAAATTAGAGTTGTGATAATAAGACTCACCAGAGACATACTCAATCGACTCTTGATGTGAACAGGTTCGAGAATTGTAAATCTATACGTCTCAGAATACACGATTGCATTTTCTCATAAAAAATGTATCTCGAGGTAATTGTGTATATTAAGACGCACAAATCTACTGTTCCTAAACTTGTCCACGTCAAGAAGTCGATTGAGTTTGCCACCTAGCGAGTCATATTATCAAGATTCTTTAAATTATTATAAAGGCCTTTTAATAATTTAACTTACTCAAGATCATTTGACAAAAAAACCAACGACCCTAATTTTTGATCAAGGGTGAAGGTTATAATGGATCCAACGGTTTAGATGTAGGGAACGTTAAGATCACAACTTCATAACAACATATAATTTTTCCTCTTATATTTACGATCTGACATGAAATCCTCGGATTCATCGGACGGACACGAATGCGTGCCCTAGAGATATTCGTGAAGAAAGAAACCAAAATCATCCAACTCAGCAATGACGTGGAGGCCTCACAACCGTTCCTTTTTTTGCTGACTCCCTGGCTTTCCAACGAAGTACGTGTGTCCACTTCCTTTCGTCTGTCGCTGTGTTGTCCCTTCTGATATTTTATCATCCGTTGAAGAGTGGTTTTTGATTTTGCCGGTAAGTGGTTTTCTTTGCAAACTTTTCTTACTGGCGGTTTTATATTCTTGTATCAAAAGCGGTTTTCTTTGTGGTCTGAAGGTGGTATTTTTCTGTTAAGAGCGGTTTTTGATTCAGGCGGTAAGCGGTTTTTCTGTAGATCTATTTTCACTGCCGCCTTCCTGTTCCTGCATCAAAAACGGTTTTTAGTTGTCTTAAGGTGGTATTTGTCTGTTAAGAGCGGTTTTTGATTCCGGCAGTAAGCGGTTTCTCCGCATATTTTTTTTCACGGAGGACTATCTATTCCGCAAATCAAAAGCGGTTTTTGTTGTTGTCTGAAGGTTGTATTTGTTCGTTCGAGGCGGTTTTGATTGCTTGGAGGCTGTTTCGATCTGAAAGATCTGTTTTTTCTTGAGGGTTTAAGAGATCTAGTTGGTTGTATTTCGAGCTGGAGCGAGGAAATCAAGGAGGTTTCTTTTGTGGAGATTTCTGGTGTGATCTTATGGCCCCAAAAACACAGTTGGAGAAGCGTATCCTTTGTTTTTTTATCTGTATTTTTCCCTTTATTTGCAATTAGAGGTGCGAAGTCGTTATTTGTTCTTTTAGTTGGATTTGATGTATTCTATGTGTAAATCCTGGTTTACGTGATAGTCCTTCTCTCTTTGTAATTTTAGGGCTCCTTCAGCCCATATTACTGGATATGTTGATTTTTGCTAGTCTTGAAATTTTCTGTTTCATTGGATTCCGATTGATTTTATCATTTTTTTCTTAAATTTTTTATATTTCCTTTTTCTTGGAGATTGATTTTTAAATCTAGAAGCAGAGTTGTTGATTCTTTGAAAATTTAAGATAGCTTTTCTCTAGAATCCATAACAAACTTGATTTATTTATTTGTTTATAGGGTTTCTTCTGCCCTCTATGATTCAATTTTTTGATTCTTGCGGGTCTTAGTTTTTTATTTGTTTCGATGGATGCCTCTTATTTGAAACTTCGTTTAAATTATTTATCTCCTCTCTGTAGGAGAGTGATTATTGGTTCTAGAAGCAAAGTTGTTGATTTCGTATGCCATTAGTCTTATGGAGGATCTGCCTAGTCTGGGGGCACTGTGGCAATTTAACAATTTGGGAAATCTCTTATGGAGTTAATTTAGAGAAATCTCTTTATTGGTTACAATTTCTGTTATGGAGTTAAGTTTTTCATTGAGGGTAGGCTAGAATAGTTCATATTATTGCTTGTAGATTTTGCTAGTCTGCTTGTGAGATTTCTGATTCACTATCAAGTATAAAGGATCACATATTTTTTTTTTTTGTTTTTATTTTTGAAATTGTGAATTTCAATGTTTAGCTGTATTCAGAATTGAATGGGGAACAATATTATTTCAGTCTGACCCCAATTTTTGGGATTAGGTGTGAATTTCAATGTTTGAAGTGGAACCTTGACTTGTTTTATCCAGCTATAGAAGAAATGATCAAGAATCTTAAAGTTGATCCTTCTTCTGAACTCAGTGATGCCAAGCTTGTATGGCCACTTTCCTTTTAACTCCCTCTCCTTAATTTTTTTATATATTATATTGTGTACATTATTTATCTTTACTAGTGAGTGAAATATGATCTTGGGTTTGTCATGCAAGGCTCCTACAACAGAAAGAACCTTATCTGATTTGACATCGTGTATATCCTCATCCGGAGATGCAACAAGCAGTTACAAAGAAATTGACGTGGACCAGGAGTCTGTGATGGCTGAACAAGGGTTTTATTATCCAGAAAATAGCTATTATAGTTACTACTATCCAGGTCTGTTGAGATTACTTGATTTGATCTGGTGTTCGCTGTATTGTTTGCATAGTTGTGAATGTTTTTCCTTGTATCTTATGGTGGCATATACACAGGTTATGATGGTTCCCTTGGAGAATTGGACAATCTTGGATACTTTCAAAGTAGTGACGGGTTTCAGTATCCTGTAAGTTGATTAATCAGTGATTATCCTGTAACACATTAAAATAATGTAAAAATTCTCCATATATATTTTTTCAAGTGGTTATTTTTATTGATAGATAAAAGCAATTTATTAATGAAAAGAAGAAAAATGGCCTGCCTTCGAACAGAACAAACCAAAAGTAACCTATAGAATTACAAATCGATTCCTACCTAAAATGGAAATCCTAAAAAAAAAAACTTTTAAATTCAGGATTCAGGATGCAATCCCCCCAACCACGAAAATCAACCCCACGACCCTAATAATGATATCCTGCACAGAGTTCTCCGTCCCATCGAAAGATCTTGAGTTCCTTTCTCTCCAGATTCCCTAAACAACTGCAAAAGGGGTAGTAGACCGTATAATCCTTTCTCTGTGCGTCAAGGAATTGATTTTCTAACATTGAAAGAGAGACACGATGGAGTTAAGGAAACACTAAGAACCATGAAAGAAGCACAAGAAATGACTCCGAATATCTTTTGCAATAGGATAATGAATGAATAGACAAGGAGCCGTCTCTTGCTCATTTTGCAATAATAGCATAAGTTAACCGAGGGAATACCCCAAGGGATTTTGTTATGAGATGTGACCCAAGCAAAGAAAGACACCTTGGAAGGGGTTTTTGGGCCCCAAATGGACTTCTTCCGGATAGGAGATAAGAGGATAGGCAAAAGCGATTCATAATAAGATTTAACACAATTTTCCATTGCTATTTGTGGACCAAACCAATTGATCTGCCTCCCTCGAAATCGTTGGAATAAGAGAGATCGAGATTATTTGGGATGCAACTGCTTAACACTCCCAATCATTAAATTTCTTCTAAAGCCGAGGTTCCTTGAGAGCTCCCTCCCTGACCGAATCCTGATATCAGAGATTAAGCACCCCTTCCTAGAGGACAACTCATAGAGAAGGGGATGTTGGTCTTTACAAGTGATGATCCTATAAAAGACCAATATCCCCTTCTTTTAAATGGTTATTTATTTCTTCTTTGAACTAAGCAATCTCCTCAAGATCAATTAAAGTTATTATTATTTTTTATCAAGTTGTGTTCTGTGCCGACTGTTGTAGATCAGTAAATTTTTTTTTTTTGATAAGTAAAATTTTATTGAAAGAGGACAAGGAGTCCTCAAAGAAGGATACAAATAAGAATCTCTCCCTGATTACATTATCCCATCTAAATATAAAATCTTCAAAAAACAGACTCCTAAATTCCTTAAATTGCTTACACCACAAAAATAACAATCCAAAGATGTTGAAAATAAGCTCTTGCATGTTACTCTCCTTCCCATCAAATGTGCGCCTATTCCTTTCTTTCCACAAGCCCCAACATAGCAAAGGCGTTGACTTCCATAGAATCTTCAACTTGCTAGAAAAGGTTGGGGATTTCCAACTGCAGAGAAGAGAAACAAGCGAACAAGAACTTGGCCGTGATTATGGTATTAAGCAACGTTGAGTGTGTATTTGATCCAAACTTGATCTCTAATTATGCTATGTATATCGGTGTGCTACTCAATCTTTCAAGTTGCTGCTGGATACGTGTTGTGAATCGGCTTGACATGGGTGTGGATATGGGATCTGTTTTGGATTCATGTTTCTTTTTGATCTCTGATTGATATGGTTCTACTGATAAGCGTACGCATGTGTTTATTGGAAAAGATTTCAGAAAGTGTAAAAATATTAAAAAACTGGATAAAAATAATAAAAACTATTCACTAGCACATTATATATCGATAGTCTTATTCCTTTATGCTTGATAGTTGGGGATTTATTTATTTCAACACTTAGACCCATATTGATGCTTGAAGCCTGTGCCGGCACCTTGGTTTGTAGTGACTTTGGCACATTGATATATTATTCACTAGCACATTACATATCAATAGTCTTATTCCTTTATGCTTGATAGTTGGGGATTAATTTATTTCAACACTTAGACCCATATTTCTGCTTGAAGCCTGTGCCGGCACCTTGGTATGTAGTGACTTTGGCACATTGATATATTATTTGAGGCATCTTGTTGTTTCTAGGATTTGTTTGAACTCACACGTTAGCTTGATTAACCCCAAATTTATTTTATATTGGTTGAATTGTTTAAGCCTCATGGGAAGTGTATAATGGATGCTGGTGGATACGTGATCTTCTTTGTTGGAGTTTAAGATTTCTTGCCTTGCCTAGGCAGTTTTTCTCTGACATGATGTTTTGGTCTGATGTGATATTTACTTATTTTTTGTAACTTGTGGTTGAGTAGCAAACAAAAATAAATATTCCACTTACTCTTCCCTTTCTTTTTTTTCCCAGGTAATTCAAGGGGATAATGGGTCTCTTATGTATTATATGCCAAGTTTTCAACATGGTTATATTCCTTACGACCCATACTCAGCTGGCACTACAATTGGCATTGATGGGCAACAACCATATCTTCTGAGCCCCATATCTCCACAACCCATTGCTTCCTCTGGGTATTTCCCAACTCTGATCCCTTATGGATCAGAGTTAATTCCATCGTACTTGTGGGACCCATCTCTCCTAGTTGGGGAGGATGGGATGCATGGAACTGGCTATGGTGGAGTTCCGATTGTCCCAGGTTCCCCACTTAGTTTTCCATTCGCAAGTCACACCATTGCTCCTTCAAAATCAACACCATCCAAGTCTACTGTCCTAGAAATGAAAGGATCTTTGCCAGCATTGGATGTCTCATCGCCAGTGAATAAGGTACATTTGTAGTTTATATTTCATCACCTTACGGTTTCCTTATGATTCTCTGATTTGATCGTTTTAATGATATATTTACTGATATGTTGGTCTCACAACTTGACTCTGATATTCAGGGAGCTGCTGTTCTTTCCAAGAGTTACTTTCCTATTACCAAGTTCCATGCTCTAACCAGGGGAAAGGTGGCTTGCTCTATCCAAACAACCCTGTTAATTTCAAAGCAAATGGACGGGGATGTGGTGGCACTGAAAAGCTTAAAACTAGAAGCAAGGGTAATGGAATTAATGAGTTTGACTTGTTAAACGAACAGAACCGTGGCCCTAGAACGAACAGTGCCAAAGGTTCTTTTACATCAGTAGCTGATCCGGTTGAATCTATAGCATCTGAGGGAATGGACAACAGTGACTTCTCAACCACTGTAATCAGGAGGGATCAGTACAATATTCCTGATTTTACAACCAAATATGATCATGCATTGTTCTTTGTTATTAAATCGTACAGTGAAGATGACATTCATAAGAGTATCAAGTATAGTGTTTGGGCAAGTACTCCAAATGGAAATAAACGGCTTGATAGTGCATATCAAGATGCACAGGAGAAAATGGGCCAGAAGGGCAGCAAGTGTCCAGTGTTCCTTTTCTTCTCGGTACGCATTAGAAATAGGAATTTGTTTGGATGTTGTAGCAGCTTATGGCTTTACAAGGTTTCTTTCTCTCATAGTTGAATGAGTAATTTGGTGTTCTTCCTGTTCTCTCTTTTTTTAGGTTAATGCCAGTGGTCAGTTCTGTGGAGTAGCTGAGATGATTGGTCGAGTGGATTTCAACAAGAACATGGACTTTTGGCAACAGGACAAGTGGAATGGATTTTTCCCGGTCAAGTGGCACATCGTAAAAGATGTTCCAAATCCACATTTTCGGCATGTCGTACTTGAAAACAATGACAACAAGCCTGTAACCAACAGCAGAGATACACAGGAGGTGTGTAATGACTCTGGACTACTTCTACTACAATTAATACATCCGGAAGTCTACTATCGTTTTTATTTATTTATTTATAACAGTTGACAATGTATCATCTCAGGTGAGATTTGCTCAAGGCATTGAAATGTTGAGTATTTTTAAGAGCTACTCATTGAAAACATCAATATTGGATGACTTTGCTTTCTATGAAAGCCGCCAGAAGGCAATGCAAGACAGGAGGACCAGGCCACCCACACCATTTTTGAGTCTACCACAGGTTTGCCCCACTTTTCTTCTTGAGTTATTTTCACATGAAAGATATGTGAAATGGTATTATATATTTGTCCAGTAAGCTTGAGATCAAACTACACATGCTAAGAGATTGTAACTGTGCTTGTGAAAAATAAAGTGCTCTCACTGTTTGCTTTCTGTATTCTAACAAATTTGGTCACCAATCTGGGTTGGTCCAAATGACATGGCCCTGACCATCTAATGAGAATTGAGTTTCACTTTTTCCCTTGGCTTTTGAATGGATCCATTGAATTGTTTAAAAGTCAAATGTTTTTAGCTGTACCCGATCCAAGGGGTTGACGTTACATACATGAAAAAAAAAAAGACAATGTTTTATTCAAATTTGTGGTTTTGAGGTATATTCTACCATGGTTCAAAATTCGTGCCATGTTGGTATGTTTCAATGGAACATGCTAGTTTCAACTGAGACCGGAACGAAATTGAATGGTTCGGATTGTCTTGGAAGGTTTTGGAATACCTCAGAATGTTTCGGTCGGGACTGTTTTGATTATTTTCCTATCGAAACAGTGCCTCAGAACGAGGTTCATTAGACTTCATCTACCTGTTGACCTAACACATGTCTAATACTTATTATCATGATTGGTAAACATGTGGTCACACGTATGTAATCCACATCGTGATCAAAGAGGTCTATCTATTCTTCATGAATAGGGAATGCTTTTCCTTATGATAGCATTAGTATAAGTGGTTAAAACAGCGCCTAGGCCACACTTTGGTTGCCTAGGAGGCATTCAATTTAAGTGGGGTTTGAAAAAGTGAGGTTAAAATGGTAATTTCAATCCATTTGAAACACAAGGGGTGTATCAAATATTCCCCAAAACCCTTGTTTGTGTGTTTGTTTGTTTTTGTTTTCTTGTTTTTTGGGGGTGGGGGTTGGTATGTCAAAAAGTAGGGCATTTGAGAGAGGGACATTAAACCGTTTGAATGATGGTTATATGATTTTTATTTTTCTTACACATTTTTTTTAAAACTTACTGGCTGCTTGATAGTTGGTTTATAATATTTGTTTGCTTGGTTTTCCCCTATTACCTTTACTACATATTAAAATTGAAACATTAATCCTTTTATTTTTGCCACTTAAGGCCCCCTAGACCCCTCTGCCTAGGCCCCAGGGGGTCCACCAGCTAGTTCTTTCAACAATCTTGATTAATATATTAGTTAAGTGATAAAACACTTTTGCTTGAAATATATTTTTCAGCAAATCAAATGAGGACAGTGGTTTAAGCATTTCATGCAGTGTTAAGAAATAAGGTTTTCAGATTAGATTGAATTGTAGATCATGTTTCATCCGAAGTCAAATGCTTTGAAGTTCCTGAGCATTGTATTTGTACTCCTTTATGTATTAAACTTTTTAGCAGCACTGAAATTGGCATTGATCTGTTTCCCCAGCAGAAATCGGATGATGTTGTGGTGCAAGTGGCAACTGATCTTCAGTCCATTGATTTGGGTGCTTCCAAGAACAATAATGAACTTCTGATGCTGGAGAATGCAATAGAATGAAGCTGATGCTTGGACCGAACAAAGCATACCGCCAGGGAGCAGCGCGGGGATGTTATAAGAACAGGTCCATCGGCTGGTTATATACCTGTGCTGCCAGAATGGAAAGAATGAAAAAGTTAAAAAAAAAAAATGACAAGACTTTTGTTCGTTGGCTGGGATGTTGCAATGAAGATTGAATCTATTGAAAGAAAGTTAATGGCCTGGATCCCCATGGATGTGGCAGAGGGCGGTGGTGGCAGTGGAGACGATGAGGGATCCATCAATGCCGTGCTTTGTTTGTTTTTTTCTTTTTGTTTTACCATCTTATTTTGCATTTGGGGTGTTGTGTGTGTGTGTGTGTGTGTGTGTGCGGGGTTGGTGTCTTTGTGGGTTTTGTGTGGGTGTGTGCTGCAGCAGCACAAAGGGGGAAGGGCAGTGAGTTTTCTGAGGTTGTTGGGTTGTCTTTGTGCAAGTTGTTGGTCCAAAGCTTTTCTCAACTTGAGAAGATGGGGTGAGGGCCAAGCTTTCCATGTTTAGTGTTTTGCTTTGGAGGGAGAAGAAAAGTTACTGGGAATAAAAGGATGGGGATTCAAGCCTTCAGATTGTACAGTTTTTCTATAAACTTCTATTACTGCACCAAATTTTACTAATCATACACTATTACTGTATATTGCCCTCAACTGCGGATGTATACATACAGCTAATGGACCCAGTCCTAGGTGTACTTCCCAGCACTGAACGAAGTCTTCCTTTTTTTCTTCCCCGCCCTAATGCGTTAATCTTTTGTCATTTGAATTGCTTTTTCTCATAAATCTTCTCTTTCATGTTTTTCTTCCATTTTATCTATAGATATGGATGGGTCTGAATTTTTTTTTTTTTTTTTTGGAGAGAGATGTACCTGGCAGACCCAACTGTTACATTTTTATTACATAAAACTCCTCACAATTAAGGGAACTATGAAGTTAGTTACCCACACTTAACCTTATTTTATCAAGTTTTTACCCACCAAACCTAGTGGGGATCCACGCCATTAAAGTCAATTTGATGCAATTAGTGTGGGGTGGCGTTCGGAGGCCCTAAAGAGAGTCAAACATTGTGGCAAACATTTTTTCAATAAATGGGTTAGAAATTTCAGAATGGGCTGATTTTTTGTGAGGGTCACTCCAAAAATTTTAACCTCATGAAAAATGATTTATAAAAATCTGTCGGTCCATGATTCTTTAACTCGTAAATTAGGATTAGAATCTTTAACTCGTAAATTAGGATTAGAAGTTGTGGAATGAGTTGATTTTTGTTGAGGATGATCTTCTCACTATAGAGATCATCCTCACAAAATATCAGTCTATTATGAAATTTGTAACCTTTATTTTGAAAAATGAACGGCACAATATTTGATTCTCTTTAGGGCCTCTTAAACGTTTTTCATTAGTTTGTTATTTAACATACCTGGGAGTGATTCCTAGTCACATTAATTTGTGTTATCCAAAAAACCATCATATGATGCCACAGGTCATAAAGGACAAATTTTTGAAAAAAAAAAAAAAAAAAAAAAGAAAATTTCTCAACAAGAGCTCGGGTAACTTTTCAACACCTGCCATCAAGCTCATAGGACTTGTTTTTAATTGTTTTCTTTTTTGAATCTAAGTTTTTCCCCGAAATCCAGAAGGACTACGGTGGTGATTCCCAATTGGACAATCCATGTGGGCCCAACAACTCGTAGTAAGATTTGTAATCTAACTAAATTATGATCCTTTATAAGATACATGGTCCAAGATGACGAACGATTTGATTCATTTTGATGAAGTCGATGGTGATACAAATTTCAATACACTCATTGAGTGGAGCTTCTTCTCTAATTACCAGCGACACTGGCTTGATCATGGACAAATTGGCCTTATTGGGTGTGTAGACCCAATACTTAATTGAGTAATTTATTAAAATAAAGTACTATACATCTTATTTTCGAAAATGACAAGTTATCGTTTTCGAAAATATTTTATTTTATCAAAATATTATGAACAATAAATTTTCAGAATTTTATTATTGAAAATATCCTTTAAAAAAAAAGTTCACTGTCAATTGGATTCTTTTGACATTGTACAAAAATAAATTTTGATCTCATGTCAAAAAGATCCTGTTGACATTGAGTTTTTATTTTTATTTTAAAGTTGTTATTTGTGAATGGGATCCTTTTGACATTATACAAAATAAATTCTAATCCCATGTCAAAATGATCCTGTGGACATTGAGTAATTAAAAAAAAAAAAAAAAAAAAAAAAACCTTTAACATGAGATCTCAATGTCAACACTATTGAGGTCAAATTGGAACCAAATCAACATAGGTCGGTTCCACAAATTCCATTGGAACCAAACCAACTCAAACCAAACTAAAGTCGGCTTGGTTCGGTTCAGTTCTACGGCTTGTCAATATTCTATAAATTGTAAGTAATATTTTTTAATGTGAAAACAAACATATAATAAATATAAAATTTCATACAATAAATCACAAATCTATCCATAAAAAATTATTCATTTATTCATAAAAGATCACTAATCTGTGTCCTTACTCCTAAATAGCTCATAATAATTACTATATACATATGTATTTATTTATTTCATAGGGAGTCAGTTCTCGTTTTGGTTCGGTTCTATACAAGCTTGATCCGAGAACCGAACCAAAGTGGTTTTTCATTTTCGTAACCCGGAACCGAATCATAACTTGTTCCAAACCGAACCAAACAACCCCAAAGCTATCAGTTTGAACCGTACCAAGTTACACCCCTAGTCAACATGATCTTTTTGACATGAGAACATGATTTATTTTTGTATGTTATCAAAAGGATTCAATTGACATTGATTTTTTTTTTTTAAAAAAAATATTCAATGTCAACAAGATTCCTTTGACATGGGATCATAATTTGTTTTATACAATGTCAAAAGGATCTTATTGACATTGATTTTTTATTATTATTATAAAAAATGTATTTTTGGTACTAAAATTCTGAAAATTATTATTTGTACCGTTTTGATAAAATAAAATATTTTTGAAAATGATAACTTACCGTTTTCGGAAGTAAGTTAAAAAATACTCCTGTTGGGAATTATTCAATATTTGGTGTATGTTTTGGTAAATTTGTCTATTTAGTATCCTATCATTTAGACTGTTAGTCTTATTTGTGAAAATCAAAGCACATTCCATAAGATATATATATTTTTTAAATTTCTCCAAATTTATCCAAATTAATAGAATTGATCTCTCACCAAATAATTACTGAATTCGAACTTACTTAGAATGAAGTTAAGGGGTATGTCATCGGTTTGAAAAAGAGTCTAGTTACTTGCACCCACCATTTAGTCTATTCATATCTACTTACTCTTTGCACCTCCCTAGAATCCTTCCAGTCTCAACACAACTACAGTTTTTTTCCAGTTACTCTTTGCACCCACGATTCCAATTGAATTTCATTCAGTCTTTTTTCTCATGTACATCGATGATGGTTTCAAGTAAGATTTCATGTTGCACTAAGTCGTACCCATAAAACTTGCAAAGTAGGTTAGGAATGAATACGAAAACCTAAACTCCTAGTCTAGGGATTTGGACATCTCGCAAAAAAAAAAAAAAAATCAAATGAAGTTTTGTTCAATAATTCAGTGTAGAAATCGCCAAAAGAGATTCCATAGGATTCTATCGAACCTACCTAAAAGAACTTGATAGGTTCCTATAGATGTCCCAATTAGTTGGTTCCTATCATGTCTTTTCAGGTAGTTTTGATGAGATGCTTCCGACTCGCAATGAAAATTTTTGGTAACTTTCTATCAAACAAAAGGTTAACCTTTTTCTAAGTGGGTGTGAAGAACTTTTTGTTAGGGTCAATTTATTTATTTACCCTTTTTTTTTTTTTTTTTAACTTTGTCGATAATTGTGCACTAGTTTTTAAGAAAAAAGAAAAAAAAAAAAGAAATTTGAGAAAATTTCAGATTTTGAAATTGAATGTAATAGAAAATGCTTAACTTAAATTTAGAGGTTGAGGCATGCATGAATGCACTGTCCTAAAGTAAATTTTGCCCATGCTATGATACCACAGTTCTGTAGGTACCTGTTCTCTAAGATACAACAACCCACACTTTATAGGGGTACTCTAATTGGAACGTTATAACGAACTTGATTAATTGAATGTTTTCTTAATGTAGTAATATTATAATATAATGACAATTAAATAGAGAATGAAAGATAGAATTCAAAGTAAGAGTTGAATGTGTAAAACAGAGTATTGCTTGTGTCTCTCTATTGCATTGGTTTAGAACAAATACGAACATGGACGGCTGTAGGAAACCAATGAAGAGACATAACGCCACAAAACACAAATGGTGTATACAAGTAGAACGCCCCACAAAAAATAGAGGCATATCAAATATTATCCAAAATATAAAAGGGTATGTCTAAATCACCTTATAATTCATATGAGATAACTTAAATAAAATAACAAAGAGAGCTTCTATTGACACAACAACCTTTTATTGAGAGCACTCCAAGATGTATGTGAATTCCTTCATGGGTGAATCTCCATTTCGTGTACTGAATATGATAAAATTTTGAGTTGGATACATTGTTCATTTTAATTTTCAAAACATGCATTCGTCATTTTTTTAAGTTGTCACTTTTAATATTGACGAATTTGTAAGTATAATAGTGAACTCATTGATTATAAAAATGGTACATTTACTCGAAATGCATGTTTTGAAAATTAAAATGTTAAAATGAACAGTGTACGGAAATCGAAATTTAGACATAAGTTATGCATGTTTTGAAAAAAAATCCCTTCCTCCACAATATCATGTGAACTGGTGTGCTCTTAGTAAAATCTGGTGTGGCAATAGAATCTATTATAATCAATTATATGCTTAAAGACCCAACACCCAACCCAAGAAGAAGAGGCGCCAATCAGAGTGAAATCATATATCACTCAATGGCTCTGCAACTGCTTCAACTGCCAGTTGCTTCCTCATCTTCCTCTTCACCTTCTCCAATAGAAACCCTAAGCCCCATCTTCCGCCACCACTCTTCCATCTGCTACAGACCCACCACCAACACTACCTCCCTTTCTCTCCGCCATCGCCATCACCAAAAGAGGATTGGAAGGCTTATCGTCTTTGTTGGGAAGGAAGAAACAGAATTGCGTGTCTCCACCACTGAGGAAGAGAAACAAGAAGATGACCCAAATTCTCAAGACCTCGAATCTGTCCGCCAAATCCAAAGGGTCTCTCCCACTTCTTTTTCTTCTTCAATTTCTCCACAAAATTATAATAATGATAAAAATCTTATCTGAAAAATTCTTTAATTCTTTAATTTTTTTATTTTACCTTCCTGATTTTTTAGGTCCTGGAGCTTCTGAGGAAAAACAGAGATATGCTCTTTAGTGAAGTGAGTCTTTTTTCCTACAATTAATCCTCTTTGCTTGGATTGTGTATGTTTTCCCATTCTTAATCTATATATATCGCCGAAGATAATTTCATTCTGGTGAAAAATTTCATCTTTTTCCCCCTTTCCTTCATATAAAACAATGAATTCATTTGCTTCATTAATTTTTTTTTAAATTGTAGGTTAAGTTAACCATCATGATTGAGGATCCAAGAGAAGTTGAGCGAAGGAGATTGCTCGGCATTGAAGATTCCAACTCTCCAACAAGGGAAGATTTAGCTGCTGCTTTGGAAGATGTATGTGCATTTTTTTTTATCACTTATATGTCTTTCTTCATTTCTAATTTATATGTTTATGGAGAAACTGTGGTTTGAGTCCTTATCTGAATTGAATGGTACTTTACGCAGAAACTTTGAAGTGGGTTTTATTTCTGCTTATGCCAAGAAAACTGAGAGGAAATGTAACAAATGTTATGATTTTTCTTTACAAGCTAAGTGGGTGTTTGGAATTGTATTTGAAAAGCATTTAGAGAGGAAAAAAATTTACTTTATCTTTGGAAGTTGTTAAAATCTTGGGTTATTATACCTATTAAAAAAACCAAAAAAGAAAGAAAGCAAGTGTGTTAGTCTGTTAGGGCTGTGTAAAATCAGAAAATAATCGAAAAAAATGAGCTAAAGTTAGGGCTGTGTAATTGTTCATACTAAAAAGGTTATAATCATGAGTCCAAGTTAAAATTCATCAATCGGTCAAAAGCATCAAAATTCAGTGCCTTCTTCAGTATATGATGCTTCATCAATTAAATGGTCACCATAATCTTTATCAAGGTCTTCTCCTCTTTCTAGTGGATCAAGTTCATCTTTCATTTTTTCCTATTTAGGCCCTGCTTGGTACACTACATATCTGCTGAAAGATTTACTATTGCTTGGTAACCAGTGGGAAATCACTTGCATTTTGTTGTTGTTGTGTTTAGTTGATATTTGCAACACAATTTTTTTTTTGTTACTTTGAAACATTTTAACTTATTCAACCTCATAAAAATTATTCAAATTACTACTATACCCTTAGTACCTGCTATATTAAGGTAATATGAAGTTACAAAAATACCCCTATCAAAAAGTATAGTAACCTACATAATAGAATTACAAAAATATCCATGATCGAAGAAACTATTCAAATTACAAAAATACCTTTAGTGCTTGTTACAATAGCATGCATATGAATTTATTGAAAAAGTCACGAAGTTCATAAAAGCCGTGACTTATTGAAAAAGCCACAATTTAATTGCAACTTTCAGTAAGTCCTCAGTGACTATGCAATCCACCGCCTAATCTCCGCTTAGTTCTTTTAACAACCTGGATCATCATCATTAGTTAGACACATGGAGAAGATGAAAATACATGATGCAAATGCAATATTGCATTACAATGGCCCAAATTTTTTCCATCAGTAAGTAGTATAGGTTCTGTGATCTTAGAGCTTTGCCTTTGTGGGTCCTTGGTTTGTTCCTGAGCCTTTTTTTTACTTCTGTTTAGGTAATAAAATATCTTCTTCATAACAAAGAAAAAAATTCTTTTCTTTCAGAATATAAGATTGCCTTGTTCTTTTATGCAGCAAGTTTTTTTTTTTGTTGAACTTTTTTCAGTAAGTTTATTGGCTGCAAACTTTTCCAGAAAGTTTCCAACGCTGTTTGGAATTTTTTAATTTTTTTTGGGTCTTTTAAGATATTTTCATAACTTTTTTTGGGGTTCTTTAATTTTAATTGCAATTATTCTTTGTGGATACTCTTTTAAAAGTCAAAGTAGGATTAAAAGTTGGAAGTAATATCCTTTGAGGTTCTTATCGCGAGAATGTTTGTAGATGGGGGAGCTTGATTTCTTTCAGATCTTTATATCACTGCCTTCCGTTATAGTAAGCAATAGAGAATGTGAGTTTCACATTCTTAATTCCACTCTCTCTGACGTTAGTTCCATTTAGATAGGGATATGAGAATTGGGAATTGAAAGGGCATGAGATCATAACTAACCTATTGTTTAACTTAAAGGTTTCCTTTCTTTCATAACTGCAGTCTAAGGTCTATTTTTCTACACCTCATTGCGAAAATAAAAATACTTACAACATTCATATTATATATCCATAAACATGTATGTGAAATCAAATATATTGTCGGCCTGCATCTTATGAGATTCAATTAGTTACTTATGGTTCGATTGCTCAAACCCTTGTAGGTAAATGAAGGAAGAATTCCTGAAAACCGTACTGCTCTTCGGATTCTTGCTGAAGAAATGATTAATTGGCCAGACCTTGAGGTATTGTTGTTAATTTGTCTGCACCCTTTTTAAATTAAAATATACCATTAATTGTTCTGAAGGTTATAATTATGGTAAGTAGTTTTTCTCTTGTCTAAGTAGTTTATTAATTAATATACAATTCCTCATGACTGCTTTAAATGATGTAAAAGGTTCCCCCTTCCAAGATCGAGAAAAGAATGTTAATTGTTCTTGAACAACTAAGACATATTTATTATATAATACCATGTTAACTTCTCATTTTTAAAATTCAGGAGTCTCTGGAGCAAAAAAGAATGTACTTCAATTAATTTATGCGATGACACTCAAAAACTTCTGGTTTTTTACTCAAAAAGATTATTTTATTTTATTTTTTCTTGGTGACGGGTCATATAGGACTTGATGACACTTACAATCTTGTGGTTTGTCTTTTTCATTTTCTCTATGGCTGGGGTTTGATAGGACCTTCTATTCATAACACATAAAAATCACCAAGAATATTTCCTTTTGTGGGTCACTCAATGACTTGTCGTGGCTAAACTTGTTTTGGAATATAAGAAAAGGAAAATATAAAATTCATCTATTTGTTTATGGGAGCTTTCTTGGCAAGAAAATGTTGGATCAGCAGTCCAAACCTATAATATATTTGCAGTGAAGTCTATGACTATGATGAAAGCTACTAGCGTTAAGCCTTGTGCCTACACTTTTCCTTTAGATCAGATTGTCCTATTTATTTTAGGCCTTTTTAGTTTTCCTGAAGATTTTTCCATAGGTGATCTCATGAACCCACTTTCACGCTTACCACTAACCCACTCGCTTGCCTAGCAAAAAAAACAAAAAACAAATGTCTGTTACGACACCGCCTTCTCCCTAGCAAAGTTAAAGTCTACTTCAATGCTTTGTATACTCATGAAATGTGGCATTAGATGCAATAATGTGCATGGACAGTTGATTGTCACCAAACACTCATAGGTGTGAAGGTTTTAAAACCCAATTCTTCCATGATTCTCCTCAACCAGATTAATCCACATGCCTTATGTTCTGCAACTCTATACTCAGCTTTAGCATTAGACCTAGCGACAACGGTTTGCTTCTTCGTTTTCCATGTAACTAGATTTTCACCAACCTTGGTGCAATAACTTATTGTAGATTGCCCATCTTTTTTGGACTCAACCCTATTTGCATTGTAATAGCCTACACTCTCTAAATTTCCATTCTTAGAAAATTGGATCCCCATTTCCAGGGGATGAATTTTTGGGTTTCAGAGGATCCGATCCACCGAGTAAAGATGAGTTTCTTAGGCTCATGTATAATCTGCACAACAGCTACAAACGTCAACATGTGATATTAGGTTGAATCACTGTGAGATATTTTAATTTTCCACCCAATCTTATATACATCTCTAGATGCTTAAATCAGCCTTGAAATTTACTTCCATAAGGGATGATTTGTCAAACCATGCTCTAGAAGTTTGTTTTAGGCCATAACCTTATTCCCGAGTTTTTACACACTCCTTTCCTCTTCATCCTCCTCCTCATCAAAGTCTTGTCCCAAAGATTTGAGGTTGGCTACACATTCCCCCCCCCCCCCCCCCTCGCATATAATTCAGGGGTAGTTTCCTTGTGAACGACTTCTTGAAGATCCCCATTGAGAAAGGCATTCTTATTGGAAGCTATGGACAAAAGAAGTTGCGTGGATTTCATCTTAGCAATGTTTTGACGAGTTTGAATTAGGATCCCTAATTAAGGTCTATATAAAGGATAGAAGTCCCACCTCTTGTCATAGCATAGTAGCCCCATCAGTTGTGCTTTGGAGAGGGAGGTGAAGGCGTCACACTCCAGCATGCATCTCAAGATCACACAATAGAGGATCAGCCTCACAACCTACTCCAAACTATGAGGATTTTAGTGATTAAATGATTAAAGATATGCTTATTTTGATTAAAGAATTATTGAGAGCATTGATCCCATCATGCAACATTGATTTAGATTGGTTTTGTTGTAAGCACACTTTAGAGAAATTATTTCAATACTTGTATCAAAGCTGCTGCTGCTGCTTTTTTTTTTTTTTTTGAGTAAGTTAACTGGATACTTCAAAATTGGTTTCCCCCATCCTTATCAAATTGAGCGTAAATGCAGAATCTGTTCCATTTTAAGACAATCTCTTTGTTGTATAATGTTCTTTTTTCCCCTAGGTTTTAAACTAAAATTCAGAGAATGGTTGATTTATACAAAAACAAAAATAGAAGTAAGTGCCAAAGTTCGTGAATAAATCTTTGGTGTTGGTATAGATTCTACATTTTAGTTACTGAAATGTGATGACAGATATATATTATTTGTCTATTTTTCTTCGGAAATTTACCTAATTTATGTGCTCTAATTCTCCCTGTTTGAATTGTAACTATGCTGTACCATTTTGGGTTTTCCACATGCCATATAGCTAAAAAATTATGCCTGGATCCCATGTTTGCCAAACTCTATAAGATGTTTCGATTGAAATGTGTCGGCAGGCAGTCTGAGTTCTGAAACTGATAGCAAGCCCGTAGATGTGCATTGTCTAATTCATTAATTAATGTTGCATGTGCAAAATAGGTTGAAGCTCCAAAGAAGAAACCTAGAAAATCTCTATATGCAAAAGCCACAGACACCGGTGTTGATCCTCAAGTGGCTGCTAAGAGACTCAACATTGACTGGGATTCTGCTGCTCAAATTGAGGATGATGACAGTGACGAAACAGAAGTCCCTTCAGTTGTGGTTCGTTCTCTTGGTTCCTCTTAACATCCTTATCCACCAATTTTTTCAAATATGGGACCAATGTTAAATTGCTGTCATAAACAAATTGGATGATATCTTAAACAATAGGCACAGTAGTACTGCTGCACCATGACTATAGTTCACATTTTAATAAAAAATCCTTACTTTTTAAAAAGAAAACGTATTTTTAATTGTTTTAATCGTCAGAGGTACAAGACATGTTTTAAACCCATTTGTTTTTTCAAAAACAAAATGCTGCTTTTTGTTACAATGGGTGCCACAGTACTGAGTGGTTCTTCTCCCAAAACCGACCCTTCTAAACAGAAAACTCTTTTCTTTTGCATTTGGTAATATTTTATTTATTTGGGTATGAGATTAAAAGTGCTAATTCTCTTGCACAGGGATATGGAGCACTGTACTTAGTAACCGCTTTTCCAGTCATCATCGGAATCTCTGTTGTGTTGATCCTATTCTATAATTCTCTCCAGTAAGAATTTTGTTTCTGTATTTATGTACAATCTTAATGTATCAAGTCTAATAGATTGAGCGGTGTGCGAGTCTCTTTCTGCTTGTGTTTGTATATTACAAAGCTAAATCAAGTTGTCAGTTCTGAGGAGTTCGCAGACGTTGAAAAGGTTAAAAATGAATCATCCTCTGTTACCACCAAATCATTTTGACAGATATAAGAGAAAGGAATACTAGCATCCGTGTTGCAACAAGACATAATTTACAGCATCGGTGGTTGGTATTTTACTTGCACATATATACATTTATACTCACCAGCATACCTGCCTAAACACATGTATAATGAACTGACAGATGGAAGGACAGTGTGCACGTGTGATCATGGCTCACGGTCTCCATTATATTTCTCTCTGCTTGATGATAGTTTCAATTTGGTCTGGGATCACATTTGAGATTGGATTTTTTTATGCTAATAGAAGTAAACAGCCACCTAATGAAAACACAATTTTTGTTTCATAAAATGTCGAAGAAGTGTCAACAATTCACAGCTGTGTTGTCCTTTTATTTCTTTTTGAAGCAGAAGAGAAGACCATGGATATCACTTATACCATCTCGGTTCTGGTGTCAGCAGCATGTTGTCCCACCTTCAAACGTGCAAAAGGAAAATAATTTAATGTTTCAATATCAGTGGTTTCATGATTCCGGGGTTCTACCAACACATGGTGTTAAGGAGAGACAGTGATCCATGATGGACAATAGGAAACAGGTATGGGTTGAGTTCGATATCATTGAAAAAATGTGGAAATCTCATCACCTCCTTCAAGATTTTCTCTAGCATACCAACCCTCCTGGGCACTTTCTCCTTCTGCAACACAAACAAGTTGCGTAGAACCAAAATGAAGTCGTGTGGTGGGGGTGAGAGCATGCACAACGATTGATGGATCGATCTCTGGTCTTGTAAAAATTACTGTGAATAAAGGGTGATAAAGCGGTTATTAGACAGCAAGGAATCTCTCCTTAACAATGAGCGCTTTACATGTGAAGTATCATGTTTGTTTTAACCAGGATTTGTCAAGGGAAAGCCATTCAGAGCTAGAAAGGAGGAAGTATGTGGTCTCAAGGATTGATTTTGCATTTTCACAGAAAAGAGAAGTTTTTTTTTTCTGGAGACCACAGTTTTCCTGGCAAGGTGGGAAAGTATTTGCCAAACCAATCCCCAAAGCAACTGAAAATAAATTAAATCTGGAAATCAATTTCCTCAAGAATCATTTTATTGGGAGAACCTTTTCTCCCCAACAATAAATGATGTGAAGAAAAGGAATCCATGCACTTCTATTTTGGTATGTGCCTAGAATTATGAATGCTTCGATCGAAATCGTCTGACTTTTTCTTCTAACCCAAATATTGCATGGAAATGAGATTTTAAATTTTGCCTAAAGTTGGCTTGTCTAAACTGTGCCAACTATCGAGCTTGGACCCATAATTTGGCTGACATGTCTTGTAATAAAATTGCGGACTTTCATTACTACCAAAGGGGATATTTCGAACTAGAGGTGAATTATTCTTGCTCTCCCCCATTTACAGAGCATTCCAAGCCAGCAACAATTTGAAGAACCACTTTTCCACGTGAAACAACTGTAGTTTCTACTTAATCTCCTTAAGGTAGAATCTTAAGGACATAACCCACTGAAGAAAGACTTTTTAATCTGTATAGGTAACCATCATGTAAAATTTTTCATTATATGACCACATATTTTGGATTTCTAAAAACTTGATGATTTGAATTCTAATCTCAATAAAATTTTAAATAGAAGTTTGAAACAAATAAAAGTGAGATTCACCATTGTGTTTTACTATATATTAGAGTTTAGATACAAACATCATTTTTGGGGAATTATTAAAAAAGAAAGTAAAAGAGGAAAGATAGTAAAATTGGAGAGATATCATTGAAAAAGGAGAGAAGGATGGGAAGAAATACATCAAAATTGAATGGGGTGAAGAAAAAAGACAATAAAGTGGAGTAAGATAGTGTGAACCCCACTCCAATGTACGCTGTCCATTAAGCAAGATTTGACGGCATCCGACGATGTTGTAAAAAAGGTCAAAAAAATGGATGGCATCCTGTAGAAAATATTGTAACATCAAAGAAAATTATATCTCAAGATGATGTCGAGAACTTCTTGAAGCAAATGTTCCTTCACTCTAACCTGCTAAGTGCTATCACTTTCTTTCAAGATTCCCAACAACTAATAAAATGAGTAAAAGACCACAAAATCCTCTTTTTATGTCTAAGATAATTTGATTTTCAACTTTTTATTAAAACCATAACTAAATTTGGCAAATAAAAAGAAACATAAAAGAGAAAGAAAAAGATTATTTATTTATTTATTTATTTTTTATATTTATGAATATAGTTTAATTGTAAATGGTAGTAATGTAGCATCTTATTCTTCTTCTGGCGTTAATTCTATTTTTAATTGATTATTATCTATATCGTCCATGCCTCCTTTTATGCAAAGTATTTCGTTATCATTACTTGGACTATGATTCATTGGAAAATTGGAATCAAAACACTTAAAAATTCTTGGATTGCTAGAAGGGGTACAACATATAATATCGTGCGTTATTTGTAATGGCATGTGATCCACTAATCATTCACGTGTCTACCACTAATCATTTGTTTGTGTATAGTTACTTCCTAATCAACGTTTAGTATATGTGGAAGAGTTCTCTCTACATCGTATGATTCCAAAGGTAGTTGAGACATTAATCGACTTGAAAGATTGGTGGTTAGCTAAGAAAGAAAATGAACAAAGAGAATTGAAACGACTAGGTCAACAATTAGGACAGTTGGAAATATGATTAATTTAATTATATATATATATATGGGAGCGGTTCGACAGCCCTAAAGTTTGCTAAGTTTGGTGCCAAACATTATTGTAAATCACTTTTGATGGGGTTAGAAGTTTTATAATAGAATGATTTTTGGTGAAGATGATCTCTACGGTGAAGAGATCATCCTCACAAAAAATCCGCTCATTTTGAAACTTCTAACCCTAGTTTACAAGTTGAAGAATCGTGGACCGTCCAATTTTTGTAAATCACTTTTGATGGGGTTAGAATTTTTGGAATAGGCTGATTTTTGGTGAAGATGATCTCCTCATTATAGAGATCATCCTCACAAAAAATCAGCTCATTCCAAAACTTCTAACCCATATTTTGAAAAATGTTTGGCACTAAACTTGGCAAATTTTAGGGTTGCTGAACCGTCCCTATATATATATATAATTCTATTTTATTCTTAATTTGTGATTAGTGCCTCTATTTTATGCAATATATTTTTTTTAAATTTCATTTCAAAAGTATGATTTTAGAAGGGGGTTTTAAAAAAAAAGAAAAAGAAAAAGAAACCCAATTAATTTAGGTTTGGTTTAGTTCAGGTTTTTATGCTTAGAAACAACTCAAACCTGAATTTTTAGATTTGATATTTGCAAAATCTAAATCAAACCCGAAAATTCAATTCCTTGAAGGTGGACACAAATGTACACCCCACTTACGTAAAAGACGCTAAAAGCCAATGTGAGGGCCATAGCATCTCAAAAGAGGTCCTAGAGAACATCTTTACCGTCCTGGGCTATATGAATTGTCAATTAATCATCTACGTTGGCATAGATTTTGACAAATGCCAACTTTGACACAAAATCAAGATCGAGGACTCGTACTCAAGAGTCTAAGAACTCTTTGTGGGGGCAAAACCATGGCATCATCAAAAAGAAGGATTTTCTTGAAGCAAAGTGAGTGATGGTGCTCGAGTTTTTACAAAGAGACATTTCCAATAATGTAGAGAAAAATTGAAAAATTTCTAAAATAGTAGACTCTTTATTTTTATGTCGAAAATGATAAATTATCATTTTAAAATTAAAATATTTTGATTAAAGTATATATATAAAACAGTAAATTCTTCTCCATTTTAATTTCCAAGATAATAATTTACGAATTTGGGAAGTAAAACGATTGGTTTACTATTTTGGAAAATTTTCTATTTTCAGCTAACGTTTTGCTATTAAATAACCACTCGAAAACTTAATAGTCAAACAAACGCCCTTTGAGGAAAGCCATGCATGTTTGACAGATAGATTTAAGTCCTTAGTTGTTGTTGAGTTGGCCGACATTAATGACTCAGATTCCTTTTAAATTTACGAACATGCCCTTAAATGCCTTCCTCAGAGAACCAAAAATCTGACCGACAACTCATAGTCTCTTCACATGCGTCATGTGACCCACCCCACCACCGCTTATATCACCGACTATGGCCTCATCTCATATATATATATATATATAAATAATTTATCGAAACGTTTATTATGAGAGGGTTAGGTATCCATCACCGCACATCACAATCGACCACCCAATTAGACGGCCTTGGATTGCGGTGGGCCCACATAGATCAGACATCACAGCTATGAGGAAGACACGCCATAATATATAGTACAAAGTATTCTGGTCCCACAACAACATATGCTTTTCTCAAGAATCTCGAGAAAATAAAGAAGATTAATGCTGGAGTGACTCATCTGATGTGGTGGCACGCCAATAAACGTAGACGCTTTTTAATCGTATCTCGAGGAAGTGCATCTAGGGTTGTGTGCACACCTTCATTTCAGATGTGTCCCCTCGTATGCCCCCACATGTCACCCTGGCACGACTCAATAAAGAATTTCAAGATACCATACGTTTAGTTCACTTCAAATGATTAACAATCTGAAATGTTGAATTAATCTCACAAATTACAACACCGACACTATATGATAGAAAAATAATACAATATATTAATATAATATTAAAATTTTTTTTTACCGTTATAATCATGGATTAGGATCCCTTGATTTATGAAGAAGAAAAAAACACATTATTTCGACCTTTTAAACACAAAATTCAATGGTTGAGATTTATAACTCAACAACTGTATTTTGTATCTAAATGATTGGAATCATGTGTTTTCTCACGAATCAACAGAACCCAGCCCATTGGATTAGTTTGACTAAAATGTCTAAATTTAAGTTCTAATATATAATGGATATTGTACAACATTAAAAAAAAAAAAGAATAAAAAAGAAAAGGATAAATTTGACATCAAGATTAGTTGAATTTAACATTTCACGTAATGAGATGGAATGATGGAATCCTTCTATAGTTCTACTTACTGTTGAAGTGTCTAGGGTTTCCATCGACACCACACGCGTGGTCATGTACTCATATGTTCTTGTATTTATTTATATGTGTCATGTATATATGTATTTTTTTTTCACCCATTCTTAATGAGTTCAATAATTCGGTGCTCACGGGGTTATGCTTACATGCATGCAGGCCATATTTGCCTACACAACACCACATATGACATCTTTGACTATTGACCCTATTCATTAAAAATCCTTAAAACTAATCATCATTTTGATATTTATTAATCTTTTTCTACTATCTTATAGGATTATTCATTTTCTAAGATTTAGTCCATCAATTACGTTTTGAGACCATCATTCTGTCCAAGAAGACAATCCATACAATTAGATTTTATACTTTAGAAAAAAGGACAAGGAATCTTCCTGTCGGGCCAGATTTAACTACATCCATGAAATCCCATATAAACAAACTCATACCAATCATATCTCATCTCGAGGTACCATTTTTCCCCCACTTTTACTAGATTGGAGTTATTCTAATCCCCATAAAATAGACATCTCGAGCATGCATCGGATCATAATTAGTTGCATATCTTTGTCTAGAGAAGTCAACCACGAATTATAGCGTTGCAGCGATTCAGAACGTTAGATCGCAGGACCAACTCAATGATGAGCTCCACTCACTTGCATCAAATAATTGACAAGACACACTACCGACCTAAACATCATCATCTGATACACAACAAGTCCATTCTCTCTGATTGGTTGTGGGTCCCACTTCTAAAGCAAGATAAAATAAAAAATAAAAAAAATCACCTCACCGCCCCAATTTTTGTTTTATTATATCCATAATGGTATATTATTATACAAAAAGAACTCACTAAAGAATTTTTCTTTCTATATAAAAAAAAAATGTTCAAAAGATTTAAAGAAACAATTATCCTCACAACCAAAGCAAGGCTGTCATTGACGCGTCCTCTGCAACCTTGACCCAATGGTCTTTAGCTCAAATCTTTTCACATTTTGGGCCACATCTCTCATTGTGGTGTCCATGACATATGGGGTGCCCTCAAATGTGAGCTCGGTGGCGTTCACGAGCTGACGACATGGCTCACGCCGTTCTGCTATGGTGCCATGGTAATGGAAATATTTGATCCGGCCTTCTATCTTGTGTTGAGTCTTGCCTGCTACGTTCTGCGACATGTGCACCCCAGTTGCAAACACATTGCGTGGTTGAATCGCATACTTTCGATCCCTCCTTATACCTCTTTTCACGTCCTTGTATACTAGCTTCTCGAAACCCCATTTTCTATAAAATTAGACATCACAAAGGAAAATAAGAGACGAATGTCAAAACAAGATGTCACCATTAGACTATATAAATAATGCCTAGAAGAGTAAGAGAAAGGCCAGAAAGAGCCCACATGGAAGTGGCAAATGTTGATTCGAATACATTGGAATTAATAGAAGATACAACCTCAAAAAATAATAAATGGAGGAACAAGATTCATTCAGCTAGCCCCAATGTTTTGGGTGAGGCTTTTGTCACGATGATATTTTCGACTGTCTAATTGAAATCATATATAATCAATCAATCACTTTAACATTTTTCTTTCAAAAACCTATGCCCATAATTTTATTTAACTGTCTAAGATCAACCAAATAGTCGTCAGATCGACAGAATAAAGAACTTGTGTGGGTTTGAGGCAACCATTTCTCAAGGAAAATCATAGTCCAAGGCTTAGGTTTACTAATCTCATTAAAAACAGGCTAACCAATAAAATAGAAGATTATCATGGCCAAACTAAGTAATTGGACACAGCAGTCTAATCGACCAATCCTATTGATTTTTATTTTAATAAGCATGGATGGTTTCATGGAAGGTAGGTCCAAGAATTTACTCTAAAATATCCAAAACACCAAATGACAATCAAGAATTCCAAAAACAAGTTAGACCCATTCCCACCTAACCAAATACAATAAAGAAAAGAAAGAGTCCAAGCAAAAGTCCAAATACACATGTTCAAATATGATTCAACAATGAGCTCATGCCCTGATTCTCGCAGAAATTGTTTCGTAACGAAGAATTTTCACTACATGTGGATTGGCTAAAAAAGAACAACTATTTTGACCACATTGGATGACTCTATCAGGATGAAAGATTCATCTTGCCATATGAGAAGACCCTAAGGAGGACCAAATGCATAAAACCCAAAGGGCCAACCACCTTAGAGCATCAAAACAACCCCATCCCTTGAACCACTACATCTCTCATTATCATCTAATCACACAAATTGACAAAGTATACAAATTATTGAAAACTTTGTTTAATTCAACAGCTAAGAAAATTCAACTAGGATCAACCAATGAAAATGAATCCCGATTCGACTTGAATGATTTGAACCTTTTAAACACTAAGTTTCCATAATTACCATGTCATACAAAATGATAAAAATGGTAGTTATTGACAATTTGTTCAATCCAACAGCTCTAAGAATATTCAATTACGATGTGCCAGCGAAAATGAGTCTCGATTCAACTTGAGTAATTTGACCCAGTGTTAGTAATTGAATTCTGTTAAAAAATTGCTAATTTCTTTATTTTTTTTTCAAAAAATTCTATATGGTTTATCATAATGATTAATAAGCTAAAAATCAACTAATAAACAAGAAATCTTAAAATGGGGACGATGATAAGAATTGTTACCTCACAGTTTTTCCGGCATCGGCGGAGAGACAGAGCTTATTCGACATGGGCATCTGTTCTATAGTAAATTGAGTATAATCCGAAAGCGAATCCAAAAGCGATTTTACAGTACTCTTGGGTGGCAAGTAAATAAACTCATCGACATCAAAGAAAAACATCCATTTCGCCATAAATCGATACCGATGCAAACAATCATTCACCACAAGAAACTGATTATGGTAATACCCATCAAACCTTTCTTGCTCTCTTATATCCTGCAATGTCACATACCCTTTCTCAATCCATGGCTTTAGAACCTCTAACACACCAGGATGAACTCCTCCGGCGTCGTGGATAACGAAGTGGGATTTCTCACCAAATAACCTAACATGATAAGAAATCCATTCTCTCACTCTTTGAGGACTCAAATTACCATATAAAGATGACCCACAATACAAATAATCATACTTAGGTGGTGAAGTAAAGATTGAAGCATTAAAGCTTTTGGGAAATTCTGTTAAAGATTCAATCTTGTCGGTTGAATCGATATCTCGATCGCCACCACCGCCTGTCGAAGCGTGTAGGATTAACCTACCACCGGAACCATCAGTGCCCACTGGTTCAGAAAAAGTGCAATTGAGAACAACAACAGTGTAGACTCGACCATAGCCCCAATCAGGGAGAATCTTGAAAGCATTGGTGGTGATTGAAGATTGATTTTCACCATTTGGGACCCATTCACATTGGAATCTAGGTTTTCCATAGAGATGTAGGGGTTTTGATGCAAGACCCACAATAGCAAAAGTGTTGATTCCACCTCTGTAAGAACCCATTTGGATGAAATTGTAAGAAGCAGACCCATATGGGTTGAAAGCTCGTTTGATTATGGTTCCATTAAGGATCTGATCTTGTTTTACAGAAGGTGGAGGTGGTGGTGGTGGTGGTAAAGGTGGTGATAATGGTGGGGTTTCTAAAGCAGAGAATTTGGAGAGACAAAGACGAAGATCAGAAGGTGAGAGAGAGAGACGAGAAGGAAGGAATTGTAGAACAGTAGCTAAAGAACAGAAGAAGAGAAAAGCAGTTAATAAGAGTTTAAGCTCAAATGCACAGTTCCAGACAACTCCAACAAACATCTTCTTCTCTTTCTCTTTCTCTCTATCTTTCTGTATTTCTTTGGACATTGTTGTACTACAAAGAAGAACAACAACAACAAAGAAGAAAGAAGAAAGATTTCTTCTCTTTTTTTTTTTTTTCTTTTCTTTTTTTTCCTTCTCTGCAAGTTCTGTTTTTTATTTTGGAATTTATGAAGGATTCTTCTTTGTTGTTTGAGATGATGAGAAGAAGAGTTTTTTTTATTGTGACTTATGAGAGAGAGAGAGAGTAGTTTTGTGGTGTCTTGTTAATAAAAAGCCACGTGGAAAGATAGTGTAGAAGACGCTTGTCCTTCTAAATGATTCTCCTTTTTTTTATTGTCGGAATTTGTACTAATTTTCAGGCTGGAAATTCTCTTGAATATGAAGAGGGAACTTCATTAATAATTACTATAAAATAATAGAGATAATAGAGATGCCATTGCCACACCAAACTTTTACTAATGCCTACACCAATTCTTATATAAATCTTGGACATAGTGGTGTGGCGTTAGTAAAAGTTGCTATGGCAATATTAACTCTATAAAATAATAAGGCTGATTTAAAGTAACATACCCTCCTCGAGGTTTTCGTGAATGGATACTTGAGATGCCCGTATCCCTATGTTTCCAAAACATAATTCTTTGACCTTAGTCTTTGGTATTAGACTAGTGGAAAATACCCTCACTTCCAATTTTTTCGGCAAAACTGTTGATTTTTCTTCTCAGAATCAATCATTTTTAACATCTTGGAACTTTCAAGTTTCATGAAGAAGATATGATTTTTGGAGAAGACTAGCAATAAAATTTGAGTAGAAAAATCAAGGGCTTTGTGTAATATGAGTTAAAACAGCGAGATAGAAAAAAGTAATGGATTGAAGATGAAGTTGAATATATTAAAAATAATTTAAAACTACGATGGAAGATGTTGTAGTAAGGATGTTAGTAAGTACATAATTATCAGATTACTTAATGTACCCATAATCAAATAGTTGGTAATTGAATCCATCTTTGTGGACCTGATAATTTTTTTGGCTCGATTCAAGTTAGAAATTCTAGGGATCTGATAAGAATCGAATTTCCATCAGATGCTTGACGAATAATTGATGGATATTCGATTAATGGATTTGCACTACTTATAACTTATCTATATGGATATTAAAGAATCTAATTACTATTAATCAAGGAATATCTAAAGTAAATCTACTTTAGTCAAAATTAGAATTTAAACAAAACGTTGAATTTTTATTTATTTACTTTATCTTTTTGTATATTCCATTCATATCCCCCATTTCTTCTCATTTTCAATTACAAATCAAGATTTCAAATCCAAATTTTATAAGTTTTTTTTTCTTCTTAAAAGTTTCATTTGTTTGAAGAATTCGTGATTGAAATCAACTATATGTGATTTATTTTGGTTCCAAGGAGCCCATTGTCGGACTTGAAACTTATACAAATTGAAATGGATGTTTCATGTAGGTTTTAATTCACCCAATTGAGAAGACCAAGGTCAAGGGGCATTGTCATAATTTGAAAAATAAGAGGGTATCTCGAATATTCGTGGATGAGCATGTCCACGTTACCTCAATAATTCACAATGGAACGAGTAAATCTTTTGTCAGTGACCGTTATATGGATTTTAACAGTATTCAACGAATGGCTGAGATTTGAACAGAAATGTAAATATTAGGGATTATTTTTAATGCGAGTCCTTTTCAATCTCCATCGACAGTTTGGACAATTCTTCGTCGCATACAAGTGCGCGACTTTCTTGGAGTCCGACTAGCCTTACTACGTTAGTAAGAACTTCACCCTCACTAAGGGTCTTTGGCTCATCTATTGGCATCCAAATACATGATTTGATGCTTTGGGATTGTAAGGAACAAAATTCTATGAACTTTAAAACAAATAATTTCTAATTTTTTTGTTTTTTTTTTTAAATTTCATCATTGAATTTCAATTTTTAATTTGGGAGTTATGTGAAAGTCCTAGTAGCTATTCATTTTCAAAACCTTGGATCAAACTTAAAAGAAAAGTTTTTTTTGAAAAAAAAAGTATTTGATCCAAATTTTTCGTAAAAATTTAGATGATTGTGGTATTGGACTACTGATGTGGTTATTCATTTGAGCAAAAAGATTCTTACTAAGACTTAAAATCTTACTAAGTTAGTAAGGAAAATGTTTCTTTTTTGTTTCTCGTAAAGAAGAGAGAATGAGGAACGATTACATATAATTATGTGGTCCCTCATGGGGACTAGTAATGTTGTGGCTGTCAATGGTCTGGATTTAGTTGAATTGTGAATTTGTTATAAAGATTCCTTACTCCTATTCAAGTGGACTAAGAGTTAATTTTTGAAATTTGTAATTCTTTGATCATTTGGAAGTTTGACATTGTTGTTAATCAAAATAGGGGGTCTAATCATTTGGGTTGTCAATGGATTAGATCATATACCCAAAATCTGATTTATCCCGATTTGATAATTTTGGATCTAGATCGAGAATTTGGACTCCAATAAGGATCCAATCTAGTGAGGTTCTGATCTAATAATCCATTGGATTGGTTTTGAGTCAATTATGTCCTGATTCGTACGGATCTAATTTGATAAATTACAAGTAAATATGAATAGAATATATAATCTAAAGTTTATCATATTATTTTATTTATATAAAGTTTATTGTATTTCATATATAATGTTTGTTTAGATTTTATATATCAAATTGGGTTTCATTTGATCCAAACATGATTCAATTGTTATTTAATCGAGTTTGGATCCTAACATGATCCGACAAAATAAGACTTTGATCCAATCCGGACCCGACCAATTGACAACCCTGCCATCACCATCCTAATTGGAAAAATAGTTATAGTTGATATTAATTTTTATTATAAATCGTACATCAAACTATCATACATATATTAGAGTTTGCTCGTATGACACGAGCATCCTCTTTGGAGTTTAGTGGGTGAAGGAGGAAAAATAATAAATTTGGAAGGGTATTATTGAAAAAGGTGAGAGAGAAAAAATAAGTTTGAAAGGATATTATTGAAAAAAGGAAAAAACAATATAAAAAATAGTAGGGTGTTTTTAGAAAAAGATAGAAGAGAAAAAACAATAAAATTATTGGGAATGAGAGTATTCTTGGGAATTGGAAGAAGAGAGAAGACAAAGGACGTGAGAAAATCATCCTTGAGATATTTTTTTCATGATGCCGTATAAATCTTGAGTCAAAGGAATGAGATTCACTGTCGTATATTATTATATAGATAAAATATATCCCAGACACTCGGTTAGCCAAAAGAAAAAAAAAATACTAGTAAGACGAGCATTGAATTTAATAGGGTTGAAATTTTTTGAGCTTGACCCTACCTTTGTGAGCTCGAGATCAAGGTCTCAGCCCTATGTTTTTTAGGTGAACTAGCCAAGTTAACTGGCTAATGGTGTCAATCTGGTCCTTTGGTCCATATAATATATAGGGTTGTGATTAGGCAGGGGTGGAGTCAAGGTTTTGTCTTCGTGGGGGCAAAATTCTAACTTGGGTCATTGTTGATATAAGAAAAATTCTAAATTACTATTAATTCCTTCAAAATTTAAAAACATTTTGTGAGGGGGCAATTTCTTGTAAATCTTAAATTTTATTAATTTACAAGTAACTCCTTAAAAATTTATAAGATTTTGTTGGAGGAGGGGGGAAGATCTTATTTTATTTATTTATTTTAAATTTTAAGTGACTCCTTCAAAGTTTTAGAAATTTTTGTGGGGGTAATTGTCCCCACTGTAAATCTGCCGGTGTGATCAGGGGACAACAAACACTAAGTAGGCGTTTGAATATGACTCCTTGGCTACTTCTGACTCTTGCGGGGAGTTAGAAGTCGTTTGGATGCGTTTGTATGAACTACTCTTTCGAAGAGTTACTCCGCGCAAGAGCAAGAAATTACTCTTTATGAAGAAGTCAAGAAAACCTATTTCTCAAAACTCTTCTTGCGGGGAGTCAAAATCTAACGGTTCGTTTTTACCAAAATACCCCTAACTTATTAATTTTCTATGAAAATATTTCTAATTCATTTGCCCTTAAATCAAACAAAAGAAACATTTATTAATATATATATATATTTTAATTTTGAGTATAAGGATTTAAACACATTATATTAATATTTAATATTTAAAATATTATATTATATTATATTATATTAATATTTATAGTTAACACACATTATATTAATATTTAATATTTAAATATTATATTATATTATATTAATATTTATTATATTATATTATATTAATATTTATAGTTAAAATGTCAAAAACAATATAGTTTGAAGGCATATTATGACACTAAAAGACAGTCTGTCAAATTTTTTTAAAATTTTGAGTATAATGGATTTAAACACATTATATTAATATTTAATATTTAAATATTATATTATATTATATTAATATTTATTATATTATATTAATATTATTATATATATTATATTAATTTATAGTTAAATGTAAAAAACAGTATAGTTTGAAGGCATCTTATGACACTAAAAGACAGTCTGTCAATTTTTTTTTTAATATTATGTCATATTATGTCAAAAACAGTCAGTCAATTTTTTTTAAAATTTTAAGTATAATGGATTTAAACATATTATATTAATATTTAATATTTAAAATATTAAATATATATATTATATTATATTATATTATATTATAAATGTCAAAAACAATATAGTTTGAGGCATATTATGACACTAAAAGATAAAAAACAATAACTGGTATAATATAAGGGTATTCTAGTCTTTTTTCTAGAAGTCATGAGAAGTCAGTATGGTTCCCAAATAAACTTCCAACACAAAAGTACTTCTGCCAGTTGATTGCCAAACGTCATTTCTGCACATAATTACTTTTCCAGCTCCTCCATAGAGTACTTCAGCTCCTGTTCTTTGGAAGAGTAGTTCTGTTCCTGGTATCCAAACAGGCCCTAAGATGCCAGGAATTGCTCCAAACGAGTTTTGGTACCAAGTTTGATATCACACCTCAAGATTCACTCAAGTCGAGTAGACTCAGATGAGGCAACTCAGATGAATCGATATTTAATATCTAACAAATATTATAAAATTTATATTTATATCAACATTACAAGAAAAAACTTAGCTCGATTCAATTATTAATCGAATTTGAAATATTTTTGAAATTGAGTCAAGACCAACAAATTTAGCACTGAATTTCATCAAAATGCATTGAATCGTAATAATCTAACTTACCCACGTGGCATATACTCATTCGACACCCCTAACACATTCAGGAACCATAGATTTGCACTCTTCAAGATACAAAACTGCCCTTCCCCATAAAAAGTGCAGTTTTGTATCCCAATCGAGGAGTGCAGATCTATGGTTCATGTGGGTAAATTAGATTATCATGATTCAAATGCATTTGAGTGAGCGATCCTTCTTGTTTTTTTTTCTTTCTTGTATGTAATTTCTTGTTCTCATTTTTTTAAATATTTGTAGTTGCCTCAATTGAGACTTATCATTGAAATATTCTTTTGTTTTTCTATTTCCCAAGTGTCTTATTAATGTCCTTTGTGTATCGAGAGTAAGGAATTTTTTTTTTTTTTTCCTTCGTAGATTTATCTTACCACTCTTCAAACCAAATTACTTATCGTTTTCTAAATCATTTGGCATACTCTTCAATTGGGATCAATAGACTCATAGAAAGGGAACTCATACGTGTGTTTACCATCAATATTGACCATGTAAATATGAAATCCAACGGCAAAGATAATATATGTATCTCGAGAATCCATCACACATCCTTAAGATTTATCCCGATATTAGTGAGTGAACAATGTAGAATCTCAACACGTTTTTAATAAATAAGAATCTAAACACTTTTTCTTAATTGGGTGGATTGGATTGGAGGCCTCTTTACTAAGGGCTTGGTCGCTTGGGACAAGCAATGAAAACATAGAGTCAATTTTTTTTTTTTTTTTCCTTTAGAATATATCTGACATTTTAAAAAAGCTACACAAACAACCTTTGCTTCACATGCACCTAAAGATGTTGGCAAAAATAAAGGGGTTGCTTCCACTTGTGTTTTTCCTTTTTCCAAAAGAACTAATTTTATTGCAAGAAGCATCCCAATTGCACATGCTCTTATACCCATTGACTAATAAAATATAATATTTTATTCTTAGAAGGAAAAAAATGGGGTGATTTTAGATTCCCATCTATTTGATCAATATTAGAGATATCCCATGTTTTGAAAAGGATGGCATGCCCCCTTGGCCTAGGTATTCATTGAGAGACTAATATAAATGACCTAAATGCTCTTGTATTCATGTTCTAGCCAAACTTCTTTCTCCTTGAGGATTAGTCGATTTCTCTAAGAAGCCTAGACGCTTCAATTCAAGTTCTTTAAACAAACCAATTGTTAGTTTATTTCCTCTCTTTATATGTATATTTTTTCTTTTTTTCTTATGATCCATAAGCTTGTTTATAGTATTATAATCCAAAGACTTTACAAACTAAGTTAGCAGAATACATTTTCTCTCTTTATATTGCTTCGAATGCATTAATTCTAGTTTCATTTATGTGAGAATGAACTATATAGTAGATTGTGGAGGATATTTTTCGGAAAAACGATATGTGGCAATCACGAGACGACTTAATTGAGCATCCGAATCAGTAGAGGAAGAAAGGTCGATTCAATGCGATCGATTGAGCTTTGAGGGTTTATGATTGAAGTTCGGGAGTATCAAATCCCTTAAAATAAGGAGTTTAGCCACACTCACGAGAATCAAGGGAAGACCCTAACATAATAGAACTGCCCAATCGAAAATCAAGGAAAAAATCTAGGAAGATCAAAGGGAAGAAGCCCCTTTAAATATGTAGGTGCAAGGCACTAAAAGGTATGAGATTTTTTTTAAAAAAAATAGGAGGAGATACTATTTTTTGTACTAAATCCTGACTTGAGCATCGGAAATGTGTTATTGCAAGCACACCAGGGAGACAAGGAGTGGAGATCGTGAGGCATCGTCACAGATCCCAAGGTAGTGCAAATATTTGTTTTTACATAGACCAAAAAATAGAAATGGCAAGCTCTTGAGAAAGAAGAATTAGTCCATCGTTTTTTTATTACTACACTCCTATATATAGTAATTATGTAAACAAATATAGTGGGACACACTCCAATGCATTGATAAATGAAAAATACTAAAGTAACATTGAAATTGACATCATTTCACACATTGTTGACATAGATGTGTGTAGAGAAGCATATATGCTTTTCATCTAGATACAAGTGAGAAGCATCTATGGTTCTCTGCAGAACAATGTGTGAAACAATGTCAATTTCAATGTTATTCTAGCACGACTCTTAATAAATAATTTAAATCGTAAAAAATGACTTTATTTCTAATCTCAACCCACGGTTAAGGCTCTTCATCAATGTGACCATTGGGATTTGAGGGAAAAAAAATAGATTTCCTAGATATGATCAATTTCTATCTTCTAGGGATTAAACCACATTTTCCTAGAGACACATTCCTTGTAGGAACCCTAACATCTCAATACTTATTTTTTTTTCCAACAATACCCCTCATCGTTTTGTCTTTTAGTGAAACACACATGGGCATGTTAGTCTTTTACTACTATATTTATTATGTCATTAATAAATGCATTTATTATGTTGGCATTGATTGCCAAAATATTTACTACATAAAAAGATATTTAATTTAAAATATTAAATGCTCATAATATTTATTATGTAAACAAATATTTATTATATAAAGATTAATACACCCTTGTCTTTGCCACTAAAAGGCTAAACAATGAGGGGTATTATTGAAAAAAAAAAGTGTTGGACAATACTAATGTTCTCATGAAGTATTGGACGTTAGCATTTCCTTATATATGTTGGTGTGTAGACAAAATCTAACTATTGGGATTTCTACGAATCCCAATAACACACATCTTAAAAATACTTTTGTTGGTTTGATAAAAATAAATAAATATCAAAATGTACACAAGACCATTAATTAGTATTTAAATTAGAACAAATTAAACCAATGGTCCACCCAAAATTCTCAAAAAAGCAATTTGATTGATGAACAACGATTTTTGTGAGAATTTTCTTTCTAATAATAAAAAGTTACAATAATCTGACATGCTTAACATGGTAGTGCACAAAATCATAGATCTTTTTCTTTAGGATACACAAGGAAAAAAAAAATCTATGGTTCTATGCGCATGCCACACCAAGCCAAGAGCATTGGTTTAGTGAGTCAATTTATTATTAGTCAATAATAAATAGATGGTCATTTAGTAGAAAAGTATACATATATAAAGTTTGGATTTTGTTAACGTGTGCCCTAATGATACACACTAAATTGCAATAAATACACTTTGAAAATTGGAATCGGAGGATATTTTGGTAAAACACAATTGTTTGAAGGTCATTTTTGGTACAAAATCGAATTTTCAATAGGGGTGCACATGGTTCGGATTGGTTTGGATTTTGGCGAAATTGAAACCGAACCAAATATGATCGGTTCTACAAATTTGGAACCGAACCAATCCAATTACCCTATAGAACCGAACCAATCCAAACCAACCTTGATTCGGATTGGTTCGGATCGATTCTCGGTTCTCATACTTTCAAAATAGAAAAATTAGTATTTTTTGTTTCAAAAAAGGAATCCTTTGGATTCTATCATAAATAATGCCTATTTTTGAAATGAAAATGATTTTATGATTAAATTTTGATTGAAATTGGTATAAATTAAAAATTAGAGGAAGCTCAATGAGAATAAAAAAATTTATAATTTTAAAATTGGTATTTTGGATGGATTAGTGAGGAAACTAATCCATAAATGGTAGATTAACGAATCCAAGTCTACGTTCGTATAGTATATTTCATCTAACAAACATGGCATAAAGGTTCTCATAAAAAAATAAAAAATCAAACTCTTTGAAAGTTTTTCCATAAATGAGTTGATTCATTTAAGAGTTGAGAGAGAGATGTGTGTATATTTTTTATGAGTTTTTGTTAGAAAAAAAATGAAGGAGATGAAGTAGAAGACTTTGATGAGTTACCTCTTCGTAATATACTAACACAGTTGAGAGAGAGAAATAGATAATAGAAGAATGAAACTAAGAAAGAGTTTTATTTTTAAATATATAAATATATACACTACGTCATATTGAGGATTTGGCGACGCCAAAATTGCGCTTAAAACGATGGCTAAAGGTCGTCGTTAAATGCGACAGTTTTTAACTGTCGTTTCAACCCATCACTGACTATATTAAGTAAAAGTTGGGGTGCCAATAGCCACTCTAAAAAACTCAGAAACTCGATCTCAGCAGAGAGAGCTTCTTCTCTCTCGACTTTCTTCTCGATTTACTGTAAAATAAAGGGACAAACGAAGCTGGTTGATCTCAGTCTAGTACTCACTCGATTACTCTTCTCTCCCGTCTGTTTATCTTCTCGCTCTCTTTCGAATCTCCGCCTCTCTCTCTCGATCTCCGCCACAGACAGAACTTCTTCTCTCTTGACTGTCTATCGTCTCGACTTACTGTAAACTAAAGGGATGAACGTTTAGTACTCACTCGATCTCTAAGTTTCGATCTGTGATTTTGATCATATTTCGATTTGCAATCAGATTTCGATTTGAAAGTTTTAGGGTAGAATCGATCGGAATTTGATCCAAAGTTTTTGTGATTTGTTCGATCTCCCTCCCTTTGCTTTGTTTGTGATCAAATCTTCAGGTATGTTAAAGTTTTTGATTGAATCTCTGATTTTCCTTAATTAATTTAGGATTTCAAATGTTTTCATCATTGTTAAAGCAAGTTTTAGGGTTCTATAGATGTAACAACTGGGGTTTTCTAAAATCTCACCATTTTTAGGGTTTTATAGATTGTTAAAGCAAGTTTTAGGATTTCAAATGTTTTCTTCAATCTTGTTTACTTTGTTTCATAAAACTAAATTCTGTCGTGTTTTATCCTTATGCACACTTTCTTCTTTAAAATGAAATGAAAGATCACATTGTCTATGGTTAAGATCATGGTTTTAAGAACCAGTTTTTGAGATCAGTATCCGATTTTCAGTCAACGACATTTGAAAAAAATTTACTGTTATCTATTTTATGATGATTAGGATCAAAAGAATTTCATTTCATATCATCCACAAACCTTTAAAATCTTAAAAGCCATTTGGACATAATAGCAGATATCTAGGCCAATAATATTGACCTGACCTCTTAGACCTTAGCCACCACGTGGATCTTATCATTGATAATTGTTTGTTCGGTGTTCAACTTAGCTTTTGGCATAGAATTCCACCAGCAATATGTGTCAACATCAAAGGATACTGTATCTGAAATTATGTGTCAATTGAAGGTCAGATCATTTGTTGAGTAAATAGCAATATGCTTGCTTGCATGAATTATGGATGATATTTACCAAAAAATGAGAGAAAAACTATGGATAATGATCTTACATATCTGCTTATTGGCAGAATGCGATAGATGCAGAGCATTACCATGATGCATCAAGGCTGTGTAGGCCTACAGGAAGCGGACTGGTAACTTACCTTATCACAAGTACTTGTAATCTTCTTTATAGCATACTAAGTTATAAGCTGCTACTGTTTTCTTAGGCAGTTCTAGTACACTGAAACACCCAGAAAATAACTAATGAATTTTCTGGAGTTACTTATCTCCTTCAATTTTTACTTAGTGACAAGAATGTATTAAAAAAGTAAAGAAATGCATAAGTATTGGAAAGTGGATCTCCTATACCTATGTATGGTCTATTTGCACCACTTTAACATCTTATTTTTAGGTTCTATCCAATTAAAACCATCTTGCAACTGTAATGAGATTCAAAAATTGCATGGAAGTGTTCACTTATTTATTTTTCCTTTAAAGTTCTAGAATTGGTTGTATAACTTGATTGTATTTAATTGCAGATTCCACTTGGGGTTATCTTGGCAATCCCACCCTTCAACTATCTTGTCAACCTTGCTATCTCTAAAATTGCCCTTGCTCTGATAGCTGGAAACTCGCTTGTGTTTAAGCTTCCAACTCAGGTAGTTTACATTAAAAATAATCTGCTTTAAGGCAAAAACGTGACTGTTTTAAGGCATAGATGTTCTTATTATCATAGTGTTATTATAAAAATAATTTTATAGTTCCATTTGATTGGTTCTTGCCTGAATTGGAAAGAAAAACCGATCGACTTCGAATAATTTGTTGTGTTTGTGATTTTGTAGAATTGGGTAATGGAATTCTGATCTATCTCATATTTGGTAGAACAAACACATGGAAAAAGTTTGCATGTGTTGGATTCCCTTGTCCGTGCATTTACTCTTGTATCATTTTTGGGTTTATTAGAATCTCATTTTTCAATCTTTTTTCGCATCACCATTATTTGCAGTTTGTTATTTACTAAATTTGGTGCTTGATGCATATGTGTCACTTATTAATCATTGAGTTCTCATTGTGGTAAGTTTATCTCATAATTATTTCTGATATGTGCAATGAGATCGATTATATGATAAGATCTCATGTGATTAAGAGCTCCGAAGATTCTGTTACTTAGTCCGTTATTTTTGTGCCTGTCCTTGAACAGGCAAGTAGAATTCTGTGGAAGATATGTTTTTTCTTATCAAATTAGAAAATTTGCATTATGCTTGTTAACAAACACTCAGTTTTTTAATCATGTTTTGTGTATTACACTCTCATTTTTCCTTTACAACGACTCTCATTAATGAGTGCTAATGTGGTGACTGAATTATTGGCGTGAAAGGGTGTTACTAGGCCATCCTTGTATGTTGGGAGAGGGTATTCTCTCTCTCTCTCTCTCGCTCATATCTATTTTTCTAATCAAGAAGTAAAAGCGAAAAAAAGGGATCATGCAGTAATAACCATAATTTCACTTGTACATAGATATGTCTATGAATGGTGATTGTAGAACTTTTTTGATAGGCAAACAGAATAATACTAGAAGAAGTATTTTGTAGAACTTGATGCCCAGAATATACTATAAGAAGTATTCTTCACTTCTGGTCTTATCTTCTTTCTCTAGCAGCATATTCAGAAGCAAATAGATAAGAAAAGGAGTTACAGGCGACCACTACATATGAAACAATGCCAATACAACCCCGATCTAGTGCTCATATGGTCAAACTGCGTCATTTGAGACTCCTTTATACTGTAGAACTCTAAGGTTACATAGAGATTTCTAACTAGTGGGGGGTGCTTACCAAATAGCTGCTTTGCTAAGTTTGGTTGAACTGCAAGCCTGTAGGAAATCAGCATGAACCATAAATCATATAAAGACTTAAACCAACCATCCTTGGGTTACTAAACAGGAAAGTAGGACACTTTCATCCAAAATCTGAAATATGGACTATCTAGTAACGTTTTTTTTTTTTTTTTTTTCACATATGCATGTAAGTTTAACTTTCACATCACATTAAAATGCTACTTGAATATTTGAACTTTTTACCTTATATGGATAAGATACCTTGGAAATATTGTATTGACTGTACAGTATGCGAAGTTTGTAAAGCTTGCTTTTGATGATTTTGTTCTTCCATCAAAGAAATATGCGGATGTGATCATACCCCGGGGAGGTGATAATCATGTTGCAATTGATTTAATTGTGCAACATATCCACACAAAGCTTGGTCAGCATGACCTTTGCAAGATATATCCTAGTGTATATGTCATTCGCTCAACATTCCAGGTACCTTCACTTATCCTCTTCTGAATTTCTGTTCTCCTATCATGTTCTACTTGTAGGAATTGTTTCAATGAAGGGACAAAAAGCTTTATGTTCTTTGCTAGTCCAACTACAAATGTGAATTGTTTCACGTCTGTTACAGTCCTGGTTGCCTCCATAGCAAAACACCATCCATATCATCAATCTTAGCAAATCCTTCGATTGTTAATACATGAGAGCCGAGAAGATGGGCTAAAAACGGGGCACTTAAAATGTTTTTTCTTTTTTTCTGAGGGGGGGAATGGAGGGAGAACCAATGCATTAGGCAGTTAACTTAGTCATGTTAGTCGGGTTTTTCCGGGATTGTTGAATGGCAATTAAATACACTATCTGAGTTGATGCCTAGATTGGCCATGTGCATTATAGCATGGACACAAAACACACCCCTATTTTGAGTCTTCACCCATTAGAAATTCTTGTTTGTTTCTTTCCTTCTACTTTCTTCAAGTACTTGGTGTAATTATGCTCATGCTCGAGTCCTTGCAACAGATAAGAGGGATGCATACACTAATCCGAGACCGGGAAATAACAAAGCATGACTTTGTCTTTTATTCGGATAGGCTTATTCGTCTCATTTAATTAGGGCTGTTTTGAGCAACTTTTCCATTGTTGTGTTGTAGACAACGTGATGGATGCGTTTCTGTCGCTTTTGATTTGGGGTTGGTTTGAGGAATAAGGACACATTGTCCCTATAGTTGATACCATTGGATGATCTACAACTAAAATAGAGCATACTTCTCTAAATTTAAACCTCACGACATGATAGTAAAGAATTAATTTATCCTCTAATCAGAAAACATGTTCAATATGTTCGAGTCTGATATGTTTTGTTTTTTACTAAATTTCTGCCTTTTTTTTATATATAGAGTTGAATATTCACAACTTTTTGTTTTATGTTTAGATTTTCTGCGCAAAATGCAAGCTACGAGATGCTTTTCCAAAAAATGACATTATACTGTGTGATGGGACTTGCAATTGTGTTTTCCACCAGAAATGTCTGGAACCTCCATTAGCTACTGGAAATAGTAAGTGATTCTTCTCAATTCAGTTAGCTTCTCAGGTGTGGTTGTTAGGGATTGGGTCTGTTATTGGCCTATTAAATTCTCGTGTTCAATATCATGATGTATGTGATGCCCTTAAATTCTGTCAATCTGGTACTTCAGATTTGCTATTCTTGCTTGATGAAACCTACTTTTTAGTGAATGGATGAGAGTAATAACCAATTAGCTATGGTTTGAAGCTCTTGTGATTTTAGCTATTGGCCTAGTGAATGTGGGTTAAATACACTAGTCATCTCGACCACTTTTATTAATGTAATCCTTTACTTATTAAAAAAAAACAACATTTGTCAGTAAGCAAAAGAAGACCCGGCAATGCAAGGTTCGTGTTTTTTTGAAAATGATATAATCTTTAGTGAAAATGGAAATGCTTATCAGAAAAACAACCTTTGTATAATTTGTTGTCTTACTGATTCTGTTTGCTTCTGCTTTGATAAGGATATACCTTATAGCTTTCCTCGTTTTTTCAATTATTTGTCAGCTGCACATTTGAGGAAAAATAATAAAAAGTGAGACAGAAACATAATCATAGTGAAACCCTGTTGTACTGCATCAAGCTATTTTGCATTTTAGTTAATCAAAGCATTTCAATACTTATTTCGAGTAGCTTGGGGTGAATGTATCTGAGATATCAGATACAATTAAGGGGTAAAAAAACTTGCTTACAGGACAGATTCCTCTGCAATTTGGGTTTTTGATGAGGCTTTCGGTTTTCGATGTTTCGAACAATAGGCTTTCTGGGGCGATCCCATTGTCGATTGGGAACCGTAGTGGGAGTTTGCCCAAGTTTAATGCGAGTTCTTTTGAGGGAAACAAAGATCTTTATGGGTATCCATTGCCTTCTTTTAAAACTAAAGGGCTGACTGTTATGGCGATTGTGGGGATTGGACTTGGGAGTGGGTTGTTGAGTTTGATACTTAGCTTTACTGCTGTTTGTATTTGGTTGAGAGTTACAGAGCATGGGATGGCTACAGAGGAAGGGAAGATCAGTCAACTTATGCCTGACTATTGAAGTTGAGATGAGTTTTGAGGTAAAGAGAGAGTATGGCTTCCTCTTTCTTTCTTCATTTTCTCCCTACTTTAATCGGTTTTGACAATCTGGTTTTACTGACTTTCCACTTCTTCTTTTTTTTTGTTTTTTGGTGTGTGTGGGTTGGGGGGAATGGCACCAGTTGTATTTTTTTTAATGCGCTCTTAAAAAAGGTTCCTTACAGGGCCGTCAAGGAAGCAATTCAAGGAGCAACAATGTTAATGCCTTTGTGTTGGACCTTCGAGATAACAGGTGATTAGCATTGTATAAGAACATACTTCCGTTTATTTATTTATTTTTGTTTCACTCATTGGCAGTGTTTCTAAAATACTGAATTTGGTGTAGTGGTGGCCTTTTTCCAGAAGGAATTGAAATTGCTAAGATCTGGTAAGCTTTCTTAACGGGATCGATGTTCTTTTTTTTATAAGGTGTATCCATCAAAAGCTGATGTATTTTTTTTAACTATTATTTTACATTTTTTGGTGCTAATATTCATTGTTAGTATTTGCTATATAGGTTGAAGAAAGGCGTGATCGTGTATATTTGTGATAGTCTTGGTGTTCGAGATATATATAAGACAGATGGAAGCAATGCAATAGCAACATTAGAGCCTCTAGCAGTGTTGTTATGCTTTCTTATCTTCTTCTGTTATTGGAAGCAATCATGCTGTAATAACATTTTTTTTTTATGGATTATTAATTAATATTTGAAAGACTATAAAAGTTCTGCAAGTTAGATTTATGAAAGTAGAGGATGAGGGGCATTTGGGTCTTTTCATATTGTTAGTTGGGGTCTAGGTCATCAATGTCAAAACATAGGGGTATCTTCAATATTCAGCAACATGTGAAGGGGGTAGGTGTAAAATGTTTTTTTTTAAAAATACCCTATAGCGACGGTCGGCGCCCGTCGCTATATCCTTATTTTACTGTCGTTTTTTCCGACTGTCTTTGACAGTTGTTTTTAAAAAACCACTCCTCTTAAAACGACTCTTTTTCCGACTGTTGGGGCAGTCGTTTTTGGCGCATTATGACGTAGTGATATATATATATATATATATATATATATATATATATATATATATATATATATATATATATATATATATATATATACTTCGGATTAGTTCGGTTCTCGGATTGGTTTGGTTCTATTATACTCCTAATCCGGAACTGAACCAAATCAATCAGATTTTTTTTATATACAATCTGCATCCGAAGCAAACCATGCTCAATCCGAACCAATCCAATCCAAAAGGCTTCGGATTGGTTCGGTTCTCGGATTTACCTAATCCAATGTGCACCCCTAATTTTCAATGTGAATTTATTGCACTTCTTATTCTTTGTTTGTAACAGACAAGAGAAGAGTTGTTCCAACCAAATTGAACCCATCATGAAATCAATTTTGACAAATTTTCGAAAACATGACTTGGGTCAGTCATAATGGGCCCGTTTTGGCAAAATAACTATTTTTATTTACTTCTCGTTTGTTCCAGAAAATCGACCAATTTGACTTCTAATAATAAACAAAGTTTTAAAAAAAGAATAAATAACTCCAGAATCTTCAAGAACTCTTCACCACTCTCCTTTTTCCCTCCCAACTAAAACCCTATAAATACCATCTTAATTCTCAATATTATTTAATTATTTATAAACAAAGCCAAATTCAAACAAGAAGAGTATCGTTTGATCTCATTCTCACTAGATTTCACAAACACAAGATGTCGATCTTTCAAAGTTCTTTCTTCGACAAACAAAGATTCAATATCAACTTCTTGGATCCCTTCCAAGGGTTCTTCTCTAACGGTACTACTACTGGGTCAACCGAAGTCAACGCTGAAATCGATTGGAGAGAGACCAAAGACGCCCATATCTTCAAAATCGATCTTCCTGGTCTAACCAGAGAAGATGTTAAACTCCAGGTACTCGAGGGAGTGGTGCTTCAAGTAAGTGGAGAGAGAAGAGAAGAAGAAGAAGAAGAAGTGGACACGAAGGGTGACAAATGGCATTGTAAGGAGAGGACACGTGGAAAGTTTTCAAGAAGGTTTCGATTACCTGAGAATGGGAAAGTAGATGAGATAAAAGCAGAAATGGAGAATGGGGTTCTTACTGTAACTCTTCCAAAGGATGAAAAAGTAAAGAAGAAATTGAAAAAACACAAAGCTAGGGTTGAAATTTCAGGGGGCGATCATGATGATGATGGGAATGGGAGCAATGTTAACAGTAAAGGAATTGGTCGTTTTGTTTGCTGCAGAGCTTAAAAATGATGTTTTTAATTAATGGGTTTTGTTAGGTTAGACGTTAAAAGTGCAATAATCTTTGGTTTAAAAAAAAAAATTCAAAATTTCAAGTGTATTTATTGCACTTTAACGTGTGCCCTTAGGGCACTTAAGTGAAAATACTATAGCATTAAATGCAGTTGTTGATATGGTTGTATGTGGATCTCTAGAATCTTATAAGTAAATTTTTTATGCATATATATATGTAGAAGGATTGATCTTAATTAGTATAATTTCTATTAGTGAAATTAAATATCTTTTAATCCTTTTTTTTGTTTTTTTGTTTTTTGTTTGTAACATTTTACTTTTTTGAAAATATAAAAATAAAAATAAAAATAATTCTCTAGAATGATCACTTTTCTTTGAATCATGAGGCATGTTTTGGTGAGTGAGCCTGAGCCTGATATGTTCTATAGAGAGCGGTTATTTTTAGTCGTTCCTCGATTTTTCACTGGTCAAGTTTGGCTTTGATTAGAGTTAGAAAAAAAAAGTCTTTTTTTTTCCTCAAAATCTGATCTAAACCATCAATACAAGATGACTATATGTTGTTATTTTGCTTCAATGTGATTTTCTATGGACAGTAGAGCAAGAGCTACTGGAGAAACTTGCAATAGAGAATCCGCTCCCCTTGGGTTCATCATAGGGTATGCAATGTTGTAGATGTTTGTACGACTTCTGAGGGTATTTTCGGGTTGAGAAAACATGTTAGAAGTCCTAAGGACGATCTCTATGATTAGGAGATCATCCTCACCAAAAATCAGTCCATTGAAAAACTTCTAATCTTATGTTTACAAGTTGAAGAGTCGTGGAATGTTCATTTTTTATAAATCACTTTTGATGAAGTTAGAAGTTTTGGAATGGGTTAATTTTTGTGAGGATGATTTCCTAATCATAGAGACCATCCTCACAAAAAATCAGCCTATTCAATAACTTCTAACCCATGCAGGGCAAAACATAGAGTAAATAATAGGGTGTGAATCCCTTGACTCATAAAAAAAAAACACATGATCCCAACCCTTAAAAGGAAAAATCCAATCGTCAAGATTCATCCTCGAGATAAGTATTGTTAAGATTTGTGTTATTAAGATGCTCATAAACCTCAATCACTGGATTTTTTGTTTAAAGGGGTGGGTTCATATGTATTTTTTCATGAGTCATTCTTAGGAGTAAATGGATCGCTCGATATATATATTTGTAATTTTAATTGAAAACTAAGAAAAGTGATTTTAGCTTCTTAGGCTGTAATTTTTTATTTTTATTTTTGACTAAAATGACCTTGATTATACTAAATTTAAATATAAAAGGGAGCATCCAGGACCACACAAATTATGCTTTAAACCACTTGTACTCTGCCCTCTCTCATTATAATAATAAAGATGTATTTGTATGTGTATATGTATATGCTCTCTGGAAAATCCTAGTATTGTATTGTTTTTCGTGACTTCATCAATAATTTCTTATCATCGTGAACAAAGGTAAATTTGCCAAACCACGTAATTCTTGTCCATTATGTTGATTTTTTATTCTTCTTTCTTTTTTGCTAAGCATACTTGTGTGTTCATTGTCCGAATCATAAGTATTTAGGTGCTTCAGCACAACATGATTTAAGGCCATAATCCGTAGCAGAGATAATTTTTTTTTTAAATGGTAGAATTGATATATTAATCTTGAAGGAATAACGTAAATCTCTGTGTTTCTTTGTGGGCTCAATCTTTATTAATTTATTATCTATATTGTTCTAAGATCGACTACACTTCACCATGTTAGTAGTAATGGTACTGATTGCATGCGTAATACAATGACAAGAACAAAGCCTTGTCCAAAAGATTTTGGGTTGGCATGTTCATTCCACTTGTTCAAAAAGTCTTTTGTTATTGGGAGAGAGTTCATGTTTTTTTTTTTTTTTTTTTTTTTTCCAGTTTTCCTCTCACTTTCTTAGCACCATCAAGTTGAATATTTTGTTTTAATGGGAACTGTAATCTAGTTTTAAATCTCAGATCCGCATATCATCTTGTTAGCGAACAATATGCAATGATGAAGGACCAAATGATCGGTAATACAAGAAGAAAAGTATGGGTTTTACCCATCTTGAGTTGTTGTTGCCGCCACACATACATGTTAAGAGTCCTTTTCCCCAATTCCTTCAAATCATAATATGTTGGATCCCAAGTCAGATGAAACCATGGCCCATTGAAATTAGAAAAAAGAAAAAAAAAATCCTCTAGCCCACATACTGCTTAGATTCATGTCCAAGAATTCAAATTGACTCTAAGTCTATTGACTCTTTTGATCCTATGTACGATAAACATGAGATAATGAAATCGACTGCTTTGAGTTATTTCTAAGCTATCAATTTTAATTGCACGATCCTCTATCCCAGTGTCGGTGCTAAAATTTACACTACACATACTTGATTCTAGTTCTTTGTACCGTAAAACCCTTTACTCTTAACACCTCTCTTCATTCATGTCTTTTAGTGATTTCCTTTTTAGAATTCATCAATTAATACCATATAATTCATAAATAGCATACACCAAAGTATGTGCTCTTTGAATATTGAGTAATTACTTCATCTATAACTAGAGAGAGAGAGAGAGAGAGAGAGAGAGAGAGAGATTGAATACTTTCACATGGAAATGCATCATTTCATTTATTCTCCTCACTCAATATATACAGAGTATGTATGTTTGGTAGGGAGCAAAAACAATTTAATCTTAATGTTATCAATGTACACAAAAACAAACAGAATTAGCCATTGCAAGAGCATACATTTATATGTTTTTGAGCTAGCTATGTAATAAATTAAATTTCCATTTTACACTTGAAATATCATCAAATCAAATACACAAATGTAGAGACGGTCCTCTAGAGCAAGAACTCATTCAGCAGTACCCTTATGAGTCAGAATATGCCCGCACAACATCCACAATAGGAGCTCGACATATTGGACATCTACCACTACTCCAATGCAACTCATGTGCACACTTGAAACAAGTGCACATGTGCCCACATCTGAAAACCACATGAAAGAAAGTCTGTTAGACCTTGTCAAGGCCAAAGCTTCCCAAGTTTAGTTATTTTCAAATTTGCAATCACCTTTACAACAAATACCTGTATAAAAGCGAGTCGACTTGCATTTCGTAGCAGATACAACAATTGCCTTTCCTTGTTGGTGCTCTGTTGTACAACTCAACTGTCTCCCCTCCTTGAACTGCAATCACAGAAGTAGGAGCCTTTGTTATGAGACATTTGGCAATAAGGGGGGCCTATGCAAACCCTACCCATATGTATGTTTATTCTCAATTACTTTGAAGGTATAGTTTCAACAATGAGTGTCTTTCAACTTACTAGAATGGCTTACAGCCTCTGAAACCTCCTGCTTAATGGACTTCTGTAACTTCAATTGCATACCCATGCAGATCTCAACTGATTTTCGCAGCTCAAACATCTCGTGATGAAGATTTTCCATGTGCCCTCTCAAATCGTATATGAGTTCCATCTCCTGTAATCAAGGACCCAACAAGATTATTTACGGTGAGAACCGTTCTCGAGAGGAAAATTACAAATAAGGGAATGAAAGGAATCTCACAAGTGAAAGTTGGTTTATGAATGGGGAACGTTGCTGCCTGTCTTGGTAGTAAGATTGAGACGATTGAGGCAATTGTAACGATGTAGATGCAACTTGATAAGAATCATCACTCACTTGATCTTGATATTGACTCCATGATCTCAATCGAGATGGTAAAGGTAGTTGCAACGATGTAAAAGCCACTTGGTCGGAATCATCGCTCACTTCCTGATATTGATACTCAATAGGATTTTCTTCCTCTTCTTCAGTACTCTCTACAATTGTCTGCTGCCTTTGTCTTTGAAAAACAGACAAGATTAATTGGTCCATTCTCTCTCGAAAGCTACTAGCAAGGAAATTTGATACAGTTCTTCTGCATTGAAATTAAATACAGAATGAAGGCGAATCATTCTTTCTTTAAGGATTTAAATGCTATAAGTGAATTCATATAATGCTTGAGAAATTCTTTCAGGAAAAAAAGAAACAAGAAGAAGGTTTGAAATACCTCTCAAGAAGATCACGAATTTCGTCATTATCTGAATTATTCTCGAGGATGTCGTAGTACCACACTCTCCCACGGTCTTCCCCATGTCTTTGTGGAGGAGAATCATCACTTAGCGATGTTTCACTAATGGGTTCTACAAGGTGCAGAGTATTGGGGTCTGGTTCTTCTGTTATCGTTACACCTTCCCAATCATCAATGGATCCAATCTGCAGAGTCGTGTCAGGGTCGAGTTCTTCCATTGTTGCATCTTCTTCCCAACCTTGTGAGGGGGTTGCATTCTCCAACCGTAAACTTGTCTCTTGCAATGTAACATCAGAAGTTGGGCTGGGTTCTTCTTCTGGTTGTGCACCTATAGATGTCATGGAGTGGTGCACTTGGGTTGTATTCTGCTCAAATGTATTTGCTGCCTCGCGATGAGTGTCTTGAACCGTGAGCTGATCGGATAAACCAGAGTGTACTGAATCTAACGTGTTGTTCTGTAAATATATATGTGATCTCAAGTTAACTTCTCCACTCAGGACTTCCCTACCATTTCTTTCGATTCTTGGGCTGAAGTGCTCCCTGATTTAAACAAGACCCATGTTAATTATGAAACTAAATCATGGTTGACAAAATGAAAGCAGAAAAATTCAAGTTCAAGGGGTGCGAATCAATAGAGACCCAAGATTCAAAAATGTCAGTAAAAATTAGAGAGCTTGAATGTCATATGAAATTAAGAACACGGAAAATATAACATCGAATCACATTTGCAAAGGAACTTCCATACATTAACTAAACATTCATTTTAATTCAGCACACAGAGACAAGTTACAATCCCTAAGAAAAGGATCTGTATTACAAGTCCAAGCTGACAAATTATAATCAGATCCTTCAAGACACAATTTGTGCAGCCGTAAATGGGAGACGGTCGTACCTTAGGAGAAAGATGGTGTTTTGTTGCTGTAATTGGTCCAATTCAGATGCTGTTGAAGGTGGACGCCGCTGATCTTGAACTGCAACTTCATGTTGTAGGAATCTGATCCTAAGCAACGCCTATTATAAAACGAAATAAACAAATCATTATATATATTTCCGACAAAAGAATCACGAATGCTTGTCGATCAAATAAATGAATCGAAAGGAACTCACCTGAATACGACCCCGATGAGAGAATTGCGATACAACATGACGCTCTCCCAGTCTAATAACCTCCCTTAGCCTCTCTTGTTCCATTTGAGTGAACAAATCCATAATTGCTTGCCGTCCTCTCACCCTAGGAGAATTTCCAATAAATGGAAAATCCCTTCGTTCTCCTAAATCCGATATAGAGTTCTCTAGAGACGATGATTCATTGGCGGTGTGCTGGTCCCGTTCAATTTCATCGCTCCAAGAACTATGTGTTGCACTCCCTGAAGCCAACCTTCTTACGATATCTACCACTCTAACCCTCTCACTTTCTCCTACGTCAGAAACTTGCCCTTGAGGTGATAAGACTTGCTCGCTTGGAACAGTATGATCTGACTCCCAATCTGTGAATGGGTCCTCGGGAACTATAAGAGCCTCGTATCTTTCATCGGTAGAATCACAAACTTCAGAGCCTACCGAGGGTTGATCTTCAACAGAAACATTCTCAATATTTCTAAATGTGGAATTGATCCTATCGCTAATGAATATGGAATTAGAATTAGAATTAGAATTAGAATTAAAGCTACAGGATTGGTTAGCTCGTGGGGTCTCCGCTTCGGCCTCGAACTCCTTCCACATTTGAACAAGGGAAGAAGCCCGAAGATTTGGAAGATCAACAGAAGAATCCGATTGGGCAGGTGAAGTCTCTCTCAAGAATGTAGATGCCCTTGTCGAAACTGTATGTGAATTCGAAAGTTCCAAGAGTTCAGCCTCATGGGCTTGTCTCTCAATTGTGGTTATCATTTCTCTGGCTTGCCGAGTCGCCCAACGATCAAGTATTTGCGACCGTCTCCTTCTCATGGCTGAAGACTCGGTCGTCTCCTCCATACTATTAACTGCATTAAAATTATTCCTATCTTCTTCCATTGCCCAACAATCCTGATTATGGATCCTATTTTCAGAATTCACATCAGAAGCTGCTTCGGAGTCTCTAGGAGCAGAGCGGGCGATATAAGTTTGGAGATGATCTCTTACCAACTCTTTGATGTTCTTTTGAAAATCTGCTTGAGCTTGGGAATTGCTTTCTCTGTCGCATATACATATACGTCGTTTGTGATCCCTTAGAACAAGACTGTAAGGTGAAGGAGCCATTTCGACTTGTGAGGAAGCCATTCTCGATTCTATTGATTTCTTCCTGAATCAACTTTTTTTCTTTTTCTTTTGAGGAAATAAAACTAAACACAATGAACCCATATTATAAAGAAAGGCTCGTCCACATGCTACTATCTAATTATCTCTCTCTAGCCAGAATAAGAAAAATTCTAAAAAAAGCCGAGAAACTATAGAAGAGGAGAGGAGATCAAAAAGGACTAGTTTGAGGAAGTTAAGGCGTAAACCGCACATTTAGCTCAGTCTCATACCCATTTGCCTATTTTTAGTCCTCTTTCAAAATTCAATACTGTCCATTGATAAATTTGCGTGTCCAACTCAAAACCAATTGGCAATGAATGGAGAGACCAGTAGCTTATAACGAGAGAGAGAGTTAAAAGGAGTACTGTTTAAGGGACTCAGCTTAAAAAGTGGAGAGCTGTGTTCAGAACAGAAGAACTGCAAAAAACTGTTGTGAAACGGTCAAAGAATTGAGAAGAAGAAATCTTAGATAGGACGAAAGCTGAAGAGTGTGATATACTGTTAATTATGTCCAGGCCCAGAGAGAGAGAGAGAGAGACGTTGGAGTTGGTTATAGACGTTGGGGCCATTAAGGTTAGCGGAAAAGCGAATGGAGAGCTGGGTGTGCACTGTTGTGAGAGCGCCATTGCCCCCTTCATTAAAAAAAAAAAAATTGGACCTCTCAAGAAACCCAGCTTGCAAGTTACCCCTTTGCCCAATATTAGTAGAATATGAGAACACCCCCTTGGAGATCACCAATAACAAATTCAGAGCAGTTTTGGCCCACCATTTATGCTATGGGTGCAACTTGGTTTGGTTTGAGGTCAAATTGGAACCAAATCGACATAGGTTGGTTCCACGAAATAAGAACCAGAACTGAACCAAATTCCATTAGAACCAAACCAACCCAAATCAAATTAAAGTCAGTTTGGTTCTATGGATTGCCAATATTATATAAATTGTAGGTAGTATTTTTAATGAAAAAACAAACATAAAATTTCATACAATAAATCATAAATCAATCTATAAAAAGTCATTAGTTTATCCATAAAAAATCACTAATCTATGTCCTAATTCCTAAAATAATTCAAAATAATTGTTATATATATATATGGGAAATGTTCAACACCCTACACTTTACCCTACGCTTTACCAAACGTGTTTTGTTCTACATGGGTTAGAAGTTTTGGAATGGGCTGATTTTTGATGAGGATGATCTCTACGGTTAGAAGATCCTCCTCACCAAAAATCAGCCCATTCCGAAATTTCTAACCCCATGTTTACAAGTTGAAAAATTGTGGACCGTCCATTTTTTGTAAACCATTTTTTATGGGGTTAGAAGTTTTGGAATGGGCTGATTTTTGGTGAGGATGATCTCCTCACCATAGAGATCATCCTCACCAAAAATCAGCCTATTCCAAAACTTCTAACCCATGTAGGACAAAACATGTAGGGTAAAGTGTAGGGTAAAGCGTAGGGTGTTGAACGGGACCCATATATATATATATATATATTATTTATTGCATAGGGGTTCGGTTCTATACAAGCTTGATCCAAGAACCGAACCAAATTAATCGGTTCTCCATTTTCATAACCTGGAACCGAACAACAACTTGTTCCAAAACGAATCAAACCACCCCAAAGCTATCGGTTTGCTTTGGTTCTCAGTTTATACTAGGGGTGCACATGGTTTGGATTGGTTCGGATTTTTGTAAAATTAGAATCAAAACAAACATAATTGGTTCTAAAAATTTGGAACCGAACCAATCCAATTATCCTATAGAACCGAACCAATCCAAACCAACCTTGGTTCGGATTGGTTCGGATCGGTTCTCGGTTCTCATACTTTCCAAATAGAAAAATTAGTATTTTTTCTTTCAAAAGAGGAACTCTTTGGATCAAATCGTAAATAATGCCTATTTTTAAAATGAAAATGATTTTATGATTAAATTTTGACTGAAATCTGTATAAATTGAATATTAGAGGAAGCTCAATGTGACAATAAAAAAAAATTACAATTTTAAAATTGGTATTTTGGATGGATTAGTGAGGAAACTAATCCATAAATGGTAGATTAACGCATCTAAGTCTAGGTTCGTCTAGTATATTTCATCTAACAAACACGACATAAAGGTTCTCATAAAAAAATAAGGAATCAAACTTTTAAAATTTTTTTTTCTTTAAATGGATTGATCCATTTGAGAGTTGAGAGAGAGATTTGTGTACATTTTTGATGAGTTTTTGTTAGAAAAAATATAGAGGAGATGAAGTTGAAGAATTAAGAAAGGGTTTTATTTTTAAATAAATAAACATATATATATATATATATATATATATATATATATATATATATATAGATACTTCGGATTAGTTCGGTTCTCGGATTGGTTCGGTTCTATTATACCCATAATCCGGAATCGAACCAAATCAATCGGATTTTTTTATATACAATCCGCACCCAAACCAAACCATGCTCAATCCGAACCAATCCAATCCAAAAGGCTTCGGATTGGTTCGGTTCTCGGATTTACCCAATCCAATGTGCACCCCTAGTTTATACCGGACCAAGTTGCACCCCTAATTTATGCAATCTCATGTACCAAAGACTGACATTGAATTGGTAATGAATATGATTTTATGATCCAAGCTCCCAGGTGTTAAGTATGGGAGCGGTATGGGGGTTCAAATTATTTAAAGAATATTGATAAATTGACGCGGCAAAACGTACGCGGTTTGTACGTGGTAAGGTCACAAAACCGTTGATCTTTTCCATGTGTATATCGAAGAAAAAGATCCATGGTTCTGTGCCCTTGCCACGTTATCCGCTTACAGACCGCGTATATTTTACCACATCGATTTATCATGGCTTTCATTTAAATGTAAGACCATTCAGCATTAGCCACAGAAAAAGACCTTTGTATTTTCTCTTTTCGACACCTAATATAAGGAGAAACACTAATGCTGGAGTGACAAAAATGGGGACAAGGGGTGGCACAATGACGTGGTGGCACGCACAGTTATGTGCCACCCCAGCACGACTCAAGGAGAAAGTATTGGGGGGGGGGGGGAACCAATCCATATGCAGTGAGGTACGTCCACCTCATGAGATCTGGGATAACTAAAATCATGCATGGTGGATGAATGGGAGTGAGAGCTTAGACTGATACTTTGCAAAACAACTTTGAGGTCGTGGGCTCAAGTTCAGCTTACCCATCAAAAATAGAAAAAAGAGGATGTACGCGAGTGAGCGTGCACAGCCTCAAGATTCATATAGTTGTCATAGAGCTGGTTCCCTTGTTTGATAAGGTTGCACAGTACTATATGTCTCAAGTGTTTACAAAAACCTAGGATTATCTTAGACTAGTCTTATTTTGAGACAGGGAATGCTCATAAGATGACCTTAGTGTTGGCCTTGGTCATGGGAAGAAGATGAGCAGAACCCCTCCTTATCATCTGTTTTACTGACAACACTCAAGATTTGTTCAAATTTGAATAAGAAGAGTCTCCTTGTGACATTGGGGACTGGATTTTGTATTTTTCTCTAAACAATAGGAGTTAGATATCGATTTTAGATAGTTGTTTAAAGGATTTGTTGAGAGTCAACTAGGAATTAATTTAGGTCAAGAATTGTGGGAGCTAAGAGTCCAAGAAATTGGTCTTTTTACTTAATCAATTTTACATGGTGGAAGTTCTCAATTGTTGTCACCCCAGGCACATTGTCCTTGGCAATGATCCACACAAGCTTTATTGATTACTCTATTTTTTGCTATTATGATTTGCGAGTGAATAGCTATAATAATCTGTAAGTAAGAAGGTAAGGCACTTGATACACTGAAATAGTGGATCAAGTTAGGATCTAGTGTTTAATGAAGAGCTTAGAGGGTGTTCAAGAAATTGGTCTTTCACATTCATTCAATTTTATTTAGTGTAATTTCTCAATCATCGATATAGTACTTAACAATGAATAAAATACGTTTATGTGCCATTGTGTAGCTAATTAATTTTCTACTTTGTTGTACTATCATCACCTTTGGAATCATGTATAATTCCATTGTGTTGGCACTCTGCCCAACAATTGGTATCTAGAAGTGCAGGTGAGAAACGTCTTGGTACTGTAGACACCCCAATTTGCACGAATCCGTTAGGAAAATCCGAATTTTCTCGAATTGATTCCGATTTAGAACTCAAGATTTTCGACGGGCCCGCATTGCCACTTGACATCATTATTCATGTATACATGCATACTTATTGCATCTCATATTATTGCATGCCCATACCTTGTCCCTAATCCACTTTAAATCCATATCCTAAGCCCAAACCCAAGTCCATATCCTAACCTAAATCCAAGCCCATTCCAAACCCATTCTCTCACACCCCTTCACAAGATGACACATGTTGATCTTTCATAAGCCCCCAATACCCAATGCATCATCTAATTGGAGAGTCAACTCCCCCTTTGTGAAAATTCAATAATGGCCTTCCTAAAAAGGTTAGTCAAACCAAAAAGATACTTTGGTCTTTGGTAATAATTCATAAAGTTTAGAACTTCCCATTATGCCCTCAAAAGGTGGGAATCTTCAAGTACATACATGGAGTTCTCCCATTGGTCCATTTCAAAATTATACTTTCACCCTTACTTTATTTGTTATTTACAAATGAACCAAGATCTACTTTCACCTACCACTTCATCTTTACACATGTCATTCTCCTATTTACCCTCCCAAAAGTACTTTTGTTCTCCCATTGGTCCATTTCAAAATTATACTTCACCCTTGCTTTATTTGTTATTTACAAATGAACCAAGATCTACTTTTTACCTACCACTCCACTTTTACACATGTCACTCACTTATTCACCCTCTCAAAAGTACTTTTGTTCTCTCACTTCTATTTACAAAATAATCAAGGATCAAAGAATGCTTTTAGGGTTTCTTCACAAATGTCATCTTTGCCCTCATACAAATGAAAAATTCAAAAAGAAATAACCTAAACCCTATGTCCATTTTCTTTATTTTTAGGTTGGACTACTTTATCCCAAAAAGTTCTCCAAAAACTTTATAAATACCCTCATTTTCTAAGAATAACTCATGCTCTCAAGCCCCCATCTCTCAACCTAAAACTTTACCAAAATTCCTACTCATTCTCTCACCTTCTAAACTTCAACTCCACCCTCAACCATCTTACTTAACTTTCAAGTCTACTTTTTCAAGGTTCACGTTCATCAAAGGATAAGGTGGGATTTAACATGTAGTCTATCTATTTCAAAGCTTGCATCTTCTTCTTCTAACCCTCTACTTTATTTTCTTTTTTAGAAATCCTTTAGGATGTAATGTATACCCTACCCCATTCCCGGTAGATTGGGCTAAGGTTTGATCGAAAGGATGGGGGTTGAAGCCCTTTTTACCTTAAAATCATGCATCATATTGTACACAATGCACGCACACACTCACCTATGCATGGCAATGATGAAGAAATGTGTCACCCTCTTGATGGGATGAAACACTAAGTTTCTAGCCATGCATACATGCATCAAGGTTGTAGCCTCAAGGGAACTCCATCATGGAGTCTCTCTAAAAGTTCAAACCTACATTCATATTCATAAATTTAATGTGACTACATGGGTCATTCTTTTCCATAGAATGCCCTTAATGTCATGTTGAAAATCAAAACCCTTTGTTAAGGGAACATTTCACTCTAATGCACACACCACCCCTATCATGCATTCTCATGCATTTTAGTATTTGTTTTCTTGAGTTTTTACAAAATAAAATGGCCAAGCAAGGTAACCACCTTTGGTGGAGAGGATGGGGTGCCTAACACCTTCCCCATCCTCTAAGCGGACCTCCTTACCTAGATCTTAGGTAGACCTTGCCCTTTCCAACACATGAGAGTCACTACAATACCATGGAAAAAAATGATTTTCAAAAAAATCAATTCGGCTGCCTATTCACACCCATTTCCAAAAAAGAATGGTGGCGACTCCAAACAATGTAGTATTGAGGTTCATGGCGAACATTTTCATGTCTACAGGTACTATGAGAACTAGTAATGCAACTTATGGACTCATCTCAAACCTATTTAATCCTTGTTGAATAATATCCAATTTCATCTACCCTATAACAGGCATGGCTGCATTAATAATTAATAAATAAGATGTTTAAGGTACTTGACGCATAGCTCAGAGCACTTGAGAATCAACAATGAATATTCCTTGAATGGGTTGCATGAACCATATCAATGTAACATATGAAACAAATTAAAGCGACAAAAAAAGGTCCAAGCATCCTTCTTCAGGGACTTGAAGATGGAAGATTTAGAGTGTCATGAATGACTGCATCCACTGCATTAACCATTTCTTGCTGAGAAGAGAACCCATCATTCTTCATGTAAAAGATATGAAATACTCGGCTTGCTTTCCAAAACAACTCCTTGCAAGCTCTTGGAACCACACTTCCCTCTGTTAGTAACACTAATCTTAGTAGTTCTCTCTTACTGCGGTCAATGACCCTCTTCATCTCTCTCACAGCCTCATCTTCAGTGGTAGCATTGCTGCCATGAATCATGTATAACGTAACACTATTTAATTTCCCTTCCTCCTGTTCTCTCTGTAACATACTACAAGTTAGACAGAACCCAAGCAACGCCTATTGGATATTGATACACTATTCCAATTCAAAGTATTAAATTTCAACATGTTTCCATGAAAAATACAAAAATATTTTCACTTCCATAAGGCTCGACACAAACATTTAAACAAAAGTTTCTTTTTTTTTTTTTTTTTTATACATTTATTTCATATAATATTTTGGTGAATACTATATATCAACCAAAATAATCAAATTTCAGGCAAAAAAAGCAAGATTTTGACTGAAATATCTCAATAAGCAATCAAATTCAAGCAAGATATTCATTTTTGAAAAAAAGAGCTTAAATATTGATAAAATTTTAAAAACAACCATAATTATAAATTTCTTATATAAAGGACTTGTATATTGCACATAACACATAAAATCTGACCTTGAAACTTTGGACATCGTTGAGAAGTCGGCCACATGTGCTCAGATGCTTGAATAGATTGTTATATTCTGAACTTCTAACTATCTCTTCTGAAAGCTCAAACCTGAGAAAGTAGAGAGCTATGAGAACGATGACTCCCGAGGCAGACGAAATACGCGCACTTGACATATAATCATCAATTGTGGGTGTCGACTTGTCTCTTGCCCACTCAGCTTCTCTCATCATAGAATTGAGCAAACTAAGCCACTGCAGAATAAACACAGTTCATGTTACCCTCTCTAAAATCGAGAAGTTCATTAAAAATATATATGAGTCATATTCAATCTCACTAGTTCAATTAGGTGACTTAGGACACTTCGGCCTTGTTGTACAAATGCTTTGCTTTCGAGCTCGTTAATTGTGTTATAAAGTGCGAGGAATATGATCTCAACTTTTTCAGAGCAATAACTAGTGTCTGAATTGCCATTCCATCTGTAATTCAATGAACTATCCATTAAACTTTCACTTGAAACTCATGCAACATCAACCGTAACAAGAGAAGGGGAACTTATTTCTCAACCAACTTGATAAGGTGTTCTAATTCTTCATGGGAGCCTCCAATAGCGAAGAAGTCATCGATCACAGTTGCAAGAACAGAATTTTTTGCCCCTGAAATACGAGCATCGGATAGTTCAGGAGAAAAAAGGATGGAAGCAATGGAGAAATAGGCGTAGGTTAGCTTCTGCCTTGCAAACTTTAGTTTATCTAATTTGTTTTCTTTGACCCACCTATGTGAGTGTGAAAACCAAGATTAGATCTTGTATCCAGTAAAAAAAATTGAGCATTAGATAGGATTCAGAAAAATTTACATGGTTCGGTAGTAGTGCCCATGTCCATGGATGAGATGAGAGTGATTCACTAAACAATAATGTATACAGGGTTTTCTTTGAGAACCTACCGCTCGAGATCCTTAAGTTCTTTCTGGTGTATGGCTTGACAAATGTTGAAATCGTCCACAGCTACTCGTAGGATATCCATGTTGTCAATATTTGAGCACCTGATGCACCAACGAGGGGTAACGAGATAATGAATAGTCCTGGAGAGAATACAAATTACTTTTGAACATCACCACAGAATTACCTGTACAATGTTTTTAGAATCCGAAAATTATCTACATTGTAGACCTCGATAGTTCTCCTATTTTCTAGGCGCTCCAAGTTCGCTTGATGAGGAAATTTGAGGGCATAATCCACCTGGAATGGGCCAAGATGAAAATGTCAAGCAGAATGAGACGACCTATGATTTCATGATAATGAACTCTTCAATCAAAATCTTCCGATTTTGTAGCCATATCTGAGGAACCCACCTCTTTATGCAATTTTTCATCATGAATTGCACCATTTGATAATTCCTGTTTAAGAAAATGACTCGTCCACGAATGAAGCTCTGTATAGCTCCAGAATTGTACTTATATCTTTAAGATGCCCTTCAATTGAACTGAAGAAATGTTCTTGTTCATCGAATCCAGCTAATGCATCTACATCACACGTCAAATGAATATATTGATTCTTCATCTTCAACAAAAATAAAGAAACCTATTAACCAAATCTCCTTACCTGAAGAAATTTCATATCCATTCATCCGTAAGAGCCGAAATGCTATGGCACAGGTCTAAATATCTAAGAATAAATCTTCATCCCTATTCAGCCAGCGTCTGGTCATGGGCCAACACCAACAATAGAAAATTCATTATCTATCATATGGAGTGCCTTATTAGGATGAACATTTATGAGCAAACCCATTTCCCTCTGATGTGAAGTATGGATTTTTTAGGATCCTTAGTGCATCGTGCACCTCTGACATGCTTTACAATTCGATCACAATTTATTGGTATGAAAAGTGTAAGAATTGAGGAACTACCTGTATGTTTCATCCAAAACACTTTTTATTTGTTCTTAAAATGTCGATCGATCCCCAACCTCTCAAGAATGTCAACCATATATAGATGGGTATATGCATCTGTAGGATAAATTGTTGGAACTGAAAAAGACAACACCAAGAAGAAAAAATTAGTATTAGAACTTTGAATATATTGCCAGACCACCAACTATACATAAACTTCATGTTATTTGATTGGTTGTCAACTTTCAATGACTGCGGAGGAATTTTCTTCGAGCATCTTCTTTTCATATGGGGTATGTGTTGTTTTAAAGTCTTGTATTCTGTTGGGGGATAGACACGTTTTTCTCTACTCTCGGTTTCTTTAAATAGAGATCTCTAGGGCTGTAAAACTTCAAAGAAAATAGTGATTGTTCTTGTTCTGATCTGTAGACGTAGGCACACAGCCGAACTACGTAAATCCTTGTATTTTTGTGTGCGATCATTGTTCTCTTTGTTGCTTCATTTTTCACAGTATGGTGGTAAGCTTGTAGTCGTTAATTGGTTTGTATGTTTTTCTTATTTTGTTGCTTTGGTAGGTCTTCTCGACCTCTTAAGGCTGACGTATACTCTTTCTTCTTTAATGGATTCTTCTAATATCTATTAAAAAAAGGTGGGGAGAGTTACCTGCCTTGCCGAACCTTTCTAAAAGTAAGCGCAAGTGCTCAAAGTGTTTTGCATCATGAACATGAGCCAGAGCAGCAGCAGTGGTGGATGGTGAATTGAAAAGAGACCCATTCTTCCTTTGATATTTCATGATCTTCTCCCAATCTTGTAATTTAAATAATCCTTCCATGATATATGCTAGATAGATTTTCTTTCCCTTAGAATGCATATACCTCCTTAATTCCAATCTTGCTTACGAAGCATTGCTTCTACGGCATTTGAGCTTAAAGGGAGATTCAAACCTAAGTCCATGGCATATTCGATCATACCGGGAAATATGATGCTGAAGCCAATTTGAGACTTCTGCTTGTCATTGGTGGCTGCTTCAAAATTTGATACAATAAAGTTGAGTCCTATTTGTTATTTTTTTTTAAAGAAAAAAAACTTAATTGTATTAGACTGATCAATCACGATGAAATAAAAACAAAAAGCCAGTAAATCTATGATAGAAATACCCCTCTTCACTTGTTCTTCACTAACTTCCCGTCGTTTGAGTGCAAGTACACATGCCAATGTGGATGAGAGGGAGTGTTTAATCAACAAACGATGGTGACAAGGGAAACCCCACGAGCCATCGGAGAGCTGATTCTCCAATAACCAATTCAAGCATTCAGGAAAACAGGGTTGGTGTGGGGAATTCGGAGAAGGGACCATAGCTAACCAAGCGGTGTCATAAGAAGATATCAAAATCTCAACCTTGGTGAACATGTCTTTGATTCTTTCCTTTGGACCTTGAGCACACTGTTACGTGATCATACTCATACTTGATTCATATATACTCAAATAACTTCTCAATGGGCAATAATATGAAGCATGTAAAGAGAGGATTGGCTTACCACAGCAGCATTTTTGGCTACTCTCATAACCTTACCACCTGCTTTAGACAGCAAAATCATTTGATAAGAGAATCATAGAACAAAGGTAATGTGTTCTAATGATGCCAAGAAAGCAACATATGAATTCTAATTCAAAATAATAATACAGAGAGATGAAATACTGAAAACTATTGCTTGAGAAAATAGGAAACAGAGAAGCATACACAATAAAATGAAGGACAGAATACATTAAACAATTTTGGAAACCCAAAAGCCAATAATAAAAATATTTTATTAGATTCAATAAAATTGAAATACTATTTGTTTTTATTTTTTTGGGTTAAATGGGTTTTTTGGTAAGTTGAGTATTTTTTGTATTGTGTGTTCTAAGACAATGCTTAAGTTAGGAACTATCTCCTAAAAGATGATCCCACATCCGAAAAAAGAAATGTCTCTTCTTAAGATTATATAAGATTCTCACATATTTAGTTTGGTTATTTATGTGAGAAACTACATTTCCATTTGCCTATGCACTTGGGCGCTTTTAGGCACACTTTGCAGTATGCATCATTCCAAGGAGCTTGAGGAGACCTTTTTGTTTTATTATTTGTTAGATCAATTGGATGATCAGAGTGGGTGTTGGATTATAGTGATTGATTCAGATGGGCTTAACAGTCATCATGCATGTTGGTCAAGCGAGTTTGACCACAAAGCGACTGTTGGACCGTTAGTCAATTTTGTTTGACTGTCCATGCTCAAAAGTGATTATTATTAGTCAAAGGGGTTCGACCATGGGTCGTCAACCATTTTTTGACAGCGCTCCAAAGTGTATACTAATGGTCCATGAAGAGTTTCAAATTTCAACAATCTAGAAGGGCAGAAAATGTGTCTCTTTGCCCCTTGTCCATTAAATCTGATGTAAAGCAATCGAGGCCATCCAATCATGACTGATGAGTCAAACATTCACGGGACTGCTTGAACCGTGACATTAAATCTATGAAATGGGATATGCATGCACAGATCAAAACACACTTAACCAAACATTCTCTCTCTCTCCTTTTTTTTTTTCTGGTTCCAAAACAGATTTGAGTTATTTGGGCAATTCCTGTTGACGAATTGTAGAAAAGAGATTGGGTACTTCGTTATGTCTTGGAATGCATTGCTGGAAAACCTTTTGTAATTAATCTTGAATTCATACTCAGGTAGGGAGCCAAAAATGTTTTAAAGAAAATGATTAAATGCCTCTTATTTTTGTTTTATTAATTTTTAAGATTCTCGACTGAAATCTTCCAATGGGCTAAAAGAAAACAAACAAATACTTCTTCAAGCAACTAAAAGAATTAGAATCAATAGAACGGTTAATAACAACTAGTGCAATTCTAAGAAGACTAGAGAAATAACAAAATCTCAACATCAGTACTACTTTTCATATAAACTAGAAACCTTTAAGAAAGAGTGAAACCCAACAAAAAAGAAAAACACGAAGATAGTATAGATAGATATAAAGACAGAAAAAATTGAGTACCTGATAGAGATGGTATCCTTAAGTTTTTGGGCCTTGAGAGGAATAACGTCATATCGTTTCTATACCTTAAGAAACATGAGCACATGAGAGAGTGAGATTGTTCTTGTATGTGAAAAACCATGACAACAACTCAACAAGAGAGAGAGAGAGAGAGAGAGAGAGAGTTTTGATATTAATGCATGAGTGTGGAATTAATAGGTGCTTGAATGAGTCCATCGTTGCCCACGAAGACAAACGAAGAAGAGCTTCCAACGTTTAGTGGTTTGTTTAGTGTTATATGTTTCCAACGTCGCAGAAAAGTTTAAAAGAAAGGATCATTTTTCTATCCCAACCGATTGCTGAAGATTAGTTATTGTCCATCAAACAAAGGTTGAGATATATACCCTCTACGTTTGGTGAATATTCGAGAGAGTAGGCACGCGGCTGACGTGACAAGGGCATAGAATCACTCAATTTTTTTTTTCTGTGTATCCCGATGAAAACGATCTATGATTATGTGCCTTTGCTACATCAGTCAGTCACGTACCCAACCGCATTCCAAGACCGTGTGCATTCATCACAATTCTTCGACGTTCAAGATTAGGATATGGGTCTGATTTTGGTCAAAATTCGAGTGATATGACATCCCACTTCAATGGGTTTGGATCTTTTGGAATCGGTCCAAATACAAATGTCCCTTGTTTCAAGTTGGATCTGAATTGGATATGGATCCATTTGTTATATCTGCCTAAATCTGAATGATATATTATTGTGAAAATTATTTTTTTAAGTTTTTCAAATATCATTTTCTACTATTTTAACAAAACGTTAATTCTAATAAAATAAATGATGATTTACACTTTGAACCCATATGATTTGACATAATTCTAGGTTGACTCTTAACCTTATGATAATTTCACCTATCTCCCTTTTTAGAAATTGCATTAATGTTGGAATGTTATTTGATTATTTCAACACTCTCTTTTTAATTATATATTTTTTATTGAAAAAATTAAATTATAAAATAACAAAATCCCAAGGTTAATAAAATTTTATTTTGGTGATCCCCCGTTCTTAACTCCTAATAGAATTTTAATGATTTTACTTAGGGTTGGCAATGATACGAAATATACCCGATGTCCAAACCAATCTGAATCGATTCGATCTAAAAAAAATATGAAAAATTGGATTGGATTCGAATTGAAATCTTAGATTTGAAATAATTTTGGATTGGATTTGGGATCGGATTCAGATGTACCTCAATCCGATCTGAGGATATTTCACTAATTTTTCTTTTCTTAATTTCATATAAATACATATAGATAAAACATTTTAGTTTATTTATTTTTTTATTTTCCTCTATATTTGTAGTAGGAAAGTAGATTTTCTAAAATTTTATATGATTTTATATTTTTTTGAACATTGATAATTTGAAAATAAAGCATGTGTTCGGATTAGACCAGACCGATTTTAGATTAAGGATGAAATGAAATAGATCGGATTTGATTCACGTATTCATTAATCCGTTCGGATCGGATCCATCTCTAAAAAATTTCGGATCGGTATTGGAGTGGCACTAATCTGGTAACATGAAATTATGCCAAATCATAAAGGGTAAAAGTGTAATTTAAATACCCAAAATGGAAATAGTTGTCCATTTGGGTCAAATTTCTTTTTATAAAATAAGGTTGGGGACGCAGGCCTAGCACAGATGGAATTATGCCAAATCATAAGGGGTTAAAGTACAATTTAAATACCCAAAATGGAAATAGTTGTCCATTTGGGTCAAATTTCTTTTTATTAAATAAGGTTGGGGACGCAGGCCTAGCACTGGCCTTTTTGGTCGGGTCAGGCTTGGATTGGACTTTGCCTAGAGTTGTTCTAGGCTTTTTGGCCGATGCTTAGAGTTGCTCAGGTCAGGCTTGGACCCAAAACATATAGTCCATGTCAGGCCCGTGGACTTTTTCAACCCCTATTCATATAAATTCTCAAAAAAATTTTCTTGCCAATATACATTAGATTTGAACGACGTCAGGATATCAACACTCTACACGCCTTACCAACTTAGCTAAGCTAACACTTCCAGTAGAAATTATCAATTGTCGTGAAATCTCCATGCGTTCATGCCTTGTTTTTCTCCATCTTTGTCCTATCATCAAACAGTTATCTTCTATAATTTCCACACAAAAACATTGGGAGCTCATAGAAGCAAAAGTTTGATAATTTGGTTCTTCCTCGCAATTAAATCCAACAAATGGATTTTCCTATAGATTATCACTGATTACTCAAAGGTCGTGGCACTCGGCCACCGACATGAACCTATGCACACAAATGGACCATTTAACCTTGCTATAAAACTTGAAAACTCAACTGGACTCGAATGTCCACCACGTGGGATCAAGTCGAAAACTCTCAAGTCAAACTAGAATATATTAAAATAAAGTTTTAATCTTTTAAAATAAATAAAGTTGTTTAGCTTTTATTCTCCACAAAAATGTCACAATCAACCTAATAACTCAACCGAATTTATGAGTCGATCGATCAAGTTAATGGATTGACTCAATGATTTGCTGGGTAACTCGGAGAGTTTCTTTCTTTGAGATATGATATGGGACCCAAAATCTCTCACCACAGAAGAATATATTCATTTTCAAGAATCAAAGCATATAAAGATGCTTGAAATTCAAGCTAACATGTCCTCAAGTCTAAAACAATCACAAATCTTTTGAGACTAAAGTTAAATACCAACTTTGCTAAATTTAATTCAAATGGGACACCTACATAGCACGTGTATTCTAAAGACGAATCTCCAAGACAACTAAATGGATTACCTTTCTCGTTAATAATTAGAAGGCACAACAAAATTGCAGTTTAATACATAAAGGAAAAATCTAAAGTTTAGTCTCATATACTTTTATTTTCTTCTAAGCTACTCTAATATACTTTAAAATTTAAATACAGTCTAAAAGCAGCTAGGTTGTACACATGGCCTGCATGCATTCATCCAAGATAGAACGAAGGCAACCCATTCGATTTATACAACTTGTTTGATGGACATATATAAAGTGATGTCTAATTAGATGATTTGGAATTTGGGATCATAATGCAATATAACAATGGTGAAAATACAAGAATCATTATAAAAGTTAAGGATAAGCTCAAGTATATATTAGAATTAACTACTCAAGATAAAAGCTAACATACAAATAAAACAAAATCCTAAAACCATCTTGTGCTCAATCACTTGTATCAAAATAACATCTTACCAATCATTAATAATACTCTTGATGTGCATACAAGCCATTCAAGAAGCACTTTTTGGATGCACAAATTTAACATGTTAATGATTTCATACACAAGACACATGTAATCACATGGGTTCATTATCATCATGACGTGTGTTATCACACTTAGCACTATATATAAATGCATACTTCAAATTAAAGAAGGTAAAAGGGTACACAATCTTTCATTTACTACCCTCATTTATTCTTACTTATTACTCTGCAATTATACTAACTTGATTGTCAGAAACTCTTTGGTAAATATCACACTAGTGTCTCATACTAAAAATGAAATGATTGACAGATTGATTGCAGTTGATCTAAAAATAATTATCTACATAAGTACAAATCTCAAAAGATGTGCAAAAAAATAATTTTTTCAAAGATCACTGTTTTCCATATTTAAAAGTCAATACATGCAAGGGAGTGAACAGTTGGACCGTTTATCGCAACCTAGCCATGGTCTCTATACGACACCCGGGGCCAGTGAGGTATCACAACCTAGCCATGGTCTCTACAAAGAACTTACCCAGAACTCGATCCTAAATGAACAATGATGCAATTGCGATGACTTTGAGGGTGTAAAATAGATTCTTAGGGGTAGGGGGATAAATGCAAGATTGATTGGGCAGCCTTGGGCCTTATGTGCAATTGGTTTTTGTCTCTCTCCCTAACAACCCCCAAGAAGAGGTAGAGATGAGCTAGCCTCCTTTTGCTCTGTGTGTGTGTGTGTGTGTGTGTGGTGGGGGGGGGGGTGTTTATAACACAATCTCAGGTAACATCATCGAAATGGCTTTTATGGTTGTTTTTCGGGTCCTTACAACCTCTCTTAGGCCTATTGCACAACACTTCACATACCTCGCGTTTCGCCTGTATGAGGCCTTCACTTCAAATAGATTTTCAGACTTCTAGTTCGACTCTATTACTATTACAATCGTACTTACCAAAATAGTAGAACTGTTAAAAAAAATTATTCTACTCAAACTTTCTTACTAATATTGAAATATTTCATAATAACTTTCTCAAAGAAATTTGGACTAAAAATAACTGAAAAATGTGAAAATGGGAATTATTAAAATAGTAAGTGATGCCCAACAAATAAAATTTGACTCCTAATTAGCTTTTCTAGCCATTGTAAAACCTGTCCAATGCCTATAGGATTTTTTTTTTTATCATAGTGCTCATCGTAAGCTTTTTGAATTGGTAACTGATTTAGGTAATACATGTTTGAAGCTAAGGTGTATATTTAGTAATTCAGCCATCTTTTTTGGGGGCTAGTCACTTCGTATAGTTTTTGTGGCTCCTGCTATATCAAATCACCTCACATATTTTCAATTTTATGATACTATAACATTTGTAAATGATTATTATGGTCTGAAACATCAAATACAAAAGATAATCACCAAAATATATTAGATTTTTGGAAAATGCTGGAATGAAACAAACGGAGACACAAGGGTGACAAAAATGATGTGGTGGCGTGCACATAACCGTAGATGCTTTTTATTCGTATCTCACAGAAAAGCATGTACGGTAATGTGCATGACACCACGAGTTTTTGTCACCCTTGTGTCTCCCTTTGTGTCACCCCAGCACGACTCTAGATTTATAGATACATTTATGGATTTTAATAGGAGAATAATCTTTCTTTGATTGTCAAAGAAGAAAGCATTTATTCCCTTCAGGAATAGGGTAAATAGAATGCATTTTCCTTCTTTAGCTTTCTATTATCTCCTTGCGATTTATCATCCTTGCATGAGAGAGAGAGAGAGAGAGGAACTTTATATTGTTCTTACTCATCCTCAATCACTTTTATCCTATCTGTGGGACCCCAAGTGTCAATGTATTGAGTTTGACTCTATTCAATTTTTGTTTGAACATGGATGGAAGTTGCTTTGAAGATATAAGCATGGGAGAGACAATCTTCTGTTCGACAAAAGCCTCATAGGTTAAGCTCCAAGAAACTTTAGAAGAAGATAGGTCCCCCACTTGCCATCAAAAGATCCACATTCACAAACCCTTTGCTAATTTATGGTCACACCTTCACAATATCAACCAAAGGAACTAAAGTTACTGTCCTCTCATCTATGCAAGACAAGAGAGGTCATTTTTCTTATTAAGATGAGTAATTATTCAAATACACTTGTAAAAGAAGAACTAGCGGGAAATCAAGAGAAATTTTGTAGAATTATAGGCTAACCAACCCAACATGACAATTATGATGGTACTCACGAGGCCAAAATCTTGGAGATGACTTTAATTCAATCTCTTCGGACCATTTTTTTGGTGTGGTAATGACATAAAAGTTGGTCTTATATGTTCCCTAACAAACTATAATTAGCTTGGTTTTTTGTGTGCAAAGGAAGAAAAAAAATTGGGGCTGCACCATGAAAGAGAAGAAAAGAAGACTAATGCATCTTACCTTAATATATGGTCCCTCCGGCATTACAAATGTGTATACCTTAGAGAAATTTCCCAAAACATGATCTAACTTTTGATGAAATCCCCATTACGTCTCACTGTTCAATTTAAGTTTCAAAGCATGAAGTGCATGATTGTAGGTTTTTCAAAGTGATGATCTCACAAATATAAAGTAGTGAGATAGTTGATTTTTTTTTTCTTTCAAAGCCGCAATCTCATTGGTTATATAAGTGATGATCTCAATCGAGGTTGTCTCTCTAAAAGGAGAAAAATATCAACAATCTATCTACTTCATGTGAAAAAATAAAACAAAGCAGCAAAGAGAAAACCAGAAGTTGCTAAATGCATCTATCTCCTCAAAATAAAAAAAAAATTCAAAATAGAAAGAACCCCTAAGAAAATATTCCAAAATTTCATTTTAGTAACACTAAAAATTAGAAACCCCCAAAATAAAATACAAGACATTCACCCAACACTTTATATGTGAGAGATCATCATTTTGAAAACCTACAATCTCGCACATCATGTTTTGGGAAATTAAATGAACAATGAGCCAGAGTAGAAATTTCGTCGTATTCGGCTCACGGAATGGTAATTTACCCTATACTTTATCTAATTCTCTAATATTACAAGTCTACAAAATACAAGATTCTTTCTCTCTCTCTCTCAAAATACAATGAAAAACCCTCTAATACCCTCCCTTAGAAAAGAAAGAATACAAAAGATTCTCTCTTTTCTCTCTATGAATACAACAATATACTCTCTCTCTCTCTCAACTTTTGCCAAAGGAGGACTGCAGTTAGAGTCGATTTACTTTATAAATTTTTTTTTTGCAAGGGTAGCAAGACAATAAACTTTATTTTAGAAAGAGAGATAGAGAGAGAAACAAGCCCTTCTCTTCTTCAAAAAACGAACCCTATTCCTCTTTAAATGCGTCGCTTTTGTTCTTGAATCTCATCCTATTCCAGAGCAGCGTAGAGGGAATGTTCCATTCCAAGAAGCCTACTATGAATTCACATGAGAGATCAATGTGTGTTCAAAGAGACTCTGGACTTGTCCTCACAACAGACCCAAAGCCCCGCCTCCGATGGACTGTCGAGCTTCACGAACGATTTGTCGATGCTGTCACTCAGCTCGGAGGACCAGATAGTATTGATCTTTCCTGTTTTCTCATCTTCTTCTTCATTTTCATCCTCAATCTTCATGTCTTCCCTTTAATATTGGTTTTCTAACGAAGTTATCTGTGATTCAAATGTTAAATTTGTAGAGGCCACGCCAAAAACAATCATGAGAGTTATGGGTGTCAAAGGACTGACTCTTTACCATCTCAAGAGCCACCTTCAGGTATGTCTGCAACATGTTTTTTTATTTTATTTTGTTGCACTCATGTAATAATTTTCTTTCTTGTACAGAAATTCAGGCTTGGGAAGCAACCACATAAGGATTTCAATGATCACTCAGTTAAGGATGGTGAGATATGTGACTGATCTTATTAGGAAGTAGGGAATTATATCCATATATGCCCTTCATTTTGCACCCTTTCTTGCATTAATAAGTAGGTATGTTTCTTCTTCTTCTTCATTTTTTTTTATTTTAAAATTTTTGAATTTCCTGGCAGCTTCGGCGCTTGATCTGCAAAGAAATGCTGCTTCATCATCGATAATGGGTCGAAGCATGAGCGAGTATCTAACTATCTTGATCCTTATTGCATCCATATGTAGATTTTCTCAAGTTTAGATAATCATAGCTTGTGCTTTAATACTAGCTAGCTATTTGATCTTCCCCTTCAGTTTAACTTTGGAATTGATAATTTCCTCTACAGTAACATACACGTCACGGATTCACTTAGGATGCAAATGGAAGTGCAAAGAAGACTGCATGAGCAATTAGAGGTAAACCCATAGTTTCCAAACAATCAAAATTATTAGTTTCTTTTAATCTCTTTTTTTTTTTTCATTCTACTTGCAACTTTAGCTAATTAAAATGTTTCTTTTTATGGGTTTTGATATGGCAGGTACAGAGGCACCTTCAACTGAGGATTGAGGCTCAAGGAAAGTATATGCAGTCAATATTAGAGAAAGCTTGCCAGACACTTTCCACTGAAAACATAACCCCAGGAAGCTACAAAGGTGTCCATAATCAAGGAGTTGGTGACATGGGTAACATGAAAGAATTTGGTTCTCCTGTAAATTTCCCTTCTCTTCAAGACCTAGGAGACCAGCTTGATATGCAGCAACAGATGGACAGATCATCTTTTGATGGGTTTTTGCCAACCAACAGTAACCCTTGTTTAGAGAAGAAGAGGCCTAGCCCATATGGTAATACTAGCAAGAACCCTATTATTTGGACAGATGATATCAGACTACAAGAATTGGGAACAGCAGTGTCATGTCTAGGCTCTGAAGAGGACTCTTTCAAGGATGATCAAATTCATATTGCATCGACAATTGGTAGTGTCCCTGATATGGACTCTATTGGAGATGTTTATGAAACCAAACCAATCTTCACAGGTGAATGTGTAGGAGAAAGGAAATTTGAGGCTTCATCAGCAAAGCTTGACAGACCGTCTCCACGAAGAGCACAGCTTTCAATGGATAGGGTAAACTCCATGAACAAAGGTGGTGGTACCTTACACCAAGGAAGAAATTCACCTTATGGGTGAGTACAAATTGAAAGGAAACTTTTAGATGTTGGTTGTCAGTTATTAGATGAAATGAACATTAATTAGGGTTTTCATTTCAAGTATGAAAGAATGAGATGCATGGTAAAATGTCAAATTTGATCTATATTAATTTACTAGAACATTTATATTAATATATGTTCTCTGATACTTCCTACTGCCATGCAACTTATTGTTTAAGCTTTAGAGATCTATCTAGAAAGAGAAGAAACACATGCATTTTTTATTTTAGAAATTCAGAATTTCTTCAAGTGGGTCTTCAATTACTTTGGAACCTGTTATGTTTGTTCATGTGGGTCTTGTTGTCCTTCAGTTTTTCCTACTAATGCAGTGACCTTTTTTGGAGTGTTTGCTTTTAAGTTAGTTGCTCTAGTTCTAAGTTAGTTACTCTCATCATTACAAAACAAAAACATTGGGAATGAAGAAGCATGATACCTAGCCATGCAAAAGAAATAATTATTATAATAATAATTAAGGCTTTGGAAAACATATAAAATTGTATTAATCCTACTTCCAACAAGCTTTGGGAATTGAGTGAGGAAGATTAATAGAAGCTCCGTTCCTTGAATGAGGAAAAAAAATTACCTAAGAGAGAAGTAGACAGGGAGTATCTATCTCCCATGCATTCCTTTTTCTTTTTTTCCTTTATATCAGTACAACATTATTCCTTGTGCATTCAATGATGAGGAATTCTAGGGTAGACATCTAATAGGCGCTAATAATGGTATACCGTCTTACAGCATACCATATATTGTACTTGTTTGTAAAACAATTTCCTTACTAATTTAGTAAGATTAAAAATCTTACTAAGGGTTGTTGAGCTCAAATGGATTACCATATTGGCAATCCAACATCACAACCCTCTAGATTTCATGAAAAAATTCAGATAAAAAAAAAAAAAATTCAAAAACATTTTTTTAAAGTTTAGATCCAAAGTTTTGAAAATAGATGGCTACCAACCTCCCAAATTTAAAATTATAACTGAATTGGAGAAATATAATTTTTTTATATTTAAATTTCATAGAATTTTGTCCTTTACAACCCTGTGGCATAGCATTGCTTTTTGGATGCTACAAGGAGAGGTCAACCCTTAGTAAGATTAGTCTTACTCAAATGGTTATGATGATATAGCCAACCAGTATGATCGTTATCTTATGAAGAATACCGAGTATTAAATCTTTCTCGCTCCTTGACCATAAATAGTGCTTTCTTTTGCTGTGGAGAAAAAGATGGTGGTACAGCTACGCCTTTATTGGTTGCTGAGGAAATTTAGATGGTGCAAGTTGGCAAGAAAGCTCCCTCCACACACACAGGGGTAGGTGGGGATCATGTGTGAGGGTGAGGAGAGGAAATAAAAGAGAAAAAAGGAGGGGGAATACTATTAGCTACCTCGCACTCCCACGCGCACAGTTGTCGAAGAAGCTTCCGTCCTTCATTAGGCAAAGTGGCTCTGTGTCAAAAGTTGATGGATGCTGTGGTGCAATTGAGAGACTTACACAAAAATAATATGGTGATTTAAGGTTCATTTTCCAAAGTAAATCATTTGAAGACCCAAAACAAGCTCATTGGATTCTGTTCTAGCCGACAACTTTGGATTTTAGTAAAGAATTCTGTCAGACAAAGTACAATGGAGAAGCTTCTCTGCCTCTCTCTCTCTTTCTCTCTGGGTGGCCTGCTTTGAGACTTTTCTTTTGCACCTTTTGTCAGCCTAATAGTTACCAAAATAAATATCTGAAGGACAACAAAGACATACTACAAATTAAAAGAACGCATTTAGTGTTGGAAAGTGTTAGTTAGAAGCCCTAAAGAACAATAATGAACAAAAGATAAAGGTTAGTAATAGTTAATTTCTAGCTTGAGCTTCCACTTTAGTTCAGTGTCTTGTTTCAGTTTTCTTTTGACTTGTGTGGTTGGCAATATTTTACAGCATGCAACTTATTCAAATATAAATATAAAGGGTCAGGTTCAAGGGCCATGTGAGAAAACATGTAAGAAAACTTTCGGTGGTAAATAAAATTTTAAAATATGGGTTAGAAATTTTAGATTGAGCTGATTTTTTTGTAAGGATGATCTCTATGATGGGAAGATCATCCAAAAAAAAAAATCAGCCCAATCTGAAACTTCTAACCCCATTAAAAGTGATTTAGAATGTGGACCGTCGATTTTTTTTCAATTGTTATCACTAATTTGTAAATCACTTTTGATGGATTTAGAGGTTTCTGATTGAGCTGATTTTTTGTGAGGATGATCTTCTCATCATAGTGACCATCCTTGAAAAAAATCAGCTCAATCCAAAACCTCTAACCCTTATTTTGAAAAACGAAAGTTTTCTTACATGTTTTCTCACATGGCCCTTGAACCTGACCCAAATATAAAATAATACATATAAGTGCAGAACATGAGTAAGAAAGGTACATTCCGTAAGAAACCTAAGAAAAGATAGAGCTAAATAAAGGATTTTGTTGAAGTTAATGTATAAATTTGAATAATAAAAAAAGTTATATAAAGCAAATAATAAGAATAGTTGGAATGAATTTATCGATTTGAGTGACTAAGACACAGAGAAGTCATTTTAAAAAAAAATTAATTTCTCTCCCTTAGGATGATATCCACAGTGTAGTCGATCTTAGGTGATAAGTTTCTAAAATTTAACAGTCACACGTCTGTTAATCGCACACTCGAAAATAACAGACCTTCTACGAACTCGATCGAATATGTCGGTGTACTAGCCGTGAGAATTAGAAGAACAAAAGAGAGGGAGATCATAAGTTTCTATTTACAGTCTGTATTTCTGCGTACAGAGCTCTAGGGCACGATCCTCTTTTATAATAGTTAAAGCCCAAACAATACAAAGAAGCTCAACTTAGAGAGAGACATTTAAGTTTTTATTGGCTTGTTTCTAAACGTTGGGGGGTCCAAACGGTCAATAGAGATTAATTCTAACGATTAGATAGATCAATGGTTAAGATGTGATCTTTAAGTAAAAAATGCTCAAACGAAATTGAGCAAAAGTCTTATATTTACCCGATGTGAGACTAAATATTTAGAAAGTTATCTCTACAACTCTCAAGAGAAAAAAAAAGAAAGAATCTTTGACTTTTCAACTATCACAAATAAGAAAATATTCTCTTAAGTAAGATTTCACAAAAAAATGAAAAAATCCTACACCAACCACACGTAAGAGAAAATAAGGTCTTGAGTTCAAATCTAGCTCTCAACAAAACCCAATAAATAACATTAACTATGAATCCTACAACAATTCCCCACAAATTCATAGTAAGAAGGAATACAAAGTGAAATACTAGATATCTAATGTCGATGTCTTTTGGACTTAATCGACAGTTAATATAGATAAGTAGAATTTACAGGGACTTGGTGTAACTAGGTTACTATCATTTTCCTTTTGGAGTAAGTTAACTACCATATCATACATATCTTTCTTTCTTAGATTGATCAAGTTCTTATGGTTTGACATGTTTTGACCGTGTGTCGAATCTTGGTTCTTTTCATGAATGTTCTAGAGTACTTACCTATAGTACTTATAGGGAGTGGTCCACCTCCACATTCACATAAGTAATTCCATCAAGTGTGTTTTATGACTATTACGTATTACCTAAATATAGGCTATGAAATTTATTAAGAGCTTTTGCTCATCACATCGTCATAGAATAACACTACTCAACACCATAGGAAATTGACGTAGAGTTAGAATTTTTTTTCACTAGTGCTCATCTATCAGTTCAGTGACTTGTTATTACCCTTTAAATCTATTTCTTGGGATCTCCATTCAAATAGATTGAGTTTCCATCATAAACTAATTATTTACATTGGCTTAGGTTCCGTTCCCCTCAATGTAGTACTTACTAACCTTCTAGTTAGTGGTTTTGTTAAAGTATATACTAGATTGTTTTCTGACCTCACAAAGTCAATAACAATCATATCATTCGTCTTTAGTTGTATTACTCTATTGTGTCTTAGACTAATATGTCTACTTTTACCATTATATATATGATTTTAGCTTTGACTATAACTGTCTAATTATCACAATGAATGGATACTGACGACATTGGTTTTTCCCATAAAAGAATATCTAGCAAAAGATTTCTCAACTATTCAGCTTCAATTTTTGCCAATTCCAAAGCATTGAACTCTGATTCTATTGTTGATTTGATCATGCATGTCTACTTCGAAGATTTCCAAGAGATAATTCCCTCACTTAGTGTAAAAACATAACCACTAATGGACTTAGCTTTATCAGATTCTAAGATCCAATTAGCATCATCGTACCCTTCAAGTACATTTGGACTTCTATTAAAATGTAAGCCCAAATCCATGGTTCCCCTAAAAAATCTAAGAACTCTCACTAAAGTTGTCCAATGATCTCTACTAGAATTACTCGTGTATCTACTTAGCATTCCCACAACAAAAACTATGTCTGAACGAGTACAATTCATCAGTTACAATAAACTTCTTATGATCCTATCATACACCTTTTGTGACACGTCATCACCTCTGTATTTTTTTAAAAAAATTTCATGTTAGGATAAAAAATAGTTAAAATTGGTACATTATCAAAATGTCCAAACTTTTTAAGTACTTTTTATATATAATGACTTTAAGATAAAACATACCCTTCATCTTTCTTTGTGATTTTAATTCCTAACATGATATCAACTTCTCCTAAGTCTTTTATATCAAACTTAGATTTTAAAAAATATTTGATATTTTTAACTACTTTAAAACTAGTTTCCAGGATCAACATATTATCTACATATAAATAAATGATTACATCAGTCTTACCTCTAAATTTGGTATAAACACATCTATCACAATCATTGAAGACATACCCACTAGATTTAAGCATAGAATCAAATTTCTGATGCCATTGCTTAGGTGTTTGATTTATTCTTTCTCTTAACCATATACCACACACTCTTCTAGTTGGTCCATATAGATTTCTTCTTCTAAATCATCATTTAAGAATGTGGTTTTGACATTCATATATAGAGGCTAGGGCAACTAAGAGTTTGGGTAACGAAGACTCTAACTATAGCAATTCTAGAGACTGGAAAATAGTATCAAAGAAATCTATCCCATCTTTTTGTTTAAAGCCTTCAACTACTAATCTCACTTTAAATTAAATTTGTCTATGAACTCATCTATTTTTAATTTCTTTCTAAAAATTTATTTGCAACCAATAGGTTTAGTGCCTTTAGGTAAATCAAATAACTCCCAAGTATTGTTCAACAAAATTGACTTTAGTTCACTTTTGATAGCTTCTTTTCAAAAGACTACATTAAGAGAAGTCACAGCCTTTTGATAAATCACAGGATCATCATCCACTAAGTAAGTATAAAACCTATCTCCTAAGTTAGTTTCTTTTCTAACTCTTTTACTTCTTCTAAGTTCTATTTCTTCTACTACCTTTGTGTGATCTCGTGAAAAAGATTCAATTATTTATCTTTCACTAATGTTCTCAACAAGGATATTTTTCCCTTTAACATCCAAGGATATTTTATCCTTCATTGAAAAAATATATTCAAAAACATCTGCATCCCTAACTTCAATTATAACATTAGCTTCATAATCATTTCCATTTGACCTCAAAGTTATAAATCTATGTGATGAACTATATTTTGAATATCCTAAGAATGTACAATCAATGGTTTTAGGACCTATATTTCTTTTTTTGATTTCTAGGAGTCTTACCTTACACAAACACTCCCACACTTTGAGGTAACCTAGATTAAGTGCATAACCCTTCCATAACTCATAAAGAGTTTTCCTAATTTCCTATGAAGAATCCTATTAGTAATATGAGAAGAAATTAAAATAACTTCTCCCCACATGTTAAAGGGCATTCTTGAGTTTATAATGAACTTATCGATTTGAGTAACTAAGGCATAGAGAAGTCGTTTTCCTTAAAATCAATTTTGCCCCCTTAGGATGATATCCACAGTGCAGTTGGTTTCAGGCGATTAATTTTTAAAATTCAACAATCACAAGTCTGTTAATCGCACACTCAAACATAATAGATCTTTTACGAACTCGATCGAATTTGTTGGTGCACAAGTAGTGAGAATTAGAAGAACAGAAGCTAGGGATATTAGAAGTTTCTATTTACAGTCTGTATTTTTGCGTACAAAACTCTAGGGCACACTTCTTTTTTTATAATAGTTAAAGCTCAAACGGTACAAAAAAGCCCAATGGTCCAATGAATTAAAGAGAGAGACATTTGGGCCTTTATTGGGTCATTTCTGAACGTTGGGGGATCCAAACGGTCAACATAGATTAATTTTAATGGTTAGATAGATCAATGATTGAGATGAGATCTTTAAGTAAAAAATGATCAAACAAATTTGAGCAAAAGTCTTATGTTTACTCTATGTGAGACTAAAAAATTAAAGAGTTATCTCAACAACTCTTAAGAGAAAGAAAAAAAAAAAATCTTTGACTTTTCAACTATTACAAATAAGGAAAATATTATCTTAAGTAAGATTTCACCAAAAATGGAAAAACCCTACACCAACCACTCAAGAGAAAATAAAGTCTTGAGCTCAAATCTTGCCCCCAACAAAATGAATCCTACAACAGGCTTTAACTTCATTGACTTCCTATATTGTTAATGAATATTTCCGATGTGAACTTAGTTTCCCATATTAGAAGGCAATCTTGAATATTTGAAAATATGACAAGTGAGTCAAAAGTTTTTCTTGATAATTGAGATAGATTATTACAAGAGTACAAAATTGCATTAAATCTCTAACAAACATGTTGCACCATCCACAAGTGTAGGGAGACCAGCTCACACTCACAGATATAAAACATCCTAATTAGTACTATGTTAAGACCCTTGAGAAATGTGGGCTTAACTTTCCCCACCATTAACTCCTAAGTATTTTTAGTGTATTTGTTGAGTTTGTATCAAGGGTAAATTATCATTTCATGAGTTGAATAAGATGAATTGAAATTTCGATTTTGGCTCACTATTAATTTTAATTCCCAAAACATGAAGAGCGAGATTACAGATTTTTCAAAACGATGATCTCATTGATAGTTTTTTTCGAAGTGACAACTGGGAATCCCAATGATTTATATAGTGACAATCTCGTTAAAAAGTAGCGATACTGACTAATGAGACTATCACTATTAAAATAAACATCAATAATCTCACTATTTTATATTAGCGAAATCATCACTTTTGAAAACCTGCAATCTCACTGTTCCTGTTTTGGGAATTAAAATAAGCAATGAGTCGAAATGGGAATTTCATAAAATATTGATCATGTTTTAGGAAATTTCTCTAGTATCTATTGGTGTCAAGGCCAGCATATGCACCATGTCGTGGGTTGAAGACTCAAAAGGACAACCAAAGGAAAGGTCTACGTGGGAGCCCGTGAAAGACGTACAACTAGAGTGAAAGTCGCTACAGAGTGAACCATTGCGAACATCAAATATAGAGTGTGTGGAGTGTCACAACCCTTAAGAGATAAGCTAATTAACTTTATGCACCACTAAGTATTTTTGGTGTACTGCTTGGGTTTGTATCAGTAGTCTAGGATCCAGAGAGCACAACAAAGATTTACAAGATCCCCTTAGTTGTGGGCAAGAAGGGGACACATCCCTAATTGTGAGAAAACTGGAAGCACGTGAGCTTGTGGAAACTTGAGCTCCTTGGAAGGGGAAAAGTTTCGAATAAAGAGAATCCATGACACCCCATCCCATGTATGAAGAAATATTGGTGGATCCTTGAAAATGAAGGGTTTGGCAACAACTCAATCTAGAAAGTTCTCCAATATGGACACTATCTAGAGTGGACAAAGGACAAACAAGGAAAAAAAAAAAAAATACTTGGAACTACCAAGAAAAATTGTAGTTCGTCCATCCCATCGCCTATAAAAAGGGAAAGAATGAAAGCGTGCAAACATACAAATTTCTCTATACTCAAATCAATACTCTATAAAAATAACAAAAATAAAAATAAAAAATTGACTCGAGTACTGGAGTTTAATCTGAGGTACCGCATTGGAATCCAAAAGTTTATCCGAGAAGAAGATTGAACGAAACTCATAGCTTGCACCATAGATCTCAAGGCATTGAGAGGATTTTTACTCCCACAATTATATTATTGATATGGATTTTTTATAATGGAGTTTTCCATTCTTCACCACTCATGTTGGATAGAATCCCATATTTTTTGAGAGTTTTTTAAGTGAGAATACTTTCCCTGTTCAGACTTCCTAAATGGAATTAAAGAGATACTTTGATGACTTGCATAGCATACACATTAAATCAATGACAATGAAGACTTTCTACAATGAAGAATGGAAATCAATGACAATGAAGACTTTCTACAAGGATAACAACAAGTTATTATTGAACCTCACTATAAAACATGTCAATAGCAGTCTAAGAGACTTAAATAAGTAGAGACCAAAGAACACCTAAAAGGAAAGAAAGCTATAAATCAACTTAATTTTAGTGTCAACAAAGAATAACACTTTCCTTAATTAGTATTAATTTGATGTTGGGGTAAGAGGAAGGACACAAGGTATCGCTGCAACAATGTCGTCATAATAATTTTTGGAACGATATTAATACATACTTCTCAACTATTTTATGTTGGGCTTTACTTATTATATATCCTGAGACCACTTCCCAGTTAGGAAAAATCCATCCAAATAGAAAAACATCTATTTAGGTCCAAACAAAATCTATATTTTTGCTAGAACTGGCCAAAAAATTTCTGAAACAATATGCTCGCTCTAATCAGAAAATATTGCTAGAACCTTCAACTTAGAGAATGGTTTTCGAGCATTTTCAAAATCCCCATAACACCCTCATAGTTGCCTAAATTATCTTGTGGGCTTGTAAGAGCGTGGGCACAGTCGCTCGGCTAGGAGCCTAGTTAAGGCCGAACGTGATTTAATCATCCCTCTATCTGATATTAAGTCCCGATGATATCCATTATTGTTGAATAAGAGAACATTCTCAAATCATTTGTTTAAATTTCTTGACCTATATGAATTCCTAAAAATCATCTCATCTGAGAGACATTTATTTACAAATGAAAAGTACAAAAGTAACTCTCATTTACAAAAATATCCCTCATCATGGGCTGTTATTGTAAGTCCAATATGTGTTTTGCTAATGTAACAATTGCTAAGGGTATTTTAATTAGAAAAAATTACTTAAAGGACCCTCGTGGAAGGGTTTCTTTCTAAATAGTTCCTAAGTTTTCAACGTTAGCTTGACAAGACATTTAGTAAACTTTTTCTTTTTAAATAGTCCCTAGACCTCATCTCCCATATTTCTCATGATTGAATGCCCTAACCGTTTGAACTCATATTTTTCATCTAAAAATGAGATTTTTGACCTCTCAATTATATTTTGGAGTCTCCATTCTGTCATAAACGATTTACGAAAAAAGAATAAGCTAGTTTCAAGTAATTTTTTCAAATATTTTGAAAAAGTATGTAAAAAATTAGGGATTTTTTTTTTTTTTCACTTTTTTTTCTTATTTTTTGAATGAAAATCAATCAATAAAGGTTCTTTTGGGTTGAAATCATCTAAATAAGTCGTTATTTCAAGTCTTTAGTCGATCTTTCTATGTATTTTAGTCGAAAAAACTCAAAAATTGAAATTGGGTGGATTTTACTAGTGTCGAGTTCACCACTTTTTATTGAAAAAGTGTTGAATTTGACAATAATTAAAAAAGATCGAGTTCGAGAGTAAAAATGGTGAACTCGACACTACATAATAAAATGTCGAGTTCAACAATAATAAAAAGTGGTGAACTTGATAGTAAATAAAAAAGTTGTGAGTTTGCCAATAATGAGGGACCATTAAGAAAGAAAAAGTTTACTAAGGGTATGTTTGATTGGACGGAAAATTAAAGGGAAATTGAAGTTTTGTTAAAAAAAATGACAATGACAATTTTTTTAGTGTTTGATGTGTTAGAAACTCTAAATTTGCGCAAGAAACGATTTGCCAACACCTTCGATTTTCCTTCATTAATGGCAAATCAATTTTTTACCCCTCCCCTCTTGAAAAATGATTTGCTAACACACAACAAATCAAACAAAATCAATATTTGTTTTATAAATAAAATTAAACAAAATAAAAAAATACACACAAAATAATCATCACAAAGGTCACATTAAAATACTATTTTATATTTTATTATTATTATTATTATTATTTAATAATTCAAACAACAAAAATAATTTTCCATATTGTGCTCAAATGGTCAAAAGGATTTGCCAACTAATATTTTCTCTACAATCAAAGATGCCCTAAATGTCCTATCAAACTATCATTCAAAACTTAAGGACTATTTAGAAAGAAACCCTTCCATGGGGGTCCTTTAAGTAATTTTCTCTTTTAATTACAAAAATTCTTTGTGATTTTTCTACAAACCATCTCATCCTCCCTTTCTCGTCATGCCGATCATCTGGATCTCACCGCTTTTACTAATGCAGATTGGCAGGATCTGCTTCTGATCATCGTCCGACCTTAGGATATTGTGCCTTTCTAGGAGGCAATTTGGTTGCATGAAAGAGTAAAAAGCAACCAGTGGTCTCGCATAAAACAATTTCTTCATTTTAGGATAACATCCCAACAAGGATAGGATTTTTATTTTTAAGAGAGATATTATTGCCACATCAACTTTTACTAATGACACACCAATTCCTTTGTAAATAATTACACACAATTGGTGTGGCATTAGTAAAAATTGGTGTGGCAATAGCAACTCTCGATTTTAAATATGTACTTTAGTAATAAAAATAATGATTATTATTTTCAAAATAACAGTGATCATTTAATTTTTAAAACTTCTTTTTTATGGGACAAAAGTGAACTTTTAAAATTTAAATGGCATTTATAAGTCATGCTAGACTTAGTCTGTCAATTGTTGTTCCCCTACTTGTATGGTCTAAATGTATAACATCATAGACAATTCAATCATCACAAAAATCAATATTCAAACATTAATAGTTCTATTAAAAGAAAACCATAAATTAGCAGTTTAAATGAACAATCGACTGCTTCAAATTTAAAAACCATGGAAGACATTATTTGCAAAAATCACAATGAAAAAGTAATATGATCCAATGGTAGAGTCTTGCTATTTCCAAAAAAAATCATTTAACCATAGTGGAATTTTTTTTCGAAAACATGGTATACTAGAAAGTCATGGACTAGGGAACAAAAGATCAGTAGTAATTCTCACAATTCTCTGGACATAATGATCCATAAAATTACAAACAATTCTTTTTGGACATGAAAGATAAATTGCAATTCATTTGAAGGTTAAATCAATCCAATCAGTGTAGCTGTAAGGATACTAGCATTCAAAGAGGAGCCCTGTCATTCGAAATGCTTAGATTAATAAAAAATCCCTCCCCTTGGAGAGACAAGAAAGAGTAGAATAAATAGTATTTTGTTTCTACAATGAAGTTTCATTGAACACTCAACATCGTGTTGTTCCTATGAAGCCGCTTCTGTCCCCTATTAGTTGAATGGTTTGTCTTCCTCTCTCTTGGATGCATTTTTGCTATGGTCAGTGACCCCACGCTGCTACATAACCAATCTCACTTGTGTGAACTTAGCTCATATAGTTGCAAGTGAGATTGTATCGTGAATCTGCATTTCCATTCCAAGGGACAGCTTTGAATTCTCAATTTGAAGTGTAGTTAGGATCACTCAACTCTGGCATCCGGACCTTGAAACCAGACACATGGCATGAGATGCTCCTATTGCAACCGAAAGGACATGGTGAGGCCCTAATCCATCATCCTCAGTTAGAAACTTCACTTCAACAGGCAATGTTTGTACCTCAGGGAGCCCAGGAACCCCAAGCTGAGAATCCTTTGCATTTCCCCACATGTATAACTTTCCTTTATCTGCCGTTACCATGAAAAGATTTTCAGCACTATACCCCAAAAAAAAAAAAAGGTAATTGTAACTAGATAAGGTACCTAAAATCAAATATTTCAAGGCAGTCTTTGCAGACACTCAGAGCCCCATATATCATTTTATATGAATATAGAAATACATTATTAAATATAGTTTTTAATATGTAATCACTAAGGTTGTAGACTTTTTGACAGCATAATATCGTGGCTTTGAGGAGAGAGAGAGAGAGAGAGTAGGTTGAATAGATAAAAAGATAATGGGGCTATGTTTCTTCAGGTTCGGGGCGGATGCCAAAGCATTGATAGCATCAGGGCATCAGCTGAATCATCTTTGGGGCTTTCAAGCAATAGGAAAGTCAGATGCCTCTTCGACTAGTAAGGAAGAATTGTCTACAATTAAAGTCAAGTCCGAGATTGGCATCCGAGGGCCCAATGAGTGTAGAAAGATAGGTTCGAGGATGTGCTTCGCAGGACAACCTTTCGGAGTAAGTGCCGGAGTAGGTGTCTCTCGGTAAACTGCCTAGACCTCTACCTATGCATGATGACACCCGTGCCTATGCCTCTGCGACCTATGCCATCCCTGCTCCTGGGGCTACCTCTCTCACCCACCAAAAATTCTCCTAAAATATGACCAAGGACACTGTCCCCTAAAACGTGCTTTGTTTCTTATAAGATAATATGGTTCAAGGAAGGTGCCACCTCAGTTAGGTGAAGTCTGAGTGGTAATAAGACGTACTTGGGATCAAAACCCATCCACCTGCTCCCACCTATCAAAAAATAATATGGCTGAGAACTCATTTACACACTCCCAATCCATTCAAAGAAGAGGGATTGGATCCATGCGACAATATTTTATAGCCTTTGAAGATGCCCTTGATTTAAGATTGGTGCCCTAGTCCATAGGGTACTAAACAAATAACAAATTGTTCCAGAATAGATCAGCGCGCACTTTGAATTAATCGAAGGTCTTCACATATCAAAACATTTACACTGATTCTTTGTTATGTTACCACCTATTATTGTGCACTCTAGAGCCACATCACGTATTCCTTAGAGAAAAGGCCCATTGGGATCATAGACTTGCCAACATCATGATTAACAAAATTCAAAGCGATGAGGCCAGAGAAAGACTTCCAAAGCCACCCTTCAAGATGAATCGAGCAAGTTGACTTAGGTTGATTAAACGCATGCCACTAAAGACAGGAAGACAACTTTAGAGTGTCTACTCTGGTCTCACGATAATTATATGGAGAAGTACCAGTCTCTGTGTCAAGGGACTGCACCTACTAATAGCTTAAATCCCCACCTTAGGAGACGTCATCTCTTCCACCAGGGTTTCGTAAAGGGCGGAGATACTGACCCAACAACCCAAGTGCGCTCATGGAAACTTCTTCCAAGAACATTTGATTAACAATCTTAGGGTTTTGTAAAGGTCGTTTTTGCAATGATTTGATAATGAAGACCGAACCTCGATATTAGTCTAAGCTTTTAGAGCACCTGTTTGCGGTTTCACTCTCAGTTTGGCCTTCTTTCTTGAAAAACAAAGACTCCGATACCAAAGTTATATATACCAGGCAATTTTACAGAATTTCTTATATCTTTTTGGTTAAGATTCCATACCTTTGTTACGTATTCCTTCTTCTCTTTATAGAGTCCCCTTTCCTTTTTTTCCGTTTTTGTTATTATTTTCTTTTCTTATTTGAAAAGGTAAAACGCCCCCATCCCTTGGATTTAGGAGTTTCCTTAAAGTATTGTGCTCGAATCCAGGGATCTGCGCGCCATATCCTCACGGGTTGTTATTATCCCAGATGGCACCCGACTCATATTGGTTCGGAAGCGAGAGCACCCAGGCCTTGTGAACCTCGAGACATTCTTCCGACTCAATCTAATTTATCCTATTGGTGAGGACTTAATCCCCCCACAATGCCCATTCTCGAAAGGTCATGAGTATCATGAATTTTCGAGAAATCCCATTGTACTACTTCGAACGATGCTTCGAACTCCATGGTAATTGATTTCGATATACGGAAGTTTATGCATTAAATGGGTTGCGTGGTCACAAGGTGCGCATTTATTAGCTACTCTACGTGTCTTCTACTGATAGGGTTGCAGTCCTGTGCCGTCACCTCATTATGCCGTTCATTAAATGCGGCCGTCTGACATCGCAGGCGGTTGATTTTTTCTCTACGTGGCACTCCTCCATAAGTTGGGCACGGGACGTATGGCATTCGGTTACTTCGTTCTTAGTGCGCTGAAGGCTTCCAAGTGACCAGTTGAGATGCCATCTCTTCTTCTTCAGACTCTGAGTTAGAATTCCCAAGGGAAAAATACGAGGAGGTAGTGGAGGAGAGGATAGATGTCTGAGGACGGGGGTGAGAAGTTCCCTCTCCTGATCTGGGAAGGGTAGTGAGAGGAAGGGCCGGCAAGAGGAAGGTAAGTTTCTCCCTAAACTCCTAGTTAGCGAGGATGGTTTCAAGAACAGGAGTGGGGGGAAGATGTCTATTTTTAACACCTGCAAGGATAAAGTAAGTTAGCCTATTGGTGAGAAATCCAGCAATCGAGGAAAGGAAATACGTTGAATACACCTACCTGTCCAATTGAAATAATGATTCTTAAGAATAGGAGTGGCGCCTGACGGGGTACAGGAACCACTCCTTATTTGTCTCGGGAAGTTGAAGAAGGACTTCCTGACCTTTTCTCTTCATCAGGTAGAAGAATCCGGGCCTTTTGGGGGCATTGGAAAGTTTGTATTGGACACAGATGTCGATTAAACCAACCTTATGTCCTTCAGGGAGTCGGGAGTTCATCAGCTCAATCATAAAAATCAAACGGAAGAAATTCTCTGTCATTTGACTAAGAGCCTTGTGGTAGAAGTTCAGGACTTCATAGGTCAGTAAGGATAGGGGGATCCTGAGTCTAGCCTTGAACTAGCCCCAGAAGACAACAGTCGTGTCTTTTTCCCAAGTTTCATGTTGGTCAGGGAAATCACATCATTTTGTAGCCACAAACTCCGGAATGGAGTAGGCGGCTCGAAATTCATCCATGGATGGCCTAGCAGGAGTATATGATTTTTTACCCATGGAAGTCTAGTGGTTTCTTGGAAGGAAAAGAAAAAGAAGGAAAGAAAAAAACAATGAAAACCACAAGACAGAGGGTGCAAAAAGGGTATCTTGAGCGAGAAGAGAAGGAAAAATAAACTTGGACTAAGAAACTCAAGTGAAGAAAACCAGCAGCACTTCGACGAAGGAAACCAGAGAAAAGTAGAAATGAGGGGAAGAGAGGTCTTTTTATAAGAAAAGTATCATTGAGATTCGTATTCAATCCTAGGGTCAGGGTTTCCTAGAAGAGAGAGCACATTATGAGTTGTAATAACCATCATTGCGCCCCAAGAATGAGGCGACCAAATGCCATGCGTCCTGTGCCCAACCTATGGAGGTGCTCCAGAAAAACCAACCGCTTGCAATGTCAAACAGTCGTATTTAATGAACGGCATAATGAGGTGATGGTGCAGGACTACAGCCCTATCAGTAGACGACATGTAGAGTAGCTAATAAATGTGCACCTTGGGACCACGCAACCCATTTAATACATAAACTTCCATATATCGAGATTAAGTACCATGGAGTTCAAAGCATCGTTCGGAGTAGTACAACGGGATTTCTCGAAAACTCATGACCTTCCGAGAGGAGGCATTGTGGGGGAATAAAATCCTCACCAATAGGATAAAACAGATTGGATCGGAAGAATGTCTCAAGGTTCACAAGGCTCGGGTGCTCTCGCTTCCAAACCAATATGGGTCGGATGCGATCTGGGAGAATAACAACCCATGAGAATATGGTGCGCAGATCCCTGAATTCAAGCGCAATACTTTGAGGAAACTCCTAAATCCAAGGGATGGGGGCATTTTACCTTTTCAAAGAAGGAAAGAAGATGAGAACAAAAACGGAAAAAGAAGAAAGGGGATTCTATAAAGAGAAGAAGGAATACGTAACAAAGGGATGGAATCTTAACCAAAAAGATATAAGAAATTCTGTAAAATTGCCTGGTATATCTAACTTTGGCATCGGAGACTTTGTTTTTCAGGGAAGAAGGCCAAACTGGGACTGAAACTGCAAACGGGTGCTCTAAAAGGTTGGACTGATATCAAGGCTCGGCCTTCATTATCAAATCATCGAAAAAACGACATCCATAGGTTCAGTACCTTCCAACCTACTCAGCTCATCGCCATGTGAGGTTTTGTTCTTAGAAGACAGACCAATGTTCAGAGGAATACATCTACCCGCAATGGACAAAATGGGAAATTGAAGGGGGTTTCCCATTGTTGAATTCCCAGGACCTTTGAATAAATTGCTCTAGGACCCTTTTGAAATATGCTCCTGGTTTTACTCTTATCCTTCAATTTACAGGCTACAAATTATGATTTGAAGTAATATCCACCATACTTGTGTTGGCCTCTCGAAGACCAAATGAACAATGGAGATTGTGTTAATCCAAGCAGCGACAATGCTATAATGTTCCTTAGCATTGGTCATTTAGTTTTCTAAAGGCCAACACCATATTTTCAAAGTTGTGACCAAGGACTTCCCTGGGTTCACATAAACGTTGGGTTTCCAAGTGGAGGGAGACCCCAATGGGGTAAGCCTTGCTAAGCAAATTAGTTACCACATGTGAAACACTATTGGAAGGATTAACCACATCAGCTCCCCGCCCCCCAACTCCTTTTTCATTTGGTTGATTGGAGATGCAAACGCCTTGTGAGTTCTCCCCATCCATCTTGACCTCTATAGAAAAGATTCAAACTTTATCCAACTTATTTGATTTTCGTTTTTAATGTCTAACTTGATATATGCCTCTAGTTTTCCCTTTTTTCTCTACAAGGTAAAAAATATCCTTCTCACCCTCTTTTATACGGTACTTATTGTAAAAATCACCAAAAGCCATATGTTTTGCCCAACTACTTTATTGTTTCCTTTTTAACATTTCTATATCTTTCAAAGTTTTGTTCAATTCTAGTTTTCAGCTAAGATTTCATTGTGCATGACTTCCATTTATATTTCCCAAGAACTCCTTTAGCTACGCTTCTGATACAACTCATCCTACATTTGATTTTTGTTCATAAATTTTCCCCCAAAGCAGAACTACGTTTTCTCCATTTTAGATCCACCGTTTAATGCAAACATCTATAACCACCAACCTACCACAGTTGTCCTCTCAAGAGATAACCTTATGATTTTGCATATCTAAAGGGAGTTCTTTCTTAGAAGACAAATATTAATTTCTACTTGTTCCGCTTTTAAGAGCCACTCAATGTTCCTCCCTTTTCTAGAGTATATTCAACAATAACAAATTGTACACCATGTAAATTCAAGGGTTGTAAGCCCGTCTCATTCCTTTCTCTAAACCCTAGTGCTCCATGCACCATCAGTATCCTCCACAATCTTTTCATACATGACTATGTAGATCTCCCACAAATTTCCTTTCTCCATATAGAACTTCCTACAATAAGTCATCCATGTTATCAAAAATTCATCTTAATGAATTCATCCAATCCTATTTGGGGGTGCATATGTGCTAATAAAGTTAACCATCTCCTCTACTAAAAGGAGTGTAGTTGATAGAAGTTTATCACTTATTCTTCTAACACTTTCAACACTATTTATTAAACCTTCCCCCATCACTATACAAGGTTTAAAATTTCAATTAGAGGCAATGGTTCAATCAGAAGAAAAATTGAAATGGTCTCATCCAATGTTTTAAGATCCCAAACAATCAATGTTTTGAGGTCAATATTTCATTTTGGTCTCTGCCTAAGCTGAAATGTTCCACCTAAATATTCCAAAACAGAATGAAAGTTTGAACCATGATCATACCTACCCATCATTAGCATTTCCATCACCTTCATATATGCTCCCATGCCCATTCAGCAGACAGGTTTTACCTCTTCCACCATAACCTTTTTTTTTTTTTTGGATAAAGATAATTTTATTAAAGAGAGGAGAGGGGGGGGGGGGGGGGGGGGGAGGGGGGGTGGGTCGAGAAGACCAACCCAAACAACAAGAACAAAAACAGCACAACAAAGGAAAAGAGAGAACAACAAAACACCAAACAAACTACTCCAACGCCAAACTATATATCCCATCCCATCTAACAATAAAATCTTCGAAAAAAACTCCTTTGTATTCCTTGTAAAGTTTGTTCCAAGCGAACACCAAGCCCAAAATCGATAAGACCACGTCTTCCGACACACACTCCTTCCCCTCAAAGATACGATTATTCATTTCTTTCAAAATACCCCAACAAATTGCAAAGGGAATCAAGTACCAAAGAATCCGTTTCGATAAGGAAAAAGAGCCTCCACAAGTTAGCCACAATTCCAAAAGCAATTTGACCGAGTGGGGCAAACAACCCACAATGCCAAAGAGAGATAAGAAATGTGCCCAAATCTAAGAAGCCACCCAACAGTGAATGAAAAAATGATCTGAATTCTCCGCTGCCGAATTACACAAACAACATTGATTAGGAGAAATGAAGCCTCTTATAATCAATTGGTCCAAGGGAGGTAATCTCCCTAATGCCACCAACCAAATAAATGTCGAAATCTTTGAAGGCACCTTATTACCCCACACCAACGTATGGGGGAAGGTCAACGAACTCCTTGGAACTAAGATGTGGTACATAGATTTGACCAAAAACCTCCCATCTCTAGCTCCACCCCAAACTCTTCGATCCTCCAAAGTAGTTTCCATATGATAATTCTCCACTAAATAGATCAAGCTTCCCAATCTTTCCAACTCCTAATCATTAAAAGGTCTTCTAAAGCCAAAGTTCCAATTTATGTCAAACATTCCCAACGGTTCTAAAAAGAGAGATGAATTGTCCTTTCTCAAAGACAAATCGAAAATATCCTTAGGTGGACCATCCCCACACCACCAATCCTCCCAAAACCTTACCTTATTCCCCATTCCCAACCTTGAATTTGACCTTTTTCTTGAAAAAAGGGAGACTTCTCAAGATCAAACCCCACAACCATATGAATCTCTAGCCGGCCCACTTTCCCACTCATTCGCACTAACCCCAAAATTTTCCAATATCACACTCCTCCAAAGACTCTCACCTTCCTCTCCAAACCTCCATAGCCACTTTCCCAACAAAGCCGAGTTCATTGATTTAAAGCTTCTGAAGCTCAAATCATCATTCTTCTTAGACAAACACAACTTTTTCCATGCAAGCATTAGAATTGCAATGTTGGTCCCAAGTCAAAATAAAGGTTATGTCAGGTTGACAATCGATGTAAAATGATGTCAATATCATAAAATGGATATGAACTCATTTTAATTGGGATAAGGAGTAAACAATGATGAAGATGCACAAATGCTGCATTAACTCTCCTTAATAAATGAACTAACTCCCACTCCTGACCTTTCACATTCCCTAACTTTACAAGTAGCCAAATAGATCATTTTTTCATAGACAAACTTCTTTACTTGCACTTGTCTAACTTGGTGTGGGAACCCTTGCCTATCAACCTGACATTGCTATAGCATATCATTTATCTATATCCCATCCAACCCTTGTCCACTTGCCACCACACCAGAGTTGGGGTGTAGTGTGTTGTTTCCAGAGAATGCCCTAGTAAGAGTCAGAATCAATAAGTTTTGATCCATGTTAATGGTTGGCTGATTCGTAATTCCAACTGTCAACCTGAAGAATCCTTCCTCTGTTTTGGCTTGGGAGGAAATATAAGCCTAAAGCTCAAACAGACAGATAATGATGATATCCAAATTTGATACTGTACATGTACTCATATCATGATGGGAAACTGGATACACTTACGGAATTTGAAAGATCGGTAATAGGTAATAATGACCAGTTTGGGATTGAGGGACAAGAACCATCTCAGATGTAGATTTAAGAAAATATCTGATTCTACAATTCTTACCAGTTATAGCAGCTGAAGAGGAACCTCCACAAGCAATATAGACTATGCGTTCGGCAGCTAAAGTCTCAATCACCACAGGGACCTTCTGACTTTGGATAGAAGAATGACCCAGCTGACCATGTCCACCATGGCCCCATGAAAGTACTTTGCCTTCATCTGAAACCCAACACAAGCATTAGGTGACAATTAAAACTCGAGAGAAAAAGATACAATCTCTAGTATATAAAATCACAGTAAGCTTGTTTAACATTTAAGGCACACAAATTTATGTAAAATATAAAGCATTTATAAAAATAGAATTATAACTTTATTATTTTACCAGTTAATGCTAGAGAGTGATATCCACCACTTGCTATCTGAGTGATACGAACATCTTGAAGGCTAGGAATTGGTTGTGGTTTCCAACCACCAATCTTATTACCCCTTCCTAGCTCGTAGTTGGAGTTTGCTGCATGATGCATATAGTGACGACGTGTCAGTTCTTGATTAAAGATGAAAAAATTAAATACAGTACTTAATTGAACCCCATGCTTACTTGATACAACAATCATTAATATTTTTCAATTTGAACATGGTAGCCTAGATACATGAAAAGCCATAATGGTGTGATTGGTTGCATGGGCAAGGGATGGATTTCCATGAATGAGTATGATCCAATCTAGTAAGGTGGAAAAACCTTTTTTCTTGAGAAAATAACTTTCCCACAAAATGTATGAAATTTTTTTGCCTTTTGTGGATGGCATCTCTCTCTCACCCCTTACTCCCCTGCAATCCAAACAGTGGATGAGCTTTAATCCAGCATGTAATCAGTTCTACCCCAGTGACCAATGCCAAAGAGTTAAAATTTTAGAAGCATTTCCAAGTTTGTCTCACATGCATAGAGAAAACCTATTAGCTAAATGGAAGCCACCCAAGCAATCCATCTCCTTTTACGGTCAAGAGTGGTTAAGTACATGTATAAAATTGAAGAACTGTATCTCATCTTCAAAACTCAAAATGAACTAGGGTTCTTATCAATGGAAAAAAAAAATTATAAAAAAAGGCACCTATAGAAATCAACATAACAGAACAAAGTAATGGAGACAAAATAGATCTTAACCTCCCCAATTCCAAAGTTGTCCCTCTCTAGTCAATGCCATTGTGAAAAATCCCCCACAAGATACAGCAGCGATAGATACAGGCAACGCCTTTACTTTGGAGGGGATACTAAGTCCACCAGCCTGATCCGGACCACGATCAGCACCGAGGCCCAATCTACCATCCCCTTCATCTCGACCCCATACATACAGTTCACCTGCATTACATGAAAAATTAATACAATGTACACCGGCACCAAAAGAACAAAGCACCCATTATACTAATAATGGACCTCCTGCAACAGTGCTCTTTTCCTTAAAAAACCTTACAATTCCTTCAAATTAAAGGAGCATAAGATATTACAAAAAAAAAATTGTTTTTTTAAGAACTGTCGAGAAACATGGTAACAAATTTCTTTATGTGAAATTATAAAATAAATTTAAAAAAAAAAATGAAATAAACAAACCCGAATCAGAGACAACTGCAGTATGAGTCCCACTAGTTGCGATTTGGCATATTTTTCCATTCCAAGCTTCCTTCACCTTCCTAGGAAGCAATTCTCTATGATATACTGAATGCCCAAGCGCGCCAAATCCACCATAACCCCTGCAAACTTCATCCCACAATAGAGTCATTACAACCCGCAAATCCAAAAAAGTCCAAATTAACATAATAACAGTAACTAAATCAAAATTGATATGATCTTAAGAAGCATTAGACTTGTTGCATTGAAAATATGGTTTAAAAAATCCTCTTGAGACCGAAATGACTCACATCATCTCGGTATCATTCATGAGCTAGCGGAATGTGAATCGGCCTTCACATTGACTCATCCAAGATCCAATATGACTTGATCGATGCTGAGTCAACTGGGTCTTTGTATTTTCATAAAAATAATAAATTTCATAATCATGTAAATATTTACTATCTAAATAAAATTATGATCTTGTGACTAAATAAAATCTAATCCACCTTCTTTCATTAAAATATATATATATATATATATAAAATTACTTGAATACAAATATGCATTAATAAAAATACTTTTAACTCGAGTTGAACCAAGACAATATGACTCGGGTGGGTCAACTCAATAAACAAAACGGAAAACCAAGTTATAAAAGACGATTGTGAAATGTGAATGGTTAGACTGACCAAGTGAAGACATCGCCAAGAGTGGTGTGCGCCACAGAGTGAAGACCACCAAGAGAAATGCTTCGTATGCAATCAAGATTAGGGTTCAAAGTTGGGACAAATGCGGGATTTTCGTGACCAAGCCCAAGACGGCCACCATCCCCTTTCCCCCAAATCCATAATTTTCCATCAACGAGTAAAGAAGAATGGAAGAGTCCACATGAGATGCTGGTCTCGATGATGGACGGTTGTGATGATGATGATGGATCGGACGGTGGAAGGAGGCCGGGTGTAGGGGAGAGGCGGAAATTGGAAGGAAGGAGGAGAGAGGCAACAGGAGTAGGGTAGAGTCGGATTTCTTCTATGCCTCCACCGAGTTGGCCTGAGCCACCTCGGCCCCATGATAGGACTTGTACGGTGGTGGAAGATTCGATTTCAGTCCTCCACAGTAAGGGAAACTTAGAAGAGGAGGAGGAGAAGTAACGAGTTAGGCGGTGTGCCATGAGAACTTTTGAGGGCTCTGTTCTGTTTCTGTTTGTTATTTGGGGTTTCGGAGGGTTTATGGAATGTTTCTACATTTTAAAACACAGTATCTCGTCTCGGACGAGTTGAACCCTAACCAGGTTCAAGTCCATCTTACCCATAAATAAATTAAAAAATTTAAACTTTTATTTCAAATTGTTGAAAATATAATAAAAGAGTAGTTTTGTCATTATAGAAAATCAACTAAACTGATTATTTGATTAGGATTGTAAAGGTCTTTTTGTAATTTAAATAGCAAGTGAGGCCATTTTGAAGATAATTGAAAACAATGTTATTTTTTTAATTTTACAAAGCAAATTAGTGGTCATTGGAGTTGCTCAATTTATAATTTTATTCAATCTAGTAAGATTAAATGTAAATTTGGGAGCATTACAATAGCAAGAATATTGTGTTTTTGAAATCTAAATCTAGATTATCACGGTGTGCGAGTAACTATGTAAGACTAATGCAGAGGTTTAAAATGTTAAACTGGGGATCTATGAATCAAGTTCAATGTATATTGAGATGTCTTCAACTACTCCACTTGATTATATATTAATCAATATTCGATCCGTGATTTTGCCTTAAGCCCCTAAATCAAGTAAATGGGTAGTTTAATCTCCTCACCACATCTCCACCAAAGAAAAAAAATTTGCAATTGAATAAATGGAAGAAAAAAAAGAGTATCAAATTAAAATCTAAAGGAGGAAAATATGTCATTAGATTCACTCCCTCAACTACATTAGAGGATAAATATTTACATCTAACTGCCATTCCCCACTCTACAAAATTTGGAGAGACTGACTTAATTTGGTCTCATTTGTCTAAAACTGTACTTGGACTATTCTTTGTTCCTTTATGAAAAACAACTCAAACGAGAAGTGAGAATGACAAACGAGTCTTCTTTGCATGGGATTGTGAGACCACCTATTGGATGATCAAATCCAAACTCCTCTTCAGCCTTGCTTAATAAATCTTGGAAGGAAGGATGGTTCAAGTATGATATTGGAACCACAAATCGCTTCTTCTGTGTCTCTCCAACATAAACTGTGAAGTGGCCTTTAGGGACTTCTGTTCCTGTTAGAAGAGACTGTTGGAAAATTTGCTTAGCATTTAACATTGCAAGCAAACGGATACCCATGGCTTCTATGAAATATTATCGTTGACAGAACAAAAAAGGTTTGTCAAGAACTATTTCAGGGTCATACAGGTCAAGGTGAGGTGAGAGCTCTAACAAGTTGGAAGTGTGGTAATCTCAATATGTATATATAGAAATAGAGAGAGAGGAAATGTCGATAAGGTTGATCCACTCAATTGGAAAGAGTGGTGAAGAGAAATTGCAAATGGATTTCTTAAGAGACATATCTCACGAGGGATCACATGGTTTTGTCTCCCAACTCATGCCTAGTGGTTTGGATTGAAATGATCACAGTGTTCTCATTTGTTGCAACATTTTAGGCCCCACCACCCTGAGAATTAATACAACCTATACATTGCCCACTTGGAATTTTAGATAATTAGTGGTCTTAGGAACACTACTAACTGGCCCTTCAAATCAAAGATGTCGTGCTCATTTTGTTTGTACATACAACACCATCACATGTAAATGTTTTCTTTTATGTAAGGTGGCTGTTTTGGAGCTCTAGTTTTTATTTGAATTATGGATTCAAATGCATGTGGTGCTGCTTCAACATGAATAGATGGATGGATAAGAACTCTACATAGAGAGAGAGAATTAGGGAGGAATTTTAGTTGAATTAGATGAGCAAAGCCATGTGATGCTTTATGAGGTAGGTCCCTAAGCTAAGCCAATTGTGAATGCCTCCTCACCACCTATTACTCCTTTTGAATGGATTGCTAACAACACATATCGGCACTCTATATATACATACAGAGATACTAGACTTGCCTTCCAACTCCAAGTCTTCACTTGCATCCTCCATATCGCTAAAGCTTTCTTTTATTCCTCTATCAAGCTAATTTAATATCTCTCTTTTTTTTCTTTTTCTTTTCTGGTTTTCGTTCTCTTCACTGCAAGATTAGTCATGGGTGTCCGTTTGCATTCCATGGTTCTTCATGCCAAGCAGATTCTCAAACTACAATCTCTTCTTACCAGAAACCAATTATCTCAAGTAGCGGCCACAGCAGATGTCCCGAAAGGACACTTAGTAGTTTACATCGGAGTGACCGAAAAGAAGCGGTTTGTTGTTCCAGTATCTTACTTGAACTATCCTTCATTCCAAGACTTATTAAGTTGGGCTGAGGAAGAGTTTGGGTTCAATCATCCAATGGGTGGTCTTACAATTCCATGCAAAGAAACAACCTTCATCGATATTACTTCTCGTTTGAAAGCCTTGTGAAAGGGGTGGAAGAACAAAGTAAGCAACAACAAAGGAGTTACCAAGAAAACATGAAGGCACCCCTGAATTTTTCTCTCTTTTGATCACCATTTTTTTGAGAGTTTAAGACGGGTGGCTAACCATTATATCGAAAAAATCCAATTTTTAAGAAGAGGATTGTTCTCATCCCTTGTAAAAAAAAAATTTATTTATTGTAAAGAAGCGGGCAGAGTGATAAAAAAATGTCTCTCCCATTGAATACATCATTTAATAGAAATTTTTTTCCTTTTGTCTTTCAAATTGTATAATCTTGACCGGCTCTAGAATTTTATAATGATGAGCATGAGTTTACTCTAAAATTCTCCTATCTTAAAATTTGGCTGTCTTAGATGAGCATGGTGAGCCTCCTCTAAGAAAATGTTTCTTCTAATATACCTTAATGGTGAGCAACTATAAAGAGAGACATCATTTAGTTTCTTCTAATATACCTTAATTCTCTTTGACAGTTTTTAGTTTTTCTATTACAGCTTCTAACTTATCAGTTTGATTGTCAACAAGGTGATAAGCCAAGTTCATCAGATGAGGCATTTAGCTCACCTATAATGGTGACTGAGTTTGACTCATACATACATTCAACACTGTAGATGCAATCTAATCCATCGTTATAATTTATAAGGCATTTAGTAATTCACATTTTTTTTCCATTATCAAGATTTCACCACATTTAACAACTTGGACATTGAATATCACTAAACCAATATTCAAATGTATAAATTGGAATACTTGATCAAACTCAGGATTGGAACATTTGAAGTTACAATTCAATTAAAAATAAAAAATAATGGTTAATTTACCAAAACAACTTGTACAGGTTAGAGTGAATTGTAATATAGCCGATGCATGAACTTATATTGAAAAACAAGTACTCTATGTGATTATCTGTCAATAGATGCCAATGTTTTCTCTGGGACTTTGTAGGGTATAATGTGTTTGAAACCTAAATCTACAACCAGATGGTAAGAGTAACTATCTAAGACTTCACTGTCTACTCCTATCCACATAAACTAGAGCAAGAGATTTCAAATTCCAAACAGGGGACATGTGGTTTCAAGTTCAATATCCAGATACATTTTGAACGATTCGTCTGATCAGAAGAAAGGTTTTCAAGTAGTGTTAGACAGATTAGGTATTCATCAATATTCGAACGTTTGCTTTACCTTAGTCCCCTAAATGTAGTAAATGGGTAGTTTAATTCCCCAATCAAACCCACACATGAAAAAATAAAAGAAATTCCATTGAAGAATGCAAGGAAATAAAACAGAACTATATTGGAATCTAAAGGAGCAGAAATACATTCATTACATTCACATGACTCCATTAGGAGATAAATATTTACATCTGATTGGCCACTCCCCACTCTACAAAATTGGAGAGATTGACTTAATTTGGCCCCCTTGGCCTTCAATTCTAGCTTGAGTGTCAGATTTTGTTAGCAAGAAAATTTTCAACATTCTTTGCTCCTCTATGGAGAACAACTCAAACGAGAAGTGAGATCGATGAATGAGCCTTCTTTGCATGGAATTGTGAGACCACCCATTGGATGATCAAATCCAAACTCCTCTTCAGCCTGGCTTAGTAAATCTTGGAAGGAAGGATGGTTCAAGTATGATATTGGAACCACAAATCGCTTCTTTTGCATCTCTCCAATATAAACAGTGAAGTGGCCTTTTGGGACATCTGTTCTTGTCAGAAGAGCCCGTCGCAGAACTCGCTTAGCACTTGCTATTGCAGGCAAACGGATGAAACCCATGACTTCTTTGAAATATTATATCCTTGGCAGGAAAATAAGGTTTTTCAAGAACTCTTTCAGGGTCTTCTAAATAAGGGAGGAGTACTAACAAGTTGAACTGTGGTAGTAATCTCAGTATGTGAATATATAGAAATGGAGAGAAGAAATATCTGTAAGGCTAATCCTATCAATTGGAAATGAGTGGTGAAGAGGAATTGCAAATGGGTTTCTTAAGAGACATATTTCATTAAGCATCACATGATTTTGTTTCCCAACTCATGTCCAATGGTTTAAAATTGAAATGATGTTATGCCCCACCACCATGAGAGTACTACCTATATACATTTCCTAGTTAAAATTTTAGATAATTATTGGCCTTGTTGTTTTGATCACAACTAACTGGCCCTTAAAATTAAAGATGTCGGTGGCACCAGATGCTTATTCTTCAGGGTGGAAAAAACATGGTAATAATCATGACCTTTTTTTTCCTGTTTAACTAATTTTCTTAGTCTCTCACACTTTAATGGTCAAGTAGACTTTCCATGGGACATTGGTGCCCTACATGAGCCAATTGGTTTGCAGTCAGAGCAATGTCTACGACAACAATAACCACCTTTGATCATCCTTGTCCGCCACAGCATCCTTTACTAGCAACATCATAACCACCACGGTTTTTTCACATTGCTATAGCCCCTTATAACTGCAAGCAAAAGTTTCCAACCAACGTTGTTCTTGTTTTTGTTCGTGTTGCCACAAGCGGGATGTCACACGTTGTGATAGATTTCTTAAACGTCAACTTTGATTGATAGCCAGGAATGTCTAAAACACTAATAGTATCCAAATTTGGTTTATGTCAAGTCCAGGGGGTAATTGGGCATTACAACGTTTTGGGTATACATATAATTGTAACTCACTTCCAGGTTACAGGAGAGTGAAATCGAACAGAGGGAAACTTGGGTTTGTAAGTTGGGGAGGTCTGAGAGTGGTATAGAGAGAATTCACGGGTTTTAATTTCTTTCTCAAACATGGTCATCACTCTCATCTCATCTATGGACTTAGGCACTGCCAAACAACTTAAATTTGCTATGTTTTGTTCATTTTTCATTTTATTTATATCGTCTTTGTGTTCTTGAACTAGAATTCGAAGTACATTAAATTTTGCGTGTTAACATTTTGACGACAATAGTGATCTAAATGTTAGGCACATATAAGCATAGTGTTCTCGAAGACCTGCAATGTAGAAATGTATGTTTGTCTCCTACTTGAGAAATGGTTGAATGGAATTGTAAGACTGCAGATCGTTGGTCATAAAACATAAACAATTGTTGCATAGAGTAAGTACGTGGTTTGATGCGAATTGCTTGTAGCTCTCCAGAACATAGACAAAGCAACCCATAGAGATGTCAATGATTGAACCTGTATCAGCTGCTTTTCTTTATACTAACTATTAGTTACAAAGTATCTAGACTCTCAAAGTCAAATGACGATGAAGAGATTAGGATTGCTGAGAACATTGAGAGGGTGGGACAATAATGTTTTCACATGCCCAATCCAACACAGACCTTCGGTTTGACTAAACTACACCTAACCGGCTGGGTCTACTATTTCCTCATTTTTACCATAATTTGTACAAATAGCCAAATTCTTCATGCCACGTTAGAACAATTCAAGTTTATAATTCTGTCTCCATCTTTTTTTCCAAAGTTTAGATGTAGGGCCAAGCTCATATCATCCTCATTTTCATTTTGTTTTTACAACAAACACCATCACATGTACCTGTTTTGTTGTTGTTATAAGCCATTTGTTTTGAAGCTCTAATGTTTATTTGATAATTAATTCAAATGCATAAGTGGTTCTTCTGCAACATCTATTGATGGGTGGATAAGGACACTAATTGAGCAATGCCATGTGATGCTTTGTGAGGTGTAGGTCCCTAAGCTTAATTAGCCAATTGTGAATGCCTCCTCACCACCTACTAGTACTTTGGAAAAGGATTGGCAACATAACATTTCCTCACTGCATATATACATACTAGATCTGCCTTCCAACTCCAAGTCTTCACTTGCATCCTCCAAAGTGCTAAAGCTTTCTTTTCTACCTATATAAAGCCCATTTAAATCTCTTTCTGATCTTCATTCTCTTCACTGTGAGAATAGCCATGGGTATACGTTTGCCTTCCGTGTCCCTTCATACCAAGCAGTTTCTCAAACTACAGTCTCTTCTTACCAGAACAACCACAGCAGATGTCCCAAAAGGACATTTAGCAGTTTATGTCGGAGTAACGGAAAAGAAGCGTTTCGTTGTTCCTTTATCTTACTCGAACCATCCTTCATTCCAAGATTTATTAAGTCGGGCTGAGGAAGAGTTCAGGTTCAATCATCCAATGGGTGGTCTTACAATTCCATGCACAGAACCAGCCTTCATCAACCTTACTTCTTGTTTGAATGCCTTGTGAAAGGAGTGGAAGAACAAAGAAAACATTAACGCTCTCAACTTTTTATCTCTTTTGATCACCATTTGTTTTAGAGTTTAAGGCGGGTGGCTAACCACTAAATCTAATATCTCCAATCTCTACAAGAGGATTGTTCTCAATTCTTGTCACTTGTATTTTTTTTTTTTTTTTCTGTAAATGAGTGGGCAGAGTAAAACAAATGTCTCTCCCTTTGAACACATAATTTAATAGAAAATTTTTCCTTCCACTTTTAAATTTAAATGTTTTATATGATGAGCACTAGCCTCCTCACTCCTGTGAAAATTTTCCCACCTTAGAATCATTGTCACTTTGCAATCTGCTCAGTAAAAAACAGTCAAAAAATTCTATTCTTATAATCAACTCGGTAAAATCAATTTTCCGAATAGATTTAGTTAACCTCAAGAAAATCTACTACATAATTTGATCACTAAAATCAAGCATTCACCTGGGATTAATGAGCAGTTACCCAATAAGACAGACCAGATAAAGCTCTGACATCACCATGTGCAAACTCATATTCCTACAAACAAAGTGGGTCATTGTTTTCAAAATCAAGCATTGTATTTAATTTAGATTACAAATTTAGTTTCCATAAGGGCCCATTAGTAGGGTTGCATATGTGCATAACTGAAAGATGAAATCAACATAGATGATTTTACTCTTTGATCTAAAGTTAAAAATGGAAGAAATATAGGGAAAATAACTTAATAGACCAAACGAGAGACACATGTTTCTAAATGCACGCGGACTTTAGGGCCTGAATTAGTAAAATCTATCTTTCTTAATGCCCCCTCACCTTGATGAAACAGCAAACTTAAATCATCGAGATCGAGATTCAAAATTTTGAGATCCACAATAGATTAAATTGTTGATCCTGATGATTCATATTGAAATTTTGAGTCAATGATTGTAACAACAATGATCTTAAAAATTTGAATGTTGATCTCAATGACTCTAATTCAAACATCGAGAATCAGCAATTTACAATTTTTTTTATCTTGACATTGTAAAAGGAGATTCCGACGACTTAAACAAAGGTTGATCGTAATGATTTGAATTGTCTATCTCGACAATATGAGTCATTGATCTCACCAATTGAAAGGGGCTATCAGGGGCCATAAGAAAGAAAGAAAAAAAAAAAAAAGAAGCTTACTATAGTTAGGGGAATTTTGAAAGTAGTTCTTCTTGCAAGATGCATTAAGTGATTTTCCTAAAAATATAGTTAAAACGCTTGTGTTGGTAATGTTGGATGTGTCAAAATGTTTCATTTAGCTTCTTCTAAATCTCATATGTTTGAGATGATGTTACGCCCCAAATCAGACTATCGTCGACTCGGCAACATGACTGGGGGATACTCGACCCCACCCCAAACCTTAAACTTGAGCATAAACCTCAATACTATGCGAGGGAGAGATCCGCTAACACCTAAAGCTTATTGGTCTAGATACCACGCCCTAGGATTCCTATGATTCCCAAGGTATGGGCGAGAGTTGAGATAACTCAAGGAACTTTCTACCCAAAGAAATTTCAAATTACTTAGCAATAGAAAGAATTAATTATTCTACAAGCTAATAATTTGTAACATAAGAATTTTATCTAAAGCATAGGTGTTACTATCATATATAGATGTTCAGTAACATAACATATCATAGCGATAATATAAGAGTAGCATATGGTATAGCAAAAGTAAGAAACCAAGTAAGTCCTGAAGGACAATATACATAAATAAACAAAAAAACATCCCAACGTCTAAAAAAAAACCTACTGTCAGGGAAAGCAGATCGTAGCAGCGACAAACATGTGGCTCCTAACATCGTTGGCCTTTTAACACGGGCGAGGCATCTTCACTTGTCCTGATTTCCCAGTCTAGTGTGATAACCATTGGCTCCCATGGAGAGCATGGGGTCGTTCACAAAATGCCATCTTTTCCGATCCAAGTTGTCATTTGACAATAGGGTCAACGACCCAACTAAACCTAATGGCAATCAACAATTCGACGACTATAGTCTAGGATGGATCCATGTTTAAACTAGGTGTGAACCTTGCGTCTAATGCCTATCAGGCGTATTTGCAATCTCTAATCCCTCTAGCCATTGACCTCAACCTCTTTACAATCAAAATCAATGTTTATCCAAAAAAGATATAACCAATACTTCCCAGACTTCGTTGGTAAGGATTATCTCCAAGGCGTCCCATACCACCAAGGAGCAAGTCAAATCCATCGATATCTTAGGTAATTCCTCGTTTCCAAAAGAGCCTAGGGATTACCCGCAAGATAGTTTCACGGCCCTTTTCCGGCTCACCAATTGTATTAAAATAATATAAGTATTTATTTTATTTGCAAGAAATCTCGAAGAAATAGGTGAGATGCTAAATCATCGGTATAATAATTATTTTAATTCAGATTTGTTAAAAAGAAAACTAAAACATGAAAACAAAACATTACAACTCATTCCATGGATACCCAAAAATTGTCCATCAATTCCAATGTTGTGTTTCATATGTACTCACTAAATAACACATCCATAATCATAAACAATGTATTATACATATCAAAAATTGATCGTCTACTATATCACTCCTAAACAACACCACCGGATATCCATGTGACGAGTACACATCACAACAGTCTTTTATACATACTTAGTAAATACACATACTTATAGCATATATAACTTTGAAAATAGAAGAGGTTTCTTTGTTTCTAAAACAGAAACATTTGATAAGAAAAGGAGATATTTTTAAGTTAATAAACATGGTATCTCATAGTAAGCATAAGAGATTTTATAAGTTATAAATTATAAATTTCTTATGGTAAATAGGAAACATTACTATGATTTACAAAATAAAACCTTTCATGGGTGAGATTAATGGTTCTAGATTATAAATTATGTTACAAAACAGAAATTTTCTTGATAAAAATGAGGTATTTGTATGATGTAAAACAGAAACATTTGAGAGCTTTCTAGGTAATAAAACAAAGCATTTCATGATAAAATGATGCATATTTTTATAGCAAAACAGAAATAGTGAGAACTTTGTAGATATAATAAAAAACATACACACTTCATATTAACATTTCATGGTAACAATGATGTACTTCCATATTATAAAACAGAAATATTACATGAATGACATAAGAGTTCTCTATGTTATAAAACAGAAATATTACATAACAATTATGAGAGGTAGGTTGCAAGATTTCTCGTGATGTTCTTTCTTCAAATAGTTATGTTCCTAGTGTCTAACAAAATAGTGAAAATAATCTATAATTTAGAATTATATAAACATTTAAAGATAAAACTTTCTTCTCTAACGATCCATATCAAATAACCAAGTCATGTACAATTAAGTTAAGAAAATCATTCTACATATGGCAATTGAAATATAAAATACACTATCTGTCCCTCCTATGTCAAATAAGTTGAATGAAGTAGATTTTGAAAACTATTAATTTTAAAATCAGCAATACAAATATTTTAGAAAACACGTCAGTTGGCCTACCTAGGGTGAGAAGGTACCTTCTCAAACTACAGACACAACTCGCAAAAACCCTATTCCTTGGTCTCGGTTCCATGCTCCAGCTCTGCCACCTAGAGTTCTTTTGAGGCTGAAATACAAAAAGATTCCATTAAGTATGAATGTCTATAGTTCATATTTTAGCTAAAGTTTCCTTTACTAATAGATCTTACCTAAGGTTGTATGTGTTCCTCTTCAAGAATGCTTGAAGGTGTACTCTCCTAGAAGAGTTGAGGTTATAGTTTGTAACTGGAGGAGGACCTAATAAGAAAGAAAGGTGTAGGAATACTAATTGGCTAAAAGAAAATAAAAAAGATAGAAGAATGTGCACTACGTGAAAAGTGGAAAATTCGACAGAAAAAATTGACTGGCCAAGGCCTATGAATTTTATAAACTGAATTTTGATGGTCTAGGACTGTCGAACTTCTTGATGTTCCTAGATTTGATGGTTTAGAGCTGTCGAATTTCTCCCATCCTTCTTTAATTTGACAGTTTCGGTTCGTTGAAAAAAAATTTGGCAATGAAAAATTCAACGCCAATTTGACCTCTTGGTCCGTCGAATTTTATGAAATTTAATGGCCCAAGCCCGTCAAATTTGGGCTTTTTTCACATTGTGATGTAGTAGTGGGAAACCACTTATTTTAATAAGTAGTAAATGAAAACTTTTTCTCAAATACAAACTTAGGTGACATATGAAGGTAGCTGATTTTTCTTCAAGAATCCTTTAGAACTTCTTAATGATGTTGAGAGGTCTCTAGAGATGCATATACATTAGACTTGAGTTATGAAGATTTGTGGATGTAATTGAGGGGGGATGAGAGGTCTCTAGAGATGCTTAGGCAATGGAGAATGCATGAAAGAGTAGAGAAAAAGATTTACCTTAAATTTATATAATGGAGAGAACTATGAATTGAGGTAGCAATATGGACTCATACGGATTAAGTAGAGGGGGTCAAGTTGTAAAAAAGTGCATGCATAGGATTATATAGATTGGGCTGAGATTTAATCATGGGTGGAGGTAAACTAATTGGGGTTAATTTAGTTAGTTAAAATTAGTTAGAATTTCACTTTAGTTAAGGGGTGGTTGGGGTTGGTTAAATTTTAACACAACCATGGTCAAGTTAAGTTCTAACTAGGGGTAATGCATGAGGGATAACTAGACACTTTTCTCTTAGCTAAATACATGGTGTCTTTGAACAGAAATCTGACGTGGCAGCTATGGTGAGGTGGATAGCAATAATAGAGTTAAATTTTTAGGTTGGACACATGGCAACCAAGTCTTACATGTAAGACCATATGTAATAATTTGCAATAATGATATTGCCGATATAAGCAATAAGTTTGAGGTGACAAGGGACATATTTTTTTATTGTATGCTACATGTAGTAACATACAAAGTTACCCCCGATGGATGAGATTTCGGATCGCTCTTTCGGGCTTGTTTTGAGTTTGATTTTGACGATCCAATAGTTGATTCTCATCTATTCGAAGAGATCTACGCAATGGTGTAGTTTGATCTCATCGATGATGCTTTCATCAAGGATTGTCTTTCAAGTAGTTATGCGAATCTTGAGGCAATGCCTTGAGGTCTGATTTATGCGATTTAATAGTCTATCGTGCTTGATTTATCTATATATTTCTATTGGTCATACCCGACAGATATGATTTTTTTGTTGCATGTATCTCAAGGTAATTCCTTGAGATTCATTTCAACTTAGATCTAGTTGATCTTATAATCCATCCTAAGTAGTTTTATTTTTATTTATTTTTTTATTTTTGAGGGGTGATCATTGGTGATGTTTGTTTACTTGGTTAACCTTTAATTCTTATCTAATCCCAACGCATATCTTGAGGAATTATTGAAAGATATAGTTATGATTATATAATCATTCATTTTGAGACTAATAGCTGTATAACCAATAAAGTTACATGAAACAGTTAAATTACAAGTTCTTTCTTCGCTCGTCTCAATCGACGGGTCTTCACTACGTGAAAATCCCAAATTTATCTAAAAAAATTTGTTGGGCCCGGCCCATCGAATTTTAAACCCAAAACTCCGCGGCCTGTGTACCACGTTTTTGGGTCGATCAAATTTGTCTAAAAACTCTCTGCCTCTCTCACTATTTCTCTTTCTCTCTGCCTCTCTCTCACAGTCGATCTCTCTCTTTCTCTCTCACTGTTTATCTATCTCTCTCTTTCTCTCTCAATCGATCGACCTCTCCATCGAAGGTGAAGCACGATTCTTCCCGATGGAAATTTTGCGAAGAACTCTTTGTCTCCATTGTTGACGACGTTGCATCTCTTTCGATTGCACATCTCGAAATCGAATAGATTTCAATCGCAGCCGCGCGAAGAAATCTCTATCTCCATTTCAGACGAAGTTGAATTTCTTTATAGTTGATCCGGACACTCCTCCATCACTAACTTCCCTTTGAATTTCTTTATAGAAATCTCTATGTTCTTGGATTCTCTGCTAATCAAGGATCTAAAAGCTTGAATTTCACATATGGTAGATTCATGACGATTTGTCTGGAAAAATTGAATTTCACATATAATCCTCAAGGTATGTTCGAAATCTCTTTTTTCCTATTTGATTCATGTCTTCTAGGGTTTGTATCGTATAAATTGGATTGAGTTTCATTGAATTTTAGTAGAAAAATAGTTGAAATTTAGGTTTTGTAAGATTTTCTTATTTCAGATCTCAGTTTTGTATGATTCACGTTTTAGATTAGTTAAAAACATTATTAAAAAAAATTATGCCAAATTAGAGACTTAGAAAACGGATTGCCACTAATCTCAAAAATTTAGAACCTGTATATATTGTCACAATTGCCTAAATGATACCTCAATCATTCAGGTTTAAAATACAATAAAAGAATTTACTAATGAAAGACTTTGAAAATGGAAGGGCACAAAATTCTACATTTATCCACTACATTTATCCATAATAAAAAAGCATCTTTTTGATATTTTAGAGTTCTTTGAATTTTGTGCTCTAAGATATATCCTTACCATTAGATTTTGTGTTTCAACAGTCAGGATTATGTGATCCTTAGAGTTTTGTTTTCTTGTTTCCATGGATCCCAAATCATCTCTTATTTTGGGGTGCAAATAGCAGCTCTTCTTATTGTTGTATTGTTTTGGGCATGCATATATATTTGCAAAGTGAGTGCCAATACTGTTTGTACAGAATCAAATATCTCAGTTTCACATTAGGAAATTGGCTAGAGACGTCCTGTCACTCTACAATACAGGCCTGCCCTTACAACGGTAGCCAAAGTATTTGCATAATGTTTAACAAAACTGGCAATTACCAAACTGATTGTTTCATCTTTTTCTCATTTCACAAGGGCAATCCTTGACTATTTGCAGGCAAGCTCTTGATTGGTATTGGATTGCAGCCATGGGCTTCCAACCAAAATCATAGGTCTAACACCAACCTGTATGTATGTCAGTAGAGATAAATGGGAACAAGGTTTTTTGGTAGGCAAGCAGGTTAGTGGTAGGTAGCTATAAGAAGGATTTGGAACGCAGATCTTGTTTCAACTCCCATAGGCTTCATCTGTATAGTATGCATGTAAGGTGATGGGACATGGTTTCTATTTGCATACTAAAATTCTACACATCAAGTGAATGCCTGATTATTTATTAGAAGTTCTAGGAGTTCTATTCTTAAATTATTTATGCTGTAAATTCCAGCTACTTGGGACTTCCGTGTGCCCTTATTTTTGGGCTGCATCACCATGCCGATCAAAGAACATTAGTCAAGGCAATGTAGATGGAGACATCGGGTAGGAAAGCATGTATGATACATGAGGTGATTCTTATCCCAATATTGGATTTGGTAGCTGGAAATAAATTGGGCAGGCCACTTTTTTATACTCCCTTCTATCTCCCACTCCATGTATTTTCACAAATTTTTTTTTTTTTTTCTATTTGGTATCTTTTTTTTTTTTCTTTCTTCTTATTCTATTGCTTTGTTTATGTTGGCTTGTGACACAATTAAAGCATTCCAAAACAGATTCAAATATAAAATAATACCACCTACATAAAAAAGTTGTTCTATTGATTTGATTCATAAATATAATTTTGTAATATTTAGTACTCTGCAGTTTTTTGATTGATTGAAAATATGGGGTATATGCCCCTCTATTTACTACTATGCAGTTTTTCGATTGATTTGATTCATCCTTATATAGGCATATGCCCATTGGCATCCTTCAACACAATATCCATCAATTCTAAGGGAAAATCTCTAGGTTCTAAGGAAACAAACCCAATAGAGGGGATCATTGTATTTTTCCACTAATTTGCATTTGATATGTACTTAATCATGGAAGTGTTCTCACTACCATTGTGTATACTCTTCGTCTTGTTAAGCCTTGAAGCAGTTAATGCAAATTGTGAACTTATAAAATAAAATAGAAAAAGACAATTGTGAACTACTTTGGTCTTTCAAGATTGATTTTTTTTGTTTGGTGACAAAAACTTTTCTTGCAAATTTCATTTTTAATGAATGTGGCTTATCATATTACATGTATTATTAGAATACAAATGCATTTATAATTTATTTCAATTTTTTTTTTGGGTGGAATGTGAACTATTGCTTTTTTATTTTCCTCGCAGAATCCCTCAAAGTCATGCTTGTTTGTGGTTCTGATTTACTTGAATCTTTTGGTATTCTTGGAGCATGGATTCGTGAACAGGTATATCTCAGAAAGAAAAAAAAAAAAAAAGGAATCTTCCCTTTTTTTTCAATTGTGCTTCCCATTGTGTTCTTCCATGAACAGACTAGTTTCTTTGAACACTAATATGAACCAATCTGTAGACCTGGGATGTAGGACTCTGTCTATGACCAAATCAAGGAGATCCTTGCAACGAAAACAAAACAATAAATTAAGTGTTTTTCCTAATATGGTGTTTGAGAATGTCTTCCTTTTTCTTGAATAAGAAAAACAAAATTTTCTTTTTAAATGTCTCAACTAGTTCTGGGAAAGGGGGAATTCATCTTTGTTTTCCAAACTCAAACTTTATTTAGGACCTTTAAGGCAGCTGGAAAAACTGATCAAATATCCCTCTATGGTTTTACAGGTTCGAACTATATGCAAAGATTATGGCATTGCCTGCATTCGTAGGGAAGGCAAAAACATTGAGAATGTCATATCTGCTGATGATATTTTGAATGAATATAAGGTAATAAGAATCTTTGGTGGTTCTAAATATTTTTTTTAAAGTGTACTTTCATAAACAGCTAAATCTCATCATGGATGGGGCTTATACCCATAGGTCAGCTGGTTTGACAAAAATTGCAAAGCAACTTTGAGGTCATGGGTTCAAGTCCAGCTTAACAATAAAAACAAAAGAAAAAAAAAACCATCATGGAGGTGGGTTTTCTATATGCAACACTCAGTGTATGTATGCCCCCTTGTCAATCTGGTTTTATTGACTAGTCACCGCATGGATTCAACTATGGTCCCAAAAGTTCCTTCAATTAAACTATCTGATTCATGAACATAATTTAGTAGTTGTAAATATTTTCAGTTCATCAACTATTCAAAAGCAAAACACACAAATGCACACTCACAAAGATGCAATTTTGATAAGAATATCCTTAATTCAATTAAGGGAAAGAGATTCTCCATATATTGGATCTTACTTGATGTGCAATGGTCACATCCATCGTTTTCAGGTAGAGACAAAGAAAGAGCTAAATGATTTTTCGTATTAATTCCTTAAAGAACTAATACCATTCAACATTTCATATCTGTTTATTTCGGAAGAGTAACATCAGAGTAACATCAAAGTTGTAGATGAACTTGTACCTAACCAGATCAGCTCGACAAGAGTAAGGTAAATGATTTTTCGATTTATTCACAAAATACTAGAGATAACATGAACATGTTGATTAGTATAATAACATTGAAAGGGGAGCCTCTTTTTGTTAATCTTTTCAGGGAATGCATTTCAAGAGGGTTGTCAGTTAAATATCTTACTGCAGATGAAGTTATTGATTATATCAAGGAACAACACTTGTACTTCAATACAAATGAAAAATGATCACTTGAGTATTAAATTTGCACAATCTAACTGTACAATTAGCTGTTCTTAATATCATGATGTACAGTTCCCTCCAGATTCTTCACGTTCTCTTGCATTTGGTTCTGGATATCATAAAATCTATTGCTATGATCTTCGTAACACACGAACGCCTTTGTGCACATTAATTGGTCACAGTAAGACTGAGTTATGTCAAGTTTTTAGACTCAAAGACTCTTGTTTTAACGTCCACGGCTAACACACTGAAGCTTTGGGATTTATCAGCATGCACATCGCGAGTACTTGACAATCCTCTCCAAACATTCACAGGCCACACAAATGTAAAGGTGCTCATCATATTGAATTAAGATTCTTGATTCTCATAGTGTAAATTTGTTTCTTCTATGACTGTAGTTCAAGTTTGTTGCCAATGTACCTCTGTTAATTTGCTATATTTTTTAAACTTGTTGGAGGTTATGGTGACACGTATTTGTGCTCGATACTGGCGTGTGTTTTATATGTATTCTTCCAAAAGGCTGATAGCACAACTGCTGGGAATTACAATGATTTGATTTATGAAGTGTTTCTTCAGGTAAGTTTGAATATATATATTTCGATTAATATTTTGAGTAAGTTTTAGTCTTTTTGTTTAAATGGGAATTCTTTTTCTTGTTCAATAGAAATTTGATGCCGTCGTTGGAGATACAACCATTAGAGCCAACCGATCCCAATATGTAGACTTTACACTACCATATACAGAGTCTGGGGTATCAATGCTCGTGCCTATTAAAAACAATGGAAAGAAGAATGCGTGGATTTTCTTGAAGCCTTTAAGCAGAAATCTTTGGTTAACAAGTGGTTCCTTCTTTATCTTCACTGGTTTTGTGATTTGGGTCCTTGAACACCGGATCAACGAAGAATTTAGGGGGCCAGCAGCTTATCAGTTTGGCATGACCTTTTGGTTCTCCTTCTCTACACTTGTTTTTGCACATAGTAATTCCTCATACATATCTTTAAATTTACTTACTATTAGTTTCAATAGAGTGCAAGGACACCTTTTGAGGGCATTCGGTTCAAAAGAACCAAAGTCATGAAGGTTTCCTTTGACATAGTATAGTGTGCATTGGTTAAAAGACTTAGGCTGATGTGGTTGAGGTACAATATAACAATATCTAGAGGTCCAAACAGTATCTATTTTGTTATAATTTCAATACAACTTTGTGATGGTGCAGGGGAGAAGGTGGTGAGCAACTTGGCTAGGTTTGTGCTGATCATATGGATTTTTGTAGTCCTCATACTTGCATCAAGTTACACAGCAAGCTTGACATCGTTTTTGACGGTTCAACAACTCCAACCAACCATCACTGATATCAAAGAGCTCCTAAAGAGATGCGAATCTGTTCATTTGTGTTTGGGCTCTTGAAGCAGATGGGGTTTGATGAATCCAAGCTTAAGTCCTATAATTCTTCAGACGAGTTCGATCAAGCTTTATCAAAAGGAAGTCAAAAAGATGGCATTTCTGTAGTTTTTTATGAGGCCCCTTACGTAAAGCTCCTCCTTGCGAGATACTGTGCTAAGTATACGATGGTCGGACCTACGTACAAGACTGACGGATTTGGTTTTGTAAGTCTTTCCTGCTCTCTTTGGAATCATAATCACTGGGAAATACTAAATTGCTAATGTTCCAAATACAAGTATTGGGTGTTAACAATCTCCAATTACTTATTTTTTTTTTTTTTTTTTTGAAGAAAATCCTCAAACAACTAATCTTTTTTATTATTATTATTATTATTTTTTATTGTGCAATATTTTTTATAAATAACTTTCCGAGACTTTGTGATATTGACAGAAATGTCATTACACAACAACAATCAAGTAGTGACTTTTTTTTATAAACATTAGTAGACTAATTTTGGTTTTGATACTTTTTAAGAAATTTTATGAAAAAACAAGGTATGTGAGGTTGCTAACACCAAATGCTTGTATAAGACATTAGCAATTCCCATATTTAAGTAAAGATGTATTGAAATCTTAGCTATGTTTCTTTCAATTTATATGTGTACATATTGAGGTATAATTTTTCGACAAGCAAAGTGATGAGATGCATCCACATTGGGCTATTATGTGTTCAAGAAGATGTTGCAGATAGGCCAACAATGGCAACTGTGGTTCTTATGCTCTGTAGCTATTCTGGCACTCTTTCCCAACCTTTACCACCTACATTTTGCGTGCATGGTAGAATGAAGTCAAACATGCCCATGAGTGATTTAACACTGCCATCAACTATGAATGAGGTGACAAATACTGAGTTATACCCTCGATAATCGTATTGATTTATTGGAAATTACTTATTTTCTTTAGACATTATTAACTAGGGCTTGTCATTGCCATTTATGGCAACAAGTATGCTTGTGCTATTATTTACATTTGGGAGGTGTGAATATCATTTAAATCATATTGGATTATATGAGTGTTATTATCATATGCAAGAGTGTTCACAAATAAAACTAGATGATCTTTTGAGACATTATTAAGTTTGGGTTAAGTAGCCAATGCAATCAGGTTATTTGAGAACATGTACACCTGTTAGGTATTCCTGTCAGTTTTTGTAAATTACATTTTTTGATGCAATTGATGCCATTTTCAAAGGGAAGCAACTGAAATTATTATTTATTTAGTAACGGTTAAATAAATACTAGAATTTTGATATAGGAATGACTTTGGTTGGTTGAATGCTCTGATTGTTTATGCTCTGGCTGCTTGTGGGCTTTTTCCAGCAGCCATTCAAGGATTATATTGGCGTTTACCTGCAAACAACCTCGTATATATACATATATCATTTCATTCTTCTTCTTCTTCTTTATTTATTATTTTCATTGTTCTTCTTTCAATAGGTTTATTATTGCTTAATTCGTTATTCAGGATTTCATTTGATAAACTAACTTGGAAAACAAATTTTATTTGCTGCTGGTAAATGGCACATAATTGTTATTGCAAACTTTGTTTCAATCAAACAGGTGGGGTACCTTGGTGTTTGTATTGCTTGAGATCCTATTTTGGTGTCTTTTTGCATCTTTACATTTTATTGGGTCTTGTGAACAGTTAACATGGAGAGTATGGGTGGACAGCTAACATGGAGAGGACAATGAAGGCACAGGCTCTGAGGGACTCGAGCATGACTGGGTACATATCAAGCAAGAAGACAATGGAGATCAATCCAGAGAATCCCATTATGGAGGAGCTGAGGAAGAGAGGTGATGCAGACAAGAATGAAGCTAGTCAAGGATCTGGTTCTACTGAATTTTCTTCGATTTAATGTAAAGTTGGGTCTATTTCAATTTCAAAATATTAATTCATGAATATTGATTCAGTTTTCTCTTCTTTGTTCTTCAGTCAATATGGATGCCCATCATATTCTTATTCTATGATTTTTCTTTTGTTTTTTATTTTTCTGATTTTTTTTATTATTATTTTGTTCATTGTGATTAGTGAATTAGAGGACCATGCTATTGTTTGTTAAACCTCCAAATTCGACGGTCATACTCTATGAATTTTTTTTTTAAGCCCATTCTCCAATAATTTGATAGTCCAGGGCCGTCAAAAAAAAAATTCTACAAGAGAATATTTGACGGGCATATTTGATGGGACGGTCCGTCAAATTTCTCAAAATTTGACGGGCTAAGACCGTCAAATATGGGCTTTTTTCACATAGTGCTTGACATGTATTTCAAGAAAATTCTTGATAACTAAAATCAAGAATCTAAAAGTGACCCGGCCTAGATGAGTGTCGTTTGGGGTTATCACAAATGATCTTCTCACCTAGCAACAAAACAATGATTTTTTTTTCTTCTTTTTGGAAAGATACTCGAGATAGGCAGACTCCAACCAAAATGATACTAAAATATATATTTACCATCTATAATATATTGTCTATTAGCATCTTAGAAAATCTATTTACCTATCACGTCTATAACATATCTACTAAAGAAACGTTCTAATCAAATTTGGAATTGGTTCGGAACATAACTTTTGATTCAAGTAACTATTTCGCTATTGCTAGATATGCATTTTAGGTTATTCATAAATACCTAACCGGTGGCAAGTTTGGTGCTTTAAAAATCAGCAAGTGTTAAGCTTCTTTGCCAATGGATAGATCCTTCTGAAATACCTGAAATGAGTATATAATTGTAAATTAGAATTTAGTAAGGCATTTAGTAATTGGGTTTTTTCCTTTCTTTTCTTTTCTTTATCAAGGTTTGGCTGCATTTGACAACTAGGAGATTGAGTATCGTTACATGTTCAAAAATATAAATTAGAATACTCAACCAAACTAAGGATTCAAATATTTGATGTTACAATTCAGTTAGAAACACACAATATATGGTTAATTAACCAAAACAGCTTGGCCAAGGACAATTATAAGGTGTTCAAACATGTGGATTATCTGTCAATAAATGCCAATGTTTTCTCAAGGACTTTGTAGGGTATGAGGTGTTTGAGAATCTAAATCTACAATCAGATGGTAAGAGTAAGCCTCAAAGACCTCACTGTCTACTCCCATCTACATAAACTAAATCAAGAGATTTCAAATATCAAACAAGAAGATAGGTCGATTCAAGTTTAATGTATAATTCAGATACATTTGCAACATTTCTTTTGAGCAGAAGAAAATTGTTCTTGTAGTGTTTGATTGATTATGTATTATCCCTAAATCTAGAAAATGGGAAGTAAACTACGCCAATCACACCAGACCCTAAAAAAACGTTGCAATTTAAAAATACAAGGAAATAAAAGAGAATTAGATTTGACTCTAAAGGAGGGGAATACATTCAGTCAATTCCATTACAAGATAAATATTTACACCTGATTGGTCACTCCCCACTCAATAAAATTGGAGAGATTGACTTAATTTGGTCCCCTTTGCTTTCAGCTCTAGCTTGAGTGTTAGATTTTTTTAACAAGAAAGTTTTCAACATTCTTTGCTCCCCTATGAAGAACAACTCAAACGAGAAGTGAGATGGATGAATAAGTCTTCTTTGCATGGGAATGTGAGACCACCCATTGGATGATCAAACCCAAACTCCTCTTCAGCCTGGCTTAGTAAATCTTGGAAGGAAGGATGGTTCAAGTATGAAATAGGAACCACGAAACGCTTCTTTTGCGCCTCTCCAATATAGACTGTGAAGTGGCCTTTAGGGACTTCTGTTCCTTTTAGAAGAGCCCGTCGCAGAACTCGCTTAGCATTTGCTATCGCAGGCAAACGGATGATACCCATGACTTCTTAGAAATTTATATCCTTGGCAGGAAAATAAGGTTTCTCAAAAACTCTTTCAGGGTCTTCTAAATAAGGGTGAGAGCACTAACAAGTTGAACTGTGGTAGTAATCTCAGTATGTGTATGTATATATAGAAATAGAGAGAATAAATATCTGTAAGGCTAATCCTCTCAATTGGAAATGAATGGTGAAGAGGAATTGCAAATGGGTGTCTTAAGAGACATATTTCATTAAGGATCACATGGTTTTGCTTCCCAACTGATTTCCAATGATTTGGACTGAAATGATGACAGTGTTCTCATTTGTAGCAACATGTTATGCTCCACCACCATGAGAGTACTACCTATAACACAACTAACTTTCCCTTCAAATTAAAGACATGTCAGGTGGCACCATAGGCTTATTCTGCTGGATGAAAAAACATGGTAATCTTCATGCCCTTTTTTAACCTGTTTACCTAATTTTCTTACTCTCGCACGCTTTAATGGTAAAGTAGACTTCCGGGGACATTGGTGCCCTATGTAGGCCAATTGGTTTGCAGTCAGACCGATGTATACCACAATGACAACCACCTTTGTTCATCCTTGTCCACCACAGCATCCTTTCCTAGCAACATCACAACAACTTGCTATACCCCTTATAAGTGCAAGCCCAAGTTTCCAAACGACTATGCATCCATGATATTATGTGAATTCAGGACACTCAATGTAGGTCTGCTTTTGTTCGTGTTGCCACAGGTGAGGATGTCATATGTTGTGTTGAATCCAATGATGTCTTAAACACTAATACTACCCGAGTTTGGTTTATCTCAAATCCAGGGAAAATTTGCATTACAACATTTGTGGGTATACAATTGTAACTCGTTTCCAGGTAATAATAGAGTGAAATCAAACAGAGGGAAACTTGGGCTTGAAAGTTGGGGAGGTCTGAGAGAGGTATTGAGGGAATTCATGGACTGTAATTTCTTTCTCAAACATGGAAAATTCCTCTCATCTTATCTATGGACTTAGGCACTGCCAAACAAAATAAATCTTGTTATGTTATGTGTATTTTTTTCTTTTATTTATTTCGCCTTCATGTTCTGAACTCGGGTTCAAAGCTACATTACACTATAGTTTGCAGGTTGACATTTTGATGACAATGGTGATCTAAATGTTTGGTGCATATAAGCATAGTGTTCTCAAGATGACCTGCAATGTAGAAATGTATCTTTCTCTCCTACTTGAGAAATGTTTGAAGGGAATTGTAAGACTATAGATGGTTGGTCATGGAACATAAACAGTTGTTGGATCAAGTAGGTTGTTCGATGCAAATTTCTTATAGCTCTTCAAAACATAGACAAAACAACCCATGGAGATGTCAATGATTGAACCTGTTTTAGCTGCTTTCTTTGTTATAACTAGTAGTGACAAAGTATCTAGACTCAAAATCAAATGAAGATGAAGAGATTAGGATTGCTGAGAACATTGAGTCCGTGGGGCATGAATGTTTTTACAGGCCCAATCCAACAAAGCCCTTCAGTTTGGGTAAACTACACCTAACCAGCTGTGCCTAATATTTCCTTGTTTATACCACAATAACTTGTACAACTAGCCAATTCATCATGCCGTGTTAGAAAGATACAAGCCTTTATTATTCTTTGTCCATCTTTTTTGTACCTAATTTTAGATGTAGGCCCAAGGTCATATCCTCTCCATGTTCATTTTGTTTGTGCACCCAACACCATCACATGTACATGTTTTTTGTTGTGTAAGGTAGCCATTTGTTTTGAAGATCTAATGTTTATTTGAATAATGAATTCAAATTCATAAGTGGTTATGCTGCAACATCAATTGATGGATGGATAAGACACTAAATGAGCAAAGCCATGTGATGCTTTATGAGGTGTAGGACCCTAAGCTTAATTAGCCAATTGGGAATGCCTCCTCACCACCTATTCCTTGTGAATGGATTGGCAACATAACAATTTCCTCACTCTATATATACATACACTAGATCTGCCTTCCAACTCAAAGTCTTCACTCCACTCGCATCCTCCGAAGTGCTAAATTTAGCTTTCTTTAAATCTCTTTCCGGTTTTCGTTCTCTTCACTACAAGAATAGTCATGGGTATCCGTTTGCCTTCCGTCTCCCTTCATGCCAAGCAGATTCTCAAACTACAGTCACTTCTTACCAGAACAACCACAGCAGATGTCCCAAAAGGACACTTGGCAGTTTACGTTGGAGTAACCGAAAAGAAGCGATTTGTTGTTCCTGTATCTTACTTGAACCATCCTTCATTTCAAGACTTACTAAGTAGGGCTGAGGAAGAGTTCGGGTTCAATCATCCAATGGGTGGTCTTACAATTCCGTGCAAAGAAACAGCCTTCATCGATCTTACTTCTCATTTGAATGCCTCATGAAAGGGGTGGATGAACAAAGAAAAGAAACACAGGCACCCAGCTTTTTAGCTCTTTTGATCACCATTTTTTTGAGGGTTTGGGACATGGGAGGCTAACCACTAAATCTAATATCTCCAATATCTAGAAGAGGATTGTTCTCAATTATCATCATTTTTGTAAATTTGTTTTATTTTGTGTAAATGAGCGGGCAGAGTAAAACAAATGTCTCTCCCTTTGAACAAATCATTTAATAGAAAATTTTTTCTTCCATCTTTTAAATTGTGTAATCTTTACCAACTCTAACGTTTTATATGATCCTCACTCCTGTCAGAAATTTTCTATTCTTATAATCAATTCGGTAAAAACAATTTTCCGAATAGATTTAGTTAACCTCAAGAAAATGTACGACATAATGTGCAGTTATAAAATAAGACTGACCAGCTAAAGATCTGACACCTCCATGTGCAAACTCAAAGATCAAATCGACATAGATGATCTTAAACTTTGATCTAAAGTTAAAGCTGGAAAAATATAGGGAAAATAACTTAATAGACCCAACGGGAGGGACATGTTTCTAAATGCACCGAGATTTTGGGTCCCAAGTTAGTAAAATCTATCTTTCTTCATGCCCCTTAAACTCAATAAAACAACAAACTTAAATCATTGAGACCATAATTCAAATTTTCGGGATCAACAATAGGTCAAATTGTTGATCATGATGATTCATGTTGAAACATCAAGATCAACAATTGTGACAAGATCGATCTTAACCTTTGAATATTGAACTCAATGACTCATATTCAAACATCGAATTGACGATTTACAACCTTTTGATCTTGACAATTGGTAAAGGTGATCTAGAAAATTTAGATAGAGGTCGATCTCAACAATTTGAATCATTGATCTCACCAATTGAAAGGGGACCAGGGCAATAAGAAAGAAAGAAAAAAAAAGTTTAATAAATGAACCATCAAGTTACTAGGGAAAATTAGGGGAATTTAGAAAGACGATCATCCTAGCAAGATGCATTAAGTGATTTTCCCAAAAATATAATTGAAACACTTGTGCTTGTAATGTTGGATGTGAGATGATCTTCACACCTAGCAACAAATACTAAATGAAATCTTAGAAAATGTATTTACCTAGCATATCTATACTATATTTACTGGAATTGGTTCGGAACATTACTTTTGATTTGAGAAACCATTTCACTATTATTATATATACATTTCTCTATGAAATCTTATATATACTTTTGTTCGGCGCTTCAAAATCAGCAAGCGTTAAGCTGCTTTCCCAATGAATACATCCTCCTGAAATACCCAAATGAGTATAGAATTGTAGAAAAATGAATACTCGGATACATTTTTTTAGCTTTGATTAAGATTGGAGTTGGAGTTGGAATTGGTCAGAGCATAAGTTTTAATCCGAGTGTCCATTTCACTATTATTATATATACAATTGAACTATTCATGAGGATCTAACGAGTGATGAATTCATTGCTTTAAAATCAGAAATCAAAGCACCGGGCTGTTTGCCAATGGATAGATCTTCACAAAATACCCGAATTGTATATATAATAATCGCAAATTGGACATTTAGGTCAAAACTTAAGCCTAAATCTTCAAAATTATGAATATAATAAAGTCACCCCTGACTTTATCTCTTTCGATCACCATTAAATAAATAAAAAATTCCATGAGTAGAGGATTGTTCTCATCCCTTGCGTTTCTTTCCTTCCATCTTTCAAACTGTATAATCTTGACCGGCTCTAGTGCTTTAACACAAGTTTCCTCTAAAATTCCACTACCTAAGAACCTTTTGTTTTAGATGAGCATGAGCTTCCTTTAAAAACTCTGAGTATCGTTACATGTTCAAATTTATAAATTAGAATACTCAACCAAACTAAGGATTCAAACATTTGATGTTACAGTTCAGTTAGATACACAAAATAATGGTTCATTTACCAAAACAGCTTGCACAAGGACAGTTATTAGGTGTTCAAACATGTGGATTATCTGTCACTAGAGGCTAATGTTTTCTCAAGGACTTTGTAGGGTATGAAGTGTTTGAAATCTAAATCTACAACCAAATTGTAAAAGTAAACTATCTAAGACTTCACTGTCTAATCCCAATCTACACAAACTAAAGCAAGAGATTTCAAATATCCAGCTACATGTGCAACATTTCATTTGAGCAGAAGAAAGGTTTTCAAGTAGTTTTTGATCAATCGTGTATTAATCAATATTCGATCAGCTATTTTACCTTAATCCCATAAATCTAGTAATGGGCACTTTAATCCCCCAATCACACCACACCCAAAAAAATAAAAATGAAAATTCCATTGAAGAATACAAGGAAATAAAAAGAGAATTAGATTTGAATCTAAAGGAGGGGAAATACATTCACTCAACTCCATATAGGATAAATACATACATCTGATTGGTCACTCCCCACTCTACAAAATTGGAGAGATTGACTTAATTTAGTTCCCATTGCCTTCTACTCTAGCTTGGGTGGTCAGATTTTGTTAGCATGCCCTTAAGCAACGTTCTTTGCTCCTCTATGAAGAGCAACTCAAATGAGAAGTGAGGCCGATGAATGAGTCTTCTTTGCAAGGGATTGTGAGACCACCCATTGGATGATCAAACCCAAACTCTTCTTCAGCCTTGCTTAGTAAATCTAGGAAGGAAGGATGGTTCAAGTATGATATAGGAACCACGAAACGCTTCTTCTGTGTCTCTCCAACATAAACTGTGAAGTGGCCTTTTGGGACTTCTGTTCCTGTTAGAAGAGCCCGTTGCAGAATTCGCTTAGCATTTACTATCACAGGCAAACGGATACCCATGCTTTCTTTGAAATGTTATCCTTGGCTGGAAAGTACGGTATCTCAAGAACTCTTTTTGGGATTTATAAATAAAGGTGAGAGTACTAACAAGTTGATCTGTGGTAGAAATCTCAGTATGTGTTTATATAGAAATGGAGAGAAGAAATATCTGTAGAGCTAATCCTCTCATTTGGAAATGAGTGGTGAAGAGGAATTACAAATGGGTTTATTAAGAGACATATTTTATTAAGGATCACATGGTTTTGTTTCCCAACTCATTTCCAATGGTTTAAAATTGAAATGATGGTATGCCCCACCACCCTGAGAGTACTACCTAATACCAATACATTGCCTACTTGAAATTTTAGATAGTTATTGTCCTTGTTGTTTTGAACACAACTGGCCCTTCGAATTAAAGACATGTCAAGTGGCACCAGAGGCTCTTTCTTCTGGGTGCAAAAAAAACATGGTGATATTCATGGCCCTTTTTTTTTTTCCTGTTTAACTAATTTTCTTAGTCTCTCACACTTTAATGGTCAAGTAGATTCAGGGATAGTGGGGCCCTACATAGGCCACTTGGTTGGTTTGCAGTAAGACCGATGCCAATGACAATGGTAACCACCTTTGTTCATCCCTTGTCCGCCACACCATCCTTTCCTAGCAACATATCTCAACCACCATGGTTTTTCTCACATTGCTACAGCCCCTTATAACTGTAATGCACAAGTTTCTAAAGGACTTTGCATCCATGAGATAATGTGAATTTAGGACACTAAATGCAGTTCTTTTTTTTTCCTTATGTGTTGCTGCAAGTGAGGATGTCACTAGTTGAGATAGATGTTTTAAATCTCAATGATGATTGATCACTAGGGATATCTTAAACATTAATAGTAGCCACATTTTGTTTATATCGAATACAGGGGAAAATTTAGCATTACAACATTTTGAGTAGATATATAATTGTGACTCATTTGTGGGTTACAAGTGAGTGAAATAAATCATGAGGGAAACTTGGTTTAGTAGGTTGGGAAGGTCTGCATCACTCTCATCTCATCTATGGACTTAGGCACTGCCAAAGTCCATTTTTCCTTTTATTTATATTGCTTTTGTGTTCTGAACTAGGGTTCCAAGATACCTTACACTTGTGGGTTTCACATTTTATTTATAAGGATTGTGTTCTCAATGACCTGCAATGTAGAAATATATTTTTGTCTCCAACTTGAGAAATGGCTGATTCGAATTGTAAGACTATATATGGTTGGTCATGAAACACACAATGATTGAACCTGTATCAACTGCTTTTCTTTGTAATAACTACTAGTGACAAAGTATCTAGACTCTCAAAATCAAATGATGATATAGAGATTAGAATTTCTGAGAACATTAAGAGTGTGGGACATTAATGTTTTTACAGGGCCAATCCAAGACGACCCTTCGGTTTGACTAAACTACATGTAACCAGCCGGGTATGATATTTCCTTATTTAACCATGATAACTTGTACAAATTACCAATTTTCAGCATTTATTATTCTGTCTCCATCATTTTTCAAAAAGTTAGAAGTAGGGCCAAGCTCATATCATCTTCATGTTCATTTCAATTGTACACCAAACACCATCACATGCACCCGTTTTTTGTTGTTGTAAGGTAGCCATCTGTTTTGAAACTCTAATGTATATTTGAATAATGACCTCAAATGCACAAGTGGCTCTGCTGCAGCATCAAAATGAGCAAAGGCATGTGATGCTTTATGAGGTAGGTCCCTAAGCTTAGCAAATTGACAATGCCTTCTTACGACAACCTTCAACTACTTTTGATTGGATTGGCAACAAAATATTTCCTAACTCTATATATACATAAACACTAGACCTGCCTTCCAACTCCAAGTCTTCACTCACATCCTTCAAAGTGCTAAAGCTTTCTTTCCATCCTCTATAAAGCCCATTTAAATCTTTTTCTTGTTTCCGTTCTCTTAACTACAAGAATAGTCATGGGCATCCGGTTGCCTTCCATGTCCCTTCATGCCAAGAAGATTCTCAAACTACAGTCTCTTCTTACCAAAACAAACACAGCAAACGTCCCAAAAGGACACTTAGCAGTTTACGTCGGAGAAACCGAAAAGAAGCGATTTGTTGTTCCTTTATCACACTTGAACCATCCTTCATTCCAAGACTTATTAAGTAGGGCTGAGGAAGAGTTCGGGTTCAATCACCCAACGGGTGGTCTTACAATTCCATGCAAAGAAAGAACCTTCATCGATCTTACTTCTCGTTTGAATGCCTTTTGAAAGGGGTGGAAGAACAAACAAACCCACCACAAAGAAGTTAACAAGAAAACATGAAGGCACCCGTCATTTTTCTCTCTTTTGATCACCATTTTTGTTGAGAGTTTTAAGACAGGGGTGGCTAACCACTAATATCTTCAATCTCTAGAACGGGATGTTCTTAATTCTCATCATTTGACAAAAAAATCATTTTTATTTTGTGTAAATGAGTGGGCAGAGTAAAACAAATGTCTCTCCCTATGAACACATCATTTAATAGAAATTTTTTCCTTCAATCTTTTAAATTGTGTAATCTTTACCAACTCTAACGTTTTATATGATATGTATGCACTAGTCTCCTCATTCCTGTAAATTTTTCCCCATATTAGAATTATTGTCACTTTGCAATCTGCTCAGTAAAAAAACAGTCAATATTTTCTATTCTTATAATCAACTCGGTAAAATCAATATTCCAAATAAATCTAGTTAACCTCAAGAAAATTACTACGTAATTTGATCAATTTAAAATCAAGCATTCACCTCAGATTAATGTGCATTTATCAATTAATAAGACAGACCAGCTAAAGATCTGATCCCACCATGTGCAAACTCACATTGCTACAAACAAGTGGGTCATTGTTGTCAAAATCAAGCAATGTATTTAATTTATATTACAAATTTATATATACTTTTGTTCGGCACTTTAAAAATCAGCAAGTGTTAAGCTGCTTTCCCAATGAATATATCCTCCTGAAATACCCAAATGAGTATATAATTGTAGAAAAATGAATACTTGGATAAAAAAATTTAGCTTTGATTAAAATTGGAGTTAGAGTTGGAATTGGTAGGTGCATAAGTTTTAATCTGAGTGTCCATTTCATTATTATTATATATACATTTCAAGTATTCATGAAGATCTAACGAGTGATGAATTCAACACTTTAAAATCAGAAAGCAAAGCACCAGGCTGTTCGCCAATGGATAGATCTTCACAAAATACCCGAATTGTATATATAATAATCGCAAAATGGACAGTCAGGTCAAAAGTTACGCCTTAATCTTCAAAATTATGTATATAATAAAGTCACCCCTGACTTTCTCTCTTTTGATCTCCATAAAATAAAAAAAACTCCATGAGTAGAGGATTGTTCTCACCCCTTGTGTTTCTTTCCTTCCATCTTTCAAATTGTATAATCTTGACCGGCTCTAGTGCTTTATTTGATTAGCACCAGTTTCCTCTAAAATTCCACTACCTTAGAATCTTTGTTTTAGATGAGCATGAGCTTCCTCTATCAACATTGAGTATCGTTACATATTTAAATTAATAAATTAGAATACTCAACCAAACTAAGGATTCAAACATTTGATGTTACAGTTCAGTTAGATACACAAAATAATGGTTCATTTACCAAAACAGCTTGCACAAGGACAATTATTAGGTGTTCAAACATGAGGATTATCTGTCAATAGATGCTAATGTTTTCTCAAGGACTTTGTAGGGTATGAAGCGTTTGAAATCTAAATCTACAACCATATTGTAAAAGTAACTTTCTAAGACTTCACTGTCTAATCTCAATCTAGTAAATGATCATTTTAATCCCCCAATCACATGACACCCAAAAAAATAAAAATGAAAATTCCATTGAAGAATACAAGGAAACAAAAAGAGAATTAGATTTGAATCTAAAGTAGGGGAAACACATTCACTCAACTCCATATAGGATAAATATATACATCTGATTGGTCACTCCCCACTCTACAAAATTGGAGAGATTGACTTAATTTGGTCCCCATTGTCATCTACTCTAGCTTGGGTAGTCAGATTTTGTTAGCAAGCACTTAGGCAACGATCTTTGCTCCTCTATGAAGAACAACTCAAACAAGAAGTGAGTTCGATGAATGAGTCTTCTTTGAAAGGGATTGTGAGACCACCCATTGGATGATCAAACCCAAACTCTTCTTCAGCCTTGCTTAGTAAATCTAGGAAGGAAGGATGGTTCAAGTATGATATAGGAACCATGAAACGCTTCTTCTGTGTCTCTCCAATATAAACTGTGAAGTGGCCTTTTGGACTTCTATTCCTGTTAGAAGAGCCCGTCGCAGAATTTGCTTAGCATTTGCTATGGCAGGCATGTTGAGGAAAATCTAGAGTACTTGACTCTAAATGCACAAATATTAGATATAAACAAGTAAACAAATTACTTGTACTATACCCTCAATAAAAATATAACCCACAAGTTGAAGAAGAAAATAACACTCTATTAAGAAAAAAAACACACTTTTACAAACACTCACACTTTTTACAACCTCTCAAGACCTCTTACTCACAACTTATTTCTCACAACGTGTTTTCTTACTACTTGATACAAAATGAGAGAACTCACCCCTATTTATACTAGAAGCACCTCCTTAACCAATGGTTAGGATTGTGCCAACACATTTTTATTCTAGTGGTTACAATTTGTCATCTAGATCTTTCCACCAAAATATCTACTATTCTAGAATTTTCTACTTTTCTTTTATCTAAACAAACATCTAGAGTTTTCTCTAAGAAGATTCTAGAAATTGGGCTCTAAAAATATCTAAAGTTTTCTTTATGAAGATTCTAGAAATTGGGCTTGTCTAATAAGTTTTGGCTTTTTCCAATTGGGCTGGTGTTGACTTTTAACAAGGCAAACGGATACCCATGTTTTCTTTGAAATGTTATCCTTGGCTGGAAAGTAAGGTATCTCAAGAACTCTTTCTGGGATTTATAAATAAAGGTGAGAGCACTAACAAGTTGATCTGTGGTAGAAATCTCAGAATGTGTTTATATAGAAATGGAGAGAAGAAATATCTGTCAGGCTAATCCTCTCATTTGGAAATGAGTGGTGCAGAGGAATTACAAATGGGTTTATTAAGAGACATATTTTATTAAGGATCACATGGTTTTGTTTCCCAACTCATTTCCAATGGTTTAAAATTGAAATGATGGTATGCCCCACCACCCTGAGAGTACCACCTAATACCAATACATTGCCTACTTGAAATTTTAGATAGTTATTGGCCTTGTTGTTTTGAACACAACTAACTGGACCTTCAAATTAAAGACATGTCAAGTGGCACCAGAGGCTTATTCTTCTGGCTGCGCAAAAAAACATGGTGATATTCATGGTCTTTTTTTTTGTTTTTGTTTTTGTTTTTATTTCCTGTTTAACTAATTTTCTTAGTCTCTCACACTTTAATGGTCAAGTAGATTCAGGGATAGTGGGGCCCTACATAGGCCACTTGGTTGGTTTGCAGTCAGACCGATGCCGATGACAATGGCAGCCACCTTTGTTCATCCCTTGTCCGCCACACCATCCTTTCCTAGCAACATATCTCAACCACCATGGTTTTTCTCACATTGCTACAGCCCCTTATAACTGTAATGCACAAGTTTCTAAAGGACTTTGCATCCATGAGATAATGTGAATTTAGGACACTAAATGTAGTTCTTTTTTTTCCGTTCGTGTTGCTGCAAGTGAGGATGTCACATGTTGAGATAGATGTCTTCAATCTCAATGATGATTGATCACTAGGGATATCTTAAACACTAATAGTACACACATTTGGTTTATATCGAATCCAGGGGAAAATTTGGCATTACAATATTTTGAGTAGATATATAATTGTGACTCATTTGTGGGTTACAAGTGAGTGAAATAAATCATGAGGGAAACTTGGTTTAGTAGGTTGGGCAGGTCTGAATCACTCTCAACTCATCTATGGACTTAGGCACTGCCAAAGTCCCTTTTTTTCCTTTTATTTATATCGCCATCGTGTTCTGAACTAGTTCCAAGATACATTACACTAAATGTTGTGGGTTTCAGATTTTATTTATAAGGATTGTGATCTCAATGACCTCCAATGTAGAAATATATTTTTGTCTCCAACTTGAGAAATGGCCGATTGGAATTGTAAGACTATATTTGGTTGGTCATGAAACACACAATGATTGAACCTTTATCAACTGCTTTTCTTTGTAATAACTATTAGTGACAAAGTATCTAGACTCTCAAAATCAAATGATGATATAGAGATTAGAATTTCTGAGAACATTGAGAGTGTGGGACATTAATGTTTTTACAGGGCCAATCCAAGACAACCCTTCGGTTTGAGTAAACTACACGTAACCAGCTGGGTCACATATTTCCTTGTTTAACCACAATAACTTGTACAAATTACCAATTTTCAAGCATTTAATATTCTGTCTCCATCTTTTTTACAAAAGTTATAAGTAGGACCAAGCTCATGTTCATTTCAATTATACACCAAACACCATCACATGCACCTGTTTTTTGTTTTTATAATGTAGCCATCAGTTTGAAACTCTAATGTTTATTTGCATAAAGAATTCAAATGCAAAAGTGGTTCTGCTGCAGCATCAAAATGAGCAAAGGCATGTGACGCTTTATGAGGTAGGTCCCTAAGCTGAGCCAATTGACAATGCCTCCTTACCACAACCTACAACTACTTTTGATTGGATTGGCAACATAATATTTCCTAACTCTATATATACATAAACACTAAACTTGCCTTCCAACTCCAAGTCTTCACTCACATCCTTCAAAGTGCTAAAGCTTTCTTTCCATCCTCTATAAAGCCCATTTAAATCTCTTTCTTGTTTTCGTTCTCTTAATTACAAGAATAGTCATGGGCATCCGGTTGCCTTCCATGTCCCTTCATGCCAAGAAGATTCTCAAACTACAGTCTCTTCTTACCAAAACAAACACAGCAAACGTCCCAAAAGGACACTTAGCAGTTTACGTCGGAGAAACTGTAAAGAAGCGATTCGTCGTTCCTTTATCACACTTGAACCATCCTTCATTCCAAGACTTATTAAGTAGGGCTGAGGAAGAGTTCGGGTTCAATCATCCAACGGGTGGCCTTTCAATTCCATGCAAAGAAAGAACCTTCATTGATCTCACTTCTCGTTTGAATGCCTTTTGAAGGGGGTGGAAGAACAAAAAAACCCACAGCAAAGAAGTTACCAAGAAAACATGAAGGCACCCGTCTTTTTGATCTCTTTTGATCACCATTTTTGTTGAGAGTTTAAGACAGGGGTGGCTAACCACTAATATCTTCAATCTCTCGAAGGGAATGTTCTTAATTCTCATCATTTGAAAAAGAAATTGTTTTATTTTGTGTAAATGAGTGGGCAGAGTAAAACAAATCTCTCCCTTTGAATACATCATTAATAGAAATTTTTTCCTTCCATCTTTTAAATTGTGTAATCTTTACCAACTCTAACATTTTATATGATCTGCACTAGTCTCCTCACTCCTGTAAAATTTTTTTCCATTTTATAATAATTGTCACTTTGCAATCTGCTCAGTAAAAAAACAGTTGACATTTTCTGTTCTTATAATCAACTCGGTAAAATCGAATTTCCGACTAAATCTAGTTAACCTAAAGAAAATCTACTACGTAATTTGATGAATTAAAAATCAAGCATTCACCTCAGATCAATATGCATTTATCAATTAATAAGACAGACCAGCTAAAGATCTGACCCCACCATGTGCAAACTCGCATTGCTACAAACAAGTGGGTCATTGTTGTCAAAATCAAGCAATGTATTTAATTTATGTAACAAATTTAGTTTCCATAAGGGCCCATTGGTAGGGTTGCATATGTGCATAACTCAAAGATCAAATCAAAATGATGAACTTAAACTATTATCTAAAGTTAAAGTGGGAAAAATCTACGACATGTTTCTCAATTCACCTGGAGTTTGGGGCCTGAGTTAGTAAAATCTATCTTTCTTAATGTCCCCTCATCTTGATAAAATAGCAAACTTAAGTCATTTAGATTCAAATTTTCAAGATCAACATAGATCAAATTGCTGATCTCGATGATTCATGTTGAAACAACGAGATTCCCGAGTGTAAAAAGATTGATCTTAACAAAGTGAATGTTGATCTCAATGACTCATATTCAAATGTCAAGATTATTGATTTACAATCTTTTGATCTTGACAATTGGAAAAGGTGTTGTCAGCAATTTAAACAGAGGTCAATCTCAATGATTTGAATTGTCAATCTCGACAACTTGAATCATTGATCTTACCAGTTGAAAGGGGATCAGGGGCCATAAGAAAGAAAAAAAGAGCATAATAAAACCAAAAAGTTACTGTGGAAAATTAGGGGAATTTAGAAAGAAGTTCTTCCCGCAAGATGTATTAAGTAATTTTCCCAAAAATATAGTTGAAACACTTGTGATTGTTATGTTTGATGTGTCAAAATGTTGGGAAAATTACTTGACATTCCTGGCTTAACTTTTCTTTCCGATCAGTATCTCAACCCCACTCTAGAAATTTCTCACGATTGAAATGTTGAAATTACCCTAACCATTCAAACTCACCATTTTCATCCAAAAAAATTGCATTTCCGACATCCCGATCGAGTTTTGGAGACTCTATTCCGATGAAAATGATTTGAGAAGGAAGAAGAAGTCATTTTCAAGCATTTGAAACACTTGTGTTTGTTGTGTTGGATGTGTCAAAATGTTTCATTTAACTTCTAGACCTCACATTTTTGAGATGATTTTCTCACCTGGTTACAAAACAATGATATTTTTTTTGTTCTTTTTGGAAAGAAACTCGGGTTAGGCAGACTCTAACTAAAATGATACTAAATATCTATCTACCATCTATAATATATTGTCTATTGGAATCATAGAAAATGTATTTACCTATCTTTTCGGTAATATATCTACCAAAGTAACATTCTAATTAAGTTTGGAATTGGTAACCTTTTGATTGGAGAAACCATATTGCTATTATTATATATATATATATATTTTGTTGAGTTTAGTCCCACATCGGACACTCATTGGCTCATTGCCTTGTCTCTATCCTTATAAGCTTCTAGGTCTCTCCACTCTTTAGCAATTGGTTTTGAGTTGGACCCCAAAATTTATCATGGTATCAGAGTGGGCCTTTCTCTCCTCCACGTCACCTAATTCACATCTCCACATGTTTTGGCCTAGTCTGGTCCAGACATGCAGGGCGTGTTGAGTTTAGTCCCACATCGAACACTCATTGCCTTGTCTCTATCCTTATAAGTTGTTGGGCCTTTCCATTCATTGCCAATTGGTTTTGTGCTTGACCCCTAAATTTATCAGCTCAATGTTATCGTCCCCACAATTACCTAGAGGGCTACCGTTTTTGTTCTGATGATGCTGTTGCAACTAGTGATTCCACGGTTGTTGATGCTTCCCAACCCAAGTCTACTATTGATGCTTTGAGCTCGATGAAAGTACAAATGGTTGAGATTATGCGTACCACTGCATTACTTTGTGTTGAGATTTTAGCTTCCATCCAACCGTACTGCTATTGCTACACCCTCTTATACAGCTTACCCCTCCTCGTATGTTTCTTTAGGTATCCATGATTCTTCAGCTTATGCAGTCACTACTACATCTACTCCTACTCAATGAGTCATATACTCAGGGATAGGAACCATCCCTATCTCTTCTTTTCTCTCTCTGTCTCACGTCCTACATGTTCCTCATTTTTCTACTAATGTTCTTTTTGTCAGTAGTCTTGTTAAACACTTAAATTGTTGTACTATTTTTTACCTTACTTATTTTAGATGCACGAAATTGCTCTACACTTTCCTTTTCTCTAAGCTCGGGCGGACCTGCAAATCAGCCCACTTCGACGATCAAGTTAGACAAATTGATCAGTGTAGTTTTTAAGAGAAGAAGAATTCGAACCTCTTTTACCCATAGTTTTCTTCCTTATATAGGCGTTTATCTGGTTCGGTTTCTATGCCATCCTTCGAAGTGACTTTGGGCAGTTGGCTCACTCCCTGACATGTCAGCTGCAGGAGTTGTTGCAACTGCCCTGCCACCTCTGTGATGACGTGAGCTGTGAATGCTGTCAGTCGACTGTCGCACATGTCAGATCCGTACAACCGACCTATGCTGCCTCCAACCGACCTATTTTACCTACCGGTGGCTAAGGTCCGAGCTCAATCATTTACTTGCACCCGAGGACCTCAATCTGTCGGGCTTACTTTCCGTCAATCCAAGATTTGGAGATACTTCCGAGCTCAAACTCATGCCATGTGTCCTATTCCAGAATTTCCCCCACAATACCCCCTCTCGAGGATTCGAGCGAATTGCTCGGGTGCTCGAGAATATTAATAAGAGATTAGTGAGCTAACACGTGGCAACCTCCCATTGGATCTCAGCTAGGATTAATGATTTCTTTATGGCGAATCGTATCTTAGCCTTTTCGTTTTTCGAGGGCGGCGGTCGGTTGGGCTGTTATCGTAGTGCGCGTCCTGTCTGTTGGTTTGAACGGCGCAATTATTGCACAGAGTACACGTGGCACCAGGGGAATGGCTCGATTCGCGTGTAAAGGGGCGAATGGTCATATTGGGTTTCCCAACGTTTAATACCTCATTATTGACCTGAGAAACCCTGTCCGTTGATCCCAAATGCATATCTCGAGGCCCTTCTCGTCTATAAATGTCCCCCTCATCTCCTATTTTCATTATTTTGTTTTTCCAACCCCCTGCGCATTTCCTCTCTCATCTCCGTGAGTAAATTGTACATTGCAAGCATTGGGTCTTGCGCGTTTGGAGGCGAGTAGGCTGGTAGCGGGTTGGATGGCTCTCCACGATTTTCGCCTCTAGCCCTTCCCATCTTGGTCGTTTTTCTCCCTGTAAGTTTTCCACAGACGGCGCCAAATTGTAGATGCACGAAATTGCTCTACACTTTCCTTCTCTCTAAGCTCGGGCGGACCTGCAAATCAGCCCACTCCGACGATCAAGTTAGACAAATTGATCAGTGTAGTTTTTAAGAGAAGAAGAATTCGAACCTCTTTTACCCATAGTTTTCTTCCTTATATAGGCGTTTATCTGGTTCGGTTTCTGTGCCATCCTTCGAAGTGACCTTGGGCAGTTGGCTCACTCCCTGACATGTCAGCTGCAGGAGTTGTTGCAACTGCCCTGCCACCTCTGTGATGACGTGAGCTGTGAATGCTGTCAGTCCACTGTCGCACATGTCAGATTCGTACAACCGACCTATGCTGCCTCCAACCGACCTATTTTACCTACCGGTGGCTAAGGTCCGAGCTCAATCATTTACTTGCACCCGAGGACCTCAATCTGTCGGCTTACTTTCCGTCAATCCGAGATTTGGAGATACTTCCGAGCTCAAACTCATGCCACGTGTCCTATTCCAGAATTTCCCCCACACTTATTGTGTTTTTCAAGACCTATCAAATGTATCTGTTTTGAAGCTCTATTGTAAATTTTAATAATGGATTCAAATGCATTAGTGGTGCTGCTGCAACATCAATTGATAGATGGACAAGAACACAAAATGAGCAAAGCCATGTGATACTTTATGAGGTAGGTCCCTAAGCTTAGCCAATTGTAAATGCCACCTCACCACGTATTAATCCTTCTGAATGGATTGGCAATAAAACATATCCTCACCCTATATATACATTCACTGGATCTGTTTTCCCACTCCAAGTCTTCACTCAAATCCTCCAAAGTGCTAAATTTCAATGATGATTGATCACTAGGGATATCTTAAACACTAATAGTATCTTCATTTGGTTTATATCGAATCCAGGGGAAAATTTGGCATTACAATATTTTGAGTAGATATGTAAGTGAGTGAAATAAATCATGAGGGAAACTTGGTTTAGTAGGTTGGGCAGATCCGAATCACTCTCAACTCATATATGGACTTAGGCACTGCCAAAGTCCATTTTTTTCCTTTTATTTATATCGCCTTCGTGTTCTGAACTAGGTCCAAGATACATTACACTAAATCTTGTGGGTTTCACATTTTATTTATAAGGATTGTCTTCTTGATGACCTGCAATGTAGAAATATATTTTTGTTTCCAACTTGAGAAATGGCCGATTGGAATTGTAAGACTATATATGGTTGGTCATGAAACACAAAATGATTGAACCTATATCAACTGCTTTTCTTTGTAATAACTATTAGTGACAAAGTATCTAAACTCTCAAAATCAAATGAAGATAAAGAGACTAGAATTTCTGAGAACATTGAGAGTGTGGGGCATTAATGTTTTTACAGAGCCAATCCAAGACGACCCTTCGGTTTGACTAAACTACACGCAACCAGCTGGGTATAATATTTCCTTGTTTAACCATAATAACTTGTACAAATTACCAATTTTCAAGCATTTATTATTCTGTCTCCATATTTTTTCCAAAAGTTAGAAGTAGGGCCAAGCTCATACCATCTTCATGTTCATTTCAATTGTACACCAAACACCATCACATGCACCTGTTTTTTGTTGTTATAAGGTAGCCATCTGTTTTGAAACTCTTCTGTTTATTTGAATAATGAATTCAAATGCAAAAGTGGTTCTGCTGCAGCATCAAAATGAGCAAAGGCATGTGATGATTTATGAGGTAGGTCCCTAAGCTTAGCCAATTGACAATGCCTCACCACAACCTACAACTACTTTTGATTGGATTGGCAACATAACATTTCGTAACTCTATATATACATAAACACTAGACCTGCCTTCCAACTCCAAGTCTTCACTTACATCCTTCAAAGTGCTAAAGCTTTCTTTCCATCCTCTATAAAGTCCATTTAAATCTCTTTCTTGTTTTTGTTCTCTTAACTGCAAGAATAGTCATGGGCATCCGGTTGCCTTCCATGTCCCTTCATGCCAAGAAGATTCTCAAACTACAGTCTCTTCTTACCAAAACAAGCACAGCAAACGTCCCGAAAGGACACTTAGCAGTTTATGTTGGAGAAACCGAAAAGAAGCGATTCGTCGTTCCTTTGTCACACTTGAACCATCCTTCATTCCAAGACTTATTAAGTAGGGCTGAGGAAGAGTTCGGGTTCAATCATCCAACGGGTGGTCTTACAATTCCATGCAAAGAAAGAACCTTCATTGATCTTACTTCTCGTTTGAATGCCTTTTGAAAGGGGTGGAAGAACAAACAAACCCACAACAAAGAAGTTACCAAGAAAACATGACAGCACCCGTCTTTTTTATCTCTTTTGATCACCATTTTTGTTGAGAGTTTAAGACGGGTGGCTAACCACTGATATCTCCAATCTCTAGAAGAGGATGTTCTTAATTCTCATCATTTGAAAAAAAAAGTTTTATCTTGTGTAAATGAGTGGGTAGAGTAAACCAAATGTCTCTCCCTTTGAACACATCATTTAATAGAAATTTTTTCCTTCCATCTTTTAAATTGTGTAATATTTACCAACTCTAACATTTTATATGATATGCACTAGTCTCCTCACTCCTGTAAATTTTTTCCCATATTAGAATTACTGTCACCTTGCAATCTGCTCAGAAAAAAAACAGTCAATATTTTCTATTCTTATAATCAACTTGGTAAAATAAATTTTCCAAATAAATCTAGTTAACCTCAAGAAAATCTACTACATAATTTGATCAATTTAAAATCAGGCATTCACCTCACATTAATGTGCATTATTTATCAATTAATAAGACAGGCAAGCTAAAGATCTGACCCCACCATGTGCAAACTCACATTGCTACAAACAAGTGGGTCATTGTTGTCAAAATCAAGTAATGTATTTAATTTATATTACAAATTTAGTTTCCATAAGGGCCCATTGGTAGGGTTGCATATGTGCATAACTCAAGGTTCAAATCAAAATAGATGAACTTAACTAGGTGTCGGAATCTAATGCGAATTTTGATAATGGCGCATATTGGTCTGCGTAGCACGAATCATGGGCATACTCGGAGAATACTCGGGAGAATGACCATGATTATCACACAAGATGCACACAATCCATGATTCTCTCCTAAATTCCATGATAACATAAATTCTATTTGATCTCCCTAAATCTAAATTTTTATATCTACTTTTGCCTATCAAACATGCATAGACAGACAATCCAAAAATTACACACAAAGAAAAGACTAGACCTAGGTAGGGTGCCTAACTCTAGACAGCTTCTAACTAACTGTTTTAAAGGATAGTTTAAGCCTCCAACCCAGTTATCTGAAATCAAAGTCAACCAGTTCAATTCTCAAATGAGTGGTGGCACACATTGTTGAGCAAAGACACTCTTAAATCATCTTCTCATCTAGAATAGAAGTAATTTATTCCCCTCGTACAACATGGTACAACAGAATAGGATTATGCTTAGGCACTGACCTTAATCAAGAAGTGTAATTGATGCAAGTTAGACTAGCTTTGCCTATTGATCTCGATGGGACCTAGAGTCAAGTCTATCCAATTTTAAATTAATTATTGCTTTCTATGTGGATTCAATTAACCTAACAGGACAAGAAATCGGTGATGAAATCCGATTCTTATCTTAAGATGCCATCCTCGTAAGGGTCTCCTTTTTTGCTTAGTGTAAATTGAAGTGTGTAGGAATAATCAAGTAAAGGCGGTATAGAAACCTAGTAGCAGGAGTTTTGTGGGTTGAACGGGTCTTACTTGCCGTTCTAGACGGGGGGCAAACTAGTTGAGTCGACTCGGGCCACCGACACCAATCTCGGTGTACGAACTCAAAGGACCAATATAGTTACGTCCCACTATCATCCTTAAAGTTATTACACTCCGAGCCTTCTCAAATAAGTTCAAAAGTTGAATTTTTTTTATAAATAAAGTAAAATCCTACTATAAGTCTAATCTTGAAAAGAACATAAGAGAAAAGAAAAAGAGTGATACTGCATCTTGGTTGAAGAATTTGATCCGAGTGATCAAATAAAGCTTCAATCAATGTTCCGTGTTAACTCCTCATCCTGGACACAACAAACAAATCCGAAATCAAAATATTTCAAATTAATTATTTCATTCGATTAAGAATCAATGAAGAAATTTTCTAAGAAGAATACTATTCACATATCTCGAGGTTTCACCGTGTCACGTACTATAGGCACCATAGTGAATTTTTGCTATGTTTGAATGCTTTTTTCGTCTTTGTTCTCGTGACATATCGAGAATCCGAATGAACAATTCACCTTATCAAGTTATTTATTTCTTATTATGTCAATCAAATCAACAAAACTAATGTTATTGGATCGGAAGATGAAATTTGTTAATCCAAATATTAATCTCAAAATTCTATGATAATATTTAATATCTAATCAAGCATAGTTTAACTTGATCTTATCTAAGTTTAAACTATTAAAATTATGCGATTACTTATTCTATTCAATGATTATTACTTAAGAACCTGGCATTATAATAAAAATTCACGTACAATCAAAATAAATAACTATCTAAGAAGAACTTGTTTGGGCTTCATTGACCTCTCTAACGGAGATTTAGCCACAACTCATATCAAGAACAATAAAAACAAAACATAAATAAAAGAATAGGAGATTAGAGAAGAGAAAGAAAATATCTTTATTAATCTTGACTTGCACTTGGCAGAGTAATCCTTCTATTTACAAAGCTTCCACAGAAACTAACCTAAAAACTATAAATTGTGAAAAGAGAGAGAGTTGGAAGAGTATTCTTCTCCTGACTTTTTCTGATTTTTTTATTTCTTATCTGGCCACTTATTTATAGAGGTCAAATTAGGGTTTATCTTGAATTTGGATTACTTCCGTGTTTTACAAAAACACAAATACCTAATTCGTTTCAATATGAATCACGGCGCCTTACTAATGTATGAATCTCGAGAAAAAACATGCCGACATCATTGTGCCGCCCAAGGGGTTCATGGTGCTGCAGTGCTTGTAAGCCCAATTGACCTGAATCTTATTCTGCAACTTTGTCCTGGGTCCTAGATTTCAATGCACCTCTTCATTCGTCCTGGTTTATCCTTTTGATCTCGCAATTTTGACCTATTACACGTAAATAACCATAATTAGTCCGAAAATTCACAATTCATCCAAAAACAACAATAATTACGGATTATAAACGTATTATGTTTATTAAGGGGATTTTATGCATTTTTCAACTAAAAAGTCTCTGTAAATAGGGCCCTAGAATCAACTTTATAGTTCTATTTTTTTTTCCTGTGCGTGTTGTTGTAAGTGAGGATGTCACATGTTAAGATAGATGTCTTAAATTTCAATGATGATTGATCACTAGGGATATCTTAAACACTAATAGTACCTTCATTTGGTTTATATCGAATCCAGGGGAAATAAATCATGAGGGAAACTTGGTTTAGTAGGTTGGGCAGGTATGAATCACTCTCATCTATGGACTTAGGCACTGCCAAAGTCCCATTTTTTCCTTTTATTTATATCACCTTCGTGTTCTGAACTAGGTCCAAGATACATTACACTAAATGTTGTGGGCTTCACATTTCATTTATAAGGATTGTGTTCTCAATGACCTCCAATGTAGAAATATATTTTTGTCTCCAACTTGAGAAAGGGCCGATTGGAATTGTAAGACTATATAAGGTTGGTCATGAAACACACAATGATTGAATCTGTATCAGCTGCTTTTCTTTGTAATAACTAATAGTGACAAAGTATCTAAACTCTCAAAATCAAATGATGATACAGAGATTAGAATTTCAAAGAACATTGAGAGTGTGGGACATTAATGTTTTTACAGGGCCAATTCAAGACGACCCTTCGGTTTGAGTAAACAACACGTAACCAGCCGGGTATAATATTTCCTTGTTTAACCATGATAACTTGTACAAATTACCAATTTTCAAGCATTTGCCTCCATCTTTTTTCCAAAAGTTAGAAGTAGGGCCAAGCTCATATCATCTTCATGTTCATTTCAATTGTACACCAAACACCATCACATGCACCTGTTTTTTTGTTGTTATAAGGTAGCCATCTGTTTTGAAACTCTAATGTTTATTTGAATAATGAATTCAAATGCACAAGTGGTTCTGCTGCAGCATCAAAATGAGCAGAGGCATGTGATGCTTTATGAGGTAGGTCCCTAAGCTTAGCCAATTGACAATGCCTTCTTACGACAATCTACAACTACTTTTGATTGGATTGGCAACAAAATATTTCCTGACTCTATATATACATAAACACTTGACCTGCCTTCCAACTCCAAGTCTTCACTCACATCCTTCAAAGTGCTAAAGATTTCTTTCCATCCTCTATAAAGCCCATTTAAATCTTTTTCTTGTTTTTGTTCTCTTAACTGCAAGAATAGTCATGGGCATCCGGTTGCCTTCCATGTCCCTTCATGCCAAGAAAATTCTCAAACTACAGTCTCTTCTTACCAAAACAAACACAGCAAACGTCCCGAAAGGACACTTAGCAGTTTACGTTGGAGAAACCGAAAAGAAGCGATTCGTCGTTCCTTTATCACACTTGCACCATCCTTCATTCCAAGACTTATTAAGTAGGGCTGAGGAAGAGTTCGGGTTCAATCAGCCAACGGGTGGTCTTACAATTCCATGCAAAGAAAGAACCTTTATCGATCTTACTTCTCGTTTGAATGCCTTTTGAAAGGGGTGGAAGAACAAACAAACCCAACACAAAGAAGTTAACAAGAAAACATGAAGGCACCTGTCATTTTTCTCTCTTTTGATCACCATTTTTGTTGAGAGTTTAAGACGGGTGGCTAACCACTAATTTCTTCAATCTCTAGAAGGGCCTGTTCTTAATTCTCATCATTTGACAAAAAAATTATTTTTATTTTGTGTAAATGAGTGGGCAGAGTAAAACAAATGTCTCTCCCTATGAACACATCATTTAATAGAAATTTTTTCCTTCCATCTTTTAAATTGTGTAATCTTTACCAACTCTAACGTTTTATATGATATGCACTAGTCTCCTCATTCCTGTAAATTTTTTCCCATATTAGAATTATTGTCACTTCGCAATCTGCTCAGTAAAAAAACAGTCGACATTTTCTATTCTTATAATCAAATCGGTAAAATCAATATTCCGAATAAATCTAGTTAACCTCAAGAAAATCTACTACGTAATTGATCAATTTAAAATCAAGCATTCACCTCAGATTAATGTGCATTTATCAATTAATAAGACAAACCAGCTAAAGATCTGACCCCACCATGTGCAAACTCACATTGCTACAAACAAGTGGGTTATTGTTGTCAAGATCAAGCAATGTATTTAATTTATATTACAAATTTAGTTTCCCTACGGGCCCATTGGTAGGGTTGCATGTGTTCATAACTGAAAGATCAAATCGACATAGATGATCTTAAACTATGATCTAAAGTTAAAGTGGGAAAAATGTAGGGACATGTTTCTAAATGCACCTAGAGTTTGGGGCCTGAGTTAGTGAAATTTATCTTTCTTAATGCCCCCTCACCTTGATAAAACAACAAACTTAAACCATCGAAATCAAATTTTCAAGATCAACATAGATCAAATTGTTGATCTAGATGATTCATGTTGAAACATCGAGATTCACGAGTGTAAAAAGATTTATCTTAATAATGTCAATGTTGATGTCAATGACACATATTCAAATGCCATGATTATTGATTTACAATGTTTTGATCTTGACAATTGGAAAAGGTGTTGTTTGCAATTTAAACAGAGGCCAATCTCAATTATTTGAATTGTCGACCTCGACAACTTGAATCATTGACCTTACCGGTTGAAAGGGGATTAGGGGCCATAAGAAAGAAAAAAAAGAGCTTACTAAAACCAAAAAGTTACTGAGGAAAATTAGGGGAATTTAGAAAGAAGTTCTTCCTGCAAGATGTATTAAGTAATTTTCCCAAAAAATATATTTGAAACTCTTGTGACTGTTATGTTTGATGTGTAAAAATGTTGGGAAAATTACTTAACGTCGCATGGCACTAACTTTTCTTTCTGATCAGTATCTCAACCCCACTCTAGACATTTCTCACCATTGAAATGTCAAATTTATGCTAACCATTCAAACTCACCATTATCATCCCAAAAAATTGCATTTCTGACATCCCGATCGAGTTTTGGAGACTCTATTCCGATGAAAAGGATTTCAAAAGGAAGAAGAAGCCATTTTCAAGCATTTTGAAACACTTATGTTTGTTATGTTGGATGTGTCAAAATGTTTCATTTAGCTTTTTCTAGACCTCACATGTCTGAGATGATCTTCTCACCTAGCAACAAAACAACGATACTTTTTTTATTCTTTTTGGAAAGAAACTCGGGTTAGGCAGACTCCAATCAAAATGATACTAAAATCTATATTTACCATCTATAATATATTGTCTAATGGAATCTTAGAAAATGTATTTACCTATCATATCGGTAATATATCTACTAAAGTAACGTTGTAACTAAGTTTGAAAATGGTTAACTTTTGATTTGAGAAACCATTTCGCTATTATTATATATGCATTTTGTTGAGTTTAGTCCCACATCGGACACACATTGGCTCATTGCCTTATCTTTGTCTTTATAAGCTCCTTGGCCTCTCCACTCATTTGCAATTGGTTTTGAGTTGGGCCCCCAAATTTTTCATGGTATCAGAGTGGGCCTTTCTCTCCTCCACATCACCCAATTCACATCTCCACGTTCTTTGGCCCACAAGTGCAGGGGCGTGTTGAGTTTATTCCCTCATCAGACACTCATTGCTTTGTCACTATCCTAATAAGCTGCTGGGTTTCTCCACTCATTGCCAATTGGTTTAGAGTTTGACCCCCAAATTTATCAGCTTAGTGTTATGGTCACCACGGTTATCTGGAGAGCTACCGCTTTCGTTTTGATGCTGCTGCTGCTAGTGATTCCACAATTGTTGATGCTTCCCAACGCAAGTCTACTATCACTATGTGAAAAAAGCCCATATTTGACGGTCTTAGCCCGTCAAATTTTGAGAAATTTGACGGACCTTCCTGTCAAATATGCTTGTCAAATATTCTCTTGTAGAATTTTTTTTTTTGACGGCCCTGGACTATCAAATATTTTCTTGTAGAATGTGCTTCAAAAAAAATAAAATCCATACAATATGACCGTCGAATATGGAGATTTAACAAACAATAAGGCGGTCTCTAATTCACCAATCCCAATAAATGAAATAATAATATAAAAAATCAGAAAAATAACAAACAAGACAAAAATTATAAAACAAGCTCCAAATTAAACTAAACAACTCAAAATTCATATTATATATTGAAATTTCATTACTAAACAAGCTCTAATTGAAGCAATTGGACAGTTACAATTACGTCACATAATTGTTTAGAAATAAAACACAGTTAGAAGCAAATGGTCGTGATGTCCTTTGATCTCTTCTGGCTCTCTCCGCTCTATCGCGTCCTCTTATTTTCCTCAAGGTTTGGATTTCCCCCACATTGCTACTGTTCTGAAAAATCCTAATAGCGCTCTCGTACCTACACAAAAAAGATTTGGTATATCGAGATATCAACCCAAAGTAATAGAAGAACATATCTCGTTCCGTTGATATGCGGTTATCAAATTGGTCATGGCCAAGATCTCTGGATCATTTTTGTATCTGCAAAATGACAAAAACTGGTATTCCAAATAAGCAAACTAACATTCAAATATAGTAATAAAAAAAAAACTCATAAAGAACAATTACAAGGTTTATTTAAACTCATAAAAAATAAGTAGAATACAAAAAACGAGAAGCCTACTTTAAAAAATGAGGAATCCAAATGAGGAACATTCTATCCGACACATTTATTTAAAACCTTGTAATTGTTCTACTTTAACAAAAATGAGGAATCCAATTAAGTAGAATCAATTAAGTAAAGAAGTTCTTCTAACACATGGTAAATAACATTTGAATAGGAAAACAATGAAGTAAACACCAGTAAACGAATTTTATACCTATTATTGCTTTATCAGTTAGCTGGAAAACAGAAACAATGTGTATATGAGTTTCAAGGGGTTCGGTTGGGACTGGATTTAAACGAGGTTCGTGGGAGAGATGGGTTTCAGTTATGACCTAGGTTTAGGGCTGCAGTTGGGGGGGGCAAGAAAAGCAGAGAGAAGAGGATTAGTTCATTTAGTTCATCTAATTGATAGCAATAAGAGGCCTATTGGCATAAGAAATGCTAGTCCAAACAAACAGCCAACTTTAGATATCATTGATAGGAGAAGGAAACAGCTTCAGCAACCCTTACATGTTGTGCTTATCTTTCTTAAGCATAGGTTTTCCAATTAATTAAGGATGAATGAAAAGCGGGTGTTGGTACATTTGAGTCATGTTTCATTAAAGAGATAATGGTTGCTCGAAAAGAAATTCAAGACTGAAATTATAAGGAGATGGACAAATAAAAGGACTATTAAGGATTGAAAAGATACAACTATTTGAACAAACATCAAAAAAGCTACGTAGTAATAAGTTGTGCATCATTTCAAACAAGAAACTTCACATTTATACCGAGAATATCCAAAAGTTTATGTATTTTTAATCATGAACTTTTTAGTACCTATTTTCTATAAACCAGCTCACTTACACAACCATTTTAAACAATTAGAGATGGATTACAAATCAATAACCAAAACCATATGCAATGGATAACGATTTGATATCCCTACAAGCAAAATTGAGTATTGAAAACCAAATACTAAGACAATAAATTCATCTATGGGGGAGATTCTGGTTCCATTCATAAATATTGGAGGTTTTGTACGGAAATGGATCGTAACAAAGCACATTCTAACTCTCCAGAGATCATCAATCAAGGGGTTTTTTTTCAACGTTTTGACTAGGAATCATTTCTACTAAAGCTCAGAAACCCCAAAAATAGATTCAAAATAGTAAGCAAAATCTATATTTAAAGCATAATAATCAAGTTGAATGTGGTGGTACCAATACCATCTCTGTGGCAGCTGCTCTTCCATGGAGGAGACACCATGGTCAGAATAAAGTTGGGTTCGAGTTGCAGGAGACATTGAAGAGGAAGAACACGAACTCACATTCATTTACTTCTGATATTCATACAACAAATATTAACAAAAATTCTCCATCTCCTAGAAGCACATTACTACCTGGCTGAAACACAGATAGAAAAACAGAACCAAAAGTTAATGGAGAGAACTATCTGTGCTTCACACCCTAAAAGCCAACCAATTACAACTTAATTCCAACAAATCTATAGACAAAACACCTAGAAATGATAAGCACCAAATGAAGATCCACGTAATAAACAAACCTGGTAAGCTAATTCCCTTGTATGGCACAAAACAAGTGCAGCAACTTGTCCTACGACATATTTTTCAAACACTTCCTCAGATTTTTTTTCTCTTGGAAGTGGGTTTTAAGCTTAAATAAGGAGATCAAATAAACATTGATGTGTTCTAATCCAATGCACCCAAAAGAGTTGAAATAAAGAGGAATTACAGTAATTGGGTTTAGCAAGAACATATATCATTCCCAAAGGAAGGGCCCTGAATCGGCCTGGTCGAAAAGAATCCTACCCATGACTTTAAGAAGAAAATTTTGAAATTTTAGATGACTAAATTTTGATTTGGTAGGATAATAGTTTGTTTACCTTTACATAAGGAGTGCTTGAAACTTCAGAAGTTCTAAGATCAACAGCCTACAAGAAAATAAGTTTCTTTGGATCAGAATAAGAGGATGAAATTATCATTCTGATTTCATGGTTGGGTGATGAGAAGTGTATTAGGAGAAAATATGAAAAAGGTGCAACACCCATTTGTATATTTTTTGTAGTGAACATTGTTTCTAATAAAGAGAAAAGTAAAGAGAAGCTAAACACAACCTTATGCCAGAAAAAAAAAAAAAAAAAAAAACATACTTATGGAAGAAATAGGAGACAAGCCTCAAGTGCCTTGCAAACATTTTCGAGTTCGAGATGATAATTGATCTTCAGAGTAGTCATCACAACCTCCAAAACACCCAAGCAAGACTGAGTATCTCGTTCAAAGATGGGAAGCGCAAGGGTCCCATGAACATTATACCGTTGAGCATCATTCACCCGTGGGTACTCATCACTGCTGAAAAATTGTACATTGGGAGTCCATTCTGGTACCTTCTCCAAGTAAACTTGACCGGGCAACCCAAATGGCTCGTGAGAATCCTCAAGCCGGGAACTGGTACTTGATAGAGACATTTCAGTAATTTGTGAGCTGATGACAGTTATCATCAAGCGAAAAGGGTTGGTCATTAGTAATAAGAACAAGCTTGTCTCCCTTCTGTACAGGTACCCATATCTGAATAAGTACATCTCCATTTTTTATGGTATCTCTAATATATTTAAGTGCTTGGATCAGCCTCTTTCTCACAGAAGGACCTGGATTTTCCGTCGGTACAATCCACCATCTTCTGCCCAGCTCCGAGCTTCTTCTGGCTGCATAATAATCCACAATTTTATCCATGTTACTGTTTAGAGATTGAGTTTCAGTGGAATTTTCTGCTTGGGGTTCAACATTAGGATGTTTGGGTATAATTGATGTCTCTATGGATCTTCTTCTTTTTGTCATAAACTCCACATCTTCTAGTTCTTTGATGCTCACGGTTACACTAGGGGTATTACTTATGAATGAGGATGAAATCCAAAAACTATCATACGGAATAATCCATGCTTTACCAAATGATACATTTTTCAAGCAAGAAGGTATTGAACCAGACAAATTATTGTGAGAAAGATCCATAAGGTTTAAGTGGAGTAGTTGACATAATTGATTTGAAATGGGACCTTGAAGTTGATTTCTTTTCAAGAGAAGAACTGTCATATTTGAGAAATCATTGATCCAATTCGGAATGTTGCCAGACAAATTGTTATCACTCATATCTAATGTCACAAGGGAGGAAAGATTAAATAAAAATATGAACTAAAACTAAAACTAAAAGCAGATTTTCTTAGAGATTCAGGACTAAACATGCTTACCTTCAATTGGAATTGGTCCTTCTAAGCCATTATAACTGAGATTGAGAATCTTAAGAAATGAAAGTTCACCCAAAGATGTTAGACTCTTAAAAAAGTTCCCACTCAAATCCAAGTGTTGTAATTTGTTGAGTGTGGATAATTTATTGAAACCTGTGAGTACAAAAACAGGAGAGAGAGAAGATATGAATCAGTCTCTTGTGTGTGTGTGTGTGTGTGTGTGTGAGAGAGAGAGAGAGAGAGAGAGAGAGAGAGAGAGACGCCTACCTTCATTTTCAACCCAACCAGATATCCAATTTTTGGATAAATCAAGTGTCCTTAGTTGCTCAAAGGGAAGAAACAAGGAGACATTCAGATACCACCAATCTCTTAACTCATGATCCCTATCACTACTAAGAGAAAGTTTGATGACTCGCCTACTGGTATTGATGTTGTTACATAAAACTCCCTCCCACAGACAACAATTAGTCTCCATCTTAGGGTCCCAAGAAGAAAGAAAAGACTCTTCTGAGTGATTCAAGGCAGAATTCTCTCTTGTTCTAAGCATCCCAAACACCCTAATCCTTCAAACTTAACCAATAATATTACCCACAAAACCCACAAACACAACATCATATAAGGCCTTATCCTACTCTCCAAGATATATATAAGAAACAGTGCTTGATTGATTTTAAATTGAAAATCTAACTAAATCCAACATCCCTTTTATAATGCTTTATTCCTTTCTTACACAGTGCTGATGTGGCAGTGGACAGAGAACCTCAAATTTAATTTTATTTATTTTAATCTCAAGGAATTTTTATTTTTATTTTTTATGGTTATTCGATAAAAGTAAGTCAACTTGCAGTAATAATAAAGAAAATTTATGATTATTCTATAAAAGTGAGTTTGTAAGGAGATCCTGGTCTTGTATTCCAACCCCGTTCAAGTGTAAGCAAATGTCTCACTCCAATCTAAAAAAATAAATAAAAATTTTAAACTTATCTTCATGGTGGATTCTCTAACTCATTAGATCTGTACATGTCATCAATTCATAGTCCATTGTTGGGTCTTACACTTAATGGGAAGATCACACGACCAAAAAAAAAATAATAAGCTGAAATAAATGACAAATTATAAGTTTGAAAGTCTATTTAAATGATGGTGAGCGACAATGTTTAAAATATCGTATTGATTGAATTTTTCGGTTAATGAAAGTTTCAATATGGTGTCAATTGATACATACCTAAAACATTCAATGTTTCATATCAGCTCGGCTGATACCGATACGTATCGATAGATACATTCTAATATTTCAAACCATAGTGAGAGATACATTTTGCAACATCTAGACTATCAATAGAAGGTTAGCTTTCTTAGAATAATTCTCTTTGTTTTCCTTGTGGATTCAAAGTTTTTTATCAAAGGTGAATAAAGTGATCTTCTTCTTCTTTTCACCACGATTCAATTGTGTATAAAATTCAATGTTAAATTTTTTAATCTACTAAGAAAAATCATATAACCATAAGTTAAAAAAATTGTTCAATGTGAGTTTTGAATAGATAGATATACCTTTCACTTGTTCGTCTTGACAAAGCTTAGCAGCCAATGTAGTCTTCCCTGATCCACCAATTGCGCACAATCCAATCATACTCACGTTGTCTCTAAACAACTCGCACTTCCATTCCAACAGAAAAATTAGGGATTTCAGGAATTGCACACCGATATTCGTTCTGATCGTCATTTCCACTCCCAACACTTGTTTCTATCAAATTCAGTTGATCCAATTTCCTATTCACTTCTTGCAAATGGACCAAAACCTGTTTCTGATCTAAGAGATCGATCGATCAAATAAAGTGGGAGATGAGATCTATCGAGGGAGACAAATCGAAAGAGAGATCGGTCGAGAAAGAGACTGTGAAAGAGAGATAGAGAGGTCAATCGATCGATGGAGTGGTCGATCGATCGAGCGAATGAAAAAACGAGGTTGATCGATCGAGAGAGCCACTGTGAGAAAGCGAGAGACCGTGAGAGGCGATCGATCGATCGATGACTGTGATAGAGAGACCATGAGAGAGAGAGACCGTGAGAGACGATCGATCGATGACTGTGAGAGAGAGAGACCGTAAGAGGCGATCGATCGATCGATGACTGTGAGAGAGAGAGACGATCGATCGATAAGAGACTGTGAGAGAGAGAGAGACCGTGAGAGACGATCGATCAATGAGAGTCGATCCATGAGAGACTGAGAGAAAAAGAGAGACCGTGAGAGACGATCGATCGATGAGAGACTGTGAGAGAGGCAGAGGAACAGTGAGAAAGGAAGAGAAACAGTGACGCATATTATAATTTGGATTTTAAAACGTGGTCCACGGGCCGCGGATTTTGGATTTTAAAATTCGACGGGCCAGGCCCAACAAATTTTTTAATGCAAATTTGAGATTTTCACGTAGCGTATTGATGCTTTGAGCTTGATGAAAGTACAAGGTATCCATGATTCTTCAGCTTATGCAGTCAGTACTACATCTCTCCTACTCAGTGAGTCATAGACTCAGGGATTGGAATCATACCTATCTCTTCTTTTCTCTCTTTGTCTCACATCCTACATGTTACTCATTTTTCCACTAATCTTCTTTCTGTTAGTAGATTTGTTAAATACTTAAAGTGTTGTGCTATATTTTTACCCTACTTATTGTGTTTTTTAGGACCTATCTATGAGGAGGACGTGAGACAAAAGTTATGCCTAAATCTTAAAAACTATGAATAAATAATGAAAAGAAATTTTCTTGACAACGTTTTTGGTATGCATATAATTGTAACTCATTTTCAGATTATAGGAGAGTGAAATCGACCAGAAGGAAACTTGGGTTTGTAGGTCGGGGAGGTTTGACAGAAGTTTTGAGAGAATTCATGGGCTGTAATTTATTTGTAAATCTTTATATGTTTTGTGTATTTATCCTTTTATTTATATCGCCTTCATGTTCTGAAGTATGGTTTGAACTACATTACACTAAATCTTGTGGGTTCACATTTTGATGACAATGGTGATCTAAATGTCGGCTGTATAAGCATTGTCTTCTCGAGGAACCGCAATGTAGAAATGTATCTCTCTCCCACTCGAGAAATGGTTGAATGGAATTGTAAGACTATAGATGGTTGGTCATAAAACACAAACAATGATTGACTATTAGTGACAAAGTATCCAGACTCATAAAATCAATTAATGTTTTTACAAGCCCTACCCAATACAGCCTTTCAGTTTGAGCAAACAATACCTAACACACTGAGTCTTAAATTTTCTTGTTTTTTTTACCATAATAATTTGTACAAATAGGCAAATTATAAGTCATCATCCACCTTCGACCGATTCAAGCATTTATTGTTCTGTCTTCAACTTTTTCCAAATAGTAGATGTTGGCCCAAGCTCATATCATGTTCATTTTATTTGTACACGCAACACCATCACATGTATACGGTTTTTTGTTGTGTATGGTTGCCATCTGTTTTGAAGCTCTAATGTTTATTTGAATAATGAATTCAAATGCATAAGTGGTGTTGCTGCAACATCAATTGATAGATGGATAAGAACACAAAATGAGCAAAGGCATGTGATGCTTTATGAGGTAGGTCCCTAAGCTTAGCCAATTGTAAATGCCTCCTCACCACATATTACTCCTTCTGAATGGATTGCCAATAAAACATATCCTCACCCCTATATATATACAAACACTGGATCTGCTTTCCAACTCCAAGTCTTCACTCGAATCCTCCAAAGTGCTAAAGCTTTCTTTTCTTCCTCTATAAAGTGCATTTAAATCTCTTTCAGGTTATCACTCTCGTCACTGCTAGAATAGTCATGGGTATCCGTTTGCTCCCCATGTCCATTCATGCCAAGCAGATTTTCAAACTACAGTCTCTACTTAACAGAACAACCACGACAGATGTCCCAAAAGGACACTTAGCAGTTTACGTTGGAGTTACCGAAAAGAAGAGATTTGTTGTTCCTTTATCTTACTTGAACCATCCTTCATTTCAAGACTTATTAAGTAGGGCTGAGGAAGAGTTCGGGTTCAATCATCCAATGGGTGGTCTTACAATTCCATGCAAAGAAACAGCCTTCATCGATCTCACTTCTCGTTTGAATGCCTTGTGAAAGGGGTGGATGAACAAAGAAAGACACAACAAAGAAGTTAACAAGTAAACATGAAGGCACCCAGCTTTCTAGCTCTTTTGATCACCATTTTTTTGAGGGTTCGGAACAGGGATGGCTAACCACTAAATCTAATATCTCCAATATCTAGAAGAGGATTGTTCTCAATTCTCATCATTTTGTAAATTTGTTTTGTTTTGTGTAAATGAGTGGGTAGAGTAAAACAAATGTCTCTCCCTTTGAACACATCATTTAATAGAAAATTTTTCCTTCCATCTTTTAAATCGTGTAATCTTTACCAACTCTAACATTTTATATTATCTGCACTAGTTTTCTCACTCCTATAAAAATTTCCCCATATTAGAATTATTCACTTTGCAATCTGCTCAGGTAAAAACCGTCACATTTTCTATTCTTATAATCTGATCGGTAAAATCAATTTTCCGAATAAATCTAATTAACCTCAAAAAAATCTACTATGTAATTTGATCAATTTAAAATCAAGCATTCACCTCAGATTAATGTGTAGTTATCAATTAATAAGACAGAACAGCTAAAGATCTGACACCAACATGTGCAAACTCACATTGCTACAAAAAAAAGTAGGTCATTGTTGTCAAAATCAAGAAATGTATTTAATTTATATTACAAATTTAGTTTCCATAAGGGCCCATTGGTAGGGTTGCATATGTGCATAACTCAAGGATCAAATCAAAATAGATGAACTTTAACTAGGTGTCGGTATCCAATAAGAATTTTGATAATGACGCATATTGGTCTGCGTAGCACGAAGCCTGGGCATACTCGGATAACACTCAGGGGAATGACTATAATTATCAGACAAGATGCACACAATCCATGATTCTTTCCTAAACTCCATGATGACATAAATTCTATTTGATCTCCCTAAATTGGAATTTCTATCTCTACTTTTGCCTATCAAACATGTACACACATAGCCGATCCAAAAATCACACATAAAGAAAAGACAAGTCTTAGGTAGGGTGCCTAACTCTAGACAACTTATAACTAATTTTTTCAAAGGGATAGTCTAAAAGCCTCCAACCCAGTTTTCTAAAATCGAAGTCAGCCAATTCAATCCCCTGATGAGAGGTGGCACACAATGCTGAGCAAGGGCATTCTTAAAACACCCTTCTTTTCTAGAATAGAAGTAATTTATTCCCCTTGTACAATAGGACAGGATTTGGCTTAGGCCTTGACCTTAATCAAGAAGTGCAATTAGTGCAAGTTAGACTAGCTTTGCCAAATGAACTCGATGGGACCTAGAGTCAAGTCTATCCAATTTTAAATTAATTATTGCTTGTTATGTAGATTCAATTAACCTAACAGGGCAAGAGATCAGTGATGAATACCGATTCTTCTCTTATGATGTCATCCTCGTAAAGGTGCCCTCTTTACTTAGTGCAAATCGAAGTGTGTAGGAATAATCAAACAAAGGCAATATAGTTCATGGGTTGAACGAGTCTTACCACCCGTTCTACACGGGGGGGGGGGGGGGGGAACGAGTTGAGTTGACTCGAGCCACCTACACCAATCTCTGTGTACGAACCCAATGGGTCGAGATAGTTACGTCCCACTGTCGTCCTTAAAGCTATTACACTCCAAGCCTTCGGATAAGTTCAAAAGTTGAAAATTTGTTTATAAATAAAGTAAAATCCTACTATGAGCTTGATCTTGAAAAGAAAATAAGAGAAAAGAAAAAAAGTGATACTGCTTCTTGGTTGAAGAATTTGATCCAGGTGATCGATTGTGATCGATTAAAGCTTCAATCAACATTTTGTGTTAACTCTTCGTCCTAAAAACAACAGGTAAATCCGAAATCAAAATATTTCAAATTAATTATTTCATTCTATTAAGAATCAATGAAGAAATATGCAAAGAAGAAAACTATTCACGTATCCTGAGGTTTCACCACGGTGAATTTTTGCTATGTTTGAACGCTTTTTTCTTCTGTGTTCTCCTGACAAATTGAGAATCAGAATGAACAATTTGAAATATTTAAAAAAAAAAAATCAAATTCGACAGAAAACCTAATAAAATTTGTTGAAAAGAAATTGGATCAAACCGTTGTTCCCGGCAACGGCGCCAATTTGTTTGTTGTGTAGATTATCAATAAAAATAGTATAACAAAATATATAAAACCTTGGCAAGCAAGGATCGATCTACAGAGACAACGTTGATCCAACAATTTGTTTTGACTTAAAACAGTTAATCAAGTTCAAAGTATTCAAGAAAATTAAATTAAAACTAATATAAAATAAACAGAAATGTGGTTTACAATGTTAAAACTAGATTAGTCAAATCACCAAACAATTCAACTTATCAAATTATTTATTTCTTATTACCTCGATCCAATTAACAAACCTAATGTTATTGGATCGAAAAATGAAATTTGTTAATCCAAATATTAATCCTAAAATTCTATGATAATATTTAATAAGACAAAATCAAAGATAAAATATTTAATCTATAATCAAGCATAGTTTAACTTGATCTTATCTAAGTTTAAACTATAAAAATCATCTGATTACTAATTCTATTCAATGATTACTACTTAAAAAACTGGCATTATAATAAACATTCACGCACAATCGAAATAAATAACTATCTGAGATGCTCTTGTTTGGACTTCATTGACTTCTCTAACGGAGATCTAACCACAAATCATATAAAATAAAAATAAAAACATAATATAAATAAAAGAATAAGAGATTAGGGAAGAGAAAGAAAATATCTTTATTAATCTTGACTTGCATCTAACAGAGTAATCCTTCTGTTTACAAAGCTTCCACAGAAACTAACCTAAAAACTATAAATTGAGAAAAGAGAGAGAGTTGGAAGATTATTCTTTTGTTTTTTTTTTTTTTTCTTTTTTCTTTTAATTTTTTATCTGGCCTCTTATTTATAAACGTCAGATTAGGGTTTATCTTCAATTTGGATTACTTTCGTGTTTTACAAAACCTCAAATACCTAATTTGTTTTGATATGAATCACACTGCCTTACTAATGTACGAATCTTGAGAAAAAACTTGTCGACATCACCGCACGGCCCAAGGGGTTCATGGTGCAGCAGTGCTTGTGGTCCCAATTGACCTGAATCTTATTCTGCAAATTTGTCCTAGGTCCTGAATTTCAATGCACCACTCCGTTTTTCTTGATTTATCTTTTTGGCTCTCGTGATTTTGACTTATTACACGTAAATAACCATAATTAATCCAAAAATTCACAATTCATTAAAAAACAACAATAATTATGGACTATCAATGTATTATGTCTATTTAGGTGATTTTATGCACTTTTCAATCTTAAAGTCTCTATAAAAAGGGCCCTAGAATCAACTTTCTAGGCCCTAATCAGTGAATTTAGGACACTAAATGTAGTTCTTTTTTTTTTCGGTTCGTGTTGCTGCAAGTGAGGATGTCGTATGTTGAGATAGATGTCTTAAATTTCAATGATGATTAATCACTAGGGATATCTTATACACTAATAATACCTTCATTTGGTTTATAGTGATCGAATCCAAGGTGAAATTTGGCATTACAAAATTTTTAGTAGATATGTAAGTGAGTGAAATAAATCATGAGGGAAACTTGGCTTAGTAGTTTGGGCAGGCCTGAATCACTCTCATCTCATCTATGGACTTAGGCACAGCCAAAGTCCATTTTTCCTTTTATTTATATCTCCTTCGTGTTCTGAACTAGGGTTCCAAGATACATTACACTAAATCTTGTGGGTTTCACATTTATTTATAAGGATGGTGTTCTCAATGACCTCCAATATCGAAATATATTTTTGTCTCCAACTTGAGAAATGGCTGATTGGAATTGTAAGATTATATATGGTTGGTCATGAAACACACAATGCTTGAACCTGTATCAACTGCTTTTCTTTGTAATAACTATAAGAGACAAAGTATCTAGACTCTCAAAATCAAATGATGATATAGAGATTAGAATTTCTGAGAACATTAAGAGTGTGGGACATTAATGTTTTTACAGGGCCAATCCAAGACGACCCTTCGGTTTGACTAAACTACACGTAACCAGCTGGGTATAATATTTCCTTCTTTAACCATAATAACTTGTACAAATTACCAATTTTCAAGCATTTATTATTCTGATTCCATATTTTTTCCAAAAGTTAGAAGTAGGGCCAAGCTCATATCATCTTCATGTTCATTTCAATTGTACACCAAACACCTTCACATGCACCTGTTTTTTGTTGCTATAAGGTAGCCATCAGGTTTGAAAATCTAATGTTTAATTGAATAATGAACACAAATGCACAAGTGGCTCTGCTGCAGCATCAAAATGAGCAAAGGCATGTGATGCTTTATGAGGCAGGTCCCTAAGCTTAGCCAAGTGACAATGCCTCCTTACGACAACCTACAATTACTTTTTATTGGATTGGCAACATAATATTTCCAAACTCTATATATACATAAACACTAGACCTGCCTTCCAACTCCAAGTCTTCACTCACATCCTTCGAAGTGTTAAAGCTTTCTTTCTATCCTCTATAAGGCCCATTTAAATCTCTTTCTTGCTTTCGTTCTCTTAACTGCAAGAATAGTCATGGGCATCCGGTTGCCTTCCATGTCCCTTCATGCCAAGAAGATGCTCAAACTACAGTCTCTTCTTACCAAAACAAGCACAGCAAACGTCCCAAAAGGACACTTGGCAGTTTACGTCGGAGAAACCGAAAAGAAGAGATTCGTCGTTCCTTTATCACACTTGAACCATCCTTCATTCCAAGACTTATCAAGTAGGGCTGAGGAGGAGTTCGGGTTCAATCATCCAACGGGTGGTCTTACTATTCCATGCAAAGAAAGAACCTTCATTGATCTTACTTCTCGTATGAATGCCTTTTGAAAGGGTGGAAAAACAAACAAACCCCGAACAAAGAAGTTACTAAGAAAACATGAAGGCACCCATCTTTTTTATCTCTTTTGATCACCATTTTTATTGAGAGTTTAAGACAGGGGTGGCTAACCACTAATATCTCCAATCTCTAGAAGAGGATGTTCTTAATTCTCATCATTTGAAAAAGAAATTGTTTTATTTTGTGTAAATGAGTGGGCAGAGTAAAACAAATGTCTCTCCCTTTGAACACATCATTTAATAGAAATTTTTTCCTTCCATCTTTTAAATTGTGTAATCTTTACCAACTCTTAACATATTATATGATCTGCACTAGTCTTCTCACTCCTGTAAAAAATTTCCCTTATTAGAATTATTGTCACTTTGCAATCTGCTCAGTTAAAAACATTCGACATTTTCTATTCTTATAATCAGATCGGTAAAATCAATTTTCTGAATAAATCTAGTTAACCTCAAGAAAATCTACTATGTAATTTGATCAATTTTAAATCAAGCATTCACCTCAGATTAATGTGTAGTTATCAATTAATAAGACAGACCAGCTAAAGATCTGACCCCAACATGTGCAAACTCACATTGCTACAAAAAAAAAGTGGGTCATTGTTGTCAAAATCAAGAAATATTTTTAATTTATATTACAAATTTAGTTTCCATAAGGGCCCATTGGTAGGGTTGCATATGTGCATAACTCAAGGATCAAATCAGAATAGATGAACTTAACTAGGTGTCGATATGATAATGACGCATCTTGGTCTACGTAGCACGAAGCAAGGGCATACTTGGATAACACTCGGGGGAATGGCCATAATTATCAGGCAAGACACACACAATCCATGATTCTTTCCTAAACTCCATGATGACGTAAATTCTATTTGATCTCCAGAAATTGGAATTTCTATCTCTACTTTTGCCTATCAAACATGCACACACATAGGCGATCCAAAAATCACACATAAAGAAAAGACTAGTCTTAGGCAGGGTGCCTAACTCTAGACAACTCCTAACTAACGTTTTCAAAAGGATAGTCTAAAAGCCTCCAACCTAGTTTTCTGAAATCAAAGTTAGCCAGTTCAATCCCCAGATGAGAGGTGGCACACAATGCTGAGCAAAGACACTTTAAATCACCTTCTTGTCTAGAATAGAAGTAATTTATTCCCCTCGTACAATAGGACAGGATTTTGCTTAGGCTTTGACCTTAATTAAGAAGTGCAATTGGTGCAAGTTAGACTAGTTTTGTCAAATGAACTCGATGGGACCTAGAGTCAAGTTTATCCAATTTTAAATTAATTATTGCTTGTTATGTGGATTCAATTAACCTAGCAAGGCAAGAAATCGGTGATGAACTCCAATTCTTATCTTATGATGCCATCCTCGTAAGGGCCCTCTTTACTTAGTGCAAATCGAAGTGTGTAGGAATAATCAAACAAAAGCAGTATAGTTCGTGGGTTGAACAAGTCTTACCTCCCGTTCTACACAGGGGGGAACGAGTTGAGTCGACTCGAGCCACCGACACCAATCTTGGTGTATGAACCCAAGGGGTCAAGACAGTTACGTCCCACTGTCGTCCTTAAAGCTATTACACTCCAAGCCTTCTCGAATAAGTTCAAAAGTTGAAAATTTGTTTATAAATAAAGTAAAATCCTACTATGAGTCTGATCTTGAAAAGAAAAAGAGTAATACTATTTCTTGGTTGAAGAATTTGATCCAAGTGATCAAATAAAGCTTCAATCAACATTTTGTGTTAACTCTTCTTCCTAAAACAACAGGTAAATCTGAAATCAAAATATTTCAAATTAATTATTTCATTCGATTAAAAATCAATGAAGAAATATTCTAAGAAGAAAACTATTTACGTATCTTGAGGTTTCACCATAGTGAATTTTTGCTATGTTTGAATGCTTTTCTCTTCTGTGTTCTCCTGACAAATTGAGAATTAGAACAAACAATTTGAAATATTTAAAATAAAAAAATTCGGATTCGACAAAAAACCTAATAAAATTTGTCAAAAAGAAATTGGATCAAACTGTTATTCCCGGCAAAGGCGCCAATTTGTTTGTTGTGTAGATTATCAATAAAATTAGTATAACAAAATATATAAAACCTTAGCAAGCAAGGATCGATCTACAGAGACAACATTGATCCAGCAATTTGTGTTGACTTAAAACAGTTAATCAGGTTCAAAGTAATCAAGAAAATTAAATTAAAACTAATAAAATAAACAGAAATGTGATTTACAATGTAAAAACTAGATTAGTCAAATCTACCAAACAAATCAACTTATCAAATTATTTATTTCTTATTATCTCAATACAATTAACAAAGCTAATGTTATTGAATTGAAAGATGAAATTTGTTAATCCAAATATTAATCCTAAAATTTTATGATAATATTTAATAAAAAGAAATCAAAGGTAAAATATTTAATCTATAATCCAGCATAGTTTAACTTGATCTTATCTAAGTTTAAACTATCAAAATCATCCAATTACTTATTTTATTCAATGATTACTACTTAAGAAACTAGCATTATAATAAAACATTCGTGCACAATCGAAATAAATAACTATCTAAGATGCTCTTCTTTGGGCTTCATTGACTTCTCTAATGGAGATCTAACCACAAATCATATAAAAAACAATAAAAACATAATAGAAATAAAAGAATAAGAGATTAGGGAAGAGAAAAAAAAATATCTTTATTAATCTTGACTTGCATCTGACAAAGTAATCCTTCTATTTACAAAACTTCCACAGAAACTAACCTAAAAACTATAAATTGAGAAAATAAAGAGAGTTGGAAGATTATTCTTTTGCTTTTTTTATTTTATTTTTGATCTTTTGATTTCTTATCTGGCCTCTTATTTATAAAGGTCAGATTAGGGTTTATCTTGAATTTGGATTACTTCCGTGTTTTACAAAACCTCAAATACCTAATTTGTTTCGATATGAATCACGCTGCCTTACTAATGTACGAATCTCGAGAAAAAACTTGCCGTCATCACCACGCTGCCCAAGGGGTTCATGGTGCAGCAGTGCTTGTGGTCTCAATTGACCTAAATCTTATTTTGCAAATTTTTCCTGGGTCCTGGATTTCAATGCACCTCTTCGTTCATCTTGATTTATCTTTTTGGCTCTCGTGATTTTGACCTATTACACGTAAATAATCATTATTAGTCCAAAAATTCATAATTCATTAAAAAACAACAATAATTATGGACTATCAATGTATTATGTCTATTTAGGTGATTTTATACATTTTTCAATCTTAAAATATCTATAAATAGGGCCCTAGAATCAACTTTCTAGGATCAATGAATTTAGGACACTAAATGTAGTTCTTTTTTATTCCGTTCGTATTGCTACAAGTGAGGATGTCACATGTGGAGATAGATGTCTTAAATTTTAATGATGATTAATCACTCTTAAACACTAATAGTACCTTCATTTGGTTTATATCGAATCCAACGTGAAATTTGGCATTACAACATTTTCAGTAGATATGTAAGTGAGTGAAATAAATCATGAGGGAAACTTGGTTTAGTAGGTTGGGCAGGTCTGAATCACTCTCATCTCATCTATGGACTTAGGCACTGCCAAAGTCCATTTTTCCTTTTATTTATATCGCCTTCGTGTTCGGAACTAGGGTTCCAAGATACATTACACTAAATCTTGTGGGTTTCACATTTTATTTACAAGGATTGTGTTCTCAATGACCTCCAATGTAGAAATATATTTTTGTCTCCAACTTGAGAAATGGCCAATTGGAATTGTAAGACTATATATGGTTGGTCATGAAACACACAATGATTGAACCTGTATCAACTGCTTTTCTTTGTAATAACTATAAGTGACAAAGTATCCAGACTTTCAAAATCAAATGAAGATAAAGAGATTAGAATTGCTGAGAACATTGAGAGTGTGGGTCATTAATGTTTTTACAGGGCCAATCCAAGACGACCTTTCGGTTTGAGTAAACTACACATAACCAGCTGGGTCTAATATTTCCTTGTTTAACCATAATAACTTGTACAAATTACCAATTTTCAGCATTTATTATTCTGCCTCCATCTTTTTCCAAAAAGTTAGAAGTAGGGCCAAGCTCATATCATCTTCATGTTCATTTCAATTGTACACCAAACACCATCACATGCACCTGTTTTTTGTTGTTATAAGGTAGCCATTTGTTTTGAAACTCTAATGTTTATTTGAATAATGAACTCAAATGCACAAGTGGTTCTGCTGCAGCATCAAAATGAGCAAAGGCATGTGATGCTTTATGAGGTAGGTCCCTAAGCTTAGCCAATTGACAGTATCTCCTTACCACAACCTACAACTACTTTTGATTGGATTGGCAACATAATATTTCCAAACTCTATATATAAATAAACACTAGACCTGCCTTCCAACTCCAAGTCTTCACTCACATCCTTCAAAGTGTCAAAGCTTTCTTTCCATCCTCTATAAAGCCCATTTAAATCTCTTTCTTGTTTTTGTTCCCTTAACTGCAAGAATAGTCATGGGCATCCGGTTGCCTTCCATGTCCCTTCATGCCAAGAAGATTCTCAAACTACAGTCTCTTCTTACCAAAACAAACACTGCAAACGTCCCAAAAGGACACTTAGCAGTTTACGTCGGTGAAACCGAAAAGAAGCGATTCGTCGTTCCTTTATCACACTTGAACCATCCTTCATTCCAAGACTTATTAAGTAGGGCTGAGGAAGAGTTCGGGTTCAATCATCCAACGGGTGGTCTTACTATTCCATGCAAAGAAAGAACCTTCATCGATCTTACTTCTCGTATGAATGCCTTTTGAAAGGGGTGGAAGAACAAACAAACCCCCAACAAAGAAGTTACCAAGAAAACATGAAGGCACCCATCTTTTTTATCTCTGTTGATCACCATTTTTGTTGAGAGTTTAAGACAGGGGTGGCTAACCACTAATATCTCCAATCTCTAGAAGAGGTTGTTCTTAATTCTCATCATGTGAAAAAGAAATTGTTTTATTTTGTGTAAATGAGTGGGCAGAGTAAAACAAATGTCTCTCCCTTTGAATACATCTTTTAATAGAAATTTTTCCTTCCATCTTTTAAATTGTGTAGTCTTTACCAACTCTAACATTTTATATGATCTGCACTAGTCTCCTCACTCCTGTAAATTTTTTCCCATATTAGAATTATTGTCACTTTGCAATCTGCTCTTTTAAAAAACAGTCAGACATTTTTTATTCTTATAATCAACTCAGTAAAATCCATTTTCCGAATAAATCTAGTTAACCTCAAGAAAATCTACTATGTCATTTGATCAATTTAAAATCAAGCATTCACCTTAGATTAATGTGCATTTATCAATTGATAAGACAGACCAGCTAAAGATCTGACCCCGCCATGTGCAAACTCACATTGTTACAAACAAGTGGGACATTGTTGTCTAAATCAAGCAATGTATTTAATTTATATTACAAATTTAGTTTCCATAAGGACCCATTGGTAGGGTTGCATATGTGCATAACTCAAAGATCAAATCGACACAGATGATCTTAAACTATGATCTAAAGCTAAAGTGGGAAAAATGTAGGGACATGTTTCTAAATGCACCTGGAGTTTGGGGCTGGAGTTAGTAAAATCTTTCTTTCTTAATGCCCTCTCACCTTGATAAAACAGCAAACTTAAATCATCGAGAGTCAAATTTTCAAGATCAACATAGATCAAATTGTTGATCTCGATGATTCATGTTGAAACATTGAGATTCACGTGTGTAAAAAGATTGATCTTAACGATGTGAATGTTGTTCTCAATGACTCATATTCAAATGTCAAGATTATTGATTTACAATCTTTTGATCTTGACAATTGGAAATGGTGTTGTCGGCAATTTAAACAGAGATCAATCTCAATGATTTGAATTGTCGATCTTGACAACTTGAATCATTGATCTTACCAGTGAAAAGGGGAAGGGGCCATAAGAAAGAAAAAAAAAGAGCTTACTAAAACCAAAATGTTACTGTGATTGTTATGTTTGATGTGTCAATATGTTGGGAAAATTACTTAACGTTCCCTGGCGCTTACTTTTCTTTCTGATTAGACCCTCAACCCCACTCTAGACATTTCTAACGATTGAAATGTTGAAATTACCCTAACCATTCAAACTCACCATTTTCATCCGAAAAAATACATTTCCAGCATCTCGATCGAGTTTTGGAGACTCTATTCTGATGAAAAGGATTTGAGAAGGAAGAAGAGGCCATTTCAAGCATTTTGAAACACTTGTGTTTGTTATGTTGGATGTGTCAAAATGTTTCATTTAGCTTCTAGAACTCACATGTCTTAGATGATCTTCTCACCTAGCAACAAAACAATGATTTTTTTTTTGTTCTTTTGGGAAAGAAACTCGGATTAGGCAGACTCCAACCAAAATGATACTAAAATATCTATCTACCATCTATAATATATTGTCTATTGGAATCTTAGAAAAAGTATTTACCTATCATGTCGGTAATATATCTACCAAAGTAACGTTGTAATTGGTAAAGTTTTGATTCGAGAAACCATTTCGCTATTATTATATATGCATTTTGTTGAGTTTAGTCCCACATTGGACACTCATTGGCTCATTGCCTTGTCTCTATCCTTATAAGCTCCTTGGCCTCTCCACTCATTGGCAATGGGTTTTGAGTTGGACTCCCAAATTTATCATGGTTTCAAAGTGGGCCTTTCTCTCCTCCACCTCATCCAATTCACATCTCCTCGTGTTTTGGCCTAGTCTGGCCCAGACATGCGGGTGCGTGTTGAGTTTAGTCCCACATCGAACTCTCATTGCCTTGTCTCTATCCTTATAAGTTGTTGGGCCTCTCCATTCATTGCCAATTGGTTTTGAGTTTGACTCCCAAATTTATCAGCTCAGTGTTATCATTTCCACGGTTATCTAGAGTGCTACCGTTTTCGGTCTGATGCTGCTGCTGCTACTAGTAATTCCATGGTTGTTGATGCTTCCCAACCCAAGTCTACTATTGATGCTTTGAGCTCGAGGAAAGCACAAATGGCTGAGATTATGCTTGCCACTGCGTTACTTTGTGCTTAGATGCGGGCTTTTATCCAACCCTACTGCTACTGCTACACCCTCTTCTACAGTTGACCCATCCACATCTGTTTCTTCAGGTATCCATGATTCTTCAGCTTATCCAGTCGCTACTACATCTTCCCTGACTCAGTAAGTCATAGACTCAGGGATAGGGACCATCCCTATCTCTTTTTTTCTCTCTCTGTCTCACATCCTACATGTTCCTCACTTTTCTACTAATCTTCTTTCTGTCAATAGTCTTGTTAAAAACTTAAATTGTTGTGCTATTTTTTACCCTACTTATTGTGTTTTTCAGGACCTATCTACGAGGTGGATGTGAGACAAAAGTAATGCCTAAATCTTAAAAATTATGAATAAATAATAAAGAGAAAATTTTCAAAATGTGATCAATGAAATTCCTATTCCAGCTAATTGTTTATTTTAATTGCCAAAACAAGAAGAGCGAGATCGCAGGTTTTTCAAAATGACAATCTCGCTGGTAATAAAAGTGACAATGTCTCAGGTTCGCAGAGACGTCGCTACTTTAAACCAGCAAGATCGTCACATTGAAAAAAAAAACCTGCAATCTGGATTTTCATGTTTTGGGAATTAAAGTGAACAGTGAGACAGAATCAGAATTTCGTCACATTCAGCTCACGAAATGGTAATTTACCCTATAATAAAGGCACCCCTGACTTTCTCTCTTTTGATCACCATTATTGAGAGTTTAAGATGAGTGGCTAACCATTAAATCAAAAAACTCGATTTTGAGAAGAGGCTTGTTGTCATCCCTTGTAATTCAGATACATTTGCAACATTTTTTCTGAGCAGAAAAAAAGTTTAAGAGTAGTGTTTGATTGATTATGTATTTATCAATATTCTATCAATTATTTTCCCTTAAAACCAAATAAAGAAATAAAAGAGAATTAGATTTGAATCTAAAGCTGGGGGAAATACATTCATTACTGAATAAATATTTACATCTATTTGGCCACTCCCCACTCTTCAAAATTGGAGAGACTGACTTAAATTAGTACCCTTTGCCTTCAATTCTATCTTGGGTGGTCAGATTTTGTTAGCAAGACATTTTGCAACAATGTTTTTATCCACTATGAAGAACAACTAAAATGAGAAGTGAGGTCTATGAGTGATTCTTCTTTGCAAGGGATTGTGAGACCACCCATTGGATGATCAAATCCAAACTCCTCTTCAGCCTTGCTTAATAAATCTTGGAAGGAAGGATGGTTCAAGTATGATATAGGAACCACGTATCGTTTCTTCTGTGTCTCTCCAATATAGACTGTGAAGTGGCCTTTTGGGACTTTTGTTCCTGTTAGAAGAGCCCGTCGCAGAACTCGGTTAGCATTTGCTATCGCAGGCAAACGAATGATACCCATTACTTGTTTGAAATTTATATCCTTAGCAGGAAAATGAAGCTTCTCAAGAACTCTTTCTGGGTCTTTTAAATAAAGGTGAGAGAATTGACAAGTTGAACTGTGGTAGTAATCGCAATATGTGTATATATAGAAATGGAGAGAAGAAATATCTGTTAAGGCTAATCCTCTCAATTGGAAATGAGTGGTGAAGAGGAATTGTAAATGGGTTTCTTATGAGACATATTTCAGTAAGGATCACATGGTGTTGTTTCCCAATTCATTTCCAATGGTTTAAAATTGAAATGATGTTATGCAACCCCCCCCCCCCCCCTGAAAGTACCACCTATCATTCCCTACTTGAAATATTAGATAGTTATTGGCCTTGTTGTTTTGATCACAACTAACTGGCCCTTCCAACTAAATATGTCAGGTGGCACCAGAGACTTATTCTTTTAGATTGGAAAAACATGGTAATAACCATGCCCCCCATTTTTTTCCCTGTTTAACTAATTTTCTTAGTCACTCACCCTTTATTGGTCAAGTAGACTTTCCATGGGACATCGGTGCCCTATATAAGCCAATTGGTTTGCAGTCAGAGTGATGTCTACCACAACAATAACCACCTTTGTTTATCCTTGTCCACCACAGCATCCTTTCCTAGCAACATCATAACGACCAAGTTTTTTTTTTTTCACATTGCTATATCCCCTAATAACTTAAATGCCTGAGTTTCCTACCAACTTTGCGACCATGAGAATATGGGAATTTTAGGACACTCAACGTAGTTCATTTTTCTTCTCGTGTTGCCACAAGTGAGGATGTCAATTGTTGTGATAGATGTCTTAAATCTCAATGATGATTGATTACCAGGAATGTCTTACACACTAATTGTACCCAAATTTTGTTCATGTCTTGGGCATTACAACGTTTTTGGTATACATATAATTGTAACTCATTTCCTGGTTACAGGAGGAGTGAAATCGACCAGAGGGACACTTGGGTTTGAAGGTTGGGGAGGTTTGACAGAGGTATTGAAAGAATTCACAGGCTGTAATTTCTTTGTAAATCTCTCTCATCTCATCTATAGACTTATTAGTGCTGAACAACATAAATCTCTCGAGTTATGTTTTGTGTATTTATCCTTTTATTTATATCGCCCTCGTGTTCTGAACTTGGGTTCGAAGGTAAATTACACTAAATCTTGCCACATTTTGACGACAATGGTGATCTAAATGTTGGCTGTTATAAGCATCGTGTTCTCAATGAACTGCAATGTACAAATGTATCTTTGTCTCCGACTCGAGAAATGGTTGAATGGAATTGTAAGACTATAGATGGTTGGTCATAAAACACAAACAATGATTGACTATTAGTGACAAAGTATCCAGACTCATAAAATCAATTAAAGAGGTATTAGAATTTCTGAGAACAATGAGAGTGTGGGGCATTAATGTTTTTTACAGGTCCAACCCAACACAGCCCTTCGGTTTGAGCAAACAACACCTAACCCGCTGAGTCTAATATTTCCTTGTTTTTTTACCATAATAATTTGTAAAAATAGCCAAATTATAAATCATCATCCACCTTCCACCGATTCAAGCATTTATTGTTCTGTCTCCAACTTTTTCCAAATCGTAGATGTAAGTCCAAGGTCATATCATGTTCATTTTATTTGTACACCCAACACTATCACATGTATATGTTTTTTTGTTGTGTAAGGTTGCCATCTGTTTTGAAGCTCTAATGTTTATTTGAATAATGAATTCAAATGCATAAGTGGTGCGGCTGCAACATCAATTGATAGATGGATAAGAACACAAAATTGGCAAAGCCATGTGATGCTTTATGATGTGTAGGTCCCTAAGTTTAGCCAATTGTGAATGCCTCCTCACCACCTGTTTCTCCTTCTGAATTGATTGGCAACAAAACATTTCCTCACTCTATATATACATACACTAGATCTGCCTTCCAACTTCAGGTCTTCACTCACATCCTCCAAAGTGCTAAATCTTTCTCTTCTTCATCTATATAAAGCCCATTTAAATCTCTTTCAGGCTTTCGTTCTTGTCACTCAAAGAATAGTCATGGGTATTCGTTTGCTCTCCATGTCCCTTCATGCCAAGCAGATTCTAAAACTACAGTCTCTACTTTCCAGAACAACCACGGCAGATGTCCCAAAAGGACATTTAGCAGTTTATGTTGGGGTAGCCGAAAAGAAGCGATTCATTGTTCCTCTATCTTACTTGAACCATCCTTCATTCCAAGACTTATTAAATAGGGCTGAGGAAGAGTTTGGCTTCAATCATCCAATGGGTGGTCTTACAATTCCATGCAAAGAAACAGCCTTCATCGATCTTACTTCTCGGTTGACTGACTTGTGAAAGGGGTGGAAGAAGAAAGAAAGCCACAACAAAGAAGTTAACAAGCAAACATGAAGGCACCCAAATTTTTGTCTCTTTTAAACACCATTGTTTTTGAGAGTTTAGGACAGGGGTGGCTAACCACTAAATCTAATATCTTCAATCTCGAGAATAGGATTGTTCTCAATTCTCATCATTTGTATGAATTTTTTTTGTTTTATTTAGTGTAAATGAGTGGGCAGAGTAAAACAAATGTCTCTCCCTTTGAACACATAATTCAATAGAAACTTTTTCCCTTTTATCTTTTAAATTGTACAATCTTTGGCATTGTCTTTGATGAACTGAATCTTTCTAACCAAATGTTGCTTACTATCTTAGTGGTCGGGGACTATAAAGTGAGATGACATGTGTTTCCTAAAGATCACAAATACCTTGGTCAAAACCATGAATTGGGAACCATAAATAAATTCACCTCATACCAAGATAAGGCCTGAGCTCTATTTTCCATTATCAACTATATTGTAAATTATTTTATAACCATGGGCCTGGTATATAATTATCATCACTTCCCAATCTACTTGGTAAAAAGCAGTCAACATTTTCAAGTCTTATAATCAACTCGGTAGAATCAATTTTCCAATAGATTTAGTTAACCTCAAGAAAACCTAATATACCAATTTGATCAATTTAAAATCAAGCATTCACCTCGCATTATTGTGCAGTTAATAAATAAGACAGACCAGCTAAAGTTTTGACATCACCATGTGCAAACCCACATACTTCCAAACAAAGTAGGCCATTGTTGTCAAAATCAAGCAATGTAGTTAATTTAAATTACAAATTTAGTTTCCATAAGGGTCTATGGTAGGGTTGCATATGTGCATAACCCAAAGATCAAATCGACATAGATGATCTTAAACTTTTATCTAAAGTTTGAGGGAAAAACATAGGGAAATTAACTTAATAGATCCTTCTGAAGGGCTTGTATCTAAATGCACCCGGAATTTTGGGTCAGTATCATCTTAACTATCGAGTCAGTTAAATCTTTCTTTCTTAAAGCCCCCCATCTTGATAAAACAGCAAACTTAAATTGTCAAGATTGAGATTCAAATTGTTAAGATCAACAATAGATCACATTATTGATCTCGATGGTTCATGTTGAAACATTGAGATCAATGATTGTAACAAGGTCGATATTGACAATTTGAATGTTGATCTCAATGAGTGGTATTCAAATGTTGAGATCGACGATTTACAATCTTTTGATCTCAATAATTGTAAAAGGTCGTCGCAAAATAACCAAAATGTATATATAATAACTGCAAAATTGACACTCAAATCAAAAGTTACATCTAAATTTTCAAATTTATAATGCTTTCTACGATGAGGATGGATTTCTTCTAAAATTCTCCTATCTTAGAACGGCTTTGTTTAAGATGAGCATGAGACTCCTCTAACAAAATGTTTCTTCGTATCTTAATGGAGAGTGTGTATAAAGAGACATACATCATTTAATGGAAACTCTTACTGGAATTTTTTACAGTTTTTTTTTCTCTATTACAGCTTCTAACTTACCAGTTTGATTGTCAACATGGTGATAAGCCAATTTCAATCAGATTAGGCATTTAGCTCACCTATAATGTTGACTGAGTTTGACTCATACATACCTTCAAGATCATGTCAGCAATCTAATCCATCATTCTAAGGCTTTTAGTAATTTGCATCTTTTTTTAATGAAGATTCAGTCGCATTTGATTACTTGGAGATTGAGTAGCGTTACATATATTCAAATGTCTAAATTGGAATACTTGACCAAACTATGAATTGGAACACTTGATGTTACAATTCAGTTAGAATTACAAAATAATGGTTAATTTAACAAAACAGATTGTACAAATTAGAATGAATTATAATATAGCCAATGAATGCATTTATACTAAAAAATAAGTACTCAACGAGAAGGATAATTATAAGGTGTTCAAACATGTGGATTATCTGTCAATAAATGCAAAGATTTTCTCAAGGAGGACTTTACAGGGTATGCTGTGATTCAAATCTAAATCTACAACCAGATGGTAAGAGTTGTTGAGTGTTGTGTTATCCGCCTCTACTCTGGAGTGTCATGTGCTCAAGTATCGTGCCCCAGTTCGACACGTGACCCTCTAAAATTCATAGTTGCGCCTTCCCCATCAAATCGGTATTTTGGGGGTAAATGGTTTGTAACTTATTTCCGGGTTAGAAGAGAGCGAAATCGAAGAGGGGGAAACTTGGGTTTGTAGGTTGGGGGAGGTCAGAGAGGTATTGAGAGAATTCACCTACTGTAATTTCTCTCAAACATGGTAATCAATGGACTTGGGCACTGCCAAACAATGTAAATATTTTTATGTTTTGTATATTTTTCCTTTTATTTATATCACTTTTGTGTTCTGAACTGGGATTCGAAGTACGCTAAATTTTGCGGGTTCACATTTTGATGACAATGGTGACTAAATGTTGGGTGCATATAGCATAGTGTTTTCAATGACCTACAATGTAGAAATGTATCCTTGTCTCCAACTTGAGAAATGGTTGAATGCAATTGTAAGACCATAAATTATTGGTCAGAAAACACAAGCAATGATTCAACTTGTGTCAACGGCTTTTCTTTGTGATAATATAAGTGACAAAGTATCCAGACTCAAAAATCAATTAAAGATGGAGATATTAGAATTTCTGAGAACATTGAGAGTGTGGGGCATTAATGTTTTTACATGCCCAACTCAACATAGCCCTTCGGTTTGAGAGAACTGCACCTAACCTCTGAATCTAGTATTTCCTTGTTTTTTTATTTTTTATTTTTTTATTTTATTTATCATAATCATTTGTACAAATAGCCAAATTATAAATCATCATCCACCTTCTATTGATTCAAGCATTTCTTGTTCTGTCTCCAACTTTTTCCAAATCATATACGTAGGCCCAAGCTCATACCATGTTCATGTTAATTTTATTTGTACACCCAACATTATCACATGTCTGTTTTTTGCTGTGTAAGGTTGCCATCTGTTTTGAATCTCTAATGTCAATTTGAATAATGAATTCAAATGCGTAAGTGGTTGTGCTGCAACATCAATTGATAGATGGATAAGAACACAAAATGAACAAACCCATGTGATGCTTTATGAGGTGTAGGTCCCCTAAGCTTAGCCAATTGTGAATGCCTCTTCATCACTTATTACTCCTTCTGAATGGATTGGCAACATAACATTTCCTCACTCTATATATACATACACTAGATCTGCCTTCCAACTCCAAGTCTTCACTCGCATCCTCCAAAGTGCTAAAGCTTTCTTTTCTTCCTCTATAAAGCCCATTTAAATCTCTATCTCGTTTTCGCTCTCGTCAGTGTAAGAATAGTCATGGGTATCCGTTTGCTCTCCGCGTCCCTTCATGCCAAGCAGATTCTCAAACTACCGTCTCTACTTAACAGAACAACCACGGCAGATGTCCCAAAAGGACACTTAGCAGTTTACGTTGGAGTAACCGAAAAGAAGCGATTTGTTGTTCCCTTATCTTACTTGAACCATCCATCATTCCAAGACTTATTAAGTACGGCTGAAGAAGAGTTTGGGTTCAATCATCCAATGGGCGGTCTTACAATTCCATGCAAAGAAACAGCCTTCATCGATCTTACATCTCGTTTAAATGCCTTGTGAAAGGGATAGAAGGAAAAAAAGAAGACACAACAAAGAAGTTACCTAGCAAAAATGAAGAACACCATTGTTTTTTAGAGTTTAGGACAGGGGTGGCTAACCACTAAATCTAGTATCTCCAATTTTGAGAAAAAGGATTGTTCTCATCCTTTTGTAAAAAATTATAATATTTTGTGTATATGAGTGGGCAGAGTAAAACAAATGTCTCTCCCTTTGAACACATCATTTAATAGAAAATTTCCTTCCATCTTATAAATTGTGCAATCTTTACCAACTCTAAAGTTTTATATGATGAGAATTACTCTCCTCATTCCAGCAAAACATTTCCCATATTATTTAGAACTATTGTCACTTTGCAATCTTCTCAGTAAAAAACAGTCAGACATTTTCTATTCTTATTATCAACTCGGTAAAATCAATTTTCTGAATAGTTAACCTCAAGAAAGTCTAATACAAATAAACCTATTTTGGTCAATTTAAAATCAAGCATTCACCTCAGATTATTATGCACTTATCCAATAAGATTGACCAGCTAAAGATCTGACACCACCATGTGCAAACCCACATTCCTACAAAAAAAAGTGGGTCATTGTTGTCAAAATCAATCAATGTATTTAATTTAGATTAAAAATTTAATTTCCATAAGGGCCCATTGATAGGGTTGCATATGTTCATAACCCAAAGATCAAATCAACATAGATGATCTTTAATTTTGATCTAAAGTTAAAATGAAAAAAATATAGGGAAAATAACTTAATAGACTCAACGGGAGGGGTGTGTTTCTAAATGTACCCAGAGTTTGGGGCCTGAGTTATTAAAATCTATCTTTGTTAATGCCCCCTCACCTCACCTTGATAAACCATAGTAACAAAGTTCTGTTTCGGTAATTATTCGGTGGGGGTTCAGTTTGGTTAATTCGGATAAATTTGAAAATAGTTCATAAAAAAAAAACAGCAAAATCTCGGAGATTATACAAAACATGTTATTGGGTTTCTTACCCAAATCCATCATTTTCAACCTCTGTAGAAACCTTATAATCTTCTTGATGTATGAATGTTGGAAAAAAATCCAAAGGTAAAGGATCAAAATATTACCATGTTCCACAATTAATTGAGGAATCTTCGATTAAGTCATCAATTCGTCGATTTAATTGGCTACCCCTAATTCGGACAAGTTTACGATTTTTTTGAAAAATTCAGAGAATTTTTTTATTATGGATAAAACAACAAACTTAAATCATTGAGATTGGAGATTCAGACTTTCGAGATCAACTTGTCGATCTTGATAATTCATGTTGAAATGTTGAGATCAACGATTGTAACAAGATCTATCTTAACAATTTGAATGTTGATCTCAACGACTCTTATTCAAACACCAAGATCGACGATTTACAATTTTTTTTATCTTGACAATTGTAAAAGGTGATCTCAACGATTTAAACAGAGGTTGATCTCCATGATTTGAATTGTCGATTTCAACAATTTGAATCATTGATCTCACCAATTGAAAGGGGATCAGGGGCCATAAGGAAGAAAAAAAAAGTTTACTAAATCAACCAACAAGTTATCGGGGAAAATTAGGGGAATTTAGAAAGATGTTCTTCCTGCAAGATGTATTAAGTAATTTTCCCAAAATATAGTTGAAACACTTGTGTTTGTAATGTTGTGTCAAGCCCCGAATCCGACAATACATCGACTTTGCAACATGATTGGGGAAGGCTCAATCCTGTCCCAAAACTAGAAACTTGAGCATGAACCTCAAGAATATACGAGGGAGAGATCCGCCAAGACCTAAAACCTATCAGTCTAGATACCATGCCCTGGGGATCCCATGATTCCCAAGGTATGGATCGAGAGTCGATGTGACTCGACTCTAGCCTGGATGAAAAAACCATGGTAGTATTCATGCTTTCTTTTTTTTCTTCCCATTTAGTTAATTTTCTTAGTCTCTCACACTTTAACGGTCAAGTAGACTTTTGGGGACACCGGTGCCCTATGTAAACCAATTGGTTTGCAGTCAGACCGATGTCTACGACAACAATAACCACCTTTGTTCATCCTTGTCCACCACAGCATCCTTTCCTAGCAACATCACAATCACCAAGGTTATTTTCACATTGCCATGGCCCCTTATAACTTCAAGCTCAAGTTTCCAACCAACTTTGCATCCATGAGTGAATTTAGGACCCTCAATATAGTTCTCTTTTTGTTTGAGTCGAATCCGGGGGAAATTTTGGCATTATAACGTTTAGGGTATATATATATACATAATTGTAACTCATTTCTGGGTTAGAGAAGAGTGAAATCGAAAAGAGGGAAACTTGGGTATTTAGGTTGGGGAGGTCTGAGAGAGGTATTGAGAGAATTCACCGGCTTTAATTCCTTTCTCAAACATGGTAATTCACTCTCATCTCATCTATAGACTTAGGCTCTGCAGAACTATGTAAATCTTGTTATGCCTTATATATATTTCCTTTCATTTATATCGCCTTCGTCTTCTGAACTATTCCAAGTGACAATACACTAAATTTTGTGGGTTCATATTTTGACGACAATGGTGATCTAAATGTTAAGAGCATTTAAGCATCGTGTTCTCAATGACATGCAATGTAGAAATGTATCTTTGTCTCCGACCTGAGAAATGGTTAAATGGAATTGAAAGAGGGCAGATGGGTGGTCACGGGTCCCAAACAATGGTTGCATGAAGTAGGGTGCCTGATGCAAATTGCCTAAACATAGACAAAGCAACCCCATAGAGATGGATTTAATGATTGAACCTGTATCAACTTGCTTTTCTTTGTAATAACTATTAGTGACAAACTGTATAGACTCTAAAAATCAAATGAGGACATTGAGAGTGTGGGGCATTAATGTTTTTATAGCCCTTCAGTTTGACTAAACTACAGCTAACCCGCTGGGTCTATTATTTCCTTGTTTTTACCATAATAATTTGTACAAATAGCCAAATTATAAATCATCATGCCACATTAGATTGTTTCAAGAATTTATTATTCTGTCTTCAACATTTTTCCAAATGTTAGATGTAGGCTCAAGCTCATGTCATCTTCATCTTGTTTATACACCAAACACCATCACATGTATCTGTTTTTAAGTTGTGTAAGGTTGCCATCTGCTTTGAAGCTCTAACGTTTATTTGAATAATGAATTCAAATACATAAGTGGTTATGCTGCAACATCAATTGATGGATGGATAATAACATTGAATAAGCAATGCCATGTGATGCTTTATGAGGTAGGTCCCTAAGCTTATCCAATTGTGAATGCCTCCTTACCACCTACTCCATAACATTTCTTCACTCTATATATACATACACACTAAACCTTCCTTCCAACTCCAATTTTTCACTCGCATCCTTCAAAGTGCTAAAGCTTTCTATTGTTCCTCTATAAAGCCCATTAAGATCTCTTTCTTGTTTTTGTTCTCTTCACTGCAAGAATAGTCATGGGTATCCGTTTGCCTTCCATGTCCCTTCATGCCAAGCAGATTCTCAAACTACAGTCTCTTCTTACCAGAACAGCCACAAAAGATGTCCCAAAAGGACACTTAGCAGTTTACGTCGGAATAGCCGAAAAGAAGCGGTTCGTTGTTCCTGTATCTTACTTGAACCATCCTTCATTCCAAGACTTATTAAGTAGGGCTGAGGAAGAGTTCGGGTTTAATCATCCAATGGGTGGTCTTACAATTCTATGCAAAGAAACAGCCTTCATCGATCTTACATCTCGTTTGAATGCCTTGTGAAAGAAGTGGATGAACAAAGAAGTTAACAAGCAAACATGAAGGCACCCGATTTTTTATCTCTTTCGATCACCATTTTTTTGAGAGTTTAAAGCATGGGTGGCTAACCACTAGATCTAATATGTCTAATCTCTAGAAGAGGGTTGTTCTCAATTCTCTTCATTTGTAAAAAAAACATTTGTTTTATTTTTTGTAAATGAGTGGGCAGAGTAAAACATGTCTCTCCCTTTGAACACATCATTTAACGGAAACTTTTTTCCTTTCGTCTTCTAAATTGCAAAATCTTGACCAACTTGAAAGTTCTATATGATGTGCACTAGTCTCCTGTAAAATTCTCCCATATTGGACTTTGGCTGTCTTCTATGAGCATGAGTCTTTTTTACCCAAATGGTGCTTCCTATGTTAATGGTAGGGGACTATAAAGTGAGACGAACATTTATGAATTATATTGGAAGACCAAATAAAAATTCTTTGGTTAGGATATAAAGGTATACATGGACCATGGACTTAACAATGTGCAACATTCAATTATGGGGCATCCCCTTTGATGGAGCCGATCAAATCACCCTGTTAATCATTTCTTTCTTTGATGTTAAGTTTCATTCTTTTAGCTGCTCAACTTGGATAATATGATGTAAAGTTCATGATAAGATCTTTCTATGAATATTTTCGCCTCCCTCCCCCCCCCCCCCCTTAAGAGTAGGTCATGTGTTCCCTCCGCATATCAAAATATAATTTACCTCGTAATGTAAATTAGAGTATAATAAATTTGCAAACACCTCGGTCAAAATCATGTACTAGGTAGGAACCATAAACAAATTCACCTTGTACCAAGATTCCGCCTGAGCTCTATTTTTCTTTATCAACTATCATTAGTTTAAAATCTGCTCAGCAAAAAACAGTCAACATTTTATATCCTTATAAATAACTCGTTAAAATTAATTTTCCGAATAGATTTAGTTAACCTCGAGTAAATCTATTTTATAACAATTTGATCAATTTAAAATCTAGCATTCACCTAGGATTAATGTGTAGTTATCAAAGAAGACAGACCAGCTAAAGACCTGACAAAACCATGTGCAAACCCACATTTACTGGCAGTTTACTATCTTTTGATCTTGACAATTGTAAAAGGTGATCTCAATGATTGAAACCGAGATTGATCTCAAGGATTTGAATTGTTGATCTTGACAATTTGAGTCATTGATCTCACCAATTGAAAGGGGGATCGTGGTTGATAAGAAGAAAAAGTTTACTAAATGGACCATCAAGTTACCATGGAAAAACTAGGGGCGGGGGGGGCGGAAGGGGTTAGAAAGAAGTCCTTCCCACAAGGTGCATTAAGTAATTTTCCCAAATATGGTTAAACCATTAATGTTGTAGACCTCACATGTCTTAGATGACCTCACCCAACAAAATAATAAACTCGAGTTAGGCTGACTATAATATATTTACACATGCATTTTAGGTAATTTTTGAATATCTAATCAGTGGCAAGCTCGACACTTTAAAAATATCAAGTGTTGAGCTGCTTTGCCAATGAATAGATCCACGTGAAATACCCAAAATGAGTATATATTTGTAGCAAAATGGATACCCGGAAAAAAAAAATTATGCTCTTATTAAGATTGGAGTTTGTTGAATCATAACCTTTGATTTGAGTGTCCATTTCATTATTATTATTTATGCATTTCACGTATTCAAGAGGATCAAATGAGTGGTGAGCTCAATGCTTTAAAATCACCAAGAAAAGCATCAAGCTGCTTTGCTAATGGATAGATCATCACAAAATATCTGAAATGTATATATACTAATCGTGAAATGGAGACTCAGATAAAAAAGTTACGCTTAAATGTTCAAAATTATGAATATATAATATAGGCACCCTTAACTTTTTATTTATGTCTTTTGATCGCCATTTGTTTTTGAGAGTTTAAGATGGGTGGCTAACTAATAAATTAGAAAACTTCAATTTTGAGAAGAGGATTGTTCTCTTCCCTTGTAATTATTTTTTTTAAATTTTTATTTACTATAAATGAGTGGGTAGAGTAAAAGAAATGCCTCACCCATCGAATACAGTAAAAGAAATGTCTCACCCATCGAATACATCTTAATAGAGACTTTGCTTCCATCTTTCAAATTGTATAATCTGGATCGACTAGTGTTTTGTATGATGAGATAAGGTGGAATTTCAAAATCATTTCGGGTGCCCATTCACAACCATTTCCAAAAAAGAATGGTGACAACTCCAAATAATGTAGCATTGAGGTTCTATGATGAACACCTCATGTTTATAGGACCCTCTCCATACCGCAAGTCCTCCCAGAGTCTCACCTTGTTCCCTCTCCCAACCTTGAATTTAACATTTTTTTTTTAACGATGGAAGATTTCTCCATATACCTTTTCAAACCCCACAACCAAACGACCCTCTAGTCGGCCCACTTTCCCACTCATTTGCATTAGCCCCAAATTTTTCCACTCTCACTCTCCTCCAAAGACTCACACTTTTCTCTCCAAACCTCCAAAGCCACTTCTCCAACAGGGCCGAGTTCATAAATTTAAAAAAATTTAAAGTTCAATCCACCATTCCTCTTAGGTAAATATAACTTTCTCCAACACACCCAATTATGTTTCTTGTTTCCATTCTTTTCATGCCAAAAGAAATTCTGACACATTCTATCTAATTGCCATTCAATACTCTTCGGCAAAGATCTTCCACCTACTTAGCCTCTTCCTTACCCTTTCAAACATTGGTTCCTAGATAATCTTAATTTTATACCCTGCCCCCAACTGAAAACCCAAGTCTGTAGAAAGGACTCCTATTTGTAACAATGGACGTTGCCGCTACTTCCACCCCTTCTACCTTTCCCACCGCATACAACTTGCTCTTGTGAAGATTAATCAGAATACTCAAAATGGCCTCAAAAAACCCAAGAATGCCACTCAAAATGCTCAATTCTCTTGGAGAATAGTCCAAGAAAATCAATGTATCATCCACAAATTGAAGATGCAAGATCTAGTGTGTTGTGCGGAAACGTGCGACAAATAAAATGAACAATGAGCAAGAAATTAAATGCAAATGAAATAGAGGGAAAAATAGAAAAATAAAAAGCACAATTTACATGGTTTGGCAAGATGCCTACGTCCACGGGCAATGATGATCAATCCACTATCTTCAACAAGATTTTACAACGTTCATCAGAAACCCTAGTCCCCTATTACATTATCATTCTCTCTCTGGCGGCTCTCTCTTACATGTTAAGAATGAAACCCTAAAATTACCCTTTATATAATTAGGGTTACAAAAAGCCAAAAATGGGTCGGATCCAAACCAAATGGGTCCAAATGAATCGAGTCAAATGGGTCGTTAACGGATCATCAAGAATCTAGATTGAATTCATGACAATTCTCCATCAAAGTGCCCACCCGCTCCAGCTCTATAACCAGAAAGCTCGCCAATTTCCACTGCCTCGGACAACATCCTCCCAAGGGCTTCATACATTAAACAGAATTTGACTCATACATACATTAAACACCATGTCTGCAAACTAATCCATCATTATAATGCATTTTGTAATTTTCATTTTTTTCTTTTCTTTTCTTTTCTTTTTCAAGATTTGGTTGCATTTAACAATTTGGTGAATGAGTATCGTTACATATTCAAATGTATAAATTGGAATACTAGACAAAAATTGGGATTGGAACATCTTCTGTTACAATTTAGTTAGTAATAAAAAATTTTGTTTAATTTACCAAAGGAGCTTGTATGAGTTAGACAAGACTTCACTTTCTACTCCCAACCACAAAAACTAGAGCAAGAGATTTCAAATATCAAACTGGGGACATGTTGATTCAAATTCAATGTATGACTCAGATACATGTGCAACATTTAGTCCAAGCAGAAGAAAAGTTTTCGTGTAGTGTTTGATTGATTATGTATTAATCAATATTAAATCAATTATTTTCCTTAATCACCTAAATCTAGTAAATTGGTAGTTTAATCCCCCAATCACACCACACCCAAAAAATAATACTGAAAATTCTATTGAAGAATACAAGATAATAAAAAGAGAATTCAATTTGAATCTAAAGGAGGGGAAATACATCCATTACATTCACTCATCTCAATGACAGGATAAATATTTACATCTGATTAGCCACTCCCCACACTACAAAATTGGAGAGGTCGACTTAATTTGGTTCCCTTTGCCTTCAACTCTAGTTGAGTGTCAGATTTTGTTAGCAAGAAAATTTTCAGCATTCTTTGCTCCTCTATGAGGAACAACTCAAACGAGAAGTGAGATCGATGAATGAGTCTTCTTTGCATGGGATTGTGAGACCACCCAGTGGATGATCAAACCCAAATTCCTCTTCAGCCTTGCTTAGTAAATCTTGGAAGGAAGGATGGTTCAAGTATGATATTGGAACCACGAATCGCTTCTTCTGCATCTCTCCAATATAAACTGTGAAGTGGCCTTTTGGGACTTCTGTTCTTGTTAGAAGAGCCTGTCGCAGAATTCTCTTAGCATTTACTATCGCAAGCAAACGGATGATACCCATGATTCTCTGAAATGCTATGTCCTTGGCAGGAAACTAAGGTTACTCAAGAACTCTTTAAGGGTCTTTTAAGTAGAGGTGAGAACAATAACAAGTTGAACTGTGGTAGTAATCTCAGTATGTGTTTATATAGAAATAAGGAGAAGAAATATCTTATTAAGGATAATTCTCTCACATGGAAATGAGTGGCGAAGAGGAATAGCAAATTGGTTTCTTAAGAGACAATTTCATTAAGGATCACATGGTTTTGTTTCCCAACTCATTTCCAATGGTTTAAAATTGAAATGATGTTATGCCCCACCACCATGAGAGTACTACTTATACATTGCGTAATTGAAATTTTAGATCGTTATTGGCCTTGTTGTAGTGATCACAACCAACTGGCCCTTCAAATTAAAAACATGTCAGATGGCACCAGAGACTTATTCTTGTGGGTGGAAAAACATGGTAATATTCCTTTTTTTTTTTTTTTTTTTTTTTTCATATTTTGTTTATTTTCTTAGTCTCTCATACTTTAATGGCCAAGTAGACTTTCGGGGTCATTAGTGCCCTGCGTATGCCAATTGGTTTGCAGTCAGACCGATGACTACGACAACTATAGCTACCTTTGTTCATCCCTTGTCCACCACAACATCCTTTCCTCACAACATCACAACCACCATGGCTTTTCTCACATTTCTATAGCCCCTTATAACTGCAATGCCCAAGTTTCCTATCGACTTTGCATCCATGAGATTATGTGAATTTAGGACAGTCAATGTAATTCCCTTTTGTTCATGTTGCCACAAGTGAGGACACCACACATTGTGATACATGTCTTGAATCTCAATGGTTATTGATCACCAGGGATGTCTTAAACACTAATACTACCCAAATTTGGTTTATGTCAAATCCAGGGGAAATTTTTCCATTACAACATTTTGGGTATATGTATAATCGTAACTCATTTCAGGGTCACAAGAAAGTGAAATCACACAGGGGGAAACTTGGGTTTCTGGGTTTGGGAGGTTGGAGAGATGTTGAAAAATTTATAGGCTGTAATTTCTTTTCCAAACATGGTAAATCACTCTCATCTTATTTTTGCATGTATTCCTCTTATTTTCATTGCCTTCATGTTCAGAACTAGGATGTCAAGCTACAATACAAAAAATAGCGTGAGTTCACATTTTGACAACAATGGTGATCTAAATGTTGAGTGCATATAAACATTGTGTTCTCGATGGATTGCATTGTAGAAATTTATCTCTGTGTCCAACTTAAGAAATGTTTGAATGGAATTGAAAGACTATAGATGGTTGGTTCATGAAACCTAAACAATGGTTGCATTAAGTAAGTAGTCTGTTTGATTTGAATTGCATATTGCTCTCGAAAACATAGACATAGCAGTTCATAGTGATGTCGATGAAGACTCTTGTGTAAATCAATGATTGAAGCTGTATCAATTTGAAAGCGCCCTCGATCCGCAGGGTGTGCGGATCCGCTTTTGACCCTTAAGGTTTGAGAGTCGCCACCTAGTTATTACGGTCTAGGAACCGAACATTGACTCTAAAAGGCAAAATAAACTAATCTACGAAAAATAAGAAACTAAATTCGGGGATCACGTTACGGAGTTGGAAGGTGTTAGGCACCAACCCCGCCCGACAAACGTCGGTCTCTACTAATTCCCAAATAGAACTACATTGCTAAAAAGACCTAATCAATAAAAAAATAAAAAAATACTTACCTTTTCCGAACGCAATGATTTTTTTTCCCTCAGATCTGATAGAACAACTTCTTGTACAGTATTCCTCGCTTCGTTCTGTCACCGGATCTGATTTCTGATTTTCAAGTTGAAGTATCTCTTTCTTAAATCTGAATTCTTCGGATTTGTTTATGGGTTTTGGGGTGTTTTTAAAAGGTTTCTAGGTATTTTTCAAGCTAAAATTGAAGTATGGGTGTTAGGTAAGGAGTTGGGGCTTTAAAATTAGGGTTTTGGGAAGGTTGGGGAGGCTTCTTGACCTACTTTTCTTAGGATTTATGATTTGATACGAAAATAGAGTGTAAGGACCTCTATTTATAGATTTTTTTAAGGGTAGATTTAGATAGAATTAGTGTTTAATTAGAATTCTTTTAGTTAGAATTGTGTTTTAGTTAGACTTATTTTTGATAGAGTTGTGTTTTAATTAGAATTGTTTTAGGTGGAGTTGTGTTTTAGTTAGAACTCTATTAGATAGAGTTATTATTTAATTAGAACTCTATTATGATTTTGACTTTTGGTCTTATTTGATTGACTTTTAATATTTTGACTTTAGTCTTAATTGATTGACTTTTAATATCTTGACTTCAGTCTTGTTTAATTGACTTTAATTTTGACTTTAGTCTCACTTGATTGACTTTAATACCTTGATCTTAGTCTTGCTTGATTGACTTTAATTTTTTGGAGAACCCTCCTCTATTATATCTTTAATTCTTTGGACCCCCAAATGGAGGGGTCCTTAAAGAAATATCTCACGAACCCTCAACAATTTTTCATGAGAGTCCGATTGATCGATTTTTTTAGTTCAAAATTTTAAATTAATTTAATTAATGTTTCAATTTAATTATTTAATGTTTTATTTATTAATTTCGAAATTTTTAATTATGAAAATTGTGAAATTACCGTTTTACCCCCAGAGAGGACTTTTCACGTTTTAAGTCGGTTTTTAATGTTCTAGGATGTTTTAGAATCGATTTTTCGTAAGGAATTCAATGAAAATATTAGTTTGTGTCATTTATGAAATTTTGTGTGTGAAATAGTTGTAAATTTTATGAGGGACATTTTCGTAATTTTGTCAAATTTTGTGAAAATTGGTGAAATGATTTATTTGGTTTCGATTTGTTATTTTATGTGTTTGAATGAGTTTTCCTAATCATAACGTAGGCTCTAGGGTTATTTTGATGTTAGGGGTATTTTGGTAATTTGGCCAATTTTTAGTGATTTTTATCGTGAAGCTTCTTTTTTGTCTAAAAAATGATGATTTCTATGTTCTGAGGTCAAATTTTCCTAGTGTAGCGTGGTTTCTACAGTTTTGTCAGTTCGAGATACCTCATCCGGATTTCTGAAACATATCTGGTAACAAAATAAAGTAATGGAATAAACATCCATCATTGGGAATCGTTGCGATCGGGTTGACGAGTTGATTAATCAGGCGGATGCAAAAATGGGGTGTCTACACAATTGCTCTTCTTTGTACTAACTATTAGTGACAAAGTATCTAAACTCTCAAAATCAAAAGAAGATGAAGAGATTAGAAATTCTGAGAACATTGAGTTGGTGGGGGCATTAATGTTTTTTACATGCCCAAACCAACCTAGCCCTTCGGTTTGAGTAAACTACATCTAACCAGCTGGGCCTAATAGTTCCTTGTTTTTACCATAATAATTTGTACAAATTGTGAATTTATAAATCATCATTCCATGTTAAACTGATTCAAGCATTTATTGTTCTGTCTCAAATCTTTTTTTTTTCCAAAGTGTAGATGTAGGCCCAAGCTCATATCATCTTGATGTTCATTTTGTTTGTACACCCAACATCGTCACATGTACCTGTTTTTTTGGTGTAACGTAGCCATCTGTTATGAAGCTCTAATATCTATTTGAAAAATGAAATCAAATGCATAAGTGGTTCCAAAGCAACATCGATTGATGGATGTATAATAACACTAAGAGCAATGCCATGTGATGCTTTATGAGGTGTAGGTCCCTAAGCTTAGCCAATTGTGAATGCCTCCTCACCACCTAGTCCTTTTCAATGAATTGGCAACGAAGCATTTCCTTCCTCTATATATACATACACTAGATCTGCCTTCCAACTCCAAGTCTTCACTCGCATCACCTCCACAGTGCTAAAGCTTTCTTTTCTTCCTTTATAAAGCCCATCTAAATCTCGTTCTAGTTTTCGTTCTTTTCACAACAAGAATAGTCATGGGTATCCGTTTGCTTTCCATGTCCCTTCATGCCAAGCAGATTCTCAAACTACAGTCTCTTCTTACCAGAACAACCACAACAGATATCCCAAAGGGACACTTAGCAGTTTACGTCGGAGTAATCGAAAAGAAGCGATTCATTGTTCCTTTATCTTACTTGAACCATCCTTCATTCCAAGACTAATTAAGTAGGACTGAGGAAGAATTCGGGTTCAGTCATCCAATGGGTGGTCTTACAATTCCATGCAAAGAAACAGCCTTCATCGATCTTACTTCTCGTTTGAATTCCTTGTGAAAAGGGTGGAAGACCAAAGAAAGTCACAACAAAGAAGTTACCAAGCTAACATGAAGGCACCCATCTTTTTCTCTCTTTTGGGTCACCATTTTTTCTTTTTTCTGAGAGTATAACACAAGGTGGCTAACCATAGAAGAGGATTATTCTCAATTCTCATTATTTGTATATAAAAAAGAAAGGGTCCTTTTTTTTATTTTTTATTTTATTTTATTAGTGTAAATGAGTGGGCAGAGTAAAACAAATGTCTCTCCCTTGGAACACCTCATTTAATAGAAACTTTTTTCCTTCTATCGTATCTTTAAATTGTATATTCTTTACCAGTTCTTAAAGTTTAATATGATGAGCACTAGTCTCTTGTAAAATTCCCACATATTAGACTTTGGTTTTGTGCTTGAATGCTGAGTCTTACTAACCAAATGTTGCTTAATATCTTAATGATTGTGGAATATATAGTGAGACCAACATTTGTGAATTGTTGGAAGACTAAATAAAATTTTATGTGTAATGATTTTCTGACTCCCCAGATGGCATATAGAACCATAGATCCTTTTATCATATTTATGGGGATGTGCAGATGAGTATCTCAAGGCATAAATTCTATGGTTCTAACACATGCCACGTCAGGAGAGTATTTGACAAATGGAGAATTGAACATTTAAATGTATTTTTTCGATTTATTTCAACTACTTATAACAACAAATGAAGAACGAATGTGAGATTCTAATTTTTTTAAAGATTTCTTCGTAACTTTTGATCCGAGTGTTCATTTCACAACTACAATATATACATTTTAAGTATTTCGAGAAGATCTATCCAATATCGTAGTCGAAACAACGAAAAAATATTGGATTACCTTTATAGTGTCGATTTCACCACTTTTTTTTTTTGTTGAGTTTAATATTTTAATTTATTGTCAAGTTCACTACTTTGTATTGTTGAGTTCAACATTTTAATTTATTGTCGAGCTTAGCACTTAGTGTTGAGTTTAACACTTTTTATAAATTAAAATGTTGAACTCAACAATAAATTAAAATGTTGAATTCAATAATAAAAAATGGTGAACTCGACACTAAGTGGTGAGCTTAACAATAAAAGTATTGTACTTGATATTGTAATTGTGATCCATTCTTTCTTTCTTTCTTTTTTAAAATTTTTTCGATTATAGTATTGGATAAATCTTCTCAAAATACCTAAAATGCATATATTATAGATGTGAAATTGACATTCGGATCAAAAGTTACGATGAAATCTTCAAAAAATTTAGAATCTCAATTTTGTTCTTCATTTTTTATTACAAATCGTTGAAATAAATTGAAAAAATACATTTAAATGTTCAAAATTATAAGTATTCATTCTTCATTTGTCATTCTAAGTATAAAAATAAAAAAAAACTACTGGAAAATCCAAGTATGCAAAGAAGATCAGAAAAGGGTAGTTTGGGTATTTCAAAAATATTATAATGTGAGATGAGGTTTATAGACTATTAAGAAAAAAAGGTTCACTAAATGGACTATTAAGACACTGGCTAAAACTTAGGGACTATTTAGAAAGAAACCCTTGCACCAGGGTCCTTTGAGTAATTTTCCCTTATAATTATCATCAAAGCTGACAACGATCGGTTTGGTACTGGATCAATACCACTCTAATATCGATCCAAAATTTTTTAAACATGTATTTGATCATATCTATTAGGATTAATGAACAGGTGAACCAAATCCGATCTATTTCATTTCATCCTTAATCCGAAATTGATCCAATCCGATTCGAACAAATGCCTTATTTTCAAATTATCAATGTCTAAATTTTTTTAAAAAATCTACTATGCAACTACAAATATAGTGGGAAACCAAAATGACTAAAACAAATTATCTTATATGTATTTATAAGAAATTAAGAATAATAATAATAATTATTAAAAATATGTTCATATCAGATTTTTTTTTAAACGGATTAGGAAACATGGAAATCCAATCCGAAATTGTTTCGGATCTAAGATTTCAATCCAAATCTGATTTTTCATTTTTTTTTTTTTTATGGATCGACCTAGTTTGGACATTGGGTATATTTCTGATCATTGACAGCTCTAATTACCACCCAGGAGCCAAAAACTATTGATTTATAATTATTGTCACTTGGCAATCTGCTCGGTAAGAAACAGTCGACATTTTCTATTCTTATGATAACTCGGTAAAATCAAGATTTTATTAACCTCCAGAAAATCTATTACATACCAATTTGATCAATTAAAAGCAAGCATTCTCCTCGGATTTAATTTAGATATAGATCAGCTAAAGATCTGACACCACCAAGTGCAAACCCACATTAAGAAATATTTTTTTCTTTGGAAACCTTAAGACGCTTTATATGTTTGTTCTCTGGAAAACCATTTTGTACAGTTTTTGTGATTTCATCAATAAGAAATTTTCATCGCCACCCATGGACGTAGAAAATTCTACGAACCACATAAATCCGTGTGTTTGTGTTCAGTGTGCAATTTTATTCTCTTTGTTGCTTTGTTTATTTCAACATTAACTTCAATGTATAATTTTAGATACATTTGCAACATTTCGTCTAAGAAGAAAAGTTTTCAAGTAGTGTTTGATTGATTATATATTAATCAATATTCGCTCAGTTAATGCGTAGTTTAATCCCCAATCAGAGCCACACCAATAATGATAAAAAAAATTCCAATGAAGAAGTAAAAGAGAATTATATTTGAATCTAAACTCCAAGACACAATAAATATTTACATCTGATTGGCTACTCCCCACACTACAAAATTGGAGAGATTGACTTAATTTGGTCCTTTTGCCTTCAACTCAAGCTTGATTGTCAGATTTTGTAAGCAAGAAAATTTTGCAACATTATTTGCTCCTCTATGAAGAACGATGCAAACGAGAAGTAAGATGGATGAATAAGTCTTCCTTGCATGAGATTGTGAGACCACCCATTGGATGATCAAACCCAAACTCCTCTTCAGCCTGGCTTAGTAAATCTTGGAAGGAAGGATGATTCAAGTATGATATTGGAACCACGAATCGCTTCTTCTGCATCTCTCCAATATAAACTGTGAAGTGGCCTTTTGGGACTTCTGTTCTTGTTAGAAGAGCCCGTCGTAGAATTCGCTTAGCATTTGCTATCATAGGCAAACGGATGATACCCATGACTTCTTTGAAATGTTTTATCCTTGGAAAGAAACTAAGGTTACTCAAGAACTCTTTTAAGGTTCTTGTAAGTAAGTGTGAGAGCACTATAAAGTTGAACGGTGGTAGTAATCTCGGTATGTGTATGTATATATAGAAAAATGGAGAGAAGAAATATCTGTAAGGCTAATCCTCTCAATTGGAAATGAGTGGTGAAGAGGAATAGCAAATGGGTGTCTTGAGAGACATATTTCATTAAGGATCACATGGTCTTGTTTACTAACTTATTTCCAATGATTTGGACTGAAATGATGACCGTGTTCTCATTTGTTGCAACATGTTATGCCCCACCACCATGAGAGTGACCTTCAAATTAAAAACATGTCAGATGGCACCAGAAGCTTATTCTTCTCGGTGAAAAAACATGGTAATTAATGTTCATGCCCATTTTTGGAGACTTTTGTAACTAATTTCTTAGTATATCAAACTTTAATGGTCAAGTAGACTTTTGGAGACATTGGTGCTCCCTACATAAGCCAATTGGTTTGCAGTCAGATGGATGTCTACGACAACGATAACCACCTTTGTTCATCCTTGTCCACCACACAATCCTTTCTTAGCAACATCACGGTTTTTCTTCACATTTCTATAACACCCAATTTTCCAACCTACTTTGCATTCATGAGAGTATATGAATTTAATGAACTCAATGAAGTTCTATTTTTGTTCGTGTTGCTACAAACGCGGATGTCACAAGATCTAATAGATGTCTTAAAAGTCAATGGTGACTGATAACCTGGAATGTCTTAAACATTAATACTATCCAAATTTGGTATATGTTTAATCCAGGGGAAATTTTGGCATTGCACCGTTTAGGGCATAAATAATTGTAACACCTTTCCGGGTTACAGGAGGGAGAAATCAAACAGAAGGAAACTTGGGTTTATAGGTTGAGGAGGTCTGAGAGAGGTATTGAGAAAATTCATGGACTGTTATTTCTTAATGGAACATGGTAAATCACTCTCATCTCATTTATGGACTTAGGCACAGCCGAACAACATCAATCTCGTTGTGTTTTGTGTATTTTTCCTTTTGTTTATTTTTACCTTCATGTTTTGAGCTGGGGTTCCAATCTACATTACACAAAATTTATAGGTTCTCATTTTGAAGACAACGGTGATCTAAATGCTGAATGCATATAAGCAATGTGTTCTCGATGACGTGCAATGTAGAAATGTATCTTTGTCTGTGACTTGAGAAATGGTGGAATGGAATTGTAAGACTATAGATGGTTTGTCATGAAACACAAACAATGATTGAACCTGTATCAAATTGCTTATCTTTGTAGTAACTATTAGTGACAAAGTATCGAGACTCCCAAAATCGAATGAAGATGAAGACATTAGAAATTCTGAGAACATTGAGTGGGTGGGACATTAATGTTTTTACAGGCCCAATCCAACCCAGCCCTTCGGTTTGAGTAAACTTCACCTAACCAGCTAGGGCTAATATTTCCTTGTTTTTATCATAGTAATTTGTACAAATAGCGAATTTATAAACCAACATGCCATGTTAAACTGATTCAAGCATTTATTGTTCTGTCTCTAAACATTTTACCAAATTTTAGATGTAGGCCCAAGCTCATATCATCTTCACGTTCATTTTGTTTGTACACCCAACACCATCACATGCACCTGTTTTCTGTTATGTAAGGTAGCCATCTGTTATGAAGCACTAATGTTTATTTGAATAATGAATTCAAATGCATAAGTGGTTCTGCTGCAACATCAATTGATGGTTCGATAAGAACGCTACATGAGCAATGCCATGTGATGCTGTATGAGGTAGGTCCCTAAGCATAGCCAATTGTTAATGCCTCCCCACCACTTATTACTCCTTTTGAATGGATTGCAAACAACACATATCCACACTCTATATATACATACACTAGACCTACCTTCCAATTCCAAGTCTTCACTTGCATCCTCTAAAGTGCTAAAACTTTATTTTCTTCCTCTATAACTCCCATTTAAATCTCTTTCTGGTTTTCATTCTCTTCCCCAAGAATAGTCATGGGTATCCGTTTGCCTTCCATGTCCCTTCATGCCAAACAGTTTCTCAAACTACAGTCTCTTCTTACCAGAACGACCACAACAGATGTCCCAAAAGGACATTTAGCAGTTTACGTTGGAGTAGCCGAAAAGAGGCGATTCGTTGTTCCTTTATCTTACTTAAACCATCCTTCATTCCAAGACTTATTAAGTAGATCTGAGGAAGAGTTTGGGTTCAATCATCCAATGGGTGGTCTTACAATTCCATGCAAAGAAACAGCCTTCATTGACCTTACTTCTCGTTTGAATGGCTTGTGAATGGTGTGGAAGAACAAAGAATGACACAACAAAGAAGTTGCCAAGCAAACATGACGGCACCCGAATTTTTCTCTCTTTTAATCACCATTTTTTTTGAGAGTTCAAGACAGGGGTGGCTAACCATAGAAGAGGATTGTTCTCAATTCTCATCATTTGTAAAAACAAACTCATTTTATTTTGTGTAAATGAGTGGGCTGAGTAAAACAAATGTCTCTCCCTTTGAATACATCATTTAATACAAAAATTTTCCTTCTATATTTTAAATGGTATATGTTAAGAAATTATTGGAAATAATTATGTTGGTAAAGTTCTGTTTCCAAAACCAGTTGAGTCTAGTCATCTTGTGGTCGAAGATCAAAATCTCAAGTCACAGTGTAAGCATATAGTTGAAGAATTCTTTGAAGGCCATTCGACTCCATGTATGATGGTAAACAACAAAGAGAATAAGTGATTAGAGATTTTAGGTCAAAAGACCAATTTTGTTTGAATTTTGAAATGAGAAAAAATAAATTTAAAATGTCACCAATTGATCACTGTTTATGTCCAATCGAACTCCCTAGTTCGATCAATCGGACATGTAGACACCCCAAAATTGTACACGCATCTTTCTAAGCAATGCAACATTGCAGCAGCGAAGAAAATTTTTGAGATGCCCAACGACAGAAAACCAACAAAGTGTAGGAAGATTGGCTCAAGGTCACCATTACTTTTCTCGAGTAAAGAAAGTATGGAAAGAAGTGGATGAATTTGAGCTCCTATTTGTTATTTGGAGAAGATTTTATCTGACAGAACGTTCCCTAAGCTTCCATTGTCGATCGCCATATTGCAAACTAATTCTCTGCCTATTGTGCATGTTGCGAAAGAAATTGTTGCAAAGCCAACCATCATCAAATTTTGATTTAGATGTAAAGAAGCTTTTCTTGGTGCTAGAGCCTCCTCAACATATTCGTAAACAACTTCCTTCTCCTCAACCTCATCATCGTACTCATCATGTATAGGATCAGAGTGAAAAACACCTTTCACATTACATGATTTATTATAGTGTGGTTATTATGTGTGGCCTGCCAAAGAAAAAAAAAGTAAGTTTTTTTGGGTCAATGTTGCAACTCCATCTTCCATCCTTGTTTGAAAATCCATAGGAAAATTTGAACGCCGCAAGATTGGAACTATTGCTTTAATACCAATTGATGCTGGAAGAAGAACAATCTTACAATTAGTTCATTGATTCTCAAAAGAATACCAAATAATTGGGCATCCAAAACACCAAAACTTATTGATTCACAAAGAATACCATGTAATTGAAATAAAGAGAAAATTATCTAACATAAATTTTATTAATCAAAAGATTTTCCCAGTGGTGGAGTTACAAATACTAGAAAACATGAAAATGGTCAAAAATAGACAAATTACTAAAAATTGTAAAAATGTCTTAAGCATGGAAATAGATACTACTTAATAACCCTAGAAGTAAGCGATAATTGACAGTGCATGATTTTCACTTTCATAATTTAAGTTATGAACAGAACGGAACTTTCTTAAAATAGTAAAATCATCTAAAAAAAGAGTAAACAAAGAAATCAGGCCTAAAAGTGGAAAATCCATAGTTTGTTATGATTCTTGAAGATCTTAACATTTTCATTCAAGAATGGGTCTCCTTGAATGATTCTGACTCCATAACTTGTCAGGGTTCATGGGCCCTCTTAAACTTGTTGCACTACATCACCTATGCACTGAGCATCCTGATGTACACTCCAACATTTACTTCGGATAGCCCAACGTATTGTACACACCTACTACCCCAATGAGTGAAGTGATGGGAGAAGGAGAAGATGAGCATGAGCCCTCCTCTAAAAAAAAGTTTCTTCTTATCTTAGTGGTGAGTGACTATAGAGAGAGAGAGAGAGAGAGATGTACTTCATTTAATAAAAAGTTTTTTCGGATAGCCCAATGTTTGTGCTTGTAATGTTGGATGTGTAAAAATATTTCATGTGGCTTCTTCTAGACCTCACATGTTTAGATGGTCGTTCACACTTAGCAACAAAACAATGATTTTTATTTATTTTTTATTATAGAGAGTAAACTCGACTTTGGCAGACTCCAACAAAATGATACTAAATGATGTATTTACTATCTATAATACATTGTCTATTGGAATCTTAGAATGTGTATTTAGCCATCATATCTATAATATATTTGCTAAAACAACATTCTAATTAAGTTTGGAATTGGTTCGAAACATGACTTTTGATTCGAGAAACCATTTTTGCCATTATTATCTATGCATTTTAGGTAATTCGTGAATATCTTACCAGTGGCGAGCCCTACATTTTAAAAATCAGCAAGTGCCAACCTGCTTTCCCAATGCATAGATCCTTCTAAAATACCGTAAATGAGTAGATAATTGTAAAAAAATGGATATATATTTGGATAAAAAATTACGCTCTGATCTAGATTGGAGTTGGTCTATGCATAACTTTTGATCTGAGCAGCTTTAAAATCAGCAAGCACAGCGTCATGCTGCTTTGCCATTGGATAGATCTTCACAAAATACAAGAGATTTATACGTAATAATCACGAAATGGATGTCAAATCAAAATTTATGCCTAAATTTTAAAATTATGAATATATAATGAAGGGATCCCTGACTTTCTCTCTTTCGATCACAATTTTTTTTAGAGTTTAAGACAGGTGATTAACCATTAAATTGAAAAATGCCCATTGAAGAGGATTGTTCTCATCCCTTGCATAAAAAAAATATTTCTTTTACAAAGTGGGCAAAGTAAAAGAAAGGTCTCTCCAATTGAATACACATCATTTAATAGAAAATCTTTCTATCCATCTCTCAAATTGTATAATCTTGACCGGCTCTTGTGTTTTATGCATATGAGGATGAGCCTCCTCTCATAAATTGTTTCTTTTTATCAGTTTTTATTTTTTCTATACGGTATGATGTGTTTGAAATTGAAATCTAAATCTACAACAAGATGGTAAGAGTTACTACCTAAGACTTCTCTGTCTATTCCCAGCCACATAAACAAATGCAAGAGATTACAAATATCAAACATGGAGAGATGTGGTTTCAAGAACAAATTATAATTCAGACACCTTAGAAACATTTCGTCCAGGCAGAAGCGAAGTTGTAAAGTAGTATTTAATTGATTATGTATAAATCAATATTCTCCCTGTTATTTTACGTCATTCCCCTTAATCTAGTAAGTGCGTAGTTTAATCCCCAACCAAAGCCACACCAAAAAGGATAAACAAAAATTCCATTGAAGAATACAAGGAAATAAAAGAGAATAAGATTTGAATCTAAAGAGGGGAAATATTTTCATTACATTCACTCAACTTCATGACATGATAAATATTTACATCTGATTGACCACTCCCCACACTACAAAATTGGAGAGATTGACTTAATTTGGTCCCCCTTTGCCTTCAACTCTAGCTCGATTGTCAGATTTTGTTAGCAAGAAAATTTTGCAACATTATTTGCTCCTCTATGAAGAACAATGCAAACAAGAAGTAAGATGGATGAATAAGTCTTCTTTGCATGGGATTGTGAGACCACCCATTGGATGATCAAACCCAAACTCCTCTTCAGCCTGGCTTAGTAAATCTTGGAAGGAAGGATGATTCAAGTATGATATTGGAACCACGTATCGTTTCTTCTGTGTCTCTCCAATATAAACTGTGAAGTGGCCTTTTGGGACTTCTATTCCTGTTAGAAGAGCCCGTTGTAGAATTCGCTTAGCATTTGCTATCATAGGCAAACGGATGACACCCATGACTTCTTTGAAATGTTATATCCTTGGCAAAAAACTAAGGTTTTGAGGTTCTTGTAAGTAAATGTGAAAGCACTAAAAAGTTGAACTGTGGTAGTAATCTCAGTATGTGTATGTATATATAGAAATGGAGAGAAATATCTGGAAGGCTAATCCTCTCAATTGGAAATGAGTGTCTTAAGAGATATATTTCATCAAGGATCACATGGTCATGTTTCCCAACTCATTTCCAATGATTTGTACTGAAATGATGACAGTGTTCTCATTTGTTGTAACATGCTATGCCCCACCACAATGAGAGTACTACCTATACATTGCAGAAGTGGAATTTAGATAATTATTGGCCTTGTTGTATTGATCACAACTAACTGGCCCTCCAAATTAAAAACATGTCGGATGGCACCAGAGGCTTATTCTTCTGGGTGAAAAAAACATAGTTATATTCATGCCCTTTTTTTCTCTTTAACTAATTTATTAGTCTCTCACACTTTAATGGCAAGTATACTTTTGGAGACATTCGAGCCCCCTACGTAAGCCAATTGGTTTGCAGTCAGACGGATGTCTACAACAACGATAACCTCCTTTGTTCATCCTTGTCCACCACACAGTCCTTACTTAGCAACTTCACAACCACCAAGGTTTTTCTTCACATTTCTATAACACCCAATTTTCCAACGTACTTCGCATTCATGAGAGTATGTGAATTTAATAAACTCAATGTAGTTCTATTTTTGTTCGTGTTGCCACAAACGAGGATGTCGCAAGATCTGATAGATGTTTTAAATGTCAATGGTGATTGATAACCAGAAATGTCTTAAACACTAATTATATCCAAATTTGGTTTTTGTTTAATCCAGGGGAAATTTTGGCATTGCACCGTTTAGGGCATAAATAATTGTAAGACATTTCCGGGTTACAGGAGATTGAAATCAAACAGAGGGAAACTTGGGTTTATAGGTTGGGCAGTTCTGAGAGAGGTTTTGAGAGAATTCATGGACTGTTATTTCTCTATCGAACATGGTAAAGCACTCTCATCTCATTTATGGACTTCGGCACAGCCGAACAACATCAATCTTGTTGTGTTTTGTGTATTTTTCCTATTGTTTATTTTCACCATCATGTTCTGAGCTGGGGTTCCATGCTACATTACACAAAATTTGTGGTTCGCATTTTGAAGACAACGGTGATCTAAATGTTGAATGCATATAAGCAATGTGTTCTCGATGACGTGCAATGTAGAAATGTATCTTTGTCTGTGACTTGAGAAATAGTGGAATGGACTTGTAAGACTATAGATGGTTGGTTATGAAACACAAACAATGACTGAACCTGTATCAAACTCTTATCTTTATAATAACTATTAGTAAAGTGTCTAGACTCCCAAAATCGCATGAAGTTGAAGACATTAGAAATTCTGAGACCATTGAGTGGGTGGGGCATTAATGTTTTTACAGGCCCAATCCAACCCTGCCCTTCGGTTTGAGTAAACTACACCTAACCAGCTAGGCCTAATATTTCCTTGTTTTTACCATTGTAATTTGTACCAATTGCGAAATTATAAACCATCATGCCATGTTAAACTGATTCAAGCATTTATTGTTCTGTCTCTAATCTTTTTTCCAAATTTTAGATGTAGGCCCAAGCTCATATCATCTTCATGTTCATTTTGTTTGTACACCCAACATCATCACATGCACCTGTTTTCTGTTATGTAAGGTAGCCATCTGTTATGAAGCTCTAATATTTATTTGAATAATGAATTTAAATGCATAAGCAGTTCTGCTGCAACATCAATTGATGGTCCAATAAGAACGCTAAATGAGCATTGCCATGTGATGCTGTATGAGGTTGGTCCCTAAGCATAGCCAATTGTGAATGCCTCCCCACCACCTATTACTCCTTTTGAATGGATTGCAAACTACACATAACCATACTCTATATATACATACACTAGACCTACCTTCCAACTCCAAGTCTTCACTTGCATCCTCCCAAGTGCTAAAGCTTTCTTTTGTACCTCTATAAAGCCCATTTCAATCTGTTTCTAGTTTTCATTCTCTTCACTACAAGCATAGTCATGGGTATTCGTTTGCCTTCCATGTCCCTTCGTGCCAAACAGTTTCTCAAACTACAGTCTCTTCTTGCCCGAACTACCACAGCAAATGTCCCAAAAGGACATTTAGCAGTTTACGTCGGAGTAACCGAAAAGAGGCGATTCGTTGTTCCTTTATCTTACTTGAACCATCCTTCATTCCAAGATTTATTAAGTAGGGCTGAGGAAGAGTTTGGGTTCAGTCATCCAATGGGTGGTCTTACAATTCCATGCAAAGAAACAGCCTTCATCGATCTTACTTCTCGTTTGAATGGCTTGTGAATGGAGAGGAAGAACAAAGAATGACACTACAAAGAAGTTACCAAGCAAGCATGAAGGCACCTGACCTTTTCTCTCTTTTAATCACCATTTTGTTTTAGAGTTTAAGACGGGTGGCTAACCATAGAAGAGGATTGTTCTCAATTCTCATCATTTGTAAAAACAAACTTATTTTATTTTGTGTAAATGAGTGGGCTGAGTAAAAAAAATGTCTCTCCCTTTGAACACATCAGTTAATAGAAACTTTTTTCCTTCTATATTTTAAATGGTCTATGTTAAGAAATTATTGGAAATAATTACATTGGCAAAGTTCTGTTTCCAAAACCAGTTGAGTCTAGTCATCTTGTGGTCGAAGATCAAAATCTCAAGTCACAGTCAAATCGTATGGTGTAAGAATTCTTTGAAGGACATTCGACTCCATGTATGATGGTAAACAACAAAGAGAATAAGTGATTAGAGATTTTAGGTCAAAAGAACAATTTTGTTTGAATTTTGAAATGAGAAAAAATTAATTTGAAATGTACACCAATTGATCACTGTTTATGTCCAATCGACCTCCCTAGTTCGATCAATTGGTCGTGTAGACACCCCAAAATTGTGCACGTGTCTTTCCAAGCAATGCAACTTTTCAGCAGCAAAGACAATTTTTGAGATGCCCAAGGACAGAAAACTGACAAAGTGTAGGAAGATTGGCTCAAGGTCACTATTACCTTTCTCGAATAAAGAGAGTGTGGAAAGATGTGGATGAATTTAAGCTCTTATTTGTTAATTGGAAAAGAATTTATTTGACAAAACGTTCCTTAAGCTTCCATTGTTGATCACCATATTGCAAACTAATTCTCTGCCTATCATGCATGTTGTGAAAGAAATTGTTACAAAGCCAACCATCATCAAATTTTCATTTAGATGTAAAGAAGCTTTTCTAGGTGCTAGAGCCTCCTAACATATTCGCAAGCAACTTCCTTTTCCTCAACCTCGTCATCGTACTCATCATATAAAGGATCAGAGTGAAAAACACCTTCCGCATTACATGATTTACTATAGGGTGGTTAGTATGTATGGCCCACCAAAGAAGAAAAAAAGTCAGTTTAGATCGTAAAGAACGAATCCACAGACTTTTCTGTCGTCAAGCTTCTTGAACCTCTTGGAGATCAAATATAATCTCAGTATTCCCACTTTCACAAATCACCACCAAAGAGGCATTCCTCTGCTTTCTTCTTTAGTGTGATATCTTGAAAATGATTTCGAAAATCAAGTTCAATCTTGCTCACATCACCATGCAATAAGGAATCTTCTAGGGTCACAAACCTTTGGGTCAATGTTGCAACTCCATCTTCCATCCTTGTTTGAAAATCCATAGAAAAATTTGGGCACCGCAAGATTGGAACTATTGCTATGATACCAACTGATGCAAAAAGAAAAACAATCTTACAATTAGTTTGTTGATTCTCAAAAGAATACCAAACAATTGGGCATCCAAAAGACCAAAATTTATTGATTCACAAAGAATACTATGTAATTGAAATAAAGAGAAAATTCTCTAAAAACATAAATTTCATTAATCAAAAGATTTTCTCAGTGGTTAAGTTATAAATACTATTTATAAAAAAAAGAGTCTTACTCTTAGAAAACTTGAAAATGGCCAAAAATAGTAAAACTGACTTAAGCATGGAAATAAATATTACTTTACAACCCTAGAAGTAAGCGATAATTGACGATGCATGATTTTGACTTTCATAACTTAAGTTATGGACAAAACAGAACTTTCTTAAAATAGTAAAATCGTCTAAAAAAAGGGTAAACAAAGAAAGCAAGCCAAAAAGCGGAAAATCCATAGTTTGTTAAGGTACTGGAAGATCTTGAAATTTTCATTCAAGAATGGGTCTCCTTGGATGATTCTGACTCCGTTGCCCGTCCGGGTCTATGGGCCCTCTTGGGCTTGTTGCACTGTAGCACCTATACATTGAGCATCCTGACGTACACTCCAACATTTCCTTTGGATAGCCCAACATACTGTACACACCGACTAGTTGACTACCCCATGAGTGAAGTGATGGAAGATGAGCATGAGCCCTCTTCTAATAAAAAGTTTCTTCTTGTCTTAATGGTGAGTGACTAGAGAGAGAGAGAGATGTACATCATTTAATAAAAGGTTTTTTTGGATAGTCCAACGTTTGTGTTTGTAATGTTGGATGTGTAAAAATATTTCATGTTGCTTCTTCTAGACCTCACATGTTTAGATGGTCATTCACGCATAGCAACAAAACAATGAGTTTTATTTATTTATTTATTTTTTTGGAGAGTAAACTCGACTTTGGCAGACTCCTACAAAATGATACTCAAAGATGTATTTACTATCTATAATATATTGTCTATTGGAATCTTAGAATGTGTATTTAGCCATCATGTCTATAATATATTTACTAAAATAACATTCTAATTAAGTTTGGAATTGGTTCGAAACATGACTTTTGATTCGAGAAACCATTTTTGCCATTATTATCTATGCATTTTAGGTAATTCGTGAATATCTTACCAGTGGCGAGCCTACATTTTAAAAATCAGCAAGTGCCAACCTGCTTTCCCAATGCATAGATCCTTCTAAAATACCGTAAATGAGTATATAATTGTAAAAAAATGGATATACATTTGGATAAAAAATTACGCTCTGATCTAGATTGGAGTTGGTATATGCATAACTTTTGATCTGAGCAGCTTTAAAATCAGCAAGCATAGTGTCATGCTGCTTTGCCAATGGATAGATCTTCTTAAAATACACAAGATCTATATGTAATAATCACGAAATGGATAGTCAAATCAAAAGTTATGCTTAAATTTTAAGAATTATGAATATATAATGAAGGAATCCCTGACTTTCTCACTTTCAATCACAATTTTTTTAGAGTTCATGACGACCATTAAATCGAAAAACACCATTGAAGAGGATTGTTCTCATCCCATGGAAAAAAAAAATTATTTCTTTACGGACTGGGAAAAGTAAAAGAAAGGTCTCTCCCATTGAATACACGCCATTTAATAGAAAATCTTTCTGTCCATCTCTCAAATTGTATAATCTTGACCGGCTCTAGTGTTTTATGTATATGAGAATTAGCCTCCTCTAATAAATTGTTTCTTTTTATCAGTTTTTAGTTTTTCTATACAGTATGATGTGTTTGAAATCTAAATCTACAACAAGATGGTACGAGTTACTACTTAAGACTTCACTGTCTATTCCCATCCACATAAACTAATGCAAGAGATTACAAATATCAAACAAGGAGAAATGCGAATTCAAGTTCAAATTATAATTCAGACACCTTAGCAACATTTCGTCTGAGCAGAAGCGGTGTTTTCAAGTAGTATTTGATTGATTGTATATTAATCAATATTCTCCCAGTTATTTTACCTCATTCCCCTTAATCAAGTAAATTCGTGGTTTAATCCCCAACCAAAGCCACACCAAAAAAGATAAACAAAAATTCCATTAAAGAATGCAAGGAAATCAAAGAGAATTAGATTTGAATCTAAAGAGGGGAAATACTTTCATTTCATTCACTCAACTCCATGACACGATTAATATTTACATCTGATTGGCCACTCCCCACACTACAAAATTGGAGAGATTGACTTAATTTGGTCCCCTTTGCCTTCAACTCTAGCTCGATTGTCAGATTTTGTTAGCAAGAAAATTTTGCAACATTATTTACTTTTCTCTGAAGAACAACGCAAACGAGAAGTAAGATGGATGAATAAGTCTTCTTTGCATGGGATTGTGAGACCACCCATTGGATGATCAAACCCAAACTCCTCTTCAGACTGGCTAAGTAAATCTTGGAAGGAAGGATGGTTCAAGTAAGATATTGGAACCACATATCGTTTCTTCTGTGTCTCTCCAATATAAACTGTGAAGTGGCCTTTTGGGACTTCTATTCCTGTTAGAAGAGCCCGTCGTAGAATTCGCTTAGCATTTTCTATCATAGGCAAACGGATTATACCCATGACTTCTTTGAAATGTTATATCCTTGGCAGGAAAGGTTACTCAAGAACTCTTTAAGGGTATTGTAAGTAAATGTGAGAGCACTAAAAAGTTGAACTGTAGTAGTAATCTCAGTATATGTATGTATATATAGAAATGGAGAGGAGAAATATCTGTAAAGCTAATCCTCTCAATTGGAAATGAGTGGTGAAGAGGAGTTGCAAATGGGTTTCTTCAGAGACATATTTCATTAAGGATCACATGGTTTTGTTTCCCAACTCTTTTTCATTGATTTGGACTGAAATGATGACAGTGTTCTCATTTGTTGCAACATGTTATGCCCCACCACTATGACAGTGACCTTCAAATTACAAACATGTCAGATGGCACCAGGGGCTTATTCTTTTGGGTGAAAAAACATGGTAATGTTCATGTCCTTTTTTTTCTGTTTAACTAATTTCTTAGTCTTTCACACTTTAATGGTCAAGTAGACTTTTGGAGAGATTGGTGCTCCCTACATAAGCCAATTGGTTTGCAGTCAGATGGATGTCTACGACAACGATAATCACCTTTGTTCATCCTTGTCCACCACACAATCCTTTCTTAGCAACATCACAACCACCATGGTTTTTCTTCACATTTCTATTACACCCAATTTTCCTACCGACTTTGCATTCATGAGGGTATGTGAATTTAATAAACTCAATGTAGTTCTATTTTTTTTCGTTTTGCCACAAATGAGGATGTTTCAAGATCTGATAGATGACTTAAACATTAACTCTATCCAAATTTTGTTTATGTTTAATCCAGGGAATTGCACCGTTTAGGGCTTATGTAATTGTAACACATTTCCGGGTTACAGGTGAGTGAAATCAAATAGGGGGAAACTTGGGTTTATAGGTTGAGGAGGTCTGAGAGAGGTATTGAGAGAATTCATGGACTGTTATTTTCTTATCGAACATGGTAAATCACTCACATCTCATTTACGGACTTAGGCACAGCCGAACAACATCAATCTTGTTGTGTTCTGGGTATTTTTCCTTTTGTTTATTTTTACCTTCGTGTTCTGAGCTTGGGTTCCAAGCTACATTAAACAAAATTTGTGGGTTCTCATTTTGAAGACAATGGTGATCTAAATGTTGAATGCATATAAGCAATGTGTTCTTGATGACGTGCAATGTAGAAATGTATCTTCGCCTGTGACTTGAGAAATAGTGGAATGGAATTGTAAGACTATAGATGGTTGGCCACGAAACACAAACAATGATTGAACCTGTATCAAATTGCTTATCTTTGTAGTAACTCTTAGTGACAAGGTATCGATACTCTCAAAATCGAATGAAGATGAAAACATTAGAAATTCTGAGAACATTGAGTGGGTGGGCATTAATGTTTTTACAGGCCCAATCCAACCCAGCCCTTCGGTTTGAGTAAACTACACCTAACCAGCTAGGCCTAATATTTCCATGTTTTTACCATAATAATTTGTACAAATATCGAAATTATAAATCATCATGCCATGTTAAACTGATTCAAGCATTTATTGTTCTGTCTCTAATCTTTTTTCCAAATTTTAGATGTAGGGCCAAGCTCATATCATCTTCACGTTCATTTTGTTTGTACACCCAACACCATCACATGCACCTGTTTTCTGTTATGTAAGGTAGCCGTCTATTAGGAAGCTCTGATGCTTATTTTACTAATGAATTCAAATGCATTAGTGGTTCCGCTGCAACAAAATTGATGGTTGGATAAGAACACCAAATGAGCAATGGCATGTGAGGCTGTATGAGGTAGGTCCCTAAGCATAGCCAATTGTGAATGCCTCCCCACCACCTATTACTCCTTTTGAATGGTTTGCCCACAAGTCATATCCACACTCTATATATACATACCCTAGACCTACCTTCCAACTCCAAGTCTTCTCTTACATCCTCTAAAGAGCTAAAGCTTTATTTTCCTCCTCTATAAAGCCCATTTAAATCTCTTTCTGGTCTTCTTTCTCTTCACCAAGAATAGTCATGGGTATCCGTCTGCCTTCCATGTCCCTACATGCCAAGCAGTTTCTCAAACTACAGTCTCTTCTTACCAGAACAACCACAGCAGATGTCCCAAAAGGACATTTAGCAGTTTACGTTGGAGTAACCGAAAAGAGGCGATTCGTTGTTCCTTTATCTTTCTTGAACCATCCTTCATTCCAAGACTTATTAAGTAGATCCGAGGAAGAGTTTGGGTTCAATCATCCAATGGGTGGTCTTACAATTCCATGCAAAGAAACAGCCTTCATCGACCTTACTTCTCGTTTGAATGCCTTGTGAATGGAGTGGAAGAACAAAGAATGACACAACAAAGAAGTTGCCGAGGAAAGATGAAGGCACCCGACTTTTTCTCTCTTTTAATCACCATGTTTTTTTTGAGAGTTCAAGACAGTGGTGGCTAACCATAGAAGAGGATTATTCTCAATTCTCATCAGTTGTAAAAAAAAGCTTATTCTATTTTGTGTAAATGAGTGGGCTGAGTAAAACAAATGTCTCTCCCTTTGAACACATCATTACATAGAAACTTTTTTCCTTATATATTTTAAATTGTATACGTTAAGAAATTATTGGAAATAATTACGTTGGCAAAGTTTTGTTTCCAAAACAAGTTTAGTCTAATCATCTTGTGGTCGAAGATCAAAATCTCAAGTCACAGTCAAAGTGTAAAATTGTAGAATTCTTTGAAAGCCATTCGACTCCATGCATGATGGTAAAAAACATAGAGAACTTTTTACACCATAGGTGATTAGAGATTTTAGGTCAAAAGTCTAATTTTGTTTGAATTTTGAAACAAGAAAAAATTGAACTAGTTGATCACTATTTATGTCCGATCAACCTCCTTAGTTCGATCAATCGGTCTTGTAGACACCCCAAAATTGTGCACGTGTCTTTCCAAGCAAGGCAACATTTCAGCAGGGAAGACAAATTTTGAGATGCCCAAGGACAGAAAACCAACCAGGTGTAGCAAGCTTGGACCCTTGCCGCATTTAGGCTCAAGGTCACCATTACCTTTCTTGAACAGAGAGAGTGTGGAAAGATGTGGATGAATTTCAGTTCTTATTTGTTATTTGTAAAATATTTTATTTGACCAAACGTTTGTTGATCACCATATTTTAAACTAATTCTCTGACTATTGTGCATGTTGTGAAAGAAATTGTTGAAAAGCCAACCGTCATCAAATTTTCATTTAGATGTAAAGAAGCTTTTCTTGGTGCTAGAGCCTCCTCAACATATTCATAAACAACTTCCTTTTCCTCAACCTCATTATCGTACTCATCATATATAGGATCAAAGTGACAAACACCTTCCGCATTACATGATTTACAAAAGGGTGGTTGGTACATGTGCCTGCCAAAGCAACAAAAAAAAAGTTAGTTTTGACCGTAAAAAGCGAACCAATGGACTTTTCTGCGGTCAAGCTTCTAGACACTCTTGGAGATCAAATCTAATTTCAGTATCACCTTTCACAAATCTCCATCAAAGATGCATTCCTCTGCTTTCTTCTTTGGTGCAATATTTTGAAAAAGATTTCGAAAATCAAGTTCAATCTTGCTTACATCACCTTGCAATAACGAATCTTTTAGGGACACAAACCTTTGGGTCGATGTTGCAACTCCAAATTCCCTCCTTGTTTGAAAATCCATAGGAAAATTTGAACACCGCAAGATTGGAACTATTGCTCTGATATCAACTGATCCAAGAAGAAGAACGATCTTACAATTAGTTCGTAGATTCTCAAAAGAATACCAAATAATTGGGCATCCAAAAGACCAAAAATTATTGATTCACAAAGAATACCATGTAATTGAAATAAAGAGAAAATTCTCTAAGAACATAAATTTTATTAATCAAAAGATTTTCCTAGTGGTGGAGTTACAAATACTTCTTATAATAAAAAAAAGTCTTATTCCTAGAAAACAAGAAAATGGTCAAAAATAGACAAATTACTAAAAATAGTAAAAAATGACTTAAGCATAGAAATAGATACTACTTAATAACCCTAGAAGTAAGCGATAATCGACGATGCATGATTTTGACTTTCATAACTTAAGTTATGAATAAAACGGAACTTTCTTATAATAGTAAAATCGTCTAAAAAAGGGTAAACAAAGAAATCAGGCCTAAAATCGGAAAACCCATAGTTTGTTATGGTTCTTGAAGATCTTGACATTTTCATTCAAGAATGGGTCTCCTTGGATGATTCTGACTCCGTTGCTCGTCCAAGTCCATGGGCTCTCTTTGGCTTGTTGCACTGCATCATCTTGAACTGAGCAACCCGACATACACTCCAACATTTCCTCTGGACAGCCCAACGTATTGAACACACAGACTACCCCAATGACTGAAGTGATGGGATTAGGAGAAGATGAGCATAAGCCCTCAAATAAAAAAAAAATTCTTGTCTTAGTGGTGAGTGACTAGAGAGAGAGAGAGAGAGAAAGAGAGAGAGAGAGATGTACATCATTTAATGGAAACTCTTTAGTTTGATTGTCAACAAGGTGATAAGCCAAATTCATTACAGAGGATGCTTTTATCTCACCTATAATGTTGACTGAGTTTGAATCATACATACATTCAACGCCATGTCTATAATCTAATCCGAAATTATAAGGCATTTAGTAATTTGTGTTTTTCTTTTCTTTTCTTTATCAAGATTTGGCTGCATTTGATAACTTGGAGATTGAGTATCATTACATCTATTCAAATGTATAAATCGAAATACTTGACCGAACTCTGAATTGGAACATTTGATGTTAGAAATACAAAAACAGATTTTACAGATTAGAATGAATTATAATATAGCCAATGCAAGCATTTATATTAAAAAATAAGTACTTTACGATAAGGATAATTATAATTAGAAGAGTTCAAACATGTGGATTATCTATGAACAAACATAATTGTTTTCTCAAGGAGGACATAGAAGGGTATGATGTATTTGAAATCAAGATCTAAAAGCAGATGGTAAGAGTAGTTTTTGGTTGATCAAACACTAGTTGCTCTGAACCAGAGCATGAGATTACAAATATCAAACAAGGGGATATGTGGATTCAAGTTCAATGTATAAAACTCTGATACATTTGCAGCATTTCACAAAAGTTTTCAAGTAGTGTTTGATTGATTGTGTATTGCTCAATATTCGAATTGGTATTTTAATCCCCCAATAACATCATGCCCACAAAAATTGAAAGAGCCATTGAATAATACAAGGAAATAAAAGAGAATCAGATTTGAATCGAAAGGAGGGGGAAATACATTAATGATATTCACTCAACTCCACTCCATTACAGGATAAATATTTACATCTCATTGGCCACTCCCCACTCTACAAAATTGGAGAGAGACTGACTTAATTTGGTTCCATTTGTCTTCAACTCTAGCATGGGTGGTCAGATTTTGTTAGGAAGCCATTTTGCAGCATTCTTTGCTCCTCTAAGAAGAACAACTCAAACGACAAGTGAGATCGATGAATGAGTCTTCTTTGCATGGGATTGTGAGACCACCCATTGGATGATCAAACCCAAACTCCTCTTCAGCCTGGCTTAGTAAATCTTGGAACGAAGGATGATTCAAGTATGATATTGGAACCACGTATCGTTTCTTCTGCGTCTCTCCAATATAAACTGTGAAGTGGCCTTTTGGGACTTCTACTTCTGTTAGAAGAGCCCGTCGTAGAATTCGCTTAGCATTTGCTATCATAGGCAAACGGATGATACCCATGACTTCTTTGAAATGTTATAACCTTGGCAGGAAACTAAGGCTACTCAAGAACTATTGTAAGTAAATGTGAGAGCACTAAAAGGTTGAACTGTGGTGGTAATCTCAGTATGTGTATGTATATATAGAAATGGAGAGAAGAAATATCTGGAAGGCTAATCCTCTCAATTGGAAATGAGTGGTGAAGAGGAATTGCAAATGGTTAAGAGACATATTCATTAAGGATCACATGGTCTTGTTTACTAACTCATTTCCAATGATTTGGACTGAAGTGATGACAGTGTTCTCATTTGTTGCAACATGCTATGCCCCACCACAATGAGAGTACTACCTATAAATTGCCTAGCTGGAATTTTAGATAATTATTGGCCTTGTTGTATTGATCACAACTAACTGGCCCTTCAAATTAAAAACATGTCAGATGGCACCAGAGGCTTATTCTTCTGGGTGAAAAAAAGATAGTAATATTCATGCCCTTTTTTGCTGTTTAACTACCTTCTTTGGAGACATGTGTGCCCCCTACGTAAGCCAATTGGTTTGCTGTCAGATGGATGTCTACGACAACGATAACCACCTTTGTTCCACCACACAATCCTGTCTCAGCAAATTCACAACCACCAAGATTTTTCTTAACATTTCTAGAAAACCCAATTTTCCAACTGACTTTCCATCCCTGAGATATGTGAATTTAATAAACTCAATGTAGTTCTATTTTTGTTCGTGTTGCCACAAACGAGGATGTCACATGTTGTGATAGATGTCTTAAACCTCAATGGTGATTGATAACCAGGAATGTCTTAAACACTAATAGTACCCAAATTTGGTGCATGTCGAATCTAGGGGAAATTTTGGCATTGTAACGCTTTGGATGTACATACAATTTTAACTCATTTCACCTAAAGGAGAGTGAAATCAAACATTGTGAAACTTGGGCTTCTGGGTTGGGGATTCTGAGAGAGGTATTGAGAGAGTTCAGGGGCTGTAGTTTCTTTCTCAAGCATGGTAAATTACTCACAATTTTTATTTTTTTTAATGGTAAATTACTCACATCTCATTCTATGGAGCTAGGCACTTCCGTAAATCTTGTTATGTTTTATGTATTTTTCCTTTTATTTATATTGCCTTCATCTTCCGAACTAGGGTTTGAAGCTACATTATACTACATCTTGCGAGTTCACATTTCAACAACAATGGTGATCTAAATGTTGGGTCCATATAAGCATCATGTTCTCGACGACCTACAATGTAGAAATGTATCTTTGTCTCTGAATTGAGAAATGGTTGAATGGAATTGTAAGACTATAGAGGGTTGGTCATTAAACACAAACAATGATTGAACCTGTACAACTGCTTTTCTTTGTAATAACAATTAGTGACAAAGTATCCCGACTCTTAAAATAAAATGAAGATGCAGAGATTAGAATTTCTGAGATGAGTGTGGGGCATTAATGTTTATACAGGCCCAATCCAACACAGCTCTTCAGTTTGAGCAAACTACACCTAACGAACTGAGTCTAATATTTCAAGCATTTATTATTCTGTCTCCAACTTTTTCCCACATTGTAGATGTAGACCCAAGCTCATATCATCTTCATGTTCATTTTATTTGTACACACAACACCATCACATGCATCTGTTTTTAGTTGTGTAAGGTTGCCATCTGTTTTGAAGCTCTAATGTTTATTTGAATAAGGAATTCAAATGCATAAGTGGTTATGCTGCAACATCAATTGATGGATGGATAAGGACACTAATTGAGCAATGCCATGTGATGCTTTATGAGTTGTAGGTCCCTAAGCTTAATTAGCCAATCGTGAATCCCTCCTCACTACCTACTACTACTTTTGAATGGATTGGCAACCTAACATTTCCTCCCTCTATATATCCATAAAGGCTAGACCTGCCTTCCAACTCCAAGTCTTCACTCGCATCGCCTAAAAGTTCTATAGCTTTCTTTTCTTCATCTATAAAGTCCATCTAAATCTCGTTCTAGTTTTCGCTCTCTTCACTCCAAGAATAGTCATGGGTATCCGTTTGCCTTCCATGTCCCTTCATGCCAAGCAGATTCTCAAACTTCGGTCTTTTCTTACCAGAACAACCACAGTAGATGTCCCAAAGGGACACCTAGCAGTTTACGTTGGAATAATAGAAAAGAAGCGATTTGTTGTTCCTTTATCTTACTTGAATGATCCTTCATTCCAAGACTTACTAAGTAGGGCTGAGGATGAGTTCGGGTTCAACCATCCAAAGGGTGGTCTTACAATTCCATGCAAAGAAACAGCCTTCATCGATCTCACTTCTCGTTTGAATGCCTTGTGAAAAGGGTGGAAGAACAAACAAGTCATCAAGCAAACATGAAGGCACCCAACTTTTTATCTCTTTTGTTCACCATTTTTGAGAGTTTAAGACGGGTGGCGGCTAACCATTAAATCTGATATCTGCAATCTCTAGAAGAGGATTGTTCTTAAAGTCTCATTATTTGTATAAAAAAAAAAAATTGTTGTATTTTGTGTATATGAGTGGGCAGAGTAAAACAAATGTCTCTCCCTTTAAACACATCTTTTAATAGAAACATTTTCCTTCCATTTGTGAATTATATTGGAAGACCAGATAAAATTCCATTGGTTACTTCTTTCTTTGATGTTAAGTTTTTATTCTTTTAGCTGCTCAATTTGGATGATATAATGTAGAGTTCATGATGTAAGATCTGTGTATGAATATTTTCACCCCCCTTGAGAGTAGGACACATTTTTTTCTCTGGATTATCAAAATATAATTTACCTTGTAACATTAATTAGAGTATAGTAAAGATGACAAACACATCGGTCAAAATCATGAACTGGGAACCATAAAAAAGTTCCCACATACCATGAGAACGAGTGATGTTTTGCTCACAGACTCTTCAGTGCATGCATGCCACATCAAGCATAGCAAGGGTAGTTTTGTAAATTAGGGATGTCATTCAATACACATTGGTTCTTGTGATTGGTGGATCCCGGATTTATGTGAGCAAAACAAATTTCCCAAGATAATGCCTGAGCTCTGTTTTGGAGTTTGGTAGCCATCCATTTTAAACACCTTTGATCAAGCTTGAAAAGGATTTTTTTTTTTTTTTTTTTTTTTAATTTGAATTTGAGTTCTTTTCATGAAATCTAGAGGGCTGAGGTCTCGGATTGCCAATTTGACATGTGGGTCTAGTGACCCTTAGTAAGATTTGATATCTTACTAAGTCAGTCATGCTAGCCTGATTCATAAAGTAAGGTTTTTCGAGTAACAAACTTGATAAAGTAAAGGTGTTTTTGTAATAATATTGCAACAGATAGGTCTGCCCGGTAAATCTCTCTTACAATTATCGTCACTTTGCAATCTGCTCAATAAAAAACTATCAACATTTTCTATTCGTATCATCAACTTGGTAAAATTAATTTTCCGAATAGATTTAGCTAACCTCAAGAAAATATACTATATACCAATTTGATCAATTTAAAATCAAGCATTCACCTCGGATTATTATGCAGTTATTGAATAAGACAGACCAGCTAACGATCTGACACCACCATGTGCAAATCCATGTTCCTCCAAACAAAGTCGCTCATTGTGTCAAAATCAAGCAATGTCTTTAATTTAGATTTCAAATTTAGTTTTCGTAAGGGCCCATGGTAGGGTTGCATATGTGCATAACCCAAAGATCAAATCAACATAGATGATCTTATACTTTGATCTAAAGTTAAAGTTGGAAAAATACTATATAGAGAAAATAACTAAATAGATTCTATGGGACGAACTTGCTTCTAAATGCACCTAGAGTTTTAGGGAAGTATCATCTTATAAACCGAGTTAGTAACATCTTTCATTCTTAATGCCCCCCCAGTTGATAAAACAGCAACTTAAATCTTCGAGATTGAGGTACAAAAATTGTCAAGATCAACAATAGATCACAATTTTTATCTCGATGATTCATGTTGAAACGTTGACATCAACGATTGTAACAAGGTCGATATTGAAATTTTGAATGATGATCTCAATTATTCATATTCAAACGTCAAGACCGAATACAGGAAATAAAAGAGAATTAGATTTGAATCTAGAGGATTAGAAATTCATTGATTACATTCACTCAACTCCATTACAGGATAAATATTTACATCTGATTGGCCACTCCCCACACTACAAAATTGGAGAGATTGTCTTAATTTGGTCCCCTTTGCCTTCAACTCTAGCATGGTTGGTCAGTATTTGTTAGCAAGCCATTTTGCAACACTCTTTGCTCCACTATGAAGAACTACTCAAACAAGAAGTGAGATTGATGAACGAGTCTTCATTGCATGGGATTGTGAGACCACCCATTGGATGATCAAACCCAAACTCCTCTTCAGCCTTGCTTAGTAAATCTTGGAAGGAAGGATGGTTCAAGTATGATATAGGAACCACAAATCGCTTCTTCTGCATCTCTCCAATATAAACTGTGAAGTGGCCTTTTGGGACTTCTATTCCTGTTAGAAGAGCCCATCGAAGAATTCGCTTAGCATTTACTATCGCAGGCAAACGGATGATACCCATGACTTCTTTGAAATGTTATATCCTTGGAAGGAAAATAAGGTTTATCAAGAACTCTTTCAGGGTCTTATAAATAAAGGTGAGAGCACTAACAAGTTGAACTGTGGTAGTAATCTCAGTATGTGTTTATATAGAAACAGAGAGAAAAAAAATTTGTAAGGCTAATCCTCTCAATTGGAAATGAGTAGTGAAGAGAAATTACAAATGGGTTTTACAAGAGACATATTTCATTAAGGATCACATGGTTTTGTTTCCCAACTGATTTCCAGTGGTTTGGACTGAAATGATGTCATGCCCCACCACACTGAGACCTATATACATTGCTACTTGAAATTTAAGATAGTTATTGTCCTTTTTGTTTTGATCACAACTAAAGATGTCAGGTGGCACCAGAGGCTTATTCTTCTGGATGAGAAAAACATGGTAATAAGCATTCCCTTTTTATTTCCTATTTAACTAATTTTCTTAGTCTCTCACACTTTAATGGTCAAGTAGACTTTCCATTGGACATTGGTGCCCTACGTAAGCCAATTGGTTTGCCGTCAAACTGATGCCTATGACAACAATAATCACCTTTGTTCATCCTTGTCCACCACACCATCCTTTCCTAGCAACATTATAACTACCAAGGTTTCGTCTTTGACATTGCCATAGCCCCTTATAACTTAAATGGCTGAGTTTCCTACCAACTTCGCATCCATGAGAATATGGGAATTTAGGACCATGTGATTCTTTTTTTTTGTTCGTGTTGCCACAAGCGAGGATGTCACATGTTGTGATAGATATCTTAAACATCACTGGTGATTGATAACCAGGAATGTCAAAAATACTAATAGTACCCAAATTAGTTTTTTGTCAAGTCCAGGGGGAAATTTGGCATCAGAACGTTTTGGGCATACATATAATGGTAAGTCGTTTCTGGGTAACATGATAATGAAATCAACCAAAGGGAAACTTGGGTTTGTAGGTTGTAGAGGTTTGACAGAAGTATTGAGAGAATTCACAGGCTGTAATTTCTTTCCTAAACATAGTAAATCACTCTCATCTCATCTAGGCTTCGAAGCTTCATTACACTAAATTTTGCGGGTTCACATTTTGACAACAATGGTGATCTAAATGTTCGGTGCATATAAGCATAGTGTTCTTGATGACCTGCAATGTAGAAATGTATCTTTGTCTCCAACTTGAGAAATGGTTGAACAGAATTGTAAGACTATAGATGGTTGGTCATAAAACACAAACAATGATTGAACCTGTATCAACTGCTTTTTTTTTTCTTTTTTTGTAATAACTATTAGTGACAAATTGTCCAGACTCACAGAATCAAATGAAGATGCAGAGATTAGAATTTATGATAACATTGAGAGCGTAAGGCATTAATGCTTTTACAGGCCCAATCCAACACAGCCCTTCGGTTTGAGCAAACTATACCTAACCAGCTGAGTTTAATATTTCCATGTTTTTTGCCGTAATAATTTGTACAAATAACCAATTTATAAATCATCATCCACATTCGACCGATTCAAGCATTTATTGTTCTGTCTCCAACTTTTTCCCAAATTTTAGATGTAGGCCCTAGCTCTTATCATGTTCATGTTCATTTTATTTGTACACCAAACACCATCACATGTATCTGTTTTGAAGATCTAATGTTGTTTAAATAATGAATTCAAATGCACAAGTGGTTCAGCTGCAACATCAATTGATAGCTGGATAAGAACACAAAATGAGCAAAGCCATGTGATGGTTTATGAGGTGTAGGTCCCTAAGCTTAGCCAATTGTGAATGCCTCAACACCACTTATTTCTCCTTCTGAATGGATTGGCAACATAACATTTCCTCACTCTATATATACATACACTAGATCTGCCTTCCAACTCCAAGTCTTCACTTGCATCCTCCAAAGTGCTAAAGCTTTCTTTTCTTCCTCTATAACACCCATTTAAATCTCTTTCTGGTTTTCATTCTCTTAACTGAAAGAATAGTCATGGGTATCCGTTTTCCTTCCATATCCCTACATGCCAAGCATATTCTCAGACTACAGTCTCTTCTTACCAGAACAAACACATCAGATGTCCCCAAAGGACATTTAGCAGTTTATGTCGGAGTAACCGAAAAGAAGCGATTCGTTGTTCCAGTATCTTACTTGAACCATCCTTCATTCCAAGACTTATTAAGTGGGGCTGAGGAAGAGTTTGGGTTCAATAATCCAACGGGTGGTCTTACAATTCCATGCAAAGAAACAGCCTTCATCGATCTTACTTCTCGTTTGAATGCCTTGTGAAAAGGGTGGAAGATCAAACAAGTTACCAAGCAAACATGAAGGCACCCGACTTTTTATCTCTTTTGATCACCATTTTTTGAGAGTTTAAGACTGGGGTGGCTAACCACTAAATCTAACATTTCCAATCTCTACAAGAGGACTGTTCTCAAGTCTCATTATTTGTATATTTTTATTTTGTGTAAATGAGTGGGCAGAGTAAAACAAATGTCTCTCCCTTTAAACACCTCCTTTAATAGAAACATTTTCCTTCCATTAATCTAACGTTTTATATGATGAGCACTAGCCTCTGGCTTTGTTGTTGATGGGCATGAGTCTTTCTAACCAAATGTTGCTTCCGAAGACCAAATAAATTTTCATTGGTTACTTAGTGTTTTGATGTTAAGTTTTTATTCTTTTAGCTGCTCAATTTGGATAATAGGATGTAAAGTTCATGATGTAAGATCTGTGTATGAATATTTTCACCCCCCTTGAGAGTAGGACATGTTTTTCCTCTGGATTATCAAAATATAATTTACCTCATAATATCAATTTTAGTATAATAAAGTTCACGAACACATCGGTCAAAATCATGAACTAGGAATCATAAAATAAATTCACACATACCCAGATAACGCCTGAGCTCCATTTTCCATTATCAACTATAAGATAACTTCTGTTAATAATTATCGTCACTGTGCAATCTGCTCAGTAAATAACTGTCAACATTTCTATTTATATAATCAACTCGGTAAAATTAATTTTCCAAACAGATTTAGTTAACGTCAAGAAAATATACTATATACCAATTTGATCAAGAATAATGCTGAAGTGACCTCAAGATTGTACCTCATATCGCACTTTCCTGACGTGGAAGTGTGTAGGAACCATAGACGCTTTTCATCGAGACACGAGCGTAAAAGCATTTATGGTGCCTACACACTTCCACATCAGGAAAGTGCAATGTGAGGTACAATCTTGAGGTTACTCCAGCACAACTCTTTGATCAATTTAAAATCAAGCCTCAGATTATTATGCAGTTACTGAATAAAACAGACCAGCTAGAGATTTGACAGCACCATGTGCAAACCCATATTCCTCCAAACAAAGTGGGTCATTGTTGTCAAAATTAAGCAATGTTTTTAATTTAGATTTTTCCCTAAAGGCCCATGGTAGGGTTGCTTATGTGCGTAACCCAAAGATCAAATGGACACAGATTATCTTAAACTTTGATCTAAAGTTAAAGTGGGAAAATTGCTTAATAGATCCCATCAAGGGAACATGTTTCTAAATGCACCCAGAGATTTGGGGCAGTATCATCTTAACAACCGAGTTAGTAACATATATCTTTCTTAATGCCCCCTTGTGTTGATAAAATAGCAAACTTAAATCTTCAAGATTGAGATACAAAAATTATCAAGATCGTATTGTTGATCTCCATGATTCATGTTGAAATGTCGAGATAAACAATTGTGACAAGATCGATCGTAACAGTTTAAATGTTGATCTCAATGATTCGTATTCAAACGTCGAGATTGACGATTTACAATCTTTTGAGCTTGACAATTGTAAAAGGTGATCTCGATGATTGAAGCAGAAGTTGATCTCAATGATTTGAATTGTCGATCTCAACAATATGAATCATTAATCTGACCAATTGAAAGGGGGTTCAGGTGCCATAAGAAAGAAAAAGTTTACTGAATGAACCATAAAGCTATCACGGAAAAATTAAGGGGATATAGATAGAAATCCTTCCTGCAAGGTGAATTAAGTAATTTTCCCTAAAATTATAATTGACATACTTGTGTTTGTAATGTTGGATGTGTCAAAATAAAATTTTTCAATTAGCTTCTCAATCTCACATGTCTTAGATGATCTTCACAATTAGCAACTAAACAATGATTTTTTTTTTCTTTTTTTTTTTTTTTCCTTGTAAAAACTCGGGTTAGGCAGAGTCCAACCAAAACGATATTAAAACATATATGTACCATTTATAATATATGTCTATTAGCATCTTAGAATGTGTATACCTATTTTGTCTATAATATATTTACTACATGGTATCAGAGCAAGCCTTTCTCTCCTCCATGTCACTCAATTCATATCTCCACCTTTTTGACAATGAGTGGAGAGGCCCAGGAACTTATCAAGAGAGAGACAAGACAATGAGTGTCTAATGTGGGACTAAACTCAACAAGCCCCGCATGTGTGGGCCAGACTAGACCAAAGCACGTGGAGATATGAACTGGGTGACGTGGAGGAGAGAAAGGCCCACTCTGATACCATATGGAAATTGATCTAGGATTTAGAGAAGATAGAGAGAAAGAAGAGAAGAAATTCCAAAAAAAATATATTTATTCTTTCTTCATTCCTATTTATTTATTACATGATAAATAGGAAAAGATAAAAAAGGACGTGACATAAAAAACATAAATAAAAAAGAACTTTCACTGATAACACTTAGGATATGTATTTACCTATCATGTCTATAATATATTTACTAAAATAATGTTCTAATTAAATTTGGAATTGGTTCAGAACATAACTTTTGATAGAGAAACCATTTTCGTTATTATTATATACAAGGGCGGATTTACAGTGGGGGCAGTGGGGGCAATTGCCCCCACAAGAATTTCTAAAATCAATAGGGAGGTACTAATAATTTTTTAAAAAAATTTAACATTCTATTGCTTTGCCCCCACAGAAGTTTTGAAAATTTTTCTATTTGTAATTTGCCCCCACAAAATTTTTTAACATTCTACTGCTTTGCCCCCATAGAAAATCAGAAAATTTTTCTATTTTTAATTTGCCCCCACGACAACAAAAACCTGGCTCCACCCCTGATTATATATGCATTTTAGGTAATTGCTGAATATTTAGGCAATAGCCAGCTTGGCACTTCAAAAATCAGCAAGCATTGAGCTGTGTTGCCAATGGATAGATCTCCTGAAATACCCAAAATGAATATATAGCTATAGAAAAATGGGTCCCGTTCAGCACCCTAAGCTTTACCACACACTTTAACAAACGTGTTTTGTCTTACATGGGTTAGAAGTTTTAGAATGGGCTGATTTTTGGTAAGGATGATCTCCTCACAATAGAGATCATCCTCACCAAAAATCAGCTCATTCCAAAACTTCTAACCCCATCAAAAATGGTTTACAAAAAATGGACGGTCCACGATTTTTTAACGTGTAAACATGGGGCTAAACATTTCAGAATGGGCTGATTTTTGGGGACGATGATCTTCTAATCATAGAGATAATCCTCACCAAAAATCAGCCCATTCCAAAACTTCTAACCCATGTAGGACAAAAAACATTTGTTAAAGTGTGTGGTAAAACTTAGGGTGCTGAACATTTCCCTAGAAAAATTGATACACAAATAAAAATTATGCTCTGTTTAAGATTGGTGTTGGTGAGAGCATAACTTTTGATCTTAGTGTCCATTTCACTATTATTGTATATACATTTCAAGTATTCATGAAGAACTAATGGTGATGAGCTCAACACTTTAAAATCAGCAAACAAAGCGTTGTGCTGCTTTGCCAATGAATAGATCTTCACTAAATACCCCAAATATATATATATAATAATCACGACATGGACACTCAGATACAAAAAGTACACCTAAATCTTAAAAAATTTGAATATATAATAATAACACCCATGACTCTCATTTTGATCACCATTAATTTTTTTATTTTATTATTTTTTTTTTTTTGAGAAAGAGAGAGAGAGTTTAAGATGAGTGTCTAACCATTAAATCGAAAAGTTCAATTTTAAAAAGAGGATTGTTCTCATCCCTTGTATTTTTTATTTTTATTTTTATTTACTGTAAATGAGTGGCAGAGTAAAAGAAATTTCTCTCCTGTTGAATAAATCATTTCGTAGAAATCTTTCATGCCATCTTTCGAATTGTATAATCTTGGCTGGCTACAGTGTAATAGGATATCTCCGGATTATTCTTGATTATTCTTGACTTACTAGATTAATCATGTAATCTTCTAGATTAGGATAGTTGAGACTTTCTAGATTATTCTTATAATATTCTAGATTAGGATAGTTGTGACTTTCTAGAATATTCTTACAAACTTCTAGAATAGGATAATTGAGACTTTCTAGATTATTCTTGTAATACCTATAAATACCCTATTAGGGCATTTGTAATAACCATCTAAGAATTCTCAATCAAATAAAATCGTTACATTTTCTTCTTTTCTTAATGGTGGGTGACTATAAAGATATATATACATCATTTAATGGAAACTCTTTGTTTTTTTACACAGTTTTTAGTTTTTCTATTTCAGCTTCTTACCAATTTGATTGTCAACAAGGTGATAAGCTAAGTTCATGAGATAAGGAGGCATTTAGTCAAGTATAATGTGGACTGAGTTTGACACCATGTCTGCAATCTAACCCATCATTGTAAGGCATTCGTAATTTGTGTTTTTTTTTTCGTTTATCAAGAGTTGGCCACATTTGACAACTTGGAGATTGAGTATCGCTACATATATTTGAATGTATAAATCGAAATACTTGATCAAACTTTGGTTTGGAACATTTGATGTTACAATTTAGTTAGAAATACAAAATAATGGTAAACTTATCAAAATAGGTTGTACAAGTTTGAGTGAATTATAATATAGTTGATGCATGCATTTATATTAAGAAAAAAATGTACTTGACAAGAACAATAATAATAATGTGTTTAAACATATGGATAATCTATTAATAAACGCCAATGTTTTCTCAAGGTCTTAGTAGGGTATGATGTGTTGGAGATTTATATCTATAACCAGATGGTAAGAGAAACTATTTAAGACTTCACTATCTACTCTCATCCACAAAACTAGAGCAAGAGATTTCAAATATCGAATAGGGATCGTGGATTCCAGTTCAATATATAATTCAAATATATTTGCAGCATTTCGTCTGGGCAGAAGAATAGTTTTCAAATAGTGTTTGTATGTTTGATTGATTATGTATTAATCAATTTAGACCAGTTATTTTGCCTTTATCTCGATGATTCATGTTGAAGTTGAGATCAACGATTGTAACAAGGTCGATATTGAAATTTTGAATGATGATCTCAATTCTTCATATTCAAACGTCGAGACCAAATACAGGAAATAAAAGAGAATTAGATTTGAATCTAAAGGAATAGAAATTCATTGATTACATTCACTCAATTCCATTACAGGATAAATATTTACATCTGATTGGCCACTCCCCACTCTATAAAATTGGAGAGATTGACTTAATTTGGTCCCCTTTGCCTTCAACTCTAGCATGGTTGATCAGATTTTGTTAGCAAGCCATTTCGCAACATTCTTTGCTCCACTATGAAGAACAACTCAAACAAGAAGTGAGAATGATGAATGAGTCTTCATTGCATGGGATTGTGAGACCACCCATTGGATGATCAAACCCAAACTCCTCTTCAGCCTTGCTAAGTAAATCTTGGAAGGAAGGATGGTTCAAGTATGATATAGGAACCACAAATCGCTTCTTCTGCATCTCTCCAATGTAAACTGTGAAGTGGCCTTTTGGGACTTCTATTCCTGTTAGAAGAGCCCGTCGAAGAATTCGCTTAGCATTTACTATTGCAGGCAAACGGATGATACCCATGACTTCTTTGGAATGTTGTTCTTGGAAGGAAAATAAGGTATACCAAGAACTCTTTCAGGGTCTTATAAATAAAGGTGAGAGCACTAACAAGTTGAACTGTGGTAGTAATCTCAGTATGTGTTTATATAGAAACAGAGAGAAAAAATATCTGTAAGGCTAACCCTCTCAGTTGGAAATGAGTAACGAAGAGAAATTACAAATGGGTTTCATAAGAGACATATTTCATTAAGGATCACATGGTTTTGTTTCCCAACTGATTTGTAATGGTTTGGACTGAATTGATGTCATGCCCCACCACCCTGAGACCTATACATTGCCTACTTGAAATTTAAGATAGTTCTTGGCCTTTTTGTTTTGAGCACAACTGAAGATGTCAGGTGGCACCAGTGGGCTATTCTTCTGGATTAGAAAAACATGGTAATAATCATTCCCTTGCTATTTCCTGTTTGACTAATTTCTTAGTCTCTCACATTTTAATGGTCAAGTAGACTTTCCATTGGACATTGGTGCCCTACGTAAGCCAATTGGTTTGCAGTCAGACCGATGTCTATGACAAGAATAACCACCTTTGTTCATCCTTGTCCACCACACCATCCTTTCCTAGCAATATTATAACCACCAAGGTTTTGTTTTTCACATTACTATAGCCCCTTATAACTGAAATGGCTGAGTTTCCTACCGACTTCACATCCATGAGAATATGGGAATTTAGGACACTCAAAGTGGTTCATTTTTTTTGTTTCTGTTGCCACAAGCAAGGATGTCACATGTTGTGATAGATATCTTAAACATCAATGGTGATTGATAACCAGGAATGTCTTAAACACTAATTGTACCCAAATTAGTTTTTTGTCAAGTCCAGGGGGAAATTTGGCATTAGAATGTTTTGGGTATACATATAATTGTAAGTCATTTCCGGGTAACATGAGAGTGAAGTCGACCAAAGGGAAACTTGGGTTTGTAGGTTGTGGAAGTTTGACAGAAGTATTGAGAGAATTCACAGGCTGTAATTTCTTTCCCAAACATAGTAAAACACTCTCATCTCATTTATGGACTTAGCACTGCCGAACACCATAAATCTTGTTATGTTTTGTGTATTTATCCTTTTATTAATATTTCCTTCATGTTCTGAACTAGGGTTTGAAGCTACATTACACTAAATTTTGTGGGTTCACATTTTGACGACAATGGTGATCTAAATGTTCGGTGCATATAAGCATAGTGTTCTTGATGACCTGCAATGTAGAAATGTATCTTTGTCTCCAACTTGAGAAATGGTTGAATGGAATTGTAAGACTATAGACGGTTGGTCATAAAACACAAACAATGATTGAATCTGTATCAACTGCTTTTTTTTTTAATAACTATTAGTGACATAGTGTCCAGACTCACAGAATCAAATGAAGATGCAGAAATTAGAATTTTTTATAACATTGAGAGCGTAAGGCATTAATGCTTTTACAGGCCCAACCCAACACAACCCTTCGGTTTGAGCAAACTATACCTAACCAGCTGAGTTTAATTTCCATGTTTTTGCCCTAATAATTTGTACAAATAACCAATTGATAAATCGTCATCCACATTCGACCAATTCAAGCATTTATTGTTCTGTCTCCAACTTTTTCCCAAATTTTAGATGTAGGCCCTAGCTCATATCATGTTCATTTTATTTGTACACCAAACACCATCACATGTATCTGTTTTGAAGATCTAATGTTTGTTTAAATATTGAATTCAAATGCACAAGTGGTTCAGCTGCAACATCAATTGATAGCTGGATAATAACACAAAATGAGCAAAGCCATGTGATGGTTTATGAGGTGTAGGTCCCTAAGCTTAGCCAATTGTGAATGCCTCTTCACCACTTATTTCTCCTTCTGAATGGATTGGCAACAAAACATTTCCTCACTCTATATATACATACACTAGATCTGCCTTCCAACTCCAAGTCTTCACTTGCATCCTCCAAAGTGCTAAAGCTTTCTTTTCTTCCTCTATAACACCCATTTAAATCTCTTTCTGGTTTTCATTCTATTAACTGCAAGAATAGTCATGGGTATCCGTTTTCCTTCCATATCCCTACATGCCAAGCAGATTCTCAGACTACAGTCTCTTCTTACCAGAACAACCACATCAGATGTCCCCAAAGGACATTTAGCAGTTTACGTCGGAGTAACCGAAAAGAAGCGATTCGTTGTTCCAGTATCTTACTTGAACCATCCTTCATTCCAAGACTTATTAAGTGGGGCTGAAGAAGAGTTTGGGTTCAATCATCCAATGGGTGGTCTTACAATTCCATGCAAAGAAACGCCTTCATCGATCTTACTTCTCGTTTGAATGCCTTGTGAAAATGGTGGAAGAACAAACAAGTTACCAAGCAAATGTGAAGGCACCCGACTTTTTATCTCTTTTGACCACCATTTTTGAGAGTTTAAGACTGGGGTGGCTAACCACTAAACCTAACATTTCCAATCTCTACAAGAGGATTGTTCTCAAGTCTCATTATTTGTATTTTTTTATTTTTTTTTTGTGTATATGAGTGGGCAGAGTAAAACAAATGTCTCTCCCTTTAAACACATCCTTTAATAGAAACATTTTCCTTCCATTAATCTAACGTTTTATATGATGAGCACTAGCCTCTGGCTTTGTCGTTGATGGGCATGAGTCTTTCTAACCAAATGTTGCTTCCAAAGACCAAATAAATGTTCATTGGTTACTTATTGTTTTGGTGTTAAGTTTTTGTTCTTTTAGCTGCTCAATTTGGATAATAGAATGTAAAGTTCATGATGTAAGATCTGTGTATGAATATTTTCACCCCCCTTGAGTGTAGGATATGTTTTTCCTCCGGATTATCAAAATATAATTTACCTCGTAATATCAATTTGAGTATAATAAAGTTCACAAACACATCGGTCAAAATCATGAACTAGGAACCATAAAATAAATTCACATATACCCAGATAACGCCTGAGCTCCATTTTCCATTATCAACTATAAGATAGCTTCTGTTAATAATTATCGTCACTGTGCAATCTGCTCAGTAAATAACTGTCGACAATTCTATTCATATCATCAACTCAGTAAAATCAATTTTCCAAACAGATTTAGTTAACCTCAAGAAAATATACTATATAGCAATTTGATCAAAAAGAATGCTGAAGTGACCTCAAGATTGTACCTCATATCGCACTTTCCTAACGTGGAAGTGTGTAGGAACCACAGACGCTTTTCATTGAGACACGAGCGTAAAAGCATTTATGGTGCCTACACACTTCCACATCAGGAAAGTGCAATGTGAGGTACAATCTTGAGGTTAGTCCAGCACGACTCTTTGATCAATTTAAAATCAAGCATTCAGCTCGGATTATTATGCAGTTATTGAATAAGACAGACCAACTAGAGATCTGACACCACCATGTGCAAACCCTTTTTCCTCCAAACAAAGTGGGTCATTGTTGTCAAAATCAAGCAATGTTTTTAATTTATATTTTTCCATAAAGGCCCATGGTAGGGTTGCTTATGCGCATAACCCAAAGATCAAATGGACAAAGATTATCTTAAACTTTGATCTAATTAAAGTGGGAATAGGGAAAATAGCTTAATATATCCTATCGAGGGAATGTGTTTCTAAATGCCCCCTTGCATTGATAAAACAGCAAACTTAAATCTTCAAGATCAAGATACAAAAATTGTCGAGATCATATTGTTGATCCCCATGATTCATGTTGAAATGTCGAGATCAACAAATGTGACAAGAATGATCGTAATAGTTTAAATGTTGATCTCAATGATTCATATTCAAATGTCGAGATTGACGATTTACAATCTTTTGAGCTTGACAATTGTAAAAGGTGATCTCGATGATTGAAATAGAAGTTGATCTCAATGATTTGAATTGTCGATCTCAACAATATGAATCATTGATCTGACCAATTGAAAGGGGGTTCTGGGGCCATAAGAAAGAAAAAGTTTACTAAATGAACCATAAAGCTATCGTGGAAAAATTAAGGGGATATAGAAAGAAATCCTTCCTGTAAGGTGAATTAAGTAATTTTCCCTAAAATTATAATTGAAGCACTTGTGTTTGTAATGTTGATGTTTCAAAATAAAATGTTTCATTTAGCTTCTCGACCTCACATGTCTTAGATGATCTTCACAACTAGCAACTAAACAATGAATTTTTTTTATTCTTTTTTTCCCTTATAAAAACTCGGGTTAGGCAGACTCCAACCAAGATGATATTAAAAGATATATGTACCATCTATAATATAGAAATCTTTCATTCCATCTTTCGAATTGTATAATCTTGACTGGCTATAGTGTTTCTTCTTTTCTTAATGGTGGGTGACTATGAAGATAGATATACATCATTAATGGAAACTCTTTGTTTTTTTTTCACAGATTTTAGTTTTTCTATTACAGCTTCTTACCAATTTGATTGTCAACAAGGTGATAAGCCAAGTTCATGAGATAAGGAGGCATTTAGTCAAGTATAATGTGGACTGAATTTGACACCATGTCTGCAATCTAACCCATCATTATAAGGCATTCGTAATTTGTGGGTTTTTTTTTTTTTATCATTTGGCCGCATTTGACAACTTGGAGATTGAGTATCGCAACATATATTCAAATGTATAAATCGAAATACTTGACCAAACTTTGGTTTGGAACATTTGATGTTACAATTTAGTTAGAAATACAAAATAATGGTAAATTTACCAAAATAGGTTGTACAAGTTTGAGTGCATTATAATATAGTCGATGCATGTTTTTATATTAAGAAAACAAGTACTTGACAAGAATGATAATAATGATGTGTTTAAACATGTGGATTATCCACAACCAGATGGTAAGAGTAACTATTTAAGACTTCACTATCTACTCTCATCCACAAAACTAGAGCAAGAGATTTCAAATATCAAATAGGGTCGTGGATTCAAGTTCAATACATAATTCAAATATATTTGCAACATTTCGGCTGAGCAGAAGAATAGTTTTCAAGTAGTGTTTGTATGTTTGATTGATTATGTATTAATCAATTTAGATCAGTTATTTGACCTTTATCCCCTAAATCTAGTAAATAGTTAATTTAATCCCCCAATCACACCACACCTAAACAAATAAATAAACAAATAATCCATTGAATAATATAAGGAAATGAAAGAGAATTGGATTTGAATTTAAAGGAGGGGAAATACATTCACTCAATTCCATGACAGGATAAATATTTACATATGATTGGTTACTCCCCACTCTATAAAATTGGAGAGATTAACCTAATTTTCTCCCCTTTGCCTCCTACTCTAGCTTGAATGGTTAAATTTTGTTAGCAAAACATTTTTCAAAATTCTTTGCTCCTCTATGAAGAGCAACTCAACTGGGAAGTAAGATGGATGAATGAGTCTTCATTGCATGGGATTGTGAGACCACCCATTGGATGATCAAACCCAAACTCCTCTTCAGCCTGGCTCAGTAAATCTTGGAAGGAAGAATGGTTCAAGTAAGATATAGGAACCACGTATCGTTTCTTCTGCGTCCCTCCAATATATACTGTGAAGTGACCTTTTGGGACTTCTGTTCCTATTAGAAGAGCTCGTCGCAGAACTCGCTTAGCATTTGCTATCGCAGGCAAACGAGTGATACCCATGACTTGTTTGAAATTTATATTCTTAGAAGGAAAATGAAGTTACTCAAGAACTCTTTCTGGGTCTTGTAAATAAAGGTGAGAGCACTGACAAGTTGAACTGTGGTAGTAATCGAATTATGTGTATATATAGAAATGGAGATAAGAAATATCTGTTAAGGCTAATCCTCTCAATTGGAAATGAGTGGTGAAGAGGAATTGCAAATGGGTTTCTTAAGAGACATATTTCATTAAGGATCACATGGTTTTGTTTCCCAACTCTTTTTCTATGATTTGGACTGAAATGATGACAGTGTTCTCATTTGTTGCAACATGTGATGCCCCACCAAAATGAGTGTACTACCGATACATTGCCAAATTGGAATTTTAGATAGTTACTGGCCTTGTTCTATTGATCACAGAGGCTTATTTTTCTGGGTGAAAAAACATGGTAATATTCATGCCCTTTTTTTCCTGTTTAACTAATTTCTTATTCTCTCACACTTAAATGGTCAAGTAGACTTTTGGAGACATTGGTGCTCCCTACATAAGCCAATTGGTTTGCAGTCAGACAGATGTCTACGACAACAATAACCACCTTTGTTCATCCTTGTCCACCACACAATCCTTTCCTAGCAACATCAGAACCACCAAGGTTTTTCTTCACATTTCTGTAACACCCAATTTTCCAACCAACTTTGCTTCCATGAGAGTCTGTGAATTTAATAAACTCAATGTTGTTCTATTTTTGTTCGTGTTGCCACAAGTGAGGATGTCACATGTTGTGATAGATGTCTTAAACCTCAATGGTGATTGATAACCAGGAATGTTTTAAACAGTAATAGTACCCAAATTTGTTTCATGTCGAATCTAGGGGAAATTTTGGCCTTGCAACGTTTTGGGTATACATATAATTTTAACTCATTTCACTTACAGGAGAGTGAAATTGAACGAGGGGAAACTTGGGTTTCTGAGTTGGGGAGGTCTGAGAAAGGAATTGAGAGAGTTCGCAGCTGTAGTTTCTTTCTCAAGCATGGTAAAGTACTCACATCTCATTCTATGGACTAAGACGCTTCCGTAAATCTTGTTATGTTTTGTGTATTTTTCTTTTATTTATATTGCCTTCGTGTTCTGAACTAGGGTTCGAAGCTACATTACACTAAATTTTGCTGGTTCACATTTTGGCAACAATATATGGTGATCTAGATGTTGGGTCCATATAAGCATCGTTTTCTCGACGATATTCATGTAGAAATGTATCTTTGTCTCTGACTTGAGAAATTGTTGAATGGAATTGTAAGACTATAGATGGTTGGTCATTGAACACAAACAATGATTGAACCTGTATCAACTGCTTTTCTTTGTAATAACTATTAGTGACAAAGTATCCAGACTCATAAAATTAAATGAAGAGGAAGAGCTTAGAATTTCTGAGAATGTTGAAGAGTGTGGGGCATTAGTGTTTTTACAGGCCGAACCCAACACAGCCCTTCGGTTTGAGCAAACTAAATCTAACCAGCTGAGTTTAATATTACCTTGTACCCTGATAATTTGTACAAATAGCCAAATTATAAATCATCATCCACCTTCGACCGATTCAAGCATTTATTGTTCTGTCTCCAACTTTTCCCCTAGTTTTAGATGTAGGCCCTAGCTCATATCATGCTCATGTTCATTTTATTTGTACACCCAACACTATCACATGTATCTGTTTTTTTTTTATGTAAGGTTGCCATCTGTTTTGAAGATCTAATGTTTATTTGAATAATGAATTCAAATGCACAAGTGGTTCAGCTGCAACATCAATTGATAGATGGATAAGAACACTAACTGAGCAATGCCATGTGATGCTTTATGAGGTAGGTCCCTAAGCTTAGCCAATTGTAAATACCTCCTCACCACTTATTACTTCTTCTGAATGGATTAGCAACAAAACATTTCCTCACTCTATATATACATACACTAGATCTGCCTTCCAACTCCATGTCTTCACTCGCATCCTCCAAAGTGCTAAAGCTTTCTTTTCTACCTCTATAAAGCCCATTTCAATCTGTTTCTAGTTTTCATTCTCTTCACTACAAGCATAGTCATGGGTATTCGTTTGCCTTCCATGTCACTACATGCCAAGCAAATTCTCAAACTAAAGTCTCTTCTTACCAGAACAACCACATCAGATGTCCCAAAAGGACATTTAGCAGTTTACGTCGGAGTAACAGAAAAGAAGCGATTCGTTGTTCCAGTATCTTACTTGAACCATCCTTCATTCCAAGACTTGTTAAGTGGGGCTGAGGAAGAGTTCGGATTCAATCATCCAATGGGTGGTCTTACAATTCCATGCAAAGAAACAGCCTTCATCGATCTTGCTTCTCGTTTGAATTCCGTATGAAAGGCATGGTGGAAGAACAAAGAAGTTACCAAGCAAACATGAAGGCACCCCTGACTTTTGATCTCTTTTGATTACCATTTTTTGAGAGTTTAAGATGGCTAGCTAACCATTAATTCTGATATCTCCAATTTTGAGAAAAGGATTGTTCTCATCCTTTTGTAGAAAAAGATTTATTTTATTTTCTGTAAATGTGTGGGCAGAGCTTAAGAATTATCTCTCCCATTGAATACATCATTTAATAGAAACTCTTTCCTTCCAATCTTTTAAATTGTATAACTTTGGCCAACTCTAGTGTTATACATGATAGGCATGAAATGTTGCTTCTTATCTTAATGGTAGGGGACTATAAAGAGAGGCAAACATTGGGTAACTTTTAAAGGTATACTTGAAACATTTACCTATCAACATCCATCATTCAATAAATCCAATCAATCCTAATCAATTATTTCTTTGGTGAAAATACAGAAGCAGTTAAAACTTTTGGTCTAGTTACTTAATCAGACATGATTTTGAAATAGGAAAATGCTGAACTAACTTCATTGGACACTATTCAACACAGCACAGATGTGGCAGTGTGTAGAGAACCGTAGATTTTCTTAGTTGTATCTCGATAACATAAAGCTATGGTTTTGATGCCACAAGGTGATGCGGTCAGGAAACTTTCCTTAGTAAGGAAAGTTTTTTATGGGGGGAATTATTGTTTCTTGTAGTAGGGGTGCGAGACTAAATAGATCGACTCTTGAGGATATCTTTGTAGGTAGTGGATCCTCTGTAGTTGTTTGTCCCTGCAGTTCTCTGCGGTGGATTTCAACGGTTTAGGGATTGCCACGTCACTAAGTCACAAAAACCCATCCATTAAAAAGTTATAATTCATGGACCGTCCATTAATGACTCGGCTTAGATTTTCAAAATATCCATCCATTAAAAAGTTAAAGTTCAAGGAACGTCCTTGAACTATATCGTCTGAATTACGGCATCTCACATGTGCAGAATCTTGCGAGACAAATGAGATAATTCAGACAATATTTTGAAAATCTCAGCTGAGCCAGTGAAATTTGTTTGAGTCAATCGGATTTTCTCTATTTTAATTAAAATAATTAATTTTTTTTTTTTAATTTAAACATTATCTAAATAAATCATCTTCTAAGCTACCTTATTTTATAATATAAAAAATTATAATTACTTTTATATGAATAAATAATTGTAAACCGAGTTATTTAAATGATTTACCTCATATGAAACGAGTTGACTTGTCCGAGACACCTCGGTTTCATCCATGAACAAGATGACGACATGTTAAACCGAGATTTGAAACCTTACGGCATACCCCTACTTTACAATGCTAATGGAAGGAATTTCCATTAAATTTTGCTGGTACCATAGTCAAATTTCTAGTTGAATCTCTAAGAATCAACACCCTGATTTCCAATGCTTGCTCCCTCAAAGTTAAGCTTCACCTAACCCGGCGAGCTTACTCCAAAAGATTGCCTTGATGGTTGGTCTCTTGAAGAGAATAGTAGTTATAATGTGTTCAAAAAATGTGGATTATCTTTCAAACAGCTCCAATATTTTCTCAAGGAAGACTTAGTAGCATATGATGTGTTTGAAATCCAAATATACTACCTGATTGTAAGAGTAACTATGATGTAAAGGTTATTAGGCTGCACTGTCTACTCCCATCCATATCAACTAGAGCAATAGATTTGAAATATCAAATAGGGGGATCTGTAGAGTTAAGTTTGATGTATAATACTACAAACATTTGCAACATTTCATTTAGTAGTGTTAGATTGATTATGTATGTATTAATTAATATTTGATCGCTGATTTTAGTTTACTAAATGGGTAGTTTAATCCCCTCAATCACATCCACACCCGGAAAATTTTCCATTGAATTCAGAAGTAAATAAAAGAAAATTAGATCAGAATCTAATGAAGGGAAATATATTCATTCAACTCCATTACAGGATAAATATTTACATTCAATTGGCCACTCCCCACTCTACAAAATTGGAGAGACAACCTTACTCTTTGCCTTCAACTTTAGCTTTGCATTCTTTGTTCATCTATGAAGAACAACTCAAACGAGAAGTGAGATCAATGAATGAGTCTTCTTTACATGGGATTGTGAGACCACCCATTTGATGATCAAATCCAAACTCCTCTTCAGCTTGGCTTAGTAAATCTTGGAAGGAAGGATGGGTCAAGTATGATATTGGAACCACAAATCGCTTCTTATGTGCATCTCCAACATAAACTGTGAAGTGGCCTTTTGGGACTTCTGTTCTTGTTAGAAGAGACCGTCGAAGAATTCTCTTAGCATATACCATCGCAGGCAAACGGATACCCATGGCTTCTATGAAATACTATACTTGGCAGAACAAAGGTTTCTAAAGAACTCTTTCGGGGTCTTATAAGTAAATGTGAGAACTCTAACAACTTGAAGTATGGCAGTAATTCAGTATGTATATATAGAAATCAAGAGAGAAGAAATGTCTGTGGTTCTAATCCTCTCAAATGGAAAGAAGTGGTGAAGAATCAATTGCAAATGGGCTTCTTATGGGACATATCTCATGAGGAATCACATGGTTTTGTCTACCAACTCATGCCTAGTGGTTTGGATTGAAATGATCATAGTGTTCTCATTTGTTGAGACATGTTATGCCCCACCACCCCAAGAATACTTGTACATATCCTACTAGAAAATTTTGATAGTTACCAGCCTTGTTATTTTGAACACAACTAACTGGCCCTTCAAATTAATGATGTCGGTGGCACCTGAGGCTTATATTCTTCTGGGTGAAAAAGAACATAATAATATTCATCCCTTTTTTTTAATCCTTTAAAGGGGAGTTCAACTAATTTTCTTAGTCTCTTACACTTAAATGGTCAAGTAGCCTATTGGGGACATTGGCAACCTTCGGAACCCAATTGTTTTGCATTCAGAATATCCATCTCTAGCTACCACAACAATAATCACCTTTGTTCATCCCTTGTCTGCTTTCTTTCCTTTCCTAGCAACGTCACAACCACCAAGGTTTTTTTTTTCTCCAAATTGCTATAGGCCATTATAACTGGAACCCCCCAAGTTTCCACACCTGTAGTATTTGCACCAGATTATGGGAATTTAGGATACATCAGTATAGATATCTGTCTTGTTCGTGTGGCCACAAGCGAGGATGTTATATGTCTTGATGGATGTCTTGAATCTAGTTGGTGATTGGTAGCCAGGGATGTACTGAACCCTAATACCCAAATTTGGTTTAAGTCAAGCCAATGGAAAATGTATTATTACAAGGCTATATATAAATATATGTTAACATGAAAAGTTGGGTTTCTAGGTTCAAAAGGAAGTCTGAGAAAGGTGTTGTCAGAATTCATAGGAAGTAACTTATTTCAAACATGGTAAATCGCTCTAACGTCATCCAAGAACTTCAGCACTGCCAAAACATATAAATCTTATGTTTTGTGTATTTAATTTTTCCTTTTATTTTTATCGCCTGAGTGTTCTGAACAATGGTGATCTAAATGGTGAGTGCATAGAAATGTACCTTTGTATCTGACTTGAGAAATGGTTGAATGGAATTGGAACACTACAGTTAGTCATGGTACCCAAATAATGGTTACATCAAATAAGTAGGCTGTTCAATGAGAACTTCTTATAGCTCTCTGAAACATAGACAAAGCAGCCCTTAGATATGTCAGCAGTGGTAGCCAGCCAATTTCTTGTCAATGAAGACTCCAATATACTCAATGATTGAAGATGAAAAGAATAGAAATTCTAAGAACATTGAGAAGGTGAGGCATTAATGTTTTTAGAGGCCCAATCCAACATAGCCCTTCGGTTTGAGTAAACAAAACCCGACCGGCTGGGTCTAACATTTCTTTTGTTTTTACCAAATAATTTGTAAAAATAGCCAATTATAAATAATCATGCCATATTAAAGCGATACATGCATTTATTATCCTGTCTCCATCTTTTTTCTCTCCAAATTTTAGATGTAGACCCAACCTCATATCATCTTCATGTTCATTTTGTTTGTACGTCCAACATCGTCACATGCATGTACCTGTTTTCTGTCGTGTAAAGTAGCCATCTATTTTGAAGCGCTAGTTTTTTTTTTTTTTTTAAATGAATTCAAATTGCACAAGTGGTACTGCTGCAACATGAATTGATGGATGGATAAGAATAACGCATAGAGTGAGAGAGAGTTTTGTTAAATTACATGAGCATAGCCATGTGATGCTTTATGAGGTGTGGGTCCCTAAGCTTTAGCCAATTGACAATGTAAATATTCTCACTCTATATATACATACACAATAGACCTTCCTTCCAACTCCAAGTCTTCACTAACATCCTCAAAAGTACTAGAGTTTTCTTTTTCTCTTGGTCTATCAAATCATTTGGATCTCTCTCTGGTTTCATTCTCTTCAACCATGGGCTTCCGTTTGCCTTCCATTGCTCTTCATGCCAAGCAGATTCTCAAATTGCAGTCTCTTCTTACCAAAACAACCACAACAGATGTCCCAAAAGGACATTTAGCAGTTTACATCGGAGTGACTGAAAAGAAGCGGTTCGTTGTTCCTGTATCTTACTTGAACCATCCATCATTCCAAGACTTATTAACTCGGGCTGAGGAAGAGTTCGAGTTCAATCATCCAATGGGTGGTCTTACAATTCCATGCAAAGAAGCAGCCTTCATCAATCTAACATCCCGTTTGAATGCCTTGTGAAAGGGGTGGTGAAAGAACAAAGAAAGTGACAACAAAGAAGTGACCAAGCTAACATGAAGGCACCACTGAATTTTTATCTCTTTTACCATTTTTTTTAGAGTTTAAGATGGGTGACTAACCATTAAATCTAATATCTACAATTTTGAGAAGAGGATTGTTCTGATCCCTTGTAATTTTTTATTTTGTTTTTTGTAAATGAGTGGGAAGAGTAAAAGAAATGACTCTTTCATTGAAAACAACATTTAATAGAAACTCTTTCTTTCCATCTTTTAAATTACATAATCTTGACCACCTCTAATCTCATGTATGATGAACATGAGTCTCTTCTAAAATTCTCCCATAGTAGACTTTGGCTTTGTCATGGACAAACATGAGTCTTTCAAACAAAATGTTACCTCTTATCTTAATGGTGGGTGACTAAGTGAGACAGACATCATTTTATAGAAACTCTTTTATATTTCTTATGTATATAGGAGGAAAGGAAAGACAATAAATTTGAAGGGGTATATTGAAAGAGGGGATATAGTTGAAGGGTTTTCTTGGAAAGGGGGAGGAGAAAAAGCAATAACATTGGGGGTATCATTAGAAAGGCGAAGAAGTGCTATTGTTTTGTTGGTATAAAGATTGAGAAAAAGGAGTGGAGTCCACCATTGTGTTTTAATTTCTATATATATTTCTTATAATAAGCTCAGTAACTAATAATGTGGAATGAGCTTGACTGATGCATATGTTTGATACCATGTCTGCAACCCAATCCATCATTATAAGCCACTTAATAAAAAAAATTAATAAAGAATTGACTGCATTTAACATCTTGGAGATCAACTATTCTCACATATCAAATGCATTAATTAGAGTATTAGGCCAAATTTGAGATCAGAACATTTGATGTTACAATTTTTTTAGAAATAAAAAATAATAGTTAATTTACCATAGCAGCTTGTACAAGTAAGATTGAGTCATAATCTAGTTAATCCTCTCAAATGAAAAAAGTGATGAAGAAGCAATTGCAGATGGGATTCTTATGGAACATTTATCATGAGGGATCACATGGTTTTGTCTCCCAGCTCATACCTAGTGATTGGAATTGAAATGATCAGTGTTCTCATTTCTTGAGACATGTTATGCCCCACCACCCTGAGAATACGACCTATACATTACCCATTTGAAATTTTAGATAGTAACCAGCCACGTTATTTTGAACACAACTAACTGGCCCATCAAATTATATCTATATAGGTCCCGTTCCAACATTGGGAGCGCAACTTTGTCCTTTATGGGTTAGAAGTTTCAAAATGGACTATTTTTTGTGATGGTGATCTCTATGGTGAGGAGATCATCCTCACAAAAAATCAGCCCATTCTGAAAACTTCTAACCCCATCAAAAGTGGTTTATAAGTTGAAGAATTGTGGACAAAGTTAATTTGTAAACCACTTTTGATGGGGTTGGATCATCCTCACAAAAATCAGCCCATTCCAATTCTTCTAACCCATATAGGACAAAATGTTAGCTTCCAATGTTGGCTGCCGATTGGGACTTATATAACTGTAACTCAGTTCAAGGTTACAGGAGTTTGAATCAAACATGAAAACTTGGGTTTTCTAAGTTCAGAAGGAAGTCTGGTAAAGGTGTTGAGAGAATTCATAGGCTGTAAATTATTTTTCAAACATAGTAAACCATTCTCACCCATGGACTTCGGCACTGGCAAACCACGTAAATCTTATGTTTTGTAAGTTTTTCCTTTTATTTTTACATATAAGCATCGTGTTCTCAATTACCAGCAATGTAGAATTGTATCTTTGTCTCTAACTTGAGAAATGGTTTGATAGAATTGAAAACTGATTAGATTCTAGAAAGTCGTTTCTAGAGCCCTTATTACATGAACTTTACAAATAAATTGCACATTAAATCCCCTCATTAGATATAATTCATGGTTAGTCCATAATAATTCTTGTTTTCAATTTAATTATGCATTTCGGAACTAATTACTATTATTTACGTGTAATAGGAATTATTCGCGAAGTTTCAAGACGAATCGGAAAAATCCAAAGTTACCACTATGATCCAAGATCCAAAAAAAGACCATGAACCAAAAGTCAAGTTAATTGACCAAAACTTTACCGCAATGCCAGGGTCAACGGCGGCAGCGCGGTCAACGAAGAAGGTCAAGCCTCGAATTTCGTACTGAAGCTTGGCGGCTGGATACCATTCGCAATAGACTATTTTCAGTATTTTTTGTAAACACGGAATGTCTCCAAAACCCTAATTTCCATAGAAAACCATAATCTGGTCTCTTTATAAATAGAAAACCAGACTAAGAGTTAAGGAAGCTAGATTTTTAGAGAATTAGTTTAATTTTTATTTTCCTTCTTTTCTGAGTTTTATAAAAGTTGTAAGGAGGCTCTGCTAGGTTCAAGTCAAGCAATAAAGATAACTTCTTTCTCTCATTTCTCTTTTCTCTCCATGTTTTCTTTATTTTATTTTTGTTTTATTGTTCTTGCGATGACTATTGGCTAAATCTGCGGTAGATCGGTTGAGGAAGCCTGAGCTAAATTTGTTAGTGTTTTACTGTTGATGATTTTATAGTTTTATTGTGATAGCGTAGGTATTTATTATTAGGTTGAATATTAAATATTTTCAAAGTTTTGATGATCTCTTTCTTTGATAAGTTCAAGAAGAACCATACTCTATAGAGAATAGTTAATATTTACTTAATAATCTCGGCCTAAATTATTGCATATTTTTTATTTTGTTTACAGTTTAACTGCTTGATTTTCCGATCCATAAACATTAGTTTTGTTTAGTGGATCGAGATAAATAAAGAACCATAATTCACGGATAAAACTTGTGAAGATGGATCCAATTGATCTGTACTTCCCTCTCATATTTCTAAGTTTTTTTTTATTTTAGTAGTTTATTTTAGATAAGTCATCTTTTGCAAACTATTTTTAAATCTTTTCCATAAACCTGAATCGGATTAGAAGTAAAAAATTCATTGGATTAATGTTGTCTCTATGGTTCGACCCTTGCTTGCCAAGGTTTTCTTTTGTTCTTTATTTTATCATCATCTACAGCTCGAACAAAAACTACAGATAGTTGGTCAAGGAAAACCCAAACAAAGGTTGCATCAAATAAGTAGGCTGTTCAATGAGAATTGCTTATAGCTCTCCAAAACATCCTTAGAGATGTCAATAGTGGCAGCCAACCAATATCTGGTCAATGAAGAATAAATTATAATCAATGACTGAACCAGTTTCAACTGTTTTTCTTTGTAACAACTATAAGTGACAAAGTATCCTATCCAGATTCTCAAAATCAAATGAAGGTGAATAGATTAGAATTTCTAAGAACATTGAGAGGGTGGGGCATAAAACTGTTTACAGTCCCAATCCAACACAGCCCTTTTGTTTGAGTAAGCTAAACCCAACCAGCTGAGTCTAATATTTCCTCTGTTTTTACCATGATAACTTGTACAAATTTTAGACCGGTACAAGCTTTAAATGTAGTCCAACCCTTATATCATCTTCACTTATTTTGTCTGTACACCCAACACCATCACATGTATCTGTTTTTTTGGTTGTGTAAGGTAGCCATCTGTTTTGAAGCTCTGATGTTTACTTGAATAATGAATTTAAATGCATAAGTGGTGCTGCTTCAACATGAATTGATGGATGAATAAGAACACTATATAGAAAGAGAGAAAGAGAGTTTGGTTGAACTACATGAACAAACCCATGTGATACTTTATGAGGTAGGTCCCTAATCCTGGCCAATTGCCAACATAACATTTCCTCACTCTATATATACATACACACTGAACATGCCTTCCAACTCCAAGTCTTCACTCAAATCCTTCAAAGTTATAAAGATTTTCTTCTTGCTCTATCAAGACCATTTAGATCTCTCTTTTGTTTCATTCTCTTCACTGCAAGAATAGTCATGGGCATCCGTTTGCCTTCCATAGCTCTTCATGCCAAGCAGATTCTCAAACTACAGTCTCTTCTTACCAAAACAACCATGGCAGATATCCCAAAAGGACACTTAGCAGTTTATGTTGGAGTGACTGAAAAGAAGCGGTTTGTTGTTCCAGTGTCTTACTTGAACCATCCTTCATTCCAAGACTTATTAAGTCGGGCTGAGGAAGAGTTTGGGTTCATTCATCCCATGGGTGGTCTTACAATTCCATGCAAAGAGGCAGCCTTCATTGATCTAACGTCTCGTTTAAATGACTTGTGAAAGGAGACATGAAAAAACAAAGAAAGTCTTACCGAGCAAACAAAAGGGCACCCCTGACTTTTTTATCTCTTTTTTATACCTTTTTCTTGAGAGTTTAAGAAGGGTGGCTAACCTAATCTAATATCTCCAATTTTGAGAAGAGGATTGTTCTGATCCATTGTAAAAAAAATTATTTTGTTTTCTGTAATTGAGAGGGAAGAGTAAAAGAAATGACTCTTACCTTGAAAACATTGTTTAATTGGAAATCTTTCTTTTCATCTTTTAAATTTCATAATCTTGACCAACTCTAGTGTTATGTATGATGAGCACGAGTCTTCTCTAAAATTCTCTCATATTAAACTTTGGCTTTGTCATAGATGAGCACAAATCTTTCCAACAAAATGTCGCTTCTATCTTAATAGTGGGTGACTAAAAGGAGAGACGGACATCCTTTAATGGAAACAATTTTCTTTTTCTTTCTTTTTTTATCGTTAGTTTTTAGCTTTTCTATTACAAGGTGATAAGCCAAGTTCATCAGATAAGGAAGCATTGATTTAGCTCACTTATAATGTTGACTGAGTTCGACTCATACATACATTCGATACCATGTCTTCAATCTATTTCATCATTTTAAGGCAGTTTTTTTTTCTTTTAATCAAGACCTAACTGAATTTAACAACTTGGAGATCAACTACCATTACATATTCAAATGTATAAATTCGAGTATTTGACCAAACTTAGGATCAGAACGTTTTATGTCACGTTTTTTTTTTATAAGAAATAAAAAAAAAATAATGGTACAACAAAGGCTTGTACAAGTTATAGTGTCAGAATCTAGTTGAAACATTCTTTTATATTCAAAATCAAAAGCTGAACGAGAAGGATAATGATAATGTTTTAAACTGGTGGATTATATGTAATGGTGGCAGCCAACCAATTTATGGTCAAGGAAGACTCCAACGCAATACCCGCATCAACTGCTTTTCTTTGTAGCAACTACAAGTGATTAAGTATTGAAAAGGTGGGGCATTAGTGTTTTTACAGACCCAATCGAACACAGCCCTTTGTATTGAAAAAACTAAAGTTAACCAGCTGTATGAAATAACTTTACAAATAGGAAAATTATAAATAATCTTGGCACACTAGGCCGATACATGCATTTATTATTCTTTGTCCATCTTTTTTGTACCTAATTTTAGATGTAGGCCCAAGCTCATATTATCTTCACATTCATTTCATTTGTACACCCAAGACCATCACATGTATCTGTTTTCTATTGTGTACGGTAGCCATCTTTTTTGAAGCTCTAGTGCTTATTTGAATAATGACTTCAAATGCATGTGGTTCTGCTGCAACATGAATTGATGGATGGACAAGAAGAGAGAGAGAGAGATTGGGTGAACTACATGAGCAAAGCCATGTGCTGCTTTATGAGATAGGTCCCTCCGCCCAACTAATTGCCAATGCCTCTCACCACTTACTCCTTTTGAATGGATTGGCAACATAACATTTCTTCACCCTATATATACACATACACACTAGACCTGCCTTCCAACTCCAAGTTTTCACTTGCATCCTCCAAAGTGCTAAAGATTTCTTTTCTTCCCCTATCAAAGCCCACTTAGATCGCCTCTTCATTGCTAGAATAATCATGGGTATCCGTTTGCCTTCCATGGTTCTTCATGCCAAGCAGATTCTCAAACTACAGTCTCTTCTTACCAAAACAACCACAACAGATGTCCCAAAAGGACACTTAGCAGTTTACGTCGGAGTGACCGAAAAGAAGCGTTTCGTTGTTCCGGTGTCTTACTTGAACCATCCTTCATTCCAAGACTTATTAAGTCGTGCTGAGGAAGAGTTTGGGTTCAATCATCTAATGGGTGGTCTTACAATTCCATGCAAAGAAGCAGCCTTCATCGATCTAACATCTCATTTGAATGCCTTGTAAAAGGAGTGGTAAAAGAACAAAGGAGTTACCAGGAAAACATGGAGCACCCTTGACTTTTTATCTCTTTTGAATACCTTTTTTTTTGGGAGTTTAAGACGGGTGGCTAACGATTAATTCTAATATCCCCAATTTTGAGAAGAGGATCGTTCTGATCCCTTCGAAAATATTTTTTTTTTTGTTTTCTGTAAATGAGTGGGCAGAGTAAAAGAAAAGACTCTTTCATTGGAAATATTGTTTAATTGAAACTCTTTCTTTCCATCTTCTATAATCTTGACCAACTCTAGTGTTATGTATGATGGGCATGAGTCTCCTCTAAAATTCTCCCTCACCAGGCATAATGTGGACTGAGTTTGACTCATTCATATGTTTGATACCATGTCTGCAACCCAATCCATCATTATAAGACACTTAATAATTTTTATAATTAAGATTTGACTGCATTTAATATCTTGGAGATCAACTATTGGCACATATTCAAATGCATTAAATAGAGTATTTGACCAAATTCGAGATCAGAACATTTGAAGTTACAATTTTGTTAGAAGAAAAAAAATGGTTAATTTACCATTGCAGCTTGTACTAGTTGGACCAAATCATAATCAAGTTGATGCATGCATTTATATTTAAAATCAAAAACTGTATGAGAAGGGTAATTATAATATTTAGAAACGGGTGAATTATCTGTCAAATAGTGCCAATGTTTTTCCTCAAGGAGGACTTGGTAGGGTAAGAGTAACTATGTAAGACAATGTAAATATTAGTTAGACTTCACTGTCTACTCCAATCCATATCATCTGGAGTGAGAGATTTGAAATATCAAACAGGGGGATCTATAGATACAAGTTCAATGTTTTGTCGGATCAGAAGAAAAAATTTCGATTAGCATTCTATGTATTATGCATTAATCAATATTCGATCCGTGATTTTACCTTAATCCCCTAATTCTAGTATATGGCTAGTTCATTCCCACGACCCCTCCACATGAAAAAAAAAAATTTAAAATGCCATTGAAGAATTTAAAGAAATAAAAGAGAGTTAAATAAGAATCTAATGGAGGGAAAATACATTCATTACATACAATCCCTCGACAATATTACAGGATAAATATTTACATTTGATTGGTCACTCCCCACTCTACAAAATTGGAGAGACAACTTAAATTAGTACCCTTTGCCTTCAACTCAGGCTTGGGTGGACAGATTTTGTTAGCAATCCATTTTGCAACATTCTTTGCTTCTCTATGAAGAACAACTCAAACGAGAGGTGAGGTCAATGAACGAGTCTTCTTTGCATGGGATCGTGAGACCACCCATTGGATGATCAAACCCAAACTCCTCTTCAGCCTGGCTTAGTAAATCTTGGAAGGAGGGATGGTTCAAGTATGATATAGGAACCACGAATCGCTTCTTCTGTGTCTCTCCAACATAAACTGTGAAGTGACCTTTTGGGACTTCTATTCCTATTAGAAGAGACCGTTGGAGAATCCGCTTAGCGTGTATTATAGGAGGCAAACGGATACCCATGGCTTCTAAGAAATACTATATATAGTGAACAAAAAGGCTTCCAAAGAACTCTTTCAAGGTCTTGTAAGTAAAGGTGAGAGCTCTATCAACTTAAGTGTGGTAGTAGTCTCGATATGTGTATATATAGAAATCAAGTGAGAAAAAATATCTATGAGGCTAATCTTCACAAATGGAAAAAGTGGTGAAGAATCAATTGCAAATGGGCTTCTTATGGGACATATCTCATGAGGGATCACATGGTTTTGTCTCCCAGCTCATGCCTAGTGGTTTGGATTGAAATGATCATAGTGTTCTCATTTGTTGAGACATGTTACGCCCCACCACCCTAAGAATACAACCTATACATTGGCTAATTGAAATTTTATATAGTTATAGGCCTTTTGGTTTCGATTACAACTAACTGACTGTTCAAATTAAACACATGTCAGTGGCACATGAGAGGTATTCTTCTAGGTGAAAACGAACACAATAATATATGCATGCCATTTTCCACCTGTTTAAAGGGGGGTTTAACTAATTTTCTTAGTCTCTTACACCTAAAATGATGATCAAGTAGCCTTTTGGGAACATTGGCAACCTGTGAAACCCAATTGGTTTGCAGTCAAAATATCCATTTCTACGACAGCGACACCACCTTTCTTCATATGATCGATGTTTTGAATCTAGTTGGTAATTGATAATTAGGGTTGTACTGAAACACTAATACCTAAATTTGGTTTAAATAGAATCCAAGTACAAACCATTCATTACAAAGTTACTGGTAAATATATTGTATCTCATGTCATCCATGGACTTAGACACTACTAAACCATGAAAATCTTTTTATGTTTTGTGATCAGGGTCTAGAAAGTCGTTTCTAAAGTCCTAATTACATAAACTTTATCAATAAATTGCACATTAAATCCCCTCATTAGATATAGTTTATGGTTAGTCTATAATAATTCTTGTTTTCAATTAAATTATGTAATTCGAAACTAATTATTGTTATTAACGTGTAACAGGAATTATTCGCGAAGTTTTAAGGCGAATCGGAAAAATCCGAAGTTATCACTGTGATCCAGGATCCAAAAGAAGATTGTGGACCAAAAGTCAAGTCAATTGACCAAAACTTTATTGCAGCGCCATGGTCAATAGCGGCGACACTGTCAATGAAGAAAAATCAAGCCTCGAAATTTGTACTGAAGCTTTGTGGCTGAAAGACATTCGAATTGAAATAGAACTTTAGTAATTTTGTAATCTTGGAGTACTTCCGAAACCCTAATTATCCAAAAAACCCTAATTTGGTCTCTCTATAAATAAAAGACCAGATCAAAGGGCATCTCATATCTTTTTGGGAAATTTCCAATCTCCCCCGGTGGTCAACTTCTCTTCTTATTTTAGTTTAGATTTTTATTTTCTTTCTTTCTGAGTTCTACGAAAGTTGTAAGGAGGCACTGCCAGTTTCAAGTCAAGCAATAAAGATAATTTATTTTTCTCATCTCTACTTGTTCTTTTCATGTCTTCTTTATTTTGCACTTTATTGTTATTGCAATGATAGTTGGCTAAATCTCCGTTAGATCGGTTGAAGAAATCGAAGTAAAATTTGTCAGTGTTTTGATTGTTCTCGAAATTGTTTCATAACTTTATTGTAATAATGTTAGGTTTGTATAATGAGGCTAACCATTGAATGTTTATCAAAATTCTGATATTTCTCTCTTTGATAAGTCCAAGAAGAATCATACTCTACAGAGAACAATCAATGTTTATCTAATAATCTCGGCCTGAGTTATTGAGATAACGTAGGTTTTTATTATTAAGTTGAATATTAAATGTTTCTCATAGTTTTGATGATTTTTTTCTTTGATAAGTTTAAGAAGAACTATACTTCACAGAGAACAATTAATGTTTATTTAATAATTTCTGCCTAAATTATTGCATACTTTTGATCTTGTTTATATTTTAACTGCTTGATTTTTTGATCCACAAACATTAGCTTTGTTTAGTAGATCGAGATAAAAAGAGAATCGGAATTCACTGATAAAGCTTGTGAAAGTGGATCCAATTGATCTATACTTTTCTATCGTAATTTTTTAGTTTTTATTTCAGTAGTTTATTTTAGATAAATCCCCTTCAAAAATTATTTTTAATCGTTTCCGTAAACTTGAATTGGATTGGAAGTAAAAATACTTTGGATTAACGTTGTCTCTGTGGTTCGACCCTTGCTTGTCAAGGTTTTTTTTTTGTTCTTTATTTTATCATCATCTACAGCTTAAACATTTTGCATGTTCATTCCTTTATTTTTCTTGCTTTCTTATTTTGATATAGGATTTCAAGCTACATCAGACTAAATTCTGTGGTTTCGCATTTTGTCGATGATGGAGATCTAAATTTTAGGTGCATGTAAGCATCATTTCTCAATAACCTGTAATGTAGACATGTATCTTTGACTCCATCTTGGGAAATGGTGGAATGAAACTGTAAGACAGACTACAGATGGTTGGTCATGAAACCTGAACCCTTTCTTGACTAGAACTAGAATTCTTAGGCTCCAAACAATTGTAGCATCAGGTAAGTAGGTTCATCGATGCAAAACATAGACAAAGCAGACCACAGAGATGTGAAGATTGGCAACCAACTAGTTTATGGTCAATAAAGACTCAAATGTAACCAATGATTGAACCTGTACCAGCTGCTTTTATTTGCAATATCTACAAGTGACAAAAGTATCGAGAGTCGCGACTCTCAAAATCAAATGAAGCTGAAGAGAATAAAATTTCGGAGAACACTGAGAGGTGCGGCATTAATGCTTTTAAAGCTCCAATCCAACACAGCCATAAAATAAACCTGAATGGCGGGGTCAAGTATTTACCCTGTTTTTACAATAATAACTTGTATAAAGAATTGTGCACGTTAGACCAACAAATGCATTTATTATTTTGTCTCCATCTTCTTTTTTGTCCAAATTTTAGATGTAGGCCCAAGCACAAATCATTTTCACACTTTCTTTTACACCAAGGTCCCAACACCATCACATGTAACTGTTTTTTGTTGTTATAAGGTAGCCATCTGTTTCGAAGCTCTAATGTTTATTTGAATAATGAATTCAAATGCATAAGAGGTTCTGCTGCAACATCGATTGATGGATGGAAAAGAACACAAAATGAACAAAGCCATGTGATGCTTTATAAGGTGTAGGTCCCTAAGCTTAGCCAATTGCCAATATATCATTTTCGGACTATATATACAGCGCACTAGAACTGAAATGCCTTCCAACTCCAAGTCTTCACTTGCATCCTCCAAAGTAATAAAGCTTTTTTTTCTTAATTCTTCCGCTATAAAGCCGATTTAAACCTCTTTCTGGTTTTCATCATCTTTACTGCAAGAATAGTCGTGGGTATCCGTTTGCCTTCCATGGCCCTTCCTGCCAAGCAGATTCTCAAACTACAGTCTCTTCTTACCAAAACAACCACAACAGATGTCCCAAAAGAACAATTAGCAGTTTACGTCGGAGTGTTTGAAAAGAAGTGATTTGTGGTTCCTGCATCTTACTTGAACTATCCCTCATTCCAAGACTTATTAAGTCGGGCTGAGGAAGAGTTTGGGTTCAATCATCCAATGAGTGGTCTTACAATTCCATGCAAAGAAACAGCTTTCATTGATCTAACGTCTCGTTTAAATGCCTTGTGAAAGGCATGGTGGAAGAACAAACAAGTTATCAAGCAAACATGAAAGCACCAGACTTTTTTTCTCTTTTGAATACCATTTTTGTAAGAGTTTAAGATGGGTGGCTAACCATTAAATGTATCCAATTTTGAGAAAGGGATTGTTCTCTTCCCTTGTAGAAAAAATATTTTGTTTTCTGTAAATGAGTGGGTGGAGTACAAGAAAAGACTCTTACATTGAAAACATCATCTAATAGAAACTTTCTTTCCATCTTTTAAATTGCATAATCTTGACCAACTCTAGTGTTATGTATGATGAGCATGAGTCTCCCCTAAAATTTTCCCATATTAGACTTTGGCTTTGTCATAAATCAGTTTTTAGCTTTTCTATTGCAGATTCTAGCTTACCAGTTGGAATGTCAACAAGGTGATAAGCCAAGTTCATCAGTTAAGGAGGCATTTTAGCTCACCTATAATGTTCACTGAATTTGATTCATACATACATTCTATATATCATTTCTGAAATCCAATCCATCATCATAAGACAGTTAGCAATTTTTTTTAATGAAGATTGGATAGAATTTAACAACTTACAGATCAACTATCATTTTATATTCAAATCTATTAATTAGAGTATTGGTCCAAACTCAGGATCAGAACATTTGAGGTTACAATTTTGTTAAAAACAAAAATAAAAAACAATGGTTAATTTGCTATAACAATTTGTAAAATTTTATAATTTATAATGTGTCCAAATGTGGATTACTTGTCAAATAGCACCAATGTTTTCTCAAGGACTTGATAAGGTATAATGTATTTGAAATCCAAATCTACTTTTTGATGGTAGGAATTACTATGTAAGATGGCCTAAATATTAGTTAGACTTAATTGTCTACTCCAATCCATATCAACTACATTAAAATGCATATGAATTTACGAAAATATCTCCAACACACACACACACACACATAGTAATCAACATATTTAAATTACAAAAATTGTAAGTTTCTAAGAAAGAGTTGCTCACTGATTTCTCTTATCTTGAATGAAAGATTACATAGAAATATATAGATGAGTTGGCTGTAATAGGTAAACCCTAAGATTAGGAACTAATCAAGTTAACAGAGGAAAGAATCCTCCACTAATCTAGGAAATAAAATAACTGTGAGATATGGTAATATACAGTCAAAATCTCCTTATTAAGATATTCCTAAAATATTAGATATAATCCCTAAAAGTCCTAACTAACTTTGACAGAGAATTCCACACTCCCCCTCAAGTTGGGTTGTAAATGTTATACATGCCCATCTTGTGACTCAGTTCTTCAAAGTTAGGTCTTGGAAGTGCTTTAGTAAGTATGTCTGCAATTTGTGACCTCGTAGGAATGTAAACTAATTGCATCACTTCATTCTCAATTTTCTCTAAGATGAAGTGCCGATCTATCTCAATGTGTTTCGTCCTATCATGATGCACAAGGTTCTTTGCAATGCTTATGGCAGCTTGGTTATCGCAGAACATCTTGATGGACTTCTCAACTACTACTCCCAGCTCATTAAATAGTCTTTGTATCCACATTCATTCATAAATACCAAGAGCTAAGGCTCTAAATTCAGTCTCTGCATTGCTTCTTGAGACTACGGACTGTTTCTTACTTCTCCATGTCACGAGATTTCCCCAAACATAAGAATAATACCTTGATGTCGATCTCCTATTTGACACATCTCCTGCCCAATATGTATCTAAGAAAACTTCAACATCTCTCTTATCATTCTTCTTGTATAACAAACCTCTTCTTGGAGTCATCTTAAGATACCTCAAGATCTTATTTACAACTTCCATATGTTCTTTTGTTGGGTTGTTCATAAACTAGCTTCCAACACTAACAGAGAAGCTAATACCAGGTCGAGTATGTGAGAGGTAGATAATTCGGCCAACTAGTCTCTGATATCCCATCCTGTCTACTGGTGCACTTTCCTTCTCAGTTCCTATCTTCTTGGTAGAATCCATTGGAGTGTCTGCAGGTTTACATCCGAGCATACCTGTCTCGTTAAGCAAATCCATAATATATTTACATTGGGAGACAATTATACCTTTCTTCGATCGTGCCACCTCCATGCCAAGAAAGTATCTAAGGTTTCCGAGGTTATTGATTTCAAATTCCTTAGCTAAAAGCATCTTCAACCTCAGGACTTCTTCTTCGAAGTCACCTGTTAGGATGATGTCATCGACATATACAACCAACATTGTTATTTTCCTTTTTGGAGAAAATTTCACAAATAATGTATGATCTGCCTGACATTGAGTGTACCCATGCCTAATCACTGACTTTGCAAACCTGTCAAACCATTCTCGTGGAGATTGTTTGAATCCATACAGAGATTTTTTAAGTTTGCACACCTTATTGTTGTTGAAGGAAGTTTCCAGTCTCGGAAGTATCTCCATATACACTTCTTCATCCAAGTCACCAGTCAAGAATGAATTCTTGACATCCAGTTGATGCAAGGGCCAATCTTGGTTTGCTACAAAGGAGAGGAGAACTCTGATAGTGTTGAGTTTGGCCACTAGAGCAAATTTTTCTTGGTAATCTATTCCATAGGATTGTGTAAAGCCCTTAGCAACAAGACAGGCTTTAAATCTCTCCATACTTCCGTCGGCCTTATATTTGATTGTAAAGATCCACTTACACCAATTAGTTTTCTCTATGCTTGAAAAAATCAAAGGCAAATTTCCTCCCCAAATTAGATTTCAAGAACATCGCATTATGCTTAAAATTAATTTATGATAATGATTTTTGTTAAGGAATTAACACGTTTTATTAAAACAACCAGCTTCACCAATCTTTTAGTTACTAGAAGAATTAAATAGATATTGTTTAAAATTATGATAATTGATTATTAAAAATTGGTGATCATTGTCTTGATTAGATAAATTTGTGTTTAAAATATGTACTTTTTAAAATTTTGTGATGATTTATTAGTGAAATTGATGATTAATTTGTAATAACGTGTGCTCATTTAAAATTGATGATTAATTTGTGGTAATGGATGATTGTTTAAAATTGATTACTGTTTAGTTTTCAACCCATGAAAATCAAATTTTTAGGTGGTGTGCAACTTACTAGAATGTAGATTTCGGTCTAGTGTTTCAATCCCATAAAAAGAAAATTGGATTTTGGTTTTGTGTTCAACCACAAGAAAAACATAGTTTGATATATTTTCAAATATTAAAGAGATGGATTCCTCATGCATTTTTCAGCTATTGAAAATTATATTTTCATCATATTTTATGCATCATTGTTTCCAAGCAAAAAAAAAAAATCATAGTTTGGTCTCACAATTAGGCTCATTTATGTTGTTTTTTCTGTGTACAATAAAATTTTAAATGTCATTTTATGAAGTGGGACTTAGAATGTACTATTGTCCCTACGAGACCAAAAACATCAAATAATGCGTTATTTTACATATAATAATATTTTAATTATTTACTATAATTTAAAAGTTGAAAATTATTATTTTTAAATAATAATCACAATTCTACCCAAAACATTTTCCTTAGTATAGTAAATGTAGAGGTGATTTCATGTTACCTCTTACAACTTAGCTCCTTCTATTCGTTTCTTGTCCCCCACTCTCTTCAACTTGCAATGGTGATATCGGTGTGGTACCTGTCAAAAACTCTCCGATGATAAAGTGAATTCTCTATTTTGTTAGTAATGGACTATCTGACCTCTCAAACCCCTTGAGAGATTTCCTCGAATAAGGAATCTCCTCGAGATCCCTGATCTTCAAGGATCTCCAACAGAGAGTCCCTACCTTTAGGAAAGGATACTGAGAAGAAAAATATTCTTTGGGCTCTGTTATGCACTCCCTTGATTCTTGGGATCTTCCTTGAAATCATGGGATCTGAGTTGATATGGAGACCACTTAGAAATTTATCCTACTTGATTTATATATTTGATAGAGTTGACATTCAAGCTCTTCCCTTTAAACGAGTTGGGTGCCCTAGTTACCACTTGGGAGGAAATCAATTAGTTCTGGTCTCTCACTAGTCTAACATCTGGACACGTGTAGGATCCAAATGCCTTATTGAATTAACCCTCTACAATTACCCCCTCTCGAGATGACGTTAATCCTCATTCATCGTCTCGAGAAAAGAGTGTTCAAACATCATTAAATGTCAAACAAACCTTATCTTACCATCATTGCGTCACTTCGCTTCTAATCCCCTCATAATTACAAACTACCGTTTCGTCTTTCGAATGGTGCAATCAATCGGGCTCCGCCCTCTTCTAACTATTCACAAGTTTCTGCTATAAAATACATGGATTTTAGGGATTCGAATACCATTTTCTAATTTCATCTTCTACCTTTTGCTACTCTCGAACCTTGAAGCTCTTAAGCTTTTTCGTCTACAACACAATCCTTCTTTGAGTTTTTCCAGAAGTAATAGTCTTTTTCTCTATCTTTCTTTTCTACAATGTTTAATACAGTTAACACCATTGCCACCCTCACAAAACCTACTCCATCCCCAAGGATGTAAAGATCAGACTTTGTAAGAACTTCAACACCCGTTATCCTGGGGAGATAATGGTGTATGTAGGTCAGATCGTGACTGGCCTACATTTTTTGTTGTCTCCCATCTCAAGGAGGTCCTGACCCGCATCAATTGGGCTCTAGGACAAATGTATGGTAACTTGTACAGATTGATGGAGGTGGAGCAAAGGATGGGCATCTCCCCCTCCAAATTCCTCTCCAAGTATGAAGTTGTTACTAAGCAAGCTTCTCCTGCTCATAGGTACAAAGTTGGGTGAATTTTATCGAAAATTCAGAAAAAAATGTAGAATAGGGGGTAAGCGATTTATTCTGTGTTTAATCGGGCAAAACTTTAAAACGATGATTTAATCGGTGATTAATTAAAAAATTGCCGAATTTTTCTTTTAAAGATTAAAATCGCCGAATATTTCACTACAGTCGCATCTCACAATTTACACACACATGTCAGTGACGTCACACGATCCGGCTTGTAAAGTAAAAAACCTATTTTTTTTATTTTTATTTTTTAAGCCTTTACTGTCCAGCCGCACTTCACACACACCACGTAAGATGATGGTAATTTTAAATTTATACTTATAAAGAGAGTTGCTGTTGACACCCCAACTTTTTATATCACACCTCAATTTCTTTGAATTACGTATCAGACTCTAATTAAATATTAAAACACACCCTCCAAATATTACAAAGGTAACAATTTCAGTAATTGTTTACAATTATGATTATACTTATATAAAATCTTAAATCCAATAAATAAATAGAAATTTTTTAAAAAAAACAAAGGGACGGCTTTTATTAGCAACCCAATTTTACTTATTATCAATTAATCACTTATTTTATTTATTTTAATTAGGGTGTAATAAGTAAAAAATGAGTTGCCAATAAAGCTCTCTAAACAAATAAATATATCAATTGTGAATTATTTTTCCGGTTTATAATCCTATCATCTTCAATCATTCTGAAACTTTCGATCCCTTTTACAATATAAACGCCATAATTATATTTATTGGGGCGGATCATGGCACATATGTAAAAACAATGGTTCTTCAAAAAATAGGTTAGAAATTTTGGATTAAACTGATTTTTTGTGAGGATGGTCTCTATGATGAGAAGATCATCCTCACAAAAAGTCAGATCAACCTGAAAATTCTAAGTCCATCAGAAGTGGTTTAGAAATTAGTGGTAAAAAATCGACAATCCACATTCTACATGACTTTTGATAGGGGTTAGCAGTTTCAGATTAGACTGATTTTTTTATTATAAAAATTTTCTTCTCATCATAGAGATCATCCACACAAAAAATCAGCTCAATCCAAAACTTCTAACCCATCTTTTGAAAATTTGTTATTATTACATTGTTTTCACATATGTCCCATGATCCATCCCCATATTTATTTGATTAATATATAAATAAAATCAGGTTCACATGCCAAATCTCAAGCCAAAGTCATGGACAAATAAGTTGAACCGTTGGATCTCAATATATCTACCACGAGTTCCACATGGATCAAAATAAATCACGTGCGTGGTTTTTCACCTAAAATTTTCCACTTAATTACTTTCACCTCCCTACGTACCATTGCAATCCAAAAAAAAAAAAAAAAAAGAGTCGTGTTGGGGTCCTTGTTGGCAACCTCCCGTTTAATTCTTAAAAAATTCACAAATTTTTCATTTTTTTTTCAATGAAAGTATTATTCTCTGGATTATATTGAACTATTTTAAATACTTCACGGATTTTAAGTTTGAAAAGAATAAAACTCGATTTTTATGAATTTTACGACTTTTACAAATTTTTATAAAACTCAGTAGAAAAAAAAATAATAATATTGTAACTTGTTGTATGTTGCAAAATGTAAACTTGTAAGTTATGACGTGTAATCTAAGTTGACTTTGAAGTGGCTATGCTTCAAATTTTTTGAGGAATCCACATTTTTACATGATAAATTTTCCTTTATTTTTAAAAAATAATTATGTGACGCTCTACATTTATTTGAGATTATACCTTAATTTTTCAAATTGATGATTTATCCCTTGACTTTGGTCTTCTTTTGAAAATCAATAAAACAATAACCTCAATGTCCTCATTATCACCACCATCACCTTCACTGTCACCAATTTCATCATCACCATCACTATCACTATCGTATGTCTAAATATTTGATTTTTGAAATGACACGTGTGAAGCATTTGCTGCATATTTTTCATTTATTAAATTTTTGATCAAATTTTTTGTAATAAAAAATCAAATAGAACTCAAAATTTTCACTAATCAAATTTTTGCATATTCTGAATTGCTAACAAGGGTTGGGGTGACATTAGATTTATTGTGTTTTTTACATTTCTAACATGGATTGCATACATAACCATATATTATGTTTCATCGAGATACGATTCACACATATATGGTTATGTGTCCACCTCCACGTCGAAAATATAAGAATCATAGTAAATTCAATGTCACCCAGCATTAGTTAAAAAAAAATCCAAATTTCTGATTTTCTTTTTGTCTTATCTTCTTTTCTCTTATGTAACCCTAACGCTTTGTTTGGTTTGAGAGAAAAGAAAAGAAGATGAGAGAAAATATGTATTTTCTCATTCTTTCTCTTGTTTAGATTGTTTAGTGGGGAGAGAAGAGGAGAAAAGTGGAGGTAAGAGAAGGGAAAAACGTCATATTTCGTTCTCTCCAAAAGTGGAGAGACGAGGAGGGAAGAGAAGAGAAAGAAATTTGACGTTCCATGTTTGCCCTCAAGAATTTCAAAATTTCCAAAGATAATTAATATTGACAGGCCAGCTATTGCTACTTACACTCCAAGTACAAAAACAAATTTAATCTGATTTCAGAAACCCTGGAGGTGTAGAGCGAAGGAGCCGAACTCGTGTAGGAGACGACCTGAGGTATCCTATCTCTCTCATTCTTCTGGTTTTCTTCAAGAAACCCTCTTCAACGGCGCAGAGACCTTTCTCTTCTTCAACCCCACACACCTTTCTCTTCTTCTTCTTTTTTCAAAAACCCTCACACGCTCTGTTTTTTTTTTTTAATAACAGTGGGAAGTCATCATCTTCGATCTCAAGGTCCTCAAGAGGTAATTTTGGTGTGGCGCGGCTGATGCGAGATAAGCAGACCAAAGAGCTTGTTGCCGTGAAGTATATCGAAAGAGGCGAAAAGGTTTGTTTCTTAGAATAATAGAATTGTTATCGATCAAAAAAATGAATAATAGAATTGTTTGAAGATCTTCGATTTTACAGTTATTGTGAATTAGAGGTTAATTATTGGTTCAGAGAATCAGAAATCATGTGCATTATGTGGAAGGTGAAGACATCTATTGAGAAACTCAGGAGACAATCCGAATTTGGGTTTTGTTTGAGTGTTCTTTTGGCTTGAATTTTGCTTCGAGAATTTATGGTTATTGTTCTTTCTAATTAGAAGCTAGTTTTACTTAGTTTGATTGTCGCTGTAAATTGAGAATTTTTATGAGTTTTATGTAGTCTAGTTTTGCCGAATCTAGGTTTTGCTTGGTTTGGAGAAATTTATAAGAGGTGAGTTCTGTCAGATAACTCTGCAATGTGAAAGTTTCCACCTTGGTTAGGAATGTGTTGCTATCACAAGTGGTTTAGATGGAAGGTTTTTGAGTTTTATTTGATTGGAGAATTTTGGTTTTTGAATTTTATTTGAGCTAATCAGCAAATATTTTCTAATTTTATTAGATGACAAAACAGTTCAAAGAAGATTACTAAAGAGAATGATGAATCTGGATCATAGTTACCAAGCCATGCCTTTTGAGTCCATTAAATGATTTAGTCTGTACCATGGTTTAAAGTTTCATATAGTTTCGAAATGTCTCGGCATGTGGGAGAGAGAGAGAGAGAGAGAGAGAGAGAGAGCTGCTGCAAGAGGTCGAGTTGAAAGAGGTCGCGCAGAGAGGTATCTACAATTTTGTAAAGTTATTAAGTAAACATGGTTTTTTGATTTTGAAGTCATCTTGTCCATTGGATTGCGCCCAATCGAATGGCTGTGGTTTGTAGGGTAAAACATCTGATAAACAAACTGATGCTGAACGACTCCCGATGAATATTTATCATGTTCTTTATAAATGAGTTTAGGTAGTTATATTTTGTATTATTGTACACGTAGAACTTTGTTCTTTAGACCATGAAGGGTATAATATTCATTTGGACTAAAAATACTATTGTTGGTATGATATTTGGTTGGAAGATGAATATTTATCATGTTCTTTATAAATGAGTTTAGGTGTTTATATTTCATATCATTGTACAAGTATAACTTTGTTCTTTAGACTATGAAGGGTATAATAGTCATTTGACAAGAATAATTTCTCTTCTCTTCTCTTTCAATCCAAATAGGATGAAGAGAAACTAGTATTATCTTCTCTTCTCTTAATGAGTTTCTCTTCCCTTCTCTTCTCTCAATCCAAACAAAGCATAACCCTAACCTTGTTTTGTTGTCTTCTCCACTCATCGACTCCATTCTCTTCCTCCATCATTTGCGATTGTACATCTCAACCTAGTCTTCGACGAAGTTCATTGTCATCGTCGTCTTCGAAAAACTTCATCTCAGCTTGTCTGTCGCACTCTCACAGTATGATTTTTAGTTTTTTTGAAGGTTAAATCTCATAAGAAATTAAAGAAACATTGATTTAAATTCCCATCTTTAAATTTAGCTAATCGAAGGTTAATATATGTATTTAGCCAAATCATCATATCTCCTTTACATCAAAGTATATTTGGGAACAATCTTGTGTACTTGGTGTGCAGAAACTTTAATTAACATTTTCAAATCCTCACTAGAACAATAATGATAACAGCAACAGCAAGTGTTTATACCCATAGATCAGTTGGACCCTATTTATCAGAATTACCAAGTCCCTTATACTATCATATCATAAAATTCCAAGTGAATTGGATTCTTTTTTTATATAGTTTTTAAGATGGAAATTATTGGCTGGGGCATGTGGAACAGAACAGGAATTTTAGTTTTTATTTTATTTTATAGATAACAAAATTTATTAATAAAGTGGTCGAGAAGACCAACTAGAAAGGATACAAAGAGGACTTAAGAACTAGTAATACAACAACACCCATAAACTCCACAAAAACTTTGGACCAAAAGAAGAGGTATGAAAGAATAGACAAAATCACCTCCGAGGCTTGCACACCTTTATCTTCAAAGCACCTACTGTTCCACTCATTCCAAATTACCCACGAGATGGTGAAAGGCAATAGTCTCCACAGTACCCTCTTCACCCCCCAAAAAGGTCTTCCCCATTCTTGCCAGCACTGAAATGAGGCCAACACAGAAGAAGGAAGGCACCCAACCGCTACAAATCTCACAAGGTAGGAACTCCAAACCTGTCTTGAGAAAGCGCAATGAAGAAGGATGTGATCTATGGATTCCTCTTTGCTTAGGCAAAGCAAACAAACATTCAAAGTCTATGCAAAAATATTTATCAAATTGAATTCCAAATACATTTCATTTTATTGAACTTAATTCTTTTTCTTAATAGTCTACTTTTCTAATACAAAAGCAAAAAAATCATTTTTACTAGGTAGATATTTGGAATCTATGCAAAAATTCAAGTTGAGTAAGAAATTTGGATCTAGCCTTGTAAAGTTTCATGATTTACAATTTTGTTAGAAGAAACTAAATCCAAATTCACTCTAGATCATATTGTAAATGTACAAGTAAACATGGTATGCATATTTTTCCATGACAAGTATTAAAGTATAGGTTTAATAAACAATATTTTTGTTTAGAAATTTGGAATAGAAAGGTTATTGCATTTATATCTACATGTATTACTAGACTAACATGTCTATGAAATTAAACAACTATCCAAGAAAATCATTTGAGATTATGCACAAAAGAAAATAATTTTCTTAAAAAAAATCTACTACCATTGAGAAGAAGTGCAACTACCAATTTCCCCCCCTTTTTTTTCTTTCCTTCTCCTTTTCTTCTTCCTTCGTTTCTCTCTCTTTCTCTTTCTTTCTTCTCTCTCTTCCTTCTTTCCTTTCATCTTCTTTTCTCTCCTTTCTTTCTTTTATCTCTCTTTTGTGTTTTTTTCTCATAGCATGAGAATGGGAGAAAAAAAAAGGCTCACCCTTATAAGAATACTTGGTGGGTGGTGGGACACATGGCTCCACCTCCACATAACTAAAAACTTGTGTTATATTAAAAACAACCTCACCTCTTCTACACATAATTACACTACAATCCCCACTTTAAAATAACTACATACTGACTTCCATTTTTAAAACTCAAACTATTTTAATACTTTTAAAAATTAATTTATTAAATATTATTGTTATCTTTTTTTTTTTTTTTTTCCAAGTCATTACAAGGTGTCTGGTTTTGAAGGAAAAAAAAACTAGGGTTTTTGGCTACAGGGTTGAAGACAAGGGCATTTGAGTAATTTTCATTATTCTATGATAGAAGACTGAGTTCAAGGGGATACCATGTGTTCGAATTTCAGATAGAGTTCAAGTCCAATACATTTATTGGATGTATTGGGTTTAATAATCCAATAAGTTAATTGGATTTGAATTCGAATATTAATTCATAACATCCTTCATATTTTGGATTCAAATTCCAAGTACTTGTTTTTTGGATTCGAATTCGGATGTCTCTACATTGGGTTCGATTAATATCTGTTGACAGCTCTAGTGATTAACTCTTGATATACCAATATTGAAACCGTTTGTTAGTAATATATTCTCAAGCCTATGATCACTGATTGTTGTCAAGGATAAAGATGAACTTGAGAGTGCATTAAAATTGACCTAATGCCAGTCATTTAGTCATCAAGGTTGTGGTTGGTTGCGCGGAAAATTTCAGATGAAATCTTTTACTAGGAAAACGAATGATTTAACATTGTTTGACTATAAAGAAAACCCCCTACCATCTTAAAAGCATATTGGAGGTATGTCTTTCGTCCTTCAATTTGAAAAAAAAATACTGTGAATAATATTCTTTTGTTTGTTAATGAATTTAGATCATGGGTTTTGCTTTAAGATTGGTTTATCTCCACACATGGATGAGTTGGGAAGACTCACAGAACAACTACAATTGTACAAACATGACTGAGGTTTCTGTTCTTCCCCCTTATGTGTTTCCTAGACATATCCAAGCAAAATCTTCAATGTTAATGTTGTTTTTATTCCCAAAAGATTAAAAAAAAAAAAAATCAGGTTTTAGGTTCATGTTTGAAGTAGTTTATTGTAGTGCTTTATGTCGCAAAGAACCATACTTTGATTGTAGGAATGGCCACCCATTTTGAGTATGAATAAACCCCAAAAGTTCAACTTTTGAACCTATAATATGGCTGGTTTTCCAGACAAAAGAGTCACATATATGAAGTTTTGCATTGCTGTTAACCTATAAAAACATATTCTTGAAAGCTTTCTCATGGCTGTAAATGAGTCCCACAAATTTAGATTTATAAGATTCAATGCATGGCTGTGTTACGGCCCAAACATTTTAGATGTTTGAAGCATTCATGTGACCCTTTTTTTAGTCCAAGGAATTTAGATTTTCGAGCATACATGCAGATGTATTTTGAGTAAAAATGTTCAAATGTTCAAATCTCCAAGCTTCGAAAGGCACATTTTTTGGCACTGAAATCTCTAGAAAACCATATCTCATCAGAAAATGGCTATGCAGACAACCTAGGTTTTTGTTCCTTTAAATTAAGTATGGTCGAATTCTTTCATCTGTTTTGAAAACATAGGCTGTTGGGTTTGAGCTCGAGTGGATTATGTAGAAAATGTTGAAAGATGGGTTGTGGTGATTTTCCATGCGATTTTTCATGGTGTACTCAAACTGTGGAAAATGATTTCCATGGTGTACTCAAACAACAAAATGTGTTGTTATTATTTTATTTTAAGATTTGCTAGGCAAATTATTTCTCTGCAATAAAAAATGCTCTTAGTTCTGCATTCAGTGTCCTATTCACAACTCCCACCATTTTTTCTAGGGTTTTTTAATAAGCCTTCCTTTCATATTATTTTTATCTCTTGCAGTGGAATTTAGAGCCCACTTCCTGTTGATCTTTCTGTTTCGATCAAAATCCGATAGTTCACATACTTGTAATCCGAGCTAAGGAAGAATGTGAGTGTTGTCTATTCAATTGGTAAAATAAGTTCTGTTTTTAATGAATTTTAATTCTTTATGTATTTAATTTGATTTCTTCGATTCAGGTCACGAATATGTGTCAAGAATTTACCTAAGTATGTTGCCGAGGATCGCCTCAGAGAGGTCTTCTCTCAGAAAGGAGAAGTAACCGATGCGAAACTCATGCGAACCAAGTAACCACTATTATTTAGGTTTCATACGTGCAAATGTTGTTTTTCCCCCCATTATTTTAATTGTTACTGTTTTTCGTCTTGTCCAGAGATGGTAAGAGCAGGCAATTTGCTTTTATCGGGTTTCGAACTGAGCAAGAGGCCGAAGAAGCTCTCAAATACTTCAACAACTCCTTTGTGGATACTTCTAGAGTTACATGTGAGGTGCACGATTTACTGATTCGAGAACTCAAAATTTAATAAAGTATTGGTAGTGATTAGGCATTTGAAATTGAAAATGTACCATATTTAAATAAAAAAACATTTGATTACTTTCAGATTGCTCGTAAAGTAGGGGATCCAAATATTCCTCGTCCATGGAGTCGGTATTCTGTAAAGAAACAAGAGGCTTTGAATGGAGAGAAAGAAAAAAAATCTGGTGCCGATGGTTCGAGCATTGTGGATTCTAAAACAGAACCAAAGAATTCTAAAAAGAGCAGTGAGAATAAAGACCCTCAACTTGAAGAGTTTCTTCAGGTCATGCAGCCTCGGATTAAGTCAAAGTTGTGGGCGAATGATACACTAGGAAATCCCCTTCTTGACCAAAATGGCAAAACTATTGTGAAAGAAACTCAGTTCCACAAGGGAGACAGAAGGCAATCAGTTCCGATGCAGGTTGAATTAGTTGAAAAAGATGAAAGACAAAATGGGTCATCTGGGTCTCTTCCTAAAAAACAATCGCATGATCTAGCTCGTGATGAGGTTCTCTCGGACATGGATTATTTTAAAAGTAGAGTGAAGAAAGAGTGGTCAGATTCAGATTCAGAAAGTGATGGTGATGGTTCACTTGGTGAAAGCCTCGATGTTCGAGTTGTGGATGCAAGGGCATGCCGTAATGTCCATACTGGAGACCCATTACAAGAGGATGTCAAAGAAGAGGGTCCTTCCGATGAAATGATTGACTCTGAAAATCCATTGTCAGCTTTAAAAGATGATAAAGAAGAGATGCTTGAGACTGGCCGTCTCTTTGTCCGTAATCTTCCATACAGTGCAACGTACATGACCTTTTCCATCCATTATGATTTCTATTCTAAAGAAATGGTTTATCTGTGATATGAAATACTCTATGAGTATACTTCTTATGGTTGTCATTTTTTTCAAACCTTTTCCCTCTAATTGTCTGTTTATGTTTTCGATGAATTTAGTGAGGATGATCTGGCAGAGCTCTTTGGCAAGTTTGGCGATGTCTCACAGGTCCATCTTGTAGTTGATAAAGATACGAAAAGGTCCAAAGGAATTGCTTATGTTCTATATGCGCTTCCAGAATCTGCAATTAGGTATGCATCATTTTTTTTATTGTAAATATTGTTTCTTGGTAAAGTTTGAACTGCATTTTGAGTAACCAAAATGCTGCTTTGATGTAAGACAATAGCATGAATTAAGTTTCATATTTATTTATTTCATTTGGATGGCCTCATAGGAAAATATGCTAGTCTCCACTCTATTTTAGGTTTATTCTTACTAGCCTATGAACCTATGCCTTCTGGATGTTCAATGTGATGGGGCTTTTTAAATGTGTTTGGATGATTGTCACTTTCTACAATGTGGACTCTTTTTGAAAATGCTCTTTTATATAAGCCATTATTAAATGGGTTGTTGTTTCAGGGCATTAGAAGATTTGGACAATTCAATTTTCCAAGGCAGATTATTGCATGTTATGCCGGCAAAACAACAAAATTCTCTTGAGAAGCAAGAGTAAGTGGTGCTGAGCACCATAGCCTCTTTTTCATGCTCAGTTCAGCACTTTTTACGGATGTCTAGCTTTGCTTTTATGATTGTGTATTGAGTGGGGTGTGCTTACTCTACAGGTCTGTTGCTGCTGGCCAAACTTCAAAAACTTTTAAGCAAAAGAGAGAGGAACAGAAGAAGGCGGCTGAAGCTAGTGGAAATACACAAGCATGGAACAGTTTGTTCATGCGCCCTGATACGGTATGTCCTTATTCAGAATTATATATATATTTTTAGAGTCAGTCTAACCTAACTAACGTAGTAAGATTTCAGATCTTAATAAGGGATGTGAGCTCACATGCTGACATCCAAAAAGATGATCCGATGCCATAGGCTTTTATTATTTATTGTAATGTATTAAAACATTTTTTTTTGATAAGTGAAGAATTTTCTTAATTAAAAGAGAAAAGTTATGGTCGAGATGACCTTACAAAAGATAAGGTACATATGTATACACAAAAATATGAAGAAAACAGGAAGCTAAGGGCCTGCTTACATAACAATGCTACACACCCAATCCTGCCTCCTTACAAAATCTTCAAAAAACACAACCTTCTGATTCCTTGGAAATTTTGCTCCATAGGAAGATAGAGGCCAAGATGGAGAGAATGATTCCTTGCACTGAGTTCTCTCTCCCTTCAAAGATCCTAAGGTTCCCTCCTTCCAATTTTTTTTTTTTTTTTATACGTATAATTTAAATTGAAAAAAGAAGGATTACAAAAAACAGAAAGAGAAGGCCGAGATAGCCCCTTAGAAAAGAAAGCACAATGAACCAAAGAAAACTAGTACATTAGGTGTTACAAAAGGAATTCCATCTAAAAATAAAATCATCGAAAGTAATCCCCAAGAACTCCTTGTTCAATTTCAACCAAAGGTACATATAGTCCAACATCTCAAAGAAAACGCCATGAGAGTTTCTCACCTTACTTTTGAACACCCTGTTATTTATTTTGTTTCATAACCTCCAAGCAATAGTCGAAGGAAGAATGTCCCAAATGTGTCTTTTTCTGAAGGAGAAGACATTCTTAGTTCACAATTCTAACAACATGAAGAAATTGAGAGGAACGACCTAGTTAATCCGGAATAGCCCAAGAAAGAGAGATCAAATATCATGAGAAAAAGAGCAATGAATTAGGGTGTGTGCAACAAATTCGCCATCCCTCGAACACAGGGGGCAAAAATTAGGAGTGATCCATCCTTGGGCACTTAGGTTATCCATCGTTAGAATCCTCCCAAAGGAAGTCAACCAAACAAAAAAAGATACCTTAAAAGGGACTAACTTTGACAAAATGAATGAGTCCGAGAAGGAACGCTCACTAAAAAGGATAAGCAACTTATGAAAAGATTGGACAGAGAATCTTAGATCCTTCACCTCCGTCCACTCCCACCTATCTTGTTTGTTTTTCTTAAAATGAAAATAATTCAAGAAATCAAGGAAAGATGTCACCTCCGTTAGTTCCCAATCATTAAAGTTGCTTCTGAACCCCAAATCCCTAGTAGTGGAACCGTTGCGAATCAAACAATACTGAATTGAGCAATTCTTCTTATGAGAACAAGCGTACAATGACCGAAATTGAGTTGATAGAGATGATGTGCCTTACCAACGATCTTCTCAGAATCTAATCTTGTCCCCCGTGCTTACTTTGAATCTAATCTCTCTATCAAAGTCCTCCACCACCTTGAGAATCCCCTTCCATACACTACACCCATACGTGTCTTTAGCCTCACCATTATACCAACCTAATCTTTTCTCCCCGTACTTAGCCTGAAGGACTCCACAAGCTACCCCTCTTCTCGTCGAACCTCCAAAGTCACTTTCCTAAGAGCGCTCTATTAGCCAGTCTAAGACCTTTAATACCCAACCCCCTATTCTTCTTAGGCATGCAAATCAACTTCCAATTGACCAAGTGATATTTTTTCATACCAATCTTATTGTTCCACAAAAATTTCTCATATGCCTTTCCATTCTAATTTCCAGACTTAGGAAGCGAAAAGAGGGAGAGGAAGTAAATCGGAATGCTTGTCAAGGTGCTTTTGATGGAAGTAACTTTCCCCCCTTTGAACAAGTATTTATCTTCCCCCAATGAAAGTCCCTTGTTTGGCATTGATAAGTTTAGGAAGAACTTCTTTCAATCTCGAAGCTAGCACCTAGGATATAATTTTGTACACTGAGCTTACCAAGCTAATATGTATGAAGTCTCCTAGATTATCTAGCCCAACTCTCTTGGGGATCAAAGCCACAAAGGTGTTATTAAAGTTGTAATCAAGACACTTCTTTTTTTGTAATTCCTTGATGACTTTCATGAAGTCATTCGAGATAATGTCCCAACAATGGTTGAAGAATTCCATAGTAAATCCATCCGGACCCAGAGTCTTATCCCCACTCATCAAAGAGAAGACTGGTCTAACCTCCTCCTCCCCGATTTGTCTTTCTAGCCACGTTCTATCATCCTGGTTTAATGATTTGAACTCTAAATTAACTGGACGAGGTCTTATGAAGTCTCTTTCCCTGTATAGATCTTTGTAATAGCCCACCACACCTTTTATAATTTCCTCCTCGCCTTCCACCATGATTCCTTTGATAAAGTTTGTTAGTCTGATTGCTTCTTCTGTGGGAATTGGCCACTTGGTGGAAAATTTTCGTGGTGTTATCCCCTTTTTTCAACCATTTGATCCTCGATTTTTGCTTCCAACTTATCTTCTCCATTAACGCCACTCTTTGAAATTCTAATTTCAATTCCATTCTTTTACCTCTTTCTTCCATGTTCAAGTTCCCCCCTTCCCCCTTCTCGTTCAAAATTTCAATGACTTTCAAGATCTCCTTTATTTTCACATCAATTCTCCCTAAGACCTCTTTATTCCACACCTTCAACTTCTCTTTCAAACATTTAAGCTTATTCTTGAACATACAACCCGGATTCCCTATACAAGGGCACTCGTTCCACCAATTCTTAACAAGATCTAGAAAGTTCAGTTGAACCAGTCACATATTTTCAAATCTGAATGGTAAAAGATGGCTTCTAGGGTGCCTGCCTTCGAAAAGATGGGGGAGTGATCAGAAACAGGGTTAGAACTAGCCGAACACATTTTGGAACTTATCCTCCCACACATTATCGACCAAGAACCTGTCTAATCTGGACATCGTCGTATTACCTTGATGGTTAGACCACGTAAATCGTTTGCCCAGAAGAGGGAAGTCCATTAAGCGATGTCTACCAATGAATTTATTAAAATCTTTCATGCCTTTGGATGTGTGTTCCCTAATTCTTCTAGTGGGTAAATTTGGTGACATTGAAAGCCTCACCTAAAACCCAAGGATTCTCTCAATAACCCACTACATCTTCAAGCTCCTCCCAAAATTGCACTCTCTCCTTGCTTCTAGTAGGCCCATAGATACCGGAGAACACCCACTCAAAATCATCGTTACAACCCTTGCATAAAATAGAAATAGAGAAGGCCCCCACTAGGTTTTCTAACACTTAGATCAAATCCTTGTTCCACATCATTATAATATCAGTAGCTGAACCTAAAGCAAGAAGAGCAACCCAATTGATATTACCCCCCCAAAGCTCCTTAATGATCTTCTCCTCGCAATTACCTAATTTCGATTCTTGAAGTGTAATAATGAGGGAATTTTTACCTCTAATAAAAGCTTTCACTATTGCCTTTTTTTCTCCTATCTCCCCACCCTCTGACATTCCAAGATAAGACCTTGATTATCTTTGAGAATTCAAAAAGGACCCAAAAAAATCTCTGAAATTGACTACCTGCTCTCCATCCTACCCATCTTCTTATCTGCTTTTGGTTTGAGTAATCTTCTTGTCATCTCCAAAGGAGCAACCACCACCAACTCATTATGTTGACCATCCCTATAGCTACATATTTCCTGATTATTTAAGGAACCTAGGTACTCATTCGTCTCAACAACCCTTTTCATTCTACTGATATGGTTAAGTTCCTCCTCTAGAATAGCTCTATCTCTCAAGTCCCCAACAACCACTCTTAAGATGAGAGGATTCTCTATCTCCTATCTTTGGGACTATTCCGAAATCTTCTGCCAAGTTCAGAGCTTCACTAGCTAACTGCTCCACCATCTCCAATTCTGTCTTGACTACCTCTTCCTCACGGATTTTCATGATCGGCTCATCTTTCTTTTTGTTGACACAATTTTCATCGTTTTACCCCTCTGTTCAATAAGCACCTTCCACCTCCATTGTTATCTAAGTAGGACGTAATGATTCCAAGGCTAACTGACTGACATCTTTCCTGTTCTCCCTACTCCCTTCCTCTAAGACAAGCTCAAAGGATTGAGTGAGAGCGAAGGAGGCTGCAAATTTTCGAGACCTGTCCACAGAAAAAACACCACGCAGAACAACCAAAGAGACATCCAGAGACAATTTCATTGTAGTTAAAATAGAATCCTTGTGGAAAACAAGAAAGACACTCTCACCGTAATAAGGAGAAGAGACCCGAGGCAGAATAGAGGGTCGAATAAAACCTCTTACCTGCAAGTCACTTGAGCTAAACCTCACTTTGTTATGACTGATTAAAGGTCCAACAACTTTCGATCTAACAGGATGTTGCCAAAGATTAGTGCGAAGCCTATCCCAAATTCTGGATACCGTGATTAGATGATGCTTGGACTGATCCTCTCCACATATCCTGTTCCTTTCTGCTTTTGGTATCTTTTCGCTCGGTTCATACGAATCCCCTGCAAAAGATTGGATCGAACCCTTTGAAGAGAGCACTTCTGTATGATGATTAACCACCTGATTCTGGGTACTAACGTCCTTGATCCTCTAAGGATTTATGGGTCTCCAATTCAAGGTTTAGAGAGGGGCAGTCCAGGTTCAGTAATGTATGGTCCATGCCTCTACAACCCTCTGTGATGGGCTTTTCCAAATGGATTGGGCCTGATTTGCTATTCTGAAGACCTTTGTCCCCTGTAGTCTTATGGGCCTCCATTCCAAGGTTAAGCGATGGGTTGTCCAAGCTCTGGCCCATATCGTAAGAACCCAGGCTTGTATCATGAATTTGGCCCCCTCTTTGTTGGCCCAAAACATAATCATAGCCCAAGTTGTCGATCGGCCCCTCTGAATACTTATGATCCATTATATCGTGTTTTATCCCATCATCTTCGGTTGAGTTGGTGCCAAGTGTGACAATCTGAACATGTGTGTCATGTATGTTGCGTTCCACCACGACGCAAGAAATTACGATATCTCAGGATTCGTGCCACTTGTCCTAACCTCCTAACCAGCTTAAAGCCTTTGCGACGTGGCTTCTTAATGACCAAATCCCGCACTAAACTTCCTCCACGTGTTAAGACTCTTAGACTGCCTATTCATTAATTTAAATTTGAAATTCTGACAGCTTTGCTCTGTATGACATCTTCCCCAAACTTTGATTATTATAGGTCCATCTTGCTAATGCCAAGTTTCTCCTTCTCCCACTGAGCTCCAGGGGCAGATTTTGGTTTCATTAGAGGGCTTTTTGGATCTACAGGCATTTGAACAGTGATCTCCCTATTGGACTCTTCTTGAGGCCTTTTGATTGATCTATTGATCGTCATCTCCTCATCTTGTTTAGCTGTGTCGATTTCTATTCCTACTTTGAATTTGTAGCCTTCACAATACATACTCAAGCTTCTGTAGATTCTCCACATCGGAAAGCCCACCTTCAATCTTGCGAAAGTAAAATCCTCCCACCACCTGGTTTGATGATCTACTTCCTTCAAACCTCCCATTTGATTTTCGATTAATTTAAAAGCATACTTGTCCTAAAGATGGAATGGAATCCCCCAAACTTTGCTCCATGTTCTACATTTCCTCCAACTCGGGTTCTAACTGTTAGCGTCTGCAGACCAAGACCTAATCGAGACATACTTCTCGTTGCTAACCACCTCACGCAAATCACTAATTGTTGTGCTTCGTACCTGTTATTCAAGAGGAGAATTTTCTTGTTACGACCCCAGCTAACAAGTTTCCTATCGAAAGGCCCCTTGCATCTTAGAGCATGGCTGCAAAACTTCATCAACTCCACCCAGTCAAGCTCCTCTGATTCTGATTCATAGATTGGTGCGTAGTTCCATCTCCCAAAGGCTTCGCCCTTGCTGTTATCTTTCTTGTAGATTCTAACTTGATCTATTGACGCTTTTGCCCCTGTAAAAGAGTTTTGTTTATCCTCTTGTACATCACCTACTATCGGATACTATGTGTCTTTCTTTGAGACTTTAGTTGAGGTTGCATCCCCCAGGTTGTTGAAGATATCCCTTCCTCTTTTAGCTACATCTACCCACTTCGCATCCAGAACAAGTCCCTGTTTCTCCCCTCTCAAGTTGATCATAGTTTTCTCCGGTTCAAGAGAAGCTTCAATGCTAGATTGACTTTATTCCATCCAATACCCTCTTTTCCTCCCGAAAAACAATTGTTATTGTTTAAGCCCTGTTCGAGAATCTCGTAATTTTCAAAAATCTTCCCCCTCTATTGGAGTCTCTTGTTGCTAGGAGAAAGTTCCCTTCAAAAGAAAATTTGGCTCTGAAAGACTTTTCTGTTGTCCCTGCTGCTTTTAGGGCCTTACAAAGTCAAAGTCCTTCTGTAAGCATAGGCAGTTTAGAAATCCATCGTTTTCCTAGTTCCTTGACCTGAAGTCCTTTGCGATTTTTTCACCTAGCATCTTTTAATCTTGTAGTTCTTAGCTTCGATCTTTAGGAATCTGCTCCCCATATTGAACCACCCAGCCATCTTCGTTCCTTCTTCAGTCAGAAATCTGCTCCCTGGTTCGATTAATCTTGAGCTTTATTGTTTTGATCACTGCTTGTCTTGCTTTGTATCTCTCCTTCCAAATTCCCAACAAATAACAAAGGCGATAATACTCCAAAATTTCCTTTTAAGTGTTGAGAACCCCATTGGCCATCTACAATAGCTAAACAAAATTCCACCAGACCAAGCATCAAGCCTCACCATAAAAGCTCAGGAAGTAGGACTAAATTTTTCTACCCACTACACAATGTAAAAGATCATGATCCACCAACTCCCTATCCACCTTGCTTAAACCACAAAGAATACCTCCCTTAATTACATTTTCCATTGTCAAAATTTTTCATAGAGAAGACACCTAGATGATGAAAACAACTTTGGAGGGTACCTTAGGACTCTAAACCTCCTCCTCTGGATATCTAGCAGCTTGCACCTTAGCAATGACATAGTAGAGTGATTTTACTGAAAACACTTCCCATTTCTACCAGGGTCCCAAATATGAGAATCCTCCTCCTAAGGAGAATAAACACAGAATTAACAACCATAACCAAACTAGCCACAAAACTCACTTCCTAGTCATTAAAACCTTCCCTGAAGTCAAAATCTCAAACCAACCTGATCCAAGCGAGTCATGAAAGTGGAAATAAGAGATTCCTTTTCGGAGGACTTCTTGAAATTGAAAAATGCTCCTTGAAGGTGTTCATAACAAACCAACGGTCCTCCTAGAACCTCACCCTTAATCCATTTTCAATTTTGAGGCTCACCTTATCCCTAGACAGGGGGAAGATCTTTTGGGCGTCTCTCCAAACTCCACAACCAAAAAAAAAAAAACCAAGGCAAACTGCTATCCCAACCTAAAGGCCCTTCCCCAAACTTGGCCACTATGACCAATCTCCAAAGACTATTCCGATCACTCCCAAATCTCCACAATCACTTGCCCAAGTGGTATTGTTCATCTGATTTAAATTCTGAACACCAAAGCTGCCAACCTTCTTTGGGAGACAAATGAGCTTCCAATTACTTAAATTAAAAAAAATGCGCTTCCAATTAACCAAGTGAAACTTCCTACTTCCAGCTTTACCATGCTAAAGGAAATCCCTGAACGTCGTGCTCAATCTCAACTCTGCACTGGAATAGCTAATAAAGGAAGTACACGGGAATGCTAATCAAAGTGCTCTTCACTAGAGTCACCTTCCCGCCTTTGGAAAGATACTGGGCTTTCCAAGAAGAGAGTCTCCTGCCCACCCTTTCTAGCATGGGGTCCCAAATAGCTTTGGTAGAGTGCGCTGCTCCAAGAGGAAACCCAAGGTAAGAAGAGGGGAAGTAGCCTATCGACGCCCCAAACATCCCATTGTTAGCAACCTCACGAACAACAAACGCCTTACTTTTCCTAAGGTTCAAAGGGATTCTAGAAAAGGCCTCAAAACAAAATAGAATCCCACCCAGAAATTTGCGTGGCTATTCAATTTTTTTTAATTTTTTAATATTATATCATTTATTTAAAAAATATCCATGTGAGGCTTACGCTTTTTACCTTAAGGCTTACTCCTCGAGTTGTTAGCCAATTGGGCCTCACACCTCAACATCTGTAAACACCGTACACTAATATGAAACAAGCAAAGACAACAAAGTGAGAGTTCGATGGATTGATGATTGTTTTGTAGACAAAGCATGTTGTGTGGAGGCGGTGGACAATTGTCAATCTTTTGTTTTTTTTCCTTCTCATTGGTGCACAAGAGATCATTGGATCGAAAGTAAGGGTTTGATGAATTGATGAATGCAATGGAGAGAAAGGTGGAGGGAGGCCAATCTCCTCCTCTTAGGGTGTTAGGGTTTCGATTAAAATGACATTGATATCCTTATTTGTAGCCGTTAGAGAATCTCCAATAGTTATAATCAAGGGTTTAAATGCAAAAAAATATCTTTAGCCTGTGTATTGTATTGTATATCTATTATATATGCATTATACATATTTAAAAATGATTTTATTTTTGATACAATATAAAAGTATAATAGACTACTATTTAAAATAAAAGATTATATATGTATTATACGTAAGTCTCTATCCGATGATCTCTCATGCACCAAAAAGAGATGGAACAAGGAAGGTTGACCAATGCCCTCTAACTCCATGTACATCTCGTTTTCTCCACCCCAAGTGCCCTCGATCTACTTTATTGTGCTTGTGTTCCTTGGCTTAGCTCTATGGCATTCGGCCAACAATGGTAGCTCTTTTGACCTCCATGATATTCAACATACAAAATTTAGCTTTATCTATCAATATGTTGCTTCTTGGTCGCCTCACATTCAGCTCCATAAAACCTAGCCGGTCTTAGGTTTTAATTTGATTAAGCACTCACATGCATCAATTTTTTTTTTATGTAAGTAAAACTGATTTCATTAATAAAAGCCAAACCGCCGAGTTAGCCAGTCAAGTGAAAGCGTTACGCAGGAAGTCAATCTCTTGAAATGTTACAAACCCAATCCCATCTCCTCACATGCGTCACTTGAAATAACCCTTTAACCCATCTAAATGTATTGTATCTAGTTGTTGCATCTTATGATCCATTTTAATGCATTTTCAATTGGTTAAGAGTGAATTGCTACTGCTGATTCCTTCCTATATTTCCAATCACAGAATCATTTTTATTTTTAGTATCACATTGCATCTATGTTTATCAAAAAGTTAATAGGTGCATGCTTCTATTCCTACTTTAATTTTGTTCTGCTAGTTTCATTTATTGATAAAATTTATCTCGAACTTTGTTCGGCTTTGCTCAATTGTCTGATTCTGTTGTACTCTGTTACCTCTTCTGAAATTTATTCTCACTTGCTCATCTATATGTTGAATAGGTTGTTGAAAATATAGCTAGGAAATTTGGTGTCAGTAAAAGTGACTTTCTTGACCGGGAAGCGGACGATCTTGCTGTGCGTATTGCTTTGGGAGAAACACAGGTGATCGCAGAGACAAAGAAAGCTTTAGTAAATGCTGGAGTCAATATTGCTGCTTTAGAAGATTTTTCCTCTGGAAAAATTGATGGTGCTAAAAGAAGCAACCATGTTGTACTAGTGAAGAACTTGCCCTATGGTTCTTCGGAAGGAGATCTTGCTAAGATGTTTGGGAGGTTTGGTATTTTGGATAAAATTGTTCTTCCTCCAACAAAAACATTGGCCTTGGTACGCATTCATGTCAACTTATTTATTTTTGGTAATATTACTTGAATTTGAGGTTACTCAACATTTGATGTTCTAGATAACTTAGTTTTTGAGTTTTGCATTCTTGATTCTGTCTGGAGAAACTGGGTTGATTCTCATGATCTTCCAATAAATTACAATCGACCGGCCCTACTAGTAGCAATCCTAAATAAGAATAATTTCTAGGTTATCTTATGGTAAATCATATCCTAATACTCTAATACCCTTTGTCAAACTTATGGTGATCAATGATCATCATGAGTTTGCTAAAATAATAACCTTGAAGAGCTTGATCGTTGGTGATGAGTCATGTAACTGCTCCTTGTCGTGGAAGGTAAGTTGTTGAAGAATGTATCACGTCAAGTCTCATCCATTACCTACTCAATGGTCATATGGCTTGGGGAAAATCAAATCAACTTAAATATGAAGGGATTGAAAAGAAGTGCAATTGGATGGTCTCTTTTGGACCTTAAAAATGGAATCGATAACCATGAAGAGCATCATTGGTGTATTGCAGTATGCCTTGTTACGATACATCACGTCCTAATACTCTTAACAAGAAAAACATTTCCCCACCTTTCTAAACTTAAGAATAAGAGATCTTAAATTCTTCTAATGGTGCATGAGATGTGGTTTCATTTGAACCTTCCATATCAATTGTATCGGAAGCCAGTTTCTAATCGGCTCATTATGATAATTTTAGATACCTCCAGTTCTGTTCACCATTTATGTGTACTGTCATCTTTCCTGATTTAACTTCACCCTTTAGAATTTCTCTCCACTTGCTATTGAAATCCACGACTTGAATGGCTAGAAAATCTCAGTATGGACCTCCCTCGATTAACCTCTGTTATCTTGAAATGGCCTCTATAAATTTTCCTGTCTCAGTAGATTTTTTTAATGTGTTTTGCCATTACATTTATTTATGTTTTGATAGACAAGTTGTTTAGCGATTAGTAGTGTTAGTGGGTGAAGGCAGGTTTTGAGCCCTGGTCGTGGTATCAACACTCTCACCGAGCTTACCAACTTAGCAAGACTGTACCTCCATATATTCATAGGCTAGCAGGTTAGTGGTTAGTGATTAGTTAGTGAAGGTGGGTTTTGAACCTAGGTCTTGGTATCAACACTCACAGACTTCAACCGACTCAGCAAGCTGACCTATTACAGTTTAAGTTACCACTATAAAGTTAAAGAATTCCTGATAGATTTTAGGCAAAAAGGATGTCTACTGTTGTCATTTCTGGACCTTTGTGATGGTTTTTGAAGTATGTAACTATTACCTTTTTTATCTAATCTATATACCCTTTGTATGATATTTCAGGTCGTCTTCCTTGAAGCAGCTGAAGCTCGTGCAGCATTCAAAGGCATGGCATACAAACGTTACAAGTAAGCATATCTTTTTTTTTATGTTGACTAAAAAAATAAGTGTACAAAAAGTAAGTCTGCAAATGACAACCAAACCAATAATTGAATAAAAAAAGATTCTATTGGCACACCAACTTTTACTATAACACACAAATTCTTTTGAAATTAACTGATTGTTTATATGTAGATTGGTGTGTTATTAGTAAAATTTGGTGTGTTAATATAAGATCCCTAAAACAAATAACCATCCAAATCAGCTGATATGGCATGGATTATCAAACTAAATTGAATCAAATTATCAATTGGAATTTCTAGAAATGGATGAAACTGAATTCCATTCACTTCATGATATAGGACTGTGATGCCTAACCTAAGATGATGAGTGAGACCAGGATTAAATCAAATAAATAATTCAAACGAAAATCTCAGCTTATGAAACCACATGTGATAAAGAAAGTATACAGGCAATTGAAATCCAAATCTTAAAAGCAATCACAATCCCACAAAGAAAATCTTTAGAGTGTTAGAATGAAGGGATGCCAATGGAAGATTTCCACTAGCTTAGGGCGTCAATCCAATATTCAATTAAGAATTTATTAAACTCCCTAAGTTCAAAAGTTTACCCAAGTTATGGTAATGTAATATGTTAGTTAGTGTATGCGTAACAAGAATAACCAAAGAAATTCCAACAACTTTCCAGTTCAAAATTCATGTATAATTAATGAAACAGAGCTTTATAAGATGAAAATAGAGTAGGGTTGGGTTCAATACCTACTTTCATCAAGGCAGGAAAAAGAAAAAAGAAACTGTTGCTGGGAGCCCACCCCTGTGGTACTTATATAGTAATTCTATTGGGTCACATGGAGTTGACATAAGTTTCACTCTAATGGAAATAAAAGAATTCCAATGACTACATTGTCTGTTTCCTATGCTTTTGAGATCGTGCTATGTTGACTTTGCATGCTTCGCATGTTTGTGAAGTTTTGCCACAATTACCTTGCCGTGGAATCTCTTGTAGACACTATGGTTCAAAGTTTCATGCTGTTTCATAATGTTTAGGCAGAACTTTTCTGTTTCTCTCGAGACTGGAATGAAACATTGTCCCCGAAACATATTTCATTTGCATTTATCTCAGTTTTCTGTGGTTAATCACTTTGCCATTCTTGACGTGAATAATTCTTCCCACAACTACTGTTGTTATACTTGAATAACACTGCTATTTATCAATCATCAGATGCAAGTTCTAACTATGTTTTTTCTTCTTACATTAGAGATGCTCCATTGTATTTGGAATGGGCTCCCAGCAATATTCTTTCTCATATTTCAGCATTAGAGACTGATGCACGGAATAATGCTATTGTTGGTGAACAAGATGTCAAGAGAGTATTATTAGAGCGGCATGTGGAAGGAGTATCTGAAGTGGATATTGACCCTGATAGGGTTGAGGTAACATACCGTTTATGCATCTTATTATATACATTTTTACTTTCTGGACGTTTCTCTTATTTCCTTTATAGACTTGCAAATGCATATGGCTTCTTCTTTTTCTTCTGATTCACATGGACTTGCTATACTTCCATTGATCATTGTTGATCTTTGAAATCTTTCGTAATTAAGAGTTAATGTGGAAAAGTAATACAGTTATTTACTTCACTCATGTTTCTCATCAGTGTTACCATTCAAGATGAGTAATGTTTGTTTTCTAACTTTACTCACTTTCTCTGTTATCTTTTTTTTTTTTTTTTCTGACTGATAGATCAGTTATCCCTTTTGTTGTCCTTTCTTGAATGTCAATGGCCGGGAGATTGGCTAGCACCAAGAACAGTGCATAGGCAAGCTACTAAAATAGCAGTGGCCTTAGCATTAAGGCACAAGGTCTTAAGATTTGTTCAAGATAAACATAGAATAAATGGGACAAGTCACACACATTAGGAAACATGGCAGTGGAATGATAATGTTCGGAAGGTTGTTGGAGAAAAAAAAAGAAAGGATGAAATGAAGAAACCTTGGAAAGATGTGAAAATGTGAAGAAAGAAACAAATGAAATAGTAAGTGAAACTAACCATAAAGCATATGATTATCCATATCACACGTTGAGTACGATAGAGGGTGAGAAAGATATATGCAAGCCGGCATGAACAAGAGAAAAGATAATTGAAGGCTTGGATTATGTTAGATGCATTAAAGGCAAAGGTGAGCAAGTCTTGTCAAAATATGAGATTAAGGAAAGGTGACAAGGCTATTTTAAGAAATTATTAAAAGAAGACCACCAAAAAAAGCTAAGGACTAAGAGGAAACACGTGTATATCATAGAGCATACATACTTCCATTGAATTAGGGTGCTAAAGTGAAAACAACGGTAACAAAGATGAAGAGCTGGATCGCTTTAGGACTAGTGTGTATTCCAATAGATGTATAGAAATGCATGAGGAGTATTGCATTTTCCTGGCTAACTAAGTTTCTTAAATTATATTTGAAGTTTAAAAAGATGTTGGATGAATGGAGAAAATGTTTCGTTGTGTTAATAAATAAGGTGCACTACCGAGGCATCAAACTTGTGAATCATGCTATCAAATTAGTTTTGAGAAAAGAGCAAGAATCTCTGCATGGCAGTGTAGTTAAGGGTGAAATGCACACGTAAGGCACAAGGCGATGCGCATGCTTGAGTGAAGCATGTCGCAATAAAATCATAAAAAATAAAAAAAAAAATTAAATAGTGAATGACGGTTGTAGACATTTTACATTTACAACATATAAATATGAGTTTTAACGTATATAAATAAAAAGTAGGTGGACTTCTCAAATATTAACCAAAATATGAAGGGGTTTCCTAAAATCAATCCTTTTAAAATTGAAAGAGATTGATACTAAGTTAAAGACTCAAATCAAGTCTCTGTAGTGGGTTTGGTTGTGTGTGACAAGAGGGAGACAAAGAGGTTAACCACTTACCTCTACGCAAATCGAGATTTCCAACTCCAATCTAACTCCAGCAAGCACAGTTGTCTAGGTACGTCTCTCTTTACCAACAAGACCCTATTGTCGCTCTTTATCTCTTTCTGTACAAACGAAACCAGCTTCTTTGTTTCTCAGTTATGTTGCGAATCTAGTGCACATCACTCTCTTTCTCACTCTCCCTCTCTCTTTGAATCTGAGATGAAAGGAGGAATGAAACTAATTATTCTTGGCTGTTTCGTCTCGGAATGTTGAAAAACTGATATGTATTGGCTGAAGCTTTCTGAAACAAAACGACATTTTGAACCATGATTATACATATATATTATCTTGATGCTTCTATTTGGCTTAATAACATTATTAGGTTGTGAGAACCAATTAAAAAAATGAAATACATTTATTTTATTCAGTTTTTTAGGGAGGTGTGCACCTTGTCTAAGGCACAATCAAGGTGTGGGCCTAGGTGTGCATCACTTACATTGCCTCGCCTCACATGTATTAAGGTGCCTTTAGTGCGCCCCACCTGGAGATGCGTCTGAGGTGTACTAAGGCTCTCACCTTGATGACATTGCTACATGGTTTTTATTGACTTGGAGAAAGCATATGACAAAGTACCTAGAAGTTTAATTTTGCAGGTATTGTAAAATAAAGGAATCCCAAGTGGGTATTTACATAATTGAGGACATGTATAAAATAGTTGTCAAAAGTTTGGGAACAAATGAGGTCTCAGTGACAATTGGTTTACTTTAGGAATCGATTTTGAGTTCGTATATATTTGTTTTAGTTTTAGATTAATTGCTCACATTTGAGGGTATGTCACTTAGTATATGTTATTTGTAGATGATATAGTGTTAGTTAATGAAACCATACATAATGTCAATGCAAAACTAGAACTCTCCAAAAAATATTTTGGAATAGAAGGGCCTTAGAATAAGTAGAACAAAGACAGCTTATGTGGAATGCAACTTTAGATGTGAATGTGATTGGGCCAGTAAAATTGATGGCCAAGGAGTGCTCCAAAGCAACCATTTTCATTACCTTAGTTTTATTATTTATAATATTGGAAGATTGAGGAAGATGTTGTCATCAGAGTAAGATGGTTAAAGTGGAGGTGTGTTTCTGGAGTGCTATGGGGCTGACTCATTACAATTAAATTATAAGGAAATTTATTAGACAATAGTAAGATCAGCAATGCTTTATGGAACTGAATGTTGGGCAATTAATAAGCATGTTTACAGAGATACGTTGAGATGGATGAGTGGAAAGAGTAGGAAAGATAAAATTCACAATGAATGCCTTTGTGAAAATGCAAGAGTAGCCCAAGAGGCATTAAACTAAGAAAAGATTGATTGAGATGGTTTGGTCATACTCAACAAAGGTTTGAGTATAACCCCAATTCAATGAAATGTGCAAGTTGAAGTTTCTAAAAGAGAGCAAAAGAACGTGGATTGCAGTGGTAAGACTTGATATGAACGCACTTGATTTAACAACAGACGGGGCTTTGGAAAAAATTGACGGAACAAGATTTGTTCAGCTGACCCCAAATATTTTGGGACAAGGCTTTGATGATGGTGATAAGACATTGAATCAATGTTACATATTGTTGTCAAGTATGTTCGTTAAATGCATTTTAATTGTTATTTTTCTCTTTCTATCTCTGTTTTTTTTTATTAGTCTTATTTTGTCTGTATATGTTCATAAAATAAAATTTTACTATTTGAGTGCCTTTTGAAGCTAAAATATAAATTGATAGTAGACTTCAGATCTACCACTAAGAATTTGTTAAAATTGTTGATGTTGTTGCTATTATTGTTTAATGAAAGCAGACTTTCAGATCTACCACCTTGTAGAATTTTGTCCAAGTTTTTTCTCAAAATGGCTGGTGTTGTCGTTATTATATGTACAGTATGCCCATAGAAGCAGAAGGATTTGTCAGAATCTAGTTTGATTGGTTGAGCAAAAGGTTTTGAAAGTCGAGGAACATTTTTTTTTTTTTTTTTTTTTTTTTTTTACGTTTCAAAAAAAAATGTTCCTCCCCTTCCAAGTAATATTGGTTTTATTTCTTTTTCAATTTTATGAAATAAATGAACTAGTGTCCCCTGTTGCATAGGTGTTGCCTGACACTTTTGTCTACACGTGTGATGATTCCTTTAGTTAGACCAGCATCCTGAGCTCTAGAACTATATCAATATGCTTTCCATAGTAGCTTACCTCAGGTATTTATTAGCACTCATATATCTACAATCTACAATGTGACAAATTCAAAAAGTCCAGGTTAAGAGTTCCCTTTATTTCCTACTTATTGAATCCCTGGTTAAGAATCAGTTCTTTTCTTTTTGTTTTCCTTGAAGAACCCTAGTACTCAGTGCCATGGAGATAGTTATTACTTGAAATGCTTGGATCATCTGATATTTTTGCTATTTTATAAGATTTAAGAGGATTCTATTTCCTCATGGCCAAGCTTCGTACATTTTTTTGCGTATAATTTAATGATTTAGTACCCTGTGATCATAACTATAACTGCGTATAGTAACATACCAAAATGAGTAATTGAATAAACGTACAAGTTTGACGGCTGGATAATTTATGCAAAAACTTGCATAACTATTGTAGCTATATCGCTAGTGTTAATTATTGAAGTTGATGTCAATGTCAGATGTTCATGTTAATGGAATAGAGAATTTTCTGTCCTTGATCATTATCTGCATGGCTTTTAAAACTCAGCTACAATTGCTGGGTAATAGTTTCTTTCATTTTTCTTCGTTTACAGTCACGATCTCTATTTGTCAAGAATCTGAATTTCAAGACATCTGATGAGGGTTTGAGAAAGCATTTTAGTGACAATATTAAGGACGGAAGCATCAAAAGTGTCAAGGTAATACTCATTTGACTCGATCATCTTCACCATATGTATTTTTTAAACTCATTCTTCTCATGTTATAATGATTCTCCTGTGTAGATAAAGAAGCACCTGAAAAATGGGAAGACTGTATCAATGGGTTTTGGTTTCATTGAGTTTGATTCTGTGGAAAGTGCAGCAAATGTATGCAGGGATTTACAGGTAAGATATGATTATTTTTATGAAAGGATCCTATCTAATGAGGAATCTCCATTTCTTAGGAGTTCACTGTGTTGAACGCCTTATGTCAAAAACATGCCAGCATTTTACAAAAGAAATTCTTTGTACATTCAAATATTTTGTTTTTAGTTGTTATTTATCTACTTATACAATTTTTATGTATGTCAGCTCATTTAATACGTACTTTCTATATTGTCTATTTGTCTTGTTGTGATCTTTGAAAACTAATGGGGATCTCTAAAATACCACTCTACTTCAGGGAACTGTTTTGGACGGACATGCTCTTATTTTGCAATTTTGTCATGCCAAGAAGGATGAACAAATGATGAAAAAGGTTGACAAGGATAAGAGTTCGACAAAATTAATTGTGAGAAATGTTGCCTTTGAGGCAACGGAGAAAGATCTAAGGCAGCTGTTTAGTCCATTTGGCCAGGTAATTATTATTACATTCAAGTGATGAGATGTAGGAAGCATGCATGCTTAATAACCATTTATTGATTAGTCTATCTTTATTGCTGTGTAGTAGTTTTAAAAGTCACAATCCTGTTTTTTTCCTCTTAGTAGCCTCCTATTGACAATATCGATAAGAAAAGGGAGAAAGTGTTTTTTTTTTTTTTTGAAAAAAAAAACCTTGGCTCGAAAGTTGTTTTTGCTATTTGACTTGGCATCAAAGTGTAACTGTCTTTTAATGAGCCCTCCAAAGATCAAGATTCAAGAGATGGAATCAACTAAACCAATGCACGGTTAAGTTGATTATGAAGATTTCCAGTTTGCATCATCTGCTTCAGTGATTATAAGAACTTGTGGGCACATTTCAGGGAGATCCTAGTTCTATAAATGTTTGAATAAAAAGTCCAATAATAACTACATTCCATTGACAACTGAACTTTCTGTTATTTTTTAAATATGAAAAATTTATCACTCAAATTAAAATTTTCTATTTTTGTTTCTTTTGATATGGGCAAACGGGGGCTTAACTGAACCCTTGCAGGAAATTAACCACCAAAGAATCATACAAAACATGGGAACACAAGATGCTAAAACATTAGGATGAGTACAAAAATTTGTGCAATAATTTGCTAGTTTCCTGGAGCCTTAATTTTTACCAGAATCCCTTTTGATGGAACTGCTTTAGTTGCCTTCTGACATTATTTTTTCTAAATTCAAGGATTTAGCAAGATTTTTACCCTATCAAGCAAACACAAGGAACTAACTTGAAAGTTATGTTCAGTTCATATCCAATGTCTTTTCTGAATTATCTTACCTTCTTGTAGATTAAGAGTTTAAGGCTGCCAATGAAGTTTGGTAACCACAGAGGATTTGCATTTGTGGAGTTCGTTACGAAACAAGAGGCACAGAATGCTCTTCAAGCTCTTTCAAGCACCCATCTGTATGGTCGCCATTTGGTAAGAATTTACAAGTTTTTTAAAGCATTCTTGAGCACCAACCTGGAAACTAGAGTAACAGTTCCCCTTTTATAGGTCTTGGAGCGAGCAAAGGAAGGTGAGAGCTTGGAAGAATTGCGAGCTAGAACAGCTGCACAATTCACTGATGAGCAAAATGGGTTTCAGAATCCAACAAAGTTGTCCAAGAAAAGGAAACACATGTCCATCATTGATGAAGGTGGTGTTAAGTTTGAAAGGATTGCTGATTATTAGTAGTAACAACAATGTTGTCTTATAAGTCAACAATGTTTTTATGATTATTTTATCTTTTTTATTATATGGCCTTATCATCCCAAATTTGTATCATCAGTTGGTTTCTTTACTGGAAGCAACTTCAACCGTTCAACTAATCCCAAATTTTGTTTGTTGGGAGGTGGTATTTGTTGGATAGAACATACACAAAGTGTATGTTGGCACTGTAACGAATCTAGGAATTTTCCTTGCATTCGGGATTTTGATTCACACGCATACTGTAGGGGAGGCAAATTGAGTAATTTTTATTTATTTCTTTTAGCAATTTAACTTGAATATTATATTATTATTATTATTATTTGATAAGTAAAGATGAATTGATTGAAAGAAAAAGAAAAAAGAAAAAGAGACATTGAAGGGACCAGCCTGAATGGAATAAAGGGATCCTTGATCCAGAGAACAAACAAGGCACCAAACCACAAAGGACAGTACCCCGCGATTAAATTATAAACCCTATCCCATCTTACAAAAGAATCTTCATGGAAGATATTTTGAAATTCTTAGCCATCTTGAATAATAAAAAAAATTAATCCAAGGGTCTGTGTTGATATATGAGTCAAAAGTACTTAAAACATAAATACTCTCAGAAGAACTGTTTAGAGTAGTTTTGACAGAGTTTTGTGTTTCGATATAAGTTCTAAGAAGTATTTCTAACAGAGTTTTATGTTTGGGAACTATTCTGGATTTTGTTAAAATGACTAGAATGCCTTTATATGTAATAATTACTATTTTTAAAAAGAGTAAAAATAGAACATAGTTTTCTGCGTTATGTATGCTATTAAACTGTTCTTAGAGAGCTACCATCAGACAACAAGACCAAATCCTTCCACCCTCAAAACACAGTTAAATTAAACAAAATAAGAACCAAAAGTCCTAAAATTTTGTTGATCAGGTAGATGAATTACCTCTCCATGAGTTAAGTTTGAAGAAAGATAGTTATTGAAATTAGGAAATTGATTATAGTGTTGAAGTTGCTGTCAAATCCGAAGTTTATTTGAATTGGAGAAATCTGTTGTTCGAGAAGATGGTTTTAGGTTAGGGTTTTGGGGAAATAGGTTAGGGTTTGGCTACTGCTAATCAAAGAGGTTGCTGATGCTAATGCGGCGTGACGACGAGGAGGAACTACTGCGGCTCATCGAAGAGGTCAAAACCCTAAGAGAGTTTTTTGTTTTGGTTTTAGGAACAAGTTGTGGACAATGGTCTGAATTTAGAAATTGGGCAAGGGTATTTTCGTCACATGAATCGCAATTTTTATAGGATTTAGTGCTCCCCGCAAACATACTTTTGAGAAGTAGTTGCAATGATACTTTGTGAAAAAGCACTAAAATGATTCCAAATTGAGAAGTACTTCTCTCCAGGAGTCACTTATCCAAACACTCTTAAAGTGCTTCTAACTCCTTGCAGGAGCCAGAAGTACTTAGAAAAGTCAATCCAGATGCACCCTAATATTAGAGATACCCATTTGTTTTTTAAGATAAAGTAGATGCCTTCGTCTTCGACTTGTAATCCCTTTGATTTTCTTTTTGAAGCTCAAGAATAGATAAGAGCTTGGAGGAGGGATTTTTGGATACACAAATCCCAGGGTTTCTACATGACAATAAAGCTGAGATTGAGTAAGTTGAAAATAATTTACCCATTGTTCGTAGCGTGAAGATTACGGTTTTTTAAGGATGAACTGGTCTTCAATCTCAAGATTCTATCTCCTTCAACCTTCAAATCATCAAGAAAAAAAAAGATTTTTGAAGAAACAGACTAAGTTAAAATCAAGAACTTTTTACAAGACAGAAATATGATGGATTGAAAACAGACTGAATTGAAGATAACAGATTTTTTGGTGGAAAAATCAAGTGGTTTTGGCCTGAGAGAAGAAATTGACGGCTTATAGAACCATTTATTGAATTATAAATGAAAAAAAAAGACCTTTGAAGAAACAGATTAAGTTAAAATCGAGAACTTTTTACAAGACAGAAATATGATGGATTGAAAACAGAGTGAATTGAAGATAACAGATTTTTTGGTGGAAAAATCATGTGGTTTTGGCCAGAGAGAAGAAATTGAAGGCTTATAGAACCATTTATTGAATTAAGGAAAAAAGTAGGAAGTTTCTCTTCTTCATAACCTTTTACTTCTCCGTGATACATTTTCTGATTATTGGGTCAGACGAATAATATCTCTGGTCTTATTAGTGAAAATGGATGCCAACCCACACAAGGGTGCACACACGAGTGCTAAAGGACCTCAAATTCAATTGCTGGAATTCACCTATCAGGCTGGCTTTTGTTGTGCAGGTCCATCAAGTGGAGCAAACATTGACAGCTAATTAACCCAAAAGGTGTACATGCATGGGTCCTAGAATTTAATTACACAAGGATTAATCAACCAACTTAACACCCTCACATGTCCACCGCATGGAACCATGTCGAACACAGATTACCTCACACAAGCAAAACAGAGGAACTTGAACTTCATCTCAAACTCTACAAAGAATAAAATCAATTCTACTTCGTTTCTTCCTTTCATGACAATTTGAATCCGACCCAAAAACAGTATGAAGCCCCTGGCTTCACTATCTAAGGTCAAAACTGAAAATTACAAAATAAAATATGAAAATCTAACCATTCATTCTAAACATCATTATAAAGTTGATACAACTTGATTGATAAAAACGGGGAGAAAGGCCACTACAATCATCACTATCAGATGAGCACAATTAAATGTGCTTTCTTCTGATCTTCCCTTTACCATGGCGCTTGCCTTTTTTACCCATCTTCACTTTCTTCTTCCACTTCTTCCCAATGCCACCAACAGGCTTCAACGAGCCCAAGTTCTGACCATGTGAGGCTCCATCTTCGACCATCTCAACATCTGTTACAACAAAGTTTTTCAAGGTTAAGGTCTAAATCTCTGAAAGATGAAGACGCTGACAGATCAAAGTAATTTTACTTCATCATCAAGCGACCCTTTTGCTTAATATTGACATTAAGAGACCCCAGAGGCCTTGACAACGCTGATGCAAAGCTAAAACTGTATCCTTAAGCAAAATAAAACAAGAGGGAAAAGAAAAAAGAAAAACACAACCAGTCCAAGTACACATGCAGCATATATATATTTTTTTCTTCTGAATAGATAAACATTTTATTAAAAGAAAAAACAACAAAAGACAAATTAGCAACATTCAAAGCACTCAAGCAATCATAAGGGAGATCCCACTTACAATAGCACTCTAAAAACACAAGGTTTCAAGGTTCCCCATGCATGATCGCCATTATTTTAAATATATCATACTTGTTCATGTCATGTCGATAGCTATGAAATACTCATGTACACACCACGCAGACATAAATTGTAAAAACTTACACAATGTCAATATGAGCCCACATTTTATCTTGAGGTAATGTTCTCTTTTTATCTTGAGAAAAAAGCTTAGGCATAACTTGATCAACCTAGGCACGGTCTCGCTGGGATTGGACATGGCTTTGTCACTGCCAATGTTCTCTCTTTTTTATTTGTGTTATTTATGTGAGAAAGATTTGTTAAATGTAAATTTTATTGAGAATAAGCCACAGGATTCAACGAATAACTACTGATACAATATTATCCTTCAAATACTTGTTTTTTAAGAGATTCAAATCTTGTATTTGCTTTTCAATGTTTATAAACACATTTTTCAGGAATTTTTTTTTATCACTAAGTGTCTTTGTTTTTTAAGAATCTAAGCAAAATTGCAACAAAAAAAACTCAATTTTCTAGGTTGTCTTGGTTCGTCATAAAATGTTTTGGTCAAAACATTCTAGATGAAAAGAGGCATTTTGAGATGTGAATAAATGATTCAGAATGTTCGAATTCTGAAATATTTCAGCCGAAACAAAACTTTGAACTATGCCTGAAACAACTTGCCCCTGTGTAGTCAAGGTGAGTGCCTCAGGCGGGCCTTAATACATATGAGGTGAGGCAAATTTAAGTGAGGCACACCAAGGCTTGCACCTTGACTACGCCTCAATCAAGGTGCACCAGGTGCGAGCCTCACTAAAAATGAATGAATTTATTTAATTAAGACACCAATTTCAAATTTGATTGTATACTTTTTACATACCAATTTGTTCATCGTAAAATAATGCTTCTTTGTTGATGTAAATGAGAACAAATAATTTTTACCTTCTTGTGAAGGTAAGTAAGGGTTGATCCACAGGGAAACGAGGTATAAAATAAACGAAAACTCAACATGAAAAACAGTAGATCTTCGAAACCGACTTTTTTATTATTATTTATAAACTAAGAATTAAAATTTCAAAAAATAAATAAACAAGTAAAGAGTCTAGGGGATTGAATCCACCATGAGACAAGTTAGTAGTTAGCTTCATTTTAATTTTATGTTCTTGATTACTCAGATTAAGATCGCGTCAACGATTCTTAATCTAGAAGATTGGTTCTTACATCCGAAAATCCAATGTCTCCTTCCCTTATGATGTGATAATTTTCAAGGATTTTTCATCACTTCGAGCATTGATTATAATAGGACTTAACTCCATCATGATGGATCACGACATGTGATAAAAAAATAAGGAAAATATCGTAAAAGAAATTAAGTACCAAGATTTTAACGAAGTGAAACCTATTAATCTTTAAGAATTAATTGTTTTGAACATAAATTAAATACTTAGCTGCTCATGGCTTCCTCAGATCCCTAGATGAGAAGAATCTAGCCAAAAATCATCGCAAGTTCAACGTAGCAAATTCAAAGGAGAGAAATAGATATGGAGAATTAGAAATTTCGATTCATTTTGAACTTGCGTTATAACATCGTCGAGAACATTCCCTTCTAACTTACAAAATTAAACTATTCTAACTTACCTATTATTTATAAGAGAGCAAAATCTCAAAAGAAAAACAAAGTGAAGAAGATTTTTTTTTTTTTTTTTCGAGGGAGAAGGGCAATGAAAATGGCAAAATTAAGGTGCCATGATCACGACCTAAAAATACATCTTTCGAGTCCCCAATAATCCTATAGGTAACAAACTTCCCAGCTAAATCCTGAGACGTATGTCAAATAACGTACAAAATCACATGCATAATTACCGTAAACATTGTTAAAATGTTGATTGTATGATGTATTTGATGACGTGTATTAATGTTGATAGAACCGTAATCGAAAAGAAAAGGGATGGAACAAAAAAATGCAAGGAATTCACAATTTTGACGGGTGAAAAGCTATGGTCAAGGTGAAAAGACCTTGTGAAAACCAAATTTTGGCTTTTGGGCTTCTCCAAATCAAATTGTAAAGCCTTGGGCTTCATTATAAATTGTACTCAATCGGACCCTAAAGCCCAAAACCCAATACTCAAGTCTTACCTAACTTCAAAGCTTATTGACCTAAGGCATACCTAATTTACCCCATCATTCTTCACTTTACCTAATTTTTAATCCGTTTATTTCCCACCAAATGACCCCTCCTCATTCTATAAAAACCCCCCAATTCAACACCTTAGGGTGTGAACCTTGGCACCTTGAGCGTGTCATTTCCATTTCTCTCATTCCTATCTTGTTCTCTTTGTTTTTCTTTTGAGAACTTATTCTCTTGAATATAGTAGGTAGGTTAAGATAGTTTAATTTTGCAAGCTAGAAAAAAGAAAGGTTCTCAACGACGTTGTAATGCAAGTTCAAGATCAATCGAAGCTTCAAATTCTCCATATCTATTTCACTTTATTCTTCTTTTAATTTTCCACGTTGAACTTGCGATCATTTTTTTACTACTCTTCTTTTCTAAGAAATTGAGGAAGTCATAAGTGTTTAATTTATGTTCAAAACAATTAATCTTTAAAGATTAATAGATTTCACTTTGTAAAAACCTTGGTACTTAATTTTTTTTAACATTATTTTCTTTATCTTTTATCACGTGTCGTGATCCATCATCATTAGGTTAGCTCTCATTATGAACGATGCTCAAAGTGATGAAAAATCCTCGAAAATTATTACATAACAAGGGAAGGAGACCATGGACTATCAGACCATTGGACTTTTGGACAATCGAACCTAAAAACATATCTTCTAGATTAAGAATCGTTAACGAGATCTTAATTTGAGTAATCAAAGAACATAAAATTAAAACAAAGCTAACTACTAACTTGTCTCATGGTGGATTTAATCCTCTAGACTCTTTACTTGTTTACTTATTTACTGTATTTATTTTCTGCAATTTAAATTCGTAGTTCATAATTCCAAAAATCAATTTTGAAACTTGACTATTTTTCGTGTTGAATTTTCGTAAAACTTTTAACACCATTTCCCTGTGGATCAACCCCTTACTTGCCAACCCAAGAAGGTAAATTTATTTATTCTCAATTACATAAATAACAAAAAAAGCATCATTCTGCGACGAACACATACAAAATAAATTTATTTGGAAAGTGCAATTGTTTACCATTAAAAATATTGAATTTTACATTTGATGATTTTTACTCAACTCAAAACCCATTAAGACTTAAGCCCGAAAAGGGTATCAAGCTAGTCTAAGGTTGAGCTCGCCTTTTTAGGGTCTGGTTTGTACTCAACCAAACTTGACAAGGACCCACACATTGATAGCCATTAGTTGTTGTTCTGCAGAAGTAGCAACAACACATGTTAGCCTACTTATACTTCTTTTTCCTCCTTTTTATTCTCCTTATTCCTCTCTACTTTTTCTTTTACTATAGATTGTTCTTCTTCTTGAAGTGTTGAATACTTTAACTTGTTTGTAAAAACTCACATTTATATATATTATAATTGTAAAATATCTAGAACCCACCTTTCACTATTTTATTCTTTTAATTTTATTGTGCCTTACTTTACTTAGGTATGTGCCTTGCCTTGCCTTGTGCCTCAAGCACTAGGAGGTCTTCTCACCTCACAACATTTCGTCTGCAACCAAAACTCCCACATAAAAATAAAATCTCCAAAAAAACCCCCAAATCACTAACAGATGTTACATCAACAAAATAGCAAGACCTAAGCACTTATTATAATTTCCCTTTCTTCATGCTTCTTGTCATCAAATACCCTCTTGTTCCTCTTATTCAAAATGTCCCAACAAATTGCAAAGTGTATAATACCGCAAAAAACCCTTTTTTGCAATCTGAATGGAATAGGTGTCTAGCTTTGAAGAGGGAATTTGACCAACTTAGGATCCACCCACTAAATATCCGCAAAATTAGAAAAATGGACCAAATGGATTATGCAACCCGATCCATAGCATAGCATTCATTCTACATAGTATACATCGATTGACAATGAAGAAGACTTTGTTAACAAGATGATCTACCCTTAAGAACATGCCTAATGCAATAGACATGATGAATAATGACATTTTGGACCTGACCAAATAAATTCTCTAGGAAAGATGATTGACAATAACTGGAAATAATTGCTTATATAGAACGATTTAACATAAAGCAATCCATTAAGGCGTCTTATTTCACACCCAAACATCATCGATTAATCGAGAGATTGGGGTGGCAAAAATAACTCTGATAAGGACAGCAACCAAATTTACATCCCAATTGTGTTCCTTCTAAAACTAAAGTTCCAAGATAGCATTCCCTCAGCTCACTCCACAAATTCCTAGATCGGTAAATTCTTATTATCAAAAACCATAAAAAATTTATTTATATAAAAGTTTACTAAATTGAGTTCGCCCAGGCACTTTCCAACACCATAGGTCCTCCCAAAAACACATCGTCTCCTTTTTCAACTATTATAAAAACCATATTTATGAATTTTGACAGAAAATTTTGAATGCTCCACACCCATAGGAGTTATCTTACTACTCTCCCAATTGAATCCTTCCCTCCATATTGAGACTAGATAACAAGCCTCCATAAGCTACCTTGCTCAACTCCAAACCTCCATAACCATCTTGGACAAAACATGATCTTTTTTCCTCGATCTCTGAACAGTCCCTTCTCGTTCTCGGATGATAACAAAATGCTCCAACGTATTCTGAAACCATGCTCCATAACAATTTCCCCAACCTGAGGTTTTTTCCCTAAACTATTTTGATAAAGTTTGCTTACACCGATAATACAAAATAAACTCTTAATACAAATAAACAAATCGGAGTACTTGGATTAATCAAAATTACCTAAATAAGTAGTACAAATTTCACATTAGATGGTTACCCAGCATGCACAATTTTTCAAAATTTCAAGCAAATGGGTATGAATATTTAGTTATTTACTCCTATATCGAAACAGGTTTTGCTGAAATTGGTGAACAACAAAAAAGCTCGAAAACAACAACAACAACAACAACATTAGAAACCGAAATACAAGAAACCATTCATCACAATCTAGAGATCCAACAAAAGGGTACGAATATTTACTCATAAAGAAAAGGGTAACAGAGAAAAAAGGATAAAAAGAGTACCCGTGTTAGTACTGGTGGTGGAGATGATGGTGGTCTCCATTGAAGTACTGTTTTCGTTCTTATTAGGACGTACTGGCAGCTTTGGAGCCGCTAGGGCAGCTTCTTGGGCAGCAAATTTTGCTTCATCTTTCTTGTCGTAGAAAGGCACCGTGATTTCTCTCCTAATCGTTCTCAATCTCTTCTCCCTCTTCGATCTCTGCGACTTCGCCATCGTTAGCTTCTCTTGTTGGCTCTACTCACTAGGGTTTCACAACTTTAAAGAGAGGATTTTAGGGCTTCACCTTCAGCTTCATGTATTTATTATACATTTAAATAAGACGGATTCTATTGCCACACCAACTTTTGCTAACGTCGCCCCAATTCATCAGTAAATCACCAAAGAACTAGCATAATTTTCATAATTATAATATTCCTTATCATTAACTGGATTAGTACATCTTTTGTAACAAAATATTATTTTTATATAAACAATAACATAAATCATAATAAATTATTTATTTTTATATTAAAAATAAAAAGTCGACTTGGCAATGTTTTTGTAAACTCCATCTAACTTTTTTTTCTTCTTTTATAGGTAAACTTATTTAATGAGATGGGTGACTCGTCGAAGATATGACTTAAACTTAGGTCTATGTTATCATCATTAATAAATTTTATTACCTAAGCTATCTATTAACTTGATATTTAAAAATAGAGTTGTGATGGAGTGACCTCAAGATTATACCTCATATCCCACGTCTTGATGTGAAAATGGATAGCAACTATATCTTGATGAAAAACATCTATGACTCCCATACACTTTCATTGCAATGTGAGGTACAATCTTAAGGTCACTTCAGTCTTAATTCTTAAAAATATAGAATGAGTCATTTTGGATCTTAGGTGAGCCGATGTGATGGACGATTTACATTGATTGTCTTGAACACTTGCTTTTGAGAATGGGATGATTAGTCCAATCATCTCATGCCTCCTTGTGTTTGGGCCATAAGTTTTATGGTTTTTAAACTTGGTTTCTCATATTGTCACCCATGGAGACGAGTTGATTTGTCATGGTCATTTTGTTAAATTATTTAATGAACCATGTTGGAGTAATGACCTCATGATTGTACCTTATATCACACATCTTGTCGTGAAAGTGTGTAAGAACCATAAATGCTTTTTGACTTATATCTCGATGAAGATCATCTATGGTTTCAACTCACTTTCACATCAAGATGTGCTATATGAGGTACAATTTTAACTCACTTCAGTATCCTTCTTATTTAATTGTCTTTACTAATATAATGAGAGAAGGCAAAGTAAGAAGTGGTTTAACATTAAATGTTAGATTCTAAAAATACTCCCATCTTAACATTTAAACTTGATATAATCAAATTCATTTTGATCAAAACAAAAAAAAATTACAATCGCACAGCTCTAAAATCAAGTTGGATAGTTTTCAAAGTTACAAAAATATCTTTTTTTATTAGTATGTAATCTTCGAAACTACCCTAAGATACAAGTGGTGAAATTCAATCCTTTAAATTACAAATAAGCCCTTTAAGTACAAGTGCGTTTGCACATGCCACCTTTTAGTTTTTCATTAATAAATATGGAGAGCTTCTATTGCCACACCTACTTTTGCTAAATGGTCCCCCAAGATGTGTGTTAGCATTAGCAAAAGTTGGTGTGGCAATAGAATATCTCATAAATATTTATATGTAAAATGATAATTATTTTTTTGTTATAATTGTTGACTAATATTCTTTTTTTGATAACCAGTTATCCTTGTAGACAATGCATTGCCCTGTATCTGGCATTTGCCCGGTCCATAGACCATGGTCTTGTCCAAGGACTAGTCCTAGGCAAGGGCAATGCCTCCACATCACATGGACTAGGTAAGTGAGGATGCACCTCACGAGTGGCCCCGGAGAAATTAATGCTCATACTAGATATCAAATTCATTACCTACAAGCATTAATTACTTATCGGTCCAAAATTGCCATTGAGCCAACTCCTTGGGTTTCGTTGACAGATATTCTATCATAAAATATAAATATTTAAATTATTAAAACAATAATTATTTATATGAAAATATTACAATAATTGAAAGATTAATGTTGAAGTGACTTCAATAGAGGACATCTTGATGTGGTGGCATGTGCATGCCCGTAGATGCATTTTCTCCGAGATACAAGTAAAATGCATCTACGGACATGCGTATCACCACGTCAAGCTGTCCCCTATTGAGATTACTCCAGCATGACTCTAAGTGAAATGAGTCAATGTTTCCTCAACACCTTAATGATGAACTCGATCAAACACTTCAGCCATTGTGGTTCATCAACAAAATGGTGCACAAACACTAAAAACAACTATCATGGAAAACTCTTGAAATTGAAAGTCGGGGCCACGTTGAGAGTTGTACCTAATAGTCATGAGGTAATTATTCACACCCATATCATCGACTAATGATAGTAGCCATCAAGAAATATAATTAATATAAATAAATAAAAATTATATTTTGAACAATAAATAATTATATATTTTTTTTAAATTGATATAAAAAAATATTTATATATTAGTATAGCCTTGGGTTTGGGTTGCCTAAATCCTCTAATCGAATTAAGGTCAGATTAAATTATTCTAACTTAGGCTCAACTCATGTTCTACATAACTCGCCCAGGTTTGCCCATCAAACAGGGTTGAGTTCGAGCCAACCCACCCAAGTTGCATCTCTAGCTTGTAGGGGTAAAACAAACATTAAAACAAAATTGAGATTCATTTCACCTCCCCATATAACATAGTTCAATAGGATTGGAAGGCCATTGATCATTCAAATGAGATTCAAATGCATTAAGAACGTGGCACAACATGAAAGCGGGCATAGTCAGACTTAAAGCTATTCTCAAGATATTAATTAATATTAGTGCTTAGCATCTATGAATAATATTTTTATTCCGATCATCATCCAAAGTACAAACAACTATGGAAAATCAAGGATGAGAAGCTGGTGTCTTACCATAAATGCCTCTGGGGGATATGGTAAAGAAATTATTAGCCATTTTGATTTAAATGATGGAAAAATTACGTAAAGGACCCTTGCAGAGGATTTCTTTCAAATTAGTCCCTAAGTTTTATTGCTTCACTTAATAGTTCTTTTTAGTAAAACTTTTCTTTCTAATCAGTCCCTAAACGGCTAAACCTCACTCTTGCATCTCTCATAATTGAAACATGCCGAATGTGCCCTAACCATTTGAACTCACCATTTTCATAAAATAAGATTTTGATTTTCAACATTTTAATCGAGTTTCAAAGACTCCATTCCGATGTAAAGGATTTGAGAGGGAAGAAGAAGCCAGTTTCAAAGTTTTTTCAAGTATTTTGATGATGTATGTTAAAACCTTGGAGCTTAGCAAAAAAAAAAAAAAAATTGTAAAAATCTAAGAATTTTTTTTTTTTTTTTTTGGCTTCGTATTTGGATGAAAATTGATCAAGGATGGTTATTTTTTATTTGAAATCATCTATATAAGTCATTATGTCAAGTTTTTAGTCGACATCTCCCCATATTTTAGCTAGAAAAACTCAAAAAATGAAAGTGAATGGATTTTACCAGTGTTGAGTTTGACATTTTTTTTAAAATTATCAAATTCAACAATAAAAAATATTGAACTAGGCAATAAAAAGTAGTGAGTTTGACAATAAATAAAAAGCGGTGAACTTGACAATAATAAGTGATGAGCTCGACAATAAAAATGTTGACCTCAACGATAAATAAAAAGTATAACTAAAAAGTGGTTAGCTAGGGACCATTCAGAAATAAAAAATTTACTAAATGGACTATCAAGCTATTGCTGAAAACTTAAGGATTATTTAGAAAGAAATTCATTAATTAGGGTCCATTAAGTAATTTTTCCTTAAATGATTGAGATGCTGAGACAAAATTCTGGTTCAAACGAACAGTGAGAGGATTAAAAATTCCGTCCAATTCAACTCCTTGTAAAAATTCATAACCTTTTGAGCATTTTTGAATCATCCATGATTTATTCTTTTTCCGAATTAAACAAATAAAAAATACTTCTTGCAAAGAGGATTAAAAACACAAATTAACTCGTATATTTATAATAAAAAATTATATCTCAATATCGCATGATAATATTTTCATTATTCTCTTTTAACACTTAAGAATTTCATCATTAGACAATCACTAACCATTACTTATTATACATTATCGATCAATAATTAGGTGTTTTAACTCCTTTTATATATTTTTCATCTCCCAAGTAAGATGGTACGTGCTTTTTAACATTATGAAGATTTGTGTTAATAGTATGATTAATCATAAAAAAATAACTTTGTTCTTAGTTTTAAATTTATTCTATAGATGCTATTTTAAAATAGATATTAAAATATCCAATAAATATGTGTAAAGGCATCCAAGGGTTAGTGATTTGTAATAAGAGTTTAATGTTTGATAAACATGCATAACAATATCAAATGCTTAATTTACATAACGATGAGTTCAAAGATGAAGGATATTAGTGATGATTTTGAATAATGAGATATCAAAATAATAAATCTAAAAAAGATAAGGGAGAACCTTGAGGGGTTGGCTCAACGGCAATTTCAGACTGATAAACAGTTAATGCTCGTAGGTCGTGAGTTCGATGCCCAGTATAAGCATTAATTCCTCAGGCGCCACCCATGATGGCACACCCTCGATCCCTTACCTAGTGCATGTGATGTGCGAGCGTTGCACGTGCCCTGGAATTAGTCTTTGGACAAGACTATAGTCTATGAATTAGGCAAAACCTAAATATGGGTCTGGTCCGTTGTCTATAGGGATACCTAATTATCCAAGAAAAGATAGGAGAGTTTTTTTAATTTTAAAGTGATTACTATGAAAATTTTAATATGTATGAACGTGAAATTGTACCCGAATTGTTCTCGTATAGCAGTTTTGATGTTCTTCGAATTTTTCATCAAATTTTTAAATGAACTAATAAATATATAATCTGAATCGTACTCGAATTAATTCCGTAATAATTTTTTGCCTAACACGAAATTGTCAACTATGGGAATGCCTGGTTGTCCCTGTAATTTTTCTAGTCAAGCTTAATTTGCAAGCAAGGTATACAATTCTTCAACCCTTCATGATTTAAGACATATATCACTCGAAAATTTTGGCGAAAATATGGGATAACCCTCTTTGCTTAGAAACTGATCAGATGTGCTCCTTGACCTTGATCTTTTATGGTTCAATACTTCAAAAATGACCTAAATGCCTATCTTTCAAGAGTCCATGATTTTTCCTCTTAAAATGGTAAATTTGAAAGCACTTTAACAATTGGGATTAATTATTTTTAACCCGTTCATCATTGTCATCAATTTATCATCTTCAACCTTGTCATCAATTTCTCTGTAGTGAGAAAACCCTTGATTTTTCTATCCAAAAATCATTAAAAAAAATCAAATTATTAAGAATATCAAATTATCGGTTGTGGATGCATGCAATTAACATTAATGAACAAACAAAATTTACATACCTTGAGCCATTGAGAATTTGGAGACTAAGAGATGTTCTTTGCTTTGAAGCTTGACCACTTTCCAATTGTCTTGCAGTTGCATGAGCATTGAATCTTCTATTCTTTCAATTTTTAAATATTAAAAAGTTGATCTCCGCTTTCACAAGAGTCCTCATATGATTGACGTCCATCTTATTTAAATCCAACTTGTTTTAAGAGAATCAAAACAAGAAGAGGGCATGCGAATTACGTGTTATTGGGAAGATTTTAATGAAAGAAAATGTTTTTAGAAGGAACTCAAGAATTTTTGGATTGAGATCAAAGATGAAGGTATTTAGGTCATTTTATGTTGGTATCTCAATGGAGACCGATGTCAAGGGGTTATATACTTAGTTTGGACACGTAGGTATGTCTAATATTCAATAAAATGCGGAGGGTATCTCTAAATAACTCATTCTTCTAGTAATTAGAGAGAGAGGTGTGGGGAGCTGTAATAGGCATGTAATCGGTGTCAGTTAGCTTTGAAAAACCCAAACAACAGAGGAACGAACAATGGTAGCTCGGAAGTTCCTTGTTCACCATAACGGCTCTCAATTTGATGTCGATTACGATACAGATGACGGCATTGAAGTCTCTCTCTCTCTCTCTCTGTTTTTCTTTGATATTCTTGCTGTCTCTATAACACACTTTCTCTCTGTTGATGCAGGTTCTCAAATTCCAACTTTTTTCTCTTACTTCAATCCTTCCTGATGAACAAAAGGTTCTAACTTTTAATCTCTCTCTCTCTCTCTCTCTCTCTCTCTCTCTGTAACTCTTGATCTTACTCTACAAAATCTTTGTGTCGTTTAGATATTTGGAGGTGATAATCTGCTCATAACCAAAGACTCTGATCTCAATTCAGTCTCCAATTGCCTCCGATTGGTATCTAGCAGCAGTGAAGACGATTTATCAGTCTCAGATAATTCTATACCGATCGAATTAAAAAACAATGTTGCAGAATCAATAACACATAGTGTTAGATTCATATCTATCGACAGTGAAGAAGACAAAGAAGATTTATCAGTACCAATTGAACGCAAAGATGTAGTAGAATCATCAACACCAATTGTTGAAAATGATACTTCATTTTCCAAATCTGATGAGGAATTGGCCCGGATGTTGCAGGCAAGCGATTGTAATCTTATTTATTAATGGAGGAATTGGAATTTAATGGAAAAATTAGATTTTTTATTATTATTAATTCTCTTTTCACAGGCAGAGGAGGAGGCACTTTACCTCCAACAGTTTCGGAGCAGCGATAATAGGAGGGAATTCGAGCAAAGGGTTCGACCTTATGTTTCACAAGTTCTTATGGTAATAGTGATTTTCTTGGGCATTATGAGTTTTTAATTTTGTGAAATTGAGTATTTTGCTGATTTGGGCAAATAGCAACCATGTTTGGATTAGGTATCTATTCCTTGGAACTTCAGTTCGTGAAAGTTTCATTAAAAAATGGGAAAACTTTGTGGATTATACAAATGATGTTTCTGGTTTCTACCCAAAACCCATCATTTTCAACCTCCCTGAAAACCCTATCTTGTTCTTGAAAATTTGGAGGATGAAGATAGGAATGTTATCATATTCAGCCATTAATTGATAAATTTCTGATTAATTTATCGATTTGCTTATTTAATCAGCTGGTTCTTTATTCGGAGAATTTTAGTGATTTTTGGAAAAAATTGGAGATTATTTTAATATGATTTGGGCATGCTTGTTGATTCAGTACGAAGACCCAGTTCGCCAGGAAGCGGCTCGCAAGACGGTTCCGGTGGATCAACTTGAGGAGAAAGCACTAGTTTCTTTAGCCAAGGTACTGTCTTCGATCTTTTCGCTGTTCGGTTACTAATTTCTGTAATTTTTGTACTTCCATTGGTGTATTTACAATTAAATTGCTCATTTATGATACATTTGGGCATAAATGCCCCGAAAGTAGGATTGAATTGTAGATACTAGCCCCCTGATAAGCCCCTCAAATTAGAGTTGAAAAATGACTTGCGATTAGATGTGGTGTCATCTAAAAGTAGACATTGAGCTTTAGTCTGTTTCATGGATCCGATGATTGCCTCATGTTGGCTTGTAGAGATAAACGGGGGATTGATTGCTTGGTTCAAATTTTTACTATAAAAGTGAATACAAAGTTCAATTTTAGTTGGTGCAATGGGACAGTAGGTTGCATTTAGCTTGGAAAAACTGTATGTTACCCATCTATCGAAAAGAAAAAAAAAAAACTGTATGTTACCCAAACAGGCAAGGACATGGGTGTAGAACTTGGGGTGTGCATTAATGGATTTGCCTTACTACTCCATGTAGGTTGGACCTCAGTACCTTGGTGTTAGGATGTTTATATTGATTATATAGAATGGATGTTTGATAGATCCTTTCAAATTGGCCAATTTGTATCCATCTTCGAGGCTCAATTGATAATGGGGCCGGGCCTGCGTATTGTGGTACATAGACCATTTCCAACCAGTTGGAACCTTTATGGAAGATACATAGGCATATGATTAACTTGTTTTTCATGGCCACCGGGTGTAGTTTAGGCAGAAACTACACAACTTACTGTACTACATGCGGCAAATATATTGGGATGTTTGGTTTTCGAGACTAGGTTTTAAACAATATATTCTTTCCCTTGCATGTTATTGTTAAATGGAACATTGATGTTAGATTGTTTGGTTATCGTGCAAAATTAATAAGAAAGATATTGGTAATGTTTTTTTTGGTACGATCCTAAAGTTACTGAATTCACTATCTGTGTGAACCGAGCCAGTTGCGTAACCGTTCATTTTGGGTTCATAAAATACAACAATCCACATACCAACAGATTTGTGAACTCAATTGTTATAGTTTCGTCGAATTCAGCATAGTATTCAGACACATCTCTCTCTCTCCCGATTTAAAATTTGAAAATGATTTTAATAAAATTTCTAAATTTTTCTACCACCCCTAAATTTAACCGGTTTTCTATTTTGATGTCATGTAAGAAGGCATGTGGAGGAGGCTTACTGCCACCCCTTGAGGCTTATGCCTCATAATCGGATCACTAAAGCGCCGGCACATCACCCCTTATCGTTCAATGATGTTAGTTGAGTTTGAAGGGACCTGTGTTGAGGATTTCATTTTTTTTCTTCTTTAAAAGCATAATTTGTTAAGGATTTCGTGTTTAGTGGAAGGGGATTCTTTAGTGATTGGCTTATCCTTTATACCATATAGGTTGGAGCAAGATTTAAAATCTCGTCTCGAGGCATTGTCTCACCTAAGAGAAAAACTGACCATCTCAGCCAAGATAATCACAAAACATTCAATGTTACATTCTGGCCTCAGCAGACAGTCTGCAACTATGGAACTTTACACTGTGGAGAGGAGGCTTGTGAGTGAAGGTCTTCCTCAATTGCCTTCCCTATCTTTTGCATCTTGGGATTTAACTCACTCTTCTTTAATAATTTTGTTTTACTTATCCAAGAATGTTGAATCCAGTTAGGTGTTTTATTTTCAAGGAATTTCCTTTCTAACTGATGCACCCTTTCAGATCTATGCATTGGTAATCAGTAATCATATTCTTATGCTTATGATGGTTGTATCATTTATCGAGGGTTGACTAGTTGCTTATAGCAATTACTATTGATGGAATTGAATTGCATGTTTGCACTTCTAAAATTTGTTTGGCTTACAGATCTTGTTTATTGGAGTTTCTAAATCCCATTTCACCATTTTTATAGGAGGGAAACTTCAAACCATCAAAAGCTGAGCACGATCATGCCTTCCTGCTGCAATTGCTTTTTTGGTTCAAGCAATCATTCAGGTGTTGTTTGCTGCTTGGTTATTTTGATTCTCTCTCTCTCTCTCTCAATGTTATGTATTTAGCTACTTTAAATGATTATCATTGGACTCTTTTAGTCATTATTTGAGCATTGAACCTTTACAAATCAAACACAATATCATCCCTCTGAAAATAGGTCTTTAAATCTCACACTGTACAGATCGGGTTTGGAGCTAACCAATAATATATCAATTTCTTAGGTCAATGAGAGAACTTCTTTTATTTATCTTTTTTTTTTCTTTCTTGATATCTATATAATAATACAAAACTGTGGGCCCCACTCGCTTTAACCCCCCCCCCCCCCCCCCCCTTCACCCCCTCATGAAGAGGGGTTAGGATTTGATCTCTACTAATCTTGAGGAAAACTTTTAACTTTATTGGCTTTCCTTTTCTATTACTTTTCAAGAATATCTTCCAACTTTATTGTCTTTCCACTTCCACTCACATTTCCAAGAACACCCCCCAACTTTATACATTACCTTTTCTTTTCTCCCCTTTTCCAATAATACTCCTCCAACTTGTCTTTCCTCTTCTCCCCCCTTTTCCTATGGCTATAATACCCCTCCAAATTAATTGTATTTCCTCTTTTACCCCCTTAACCCCAAAGAGGATGCCCATGCCACAGGTATGACAAAGTCTAGTATCCTTATATGCCTCTCCTTCCAGTGGACCAAACCACTCTTTAGTTGAAGGTTTTTGTGTTCCGCTGTAAGGGAGGACATTTTCTATGAGGATTGTCTTTAGATAAGATTTGGTTGTTTTGGGTTTTTAATTTGTATTTTGTTTTTCTGTTTACCTCTTCAACTTTCTTTTCTTGTAGTCCCCTTTTCATTTTCCCATATATTTTGCATGTATAATAAAATAAATATTGATATGGTGAAACTACAATGGATAAAAAGGTGACTAAGAGATTCCTCATCTCTATTGCAAAGGAAAATCAAAAGTTGGAAAATCTTCTAATCTATCAGATTGTTCAGTCTCATAATTTTCCTCAACACCATAATCCATATAGAGAACGATATCTTTGATGGTATAGAAGCTCCCCAAACTGCCTCGTATAGAATTGTCTACTTTGTATCCTTTTCCACTTGAAATTTGATACCGTTATTGAAATCTACAAGTATCTTTAAATTACCTTCCCATAAATCTGACCTATATCAAACTGCTTTCTCACACATCCCTCATCCTTTACTTTTATAAGATGATCCTCCACAGATCCTCCTGCTCCTCCCCAAATTTCCACAAATATTTCCTCAACAGAGCTCTGTTCATGTTTCTGAAACGCCTCAATCCCAACCTCTAAACTTTTTTTTGATAGATAAAACAATTTTTATAAAGGAGGACGACATGACCTCTCAAAGAAACAACAAATAGAGTTGGCTCCTTCCCTTAAAAACTTGATCCCATCTAAAAGTGAAATCCTAAACGATAAAACCTTTGAACTCCTCAAACTGTTTTGAAAAGCATAAGGTTTTTCAACCCACCAAATGATACTTGAATTATATTGTATTCAATTTTGCAAATCTATGGCATCAGTTATTTTGTTCTAATTGTAGGTGGGTTAATTCACCTCCTTGTGATGGTTGTGGTGGTGGTACCGTAAATTGTGGAATGGGAGTTGCACTTCCTTCTGAGATGCAATTTGGAGGTTATCGAGTTGAACTTTATAGGTATGCGGGAGAGATATACTTATTCCTCTTTTTTTTAATGGTTTTCTTGTATTGACTCTTCCAATCTCAAGCCTGGATGAAGGAGGGTCGCTCCAGGTTGGCATTTGGTAAAACTTGCCCATCCCCCTAACATATGTTAATTACGTATTTCCTTTGGCCTCTCTCTTATTTTATTTATGAGTTTGTCTCAACCATGACATGACGTATTGTTTGCATTGGAGATTGACTAAGACTTAAATCATTGAACATCTTTGGTAACCTTTCGTTGTTTTGGGACTTGTTCATTTTTATTTTGGTATTTTAGTTTCAGATAAGGTTAGATTATTATGTTGAGATTTGAAATTTTTAGCTTCCCTCAAATCAATGAGGGTTATGATTCTATATTGTTGAATGAAGCAGTAATGGGTAGGAGTAGGGGTGTCAATGCGCCGGTTTCGGTTAGGTTCCTAAGGAACTTAGAACCATAACCATTATATTAGCGCGGTTCCGGGTCTGGTTCCAAAATAAATGGATCCAGAACCGCCAAAGATCATGGGTACCCAATCGGTTCCGGTTCTCAAGAATTGAATGAGAAAAAAAAAATATTTCAAATCATTATAAAAAAAATTTCCTTTCAAAAAATTAACATATTATCAACAAAATTGTTAACTGAGTTATAATTTATTATACTTAAAGATACAAATTAATTATTTTTTTCAAAAATAAAAATTTATCATTGTTAAAAGTAATTATTTTTTAGAAGAGTGACTCATTTTAATTTTCAATCGATGATTTATATGAAAAATTGAAGAAGTTTTATATAACATGCATTTATTTTTTAAATGAAAAAATACCTTAAATGTTTATAGTATGGAAAGAAATGACAAAATAAATTGGTTCCAAGTACCCATTGGATAGAACCTAACGGTTTTGGTTCCATTTTAGACCCGGTTCTAATTGGTTCCAATAAAAAGGGATCTGGAACCAGGGTATTTGGTTATGGTTCTGGTTCGGTTTCGGTTAAATGGGTACCCACTGACACCCCTAGGTAGGAGGAAGGTTTAAAATCCTGTATCATTCCATTGTTTCAATTTTTCCAAAAACTGGAATGTAACTGAAACATTCACTTGAATTCATTGGGTTTTTATTCATAAATAAATATAGAAAAGTATCTTTTAACTGTTTAAAATTAAAGATTAAATTAAAAAACATTTTGTTCTTCACATGGTATGCATCAGAAATGCTTCGAGGCATTCTGAAACAAATAGAGGAACCTCAAAACATTGCATTTGATACATGTATAATGTTGTAAAACACTTCTTTATTTAATTTAATGAATATTAGAAGTTAATTTTTTTTAGTAGTTAATTTATATCGAAACAATGCATTTGATATGTTTTGGGAAACATGCTGAAATGTTCTGAAACATTTCAATTTCAGTAAAATGTATATGTTCTGTCCATAGTGATATGTTTTGTGAAACATTCCAAAGAATATACAAAAACATTTCAAAACATATTGTGATGCATACACAATTTCGCAATGTTTCATTTTGATATGTCAAAGATTGAAATGTTCCACCAAAACATTCTGAATTGGAACACAATTTTGACCCATGGGGAGGAGTTCCACTATCTTCATTCTTCCTTGGTTTTGAGATGGTGTTTATGTGGTGAACGGTGTGAGGATTGTTTTGACTTGCTTTTCTCTTATGGGGCAAGCCTACCAAATGATATCCAAATAGTGAGATGTTGCAAAATCTTGGGCGACTGAGTGTTTTGGTGGTGTCTTTGTTTTAAGGGGTCACTAAAAGAAGTATAAATAAGAAAATACAACAACAAATGGACATAATTGAAACTCCATGGTTGTTTGTATTGAGATCTATCTTTGCAATCTTCTCTCATCATCCGTGGCATTCATAATGGGTTTTCTAGTGGTTTTATCTAAGCTGCCATTTTCCCTTTCTGGGAAGTGATTAGAAATGGATCTTAAGAGTATTCCGTTATTCATTGAATTATATATATGTATGCATGTATGTGTGTATGTATGTATGTATGTATGTTTGTTAATGTCTTTATGGAACTGTACTAATCCTGCACAAAGAAAATTTAGTCTTTCTATAATTAATGTTTTTAGTTCTTTGTTACTTTTTTTTCTAATTTCCTCAGTACTAACTATATAATCAGTGGCATGTCTAATATCTAAATTTATTCTTTTGAGATATCCTTCGATATTATCTATTCTTTGTTCAGAATTTGTGGACTGGATAATAGGCTCGTAAGCTGAGATATCCATCAAATGTTCAGACATTACTAACATTTGGTTTACTGTCTATGGGGAATTCAGGGTTATCTCGAGCTCCTATGGCTTCTTTATGAACTTAATTTCTGAGCATGACTCTGGATCATACCATACTCCTGCATCAGGAAGTAGGTATTCTTTTATGATCTCAAGTTTTCCTGTCCCTAAAAATCATTGATAGATTCTTGGGATAGGTCCTAACCTTGGGGTGTGCGACATATCTATCTTAGGGTTTTACTTTCTATTAAGTCTATGGCTTGAATATGCATGTTGAGCATTTTTTCTAAATGCAACATTGCTTTGTCATATTCTTCATTCATATCTGCTTCAAACAGATAAGAATATCTAACGTTATTATAATCATAATACTGATATCTATGTGCCTTTTCATTTAAGATAGCCATTTTGAAGTGGAAAATAGTAGAGTTATGTAAGCTCGGGTTGACTACTTTTCTCTCTTCGTCTTGAAATAATTGCCTTTGAGCATATTTGACTGTCTTTGACTCTGTCACGAGTTTCATGTCGTGGGACTGTATCCATATTTTCTAAAAAATTTCTATAAACATTCAAATGGTCTGAATATTCTTGAGTACTTGGTACCTTTATACCAAGGGTAAATTCAGTACCATGTACTGGTATATGAGTTCCTTCGAGAGGTAACTCTGGGACTGGTCTTTCAAGAGCAGGTATTTCTTGAGATGGTATATTAGAAGATTCTCTTATTTCAAATCTAACTTGAGTCATAGTATTGGGTTTAGTTTGGTCTGTAGGGTAAGGATAATAGTCTATAATACTCCACGGAGGTTCCGGGATATTATTTAAAGGTGAATCTGCCATGGCTCTGATATCAAAATTGGTCTTATTAACTATTATCTAATCTTCGTATCTAAAACCCCTTAACTGAGAATCTAGTATATTTCTTATTCAGGGATTTAATTCTTCGTATCTAAGTCTAGAGACACGATAGAATTCTTCTCTAACATCTTAAAGTAAGAAATGATTATCCCAATATTTTTGTACTAATAAAGCTCGGCTATGACTTTCTAAAGGTTTTTGTTCCCTCCTACGAAGGAACTCAGGAAAAGCTCTCTCTATTCCTTGTAAGTCTGTAAGATATCTTCTAAGAAGTTGATATCTTTCTTCTAAATCAAGAGTATAACGATTGCTATGAATACGAGGCATAAACAAAACAGAATAAGCTAAAGTAATTAAAAAGCAGAATAACTCTAAGGTTAGCACATAATAAGTAAAGATATGTAATCTCTGTGAGATGCATAATTAAATTCCTTGATGGGTAGTGGTCCACTTTGCTTCCGTTGTTCTTATTTTGTCTTCTATTTTCATTTTAGTTCATATGAAGGTCTGTATTAGGATAATAAATTTTCTTCATTTTAGGTTTGTCTGATTTTAAGGAGGGCTTGTCTTTGATTACTTGATTTTCCTTATAAACTTAACCTTTTAGCTCAACGCCTTTCGCACCCTTGCATACAGCAACATAGTTTGGTTAATTATGTTTAAGGAAAACCCTTTCATCTCACTACGGCCTGTCTGGTCTTTAAAATATTGTCCAGATCTGAGGAAAGTCCATTGTCCAGATATTACCATCTCAGATGTCCAAGTAGGAAGAAGCTTCTGAGTGAATTAATGGATTAGTTGGTTATTTTATTCTCTGGATTATGTACTTTATAAATTTCTATAATTTGAGAGTTTTGAGGAATCAAAATCATAAAACCAGGAAGGTATGGCGGATCATCATTTAGATGGTCGGCAGAAAACCAGTTTTACCCCATGAGAAAGTGGGTGCCTGTGTTTATGAGTTTTGACTAACCAAAGTCTCAGATCATAGCTTTTAAGTATAGATCAGAGAATGATTCTTTACTCATTGTTGATTAAGTACAACAAAAGCATAGCAGACCAAGTAAAAACTGAAGATCTTATAATATGCATCATTATATTTACATAAGAGATTACATAAACTTAGTACTTACTACGGCATCACCTCAGAGCTATTCTCTGGGCTTAGCCGGCCATATCTTGACTATGTACGTCTATAAGCTTTGAAGGCTTCTGGTCTCCTACTTCCAGCTTCTGGGAATGGGAATGGTAGAGAAGTGGGTGTGGAGTAGAGAAGTGAAGTGAGTGGAGTGGAGTGAGTGTGTGAAAATCCCGTGTCCCTTTCTCCTAAAATGAGTGTCCTTATAAAGAGTCCGGACCTCAAATTTTTTACATTCTGATTTACTTAAAGATAAGTAAGGCTATCACAGGTGTCATTCGAGGGTATAATTTATCTCAGGCGAATTTTTTTACTGTTCATGAACAGTGTCTTGTCGGGTACTATTCATGGAATAGTGATTTTGACCTTTTGACTAAACAGTAAAATTTTTAAGAGAAATTCCTAATTTTCTTTTTCGACTCTTGCTTCTGGCTTTTCTTCCTCTTCTTTGACTTCATCTTCTTCATGGTCGCTAAGAAAGGAGCTGATGGAGATTCTATCGTTGATCAGTTTGCCGACCACGTCTAGCTCTTCAAATGTCAGGGTCTTGATGGCATCTGCAGCGGGTCTTCCTTCTATAAGGCAAAGGGAAGCTATCAATGGTATAGTCGCCGGTACTTTGACTTCTACAGATTTGTCTCCTGTTCTGAATTTTTCTACGGTTACTCCTTTTCCGTATATTTCGAGCGTTTGGATGACACAAGTCTAAGAATGGTATACGGTCCACCAATTGTCTCCAGAATTGACTAGTAAGCTGACTAGGTCACCGAGTAGTCCAACTTGGTGGGCTAAAAAATCATGTTCATCTATCTTTACTTCTTTGATGGTGACATCATAATTTGGCATTCTGTCTTCAATGACTTTGACTAAAGAAAAAGAATTTTGGCCAAAGGTCTTTAATATTGTAATCCAGACTGGGTACTGTCCCTTGAGAATAATCTTTAGGATTTTTTGGATTTCTTGGCTAAAGAGGTCTAGATGGGTCTCATCCATTAGCAAGATACAGTCTAATAGATCGTATTCAGCTAGTACTTTGGCCAATCTGGGTTTTGTCAACTTTTTGTCACTAGTATCTTTGGAGATTCTAGGGATTTGTGGTACATATCCAACTACAAGATCACCTTCGATTAGGCTTTCTCCTTTATTAAGGCTTTGGCATATGTCTAGAAGGGCTTCGTCAACCTTTAAGTTTTCAATAAAGGCTGGAACTAGGAAAGATACTTCGAATCTAACTTTTCGAAATATTATTTCTGTTATGTCTTTAGCCATGTCTGCATAAGTAAAGTTTGGCTGAAGTACACTAATCTGTTGACTAACAATTTGGGTTTGTCTTCTATATTGTCGAACTCCTTGTAGCAAAGCATAAAGGCCTTGTCTGAACTCAATTTGTAGGTTATGAGTGGCTGCATTCCATACTGTGTCTGCTGCTGCTAACTCTCCTGCAGAGAAGTGTTCTCTAATAGTATTAGGGATAGGAAATCGTTCCTTGATACTATGTTGTCTAAGATATACCTGTCCAAAGACTCGGTATTTGTCTTTAGTGTACTCATTGAGTCCTGGTGGATAGAGTACTGCATTGATGTCATGCATTTGGTATATATCTGGTCTGTCTTGTCTTTGCTTTTTATTGTTATTTTTCAAAAAAATTTCTATTTGCTCACTGTTGACTATTTCTTTTTTCTTGTCTTCAATGATGTTATTAGATGATACAGCATCATCTTCTTTCTTTGTCGTGGAATTTTTTAGGTCTTTAATGAGCTGTCTGAGCTCTTCTGCTTCTTCTTTGGAAATAGATTCTAGGTCTTCTTTTTCCTTGTGTGATGGTGTCAAGCTTATTCCTCTTCCTCGTCCAGGTCCTCGTCCTCGACCCCAGTTGTTGAAAAACATATTGGCCTATACTAAATAATTGTTAGTTCCAAACATGGGTTCTCTAGAAAGGATATCAGGAAGAATATTAGTTTTTCCTGAAATATGTTTGACTGTAAATTTAAAACCAGCTAAATAGGTCTGCCAGGTTATTAGTCTCATTTGGGTGGTATTCCCTATATTGTTTTTGTTAAAAGTTTTAACAAACATCGAATCTGTTTCAATAATGAATTCAGTGGGTCTTAAAAACATTTCATACTTTTTTAAAGCTTGTATGACTGCAAATAGTTCCTTTTCATGAATATGATAATTGACTATTGCACCACTGAACGTGCCTGACTTATAACAACAGAGTTTCCTTTTTCTTTCTTTGTCAAATTTGTTTATAGCCAAATATACAGCTCCCCATTGCTTTTCTGAAGTATTGGTCTGCACAATAAATTCGTCGTCTTTTGTTGGAAGGGATAAGGGTGGCAGATTTTTGACCTGTTCTTTTACTTGTCTAATTATTTGTCTGTCTCTGTCATCCCAAGTAAAGGGATTTGTAATCTCGGTCTTTTGGAGTTTAGCGGATAGGCTTCCTCTGTATACTGCGATACCTTTAATATAGTCTGAAACGCAGTTAAGAATTCCTAAAAAAGATTGTAACTGTTTTCTATTTTTGATTTCTTCTGGAAAATCAAGAATTTTAGTGGCGATATGATCTTGCAATGCTATCTGGCCTTGGCTAATTGTTACTCCTAAGAACTTAATTTCTTGTTTTGCTACTTCTATTTTAGTAAGGGAAATAACTAAGCCATGTTTATTGATTTGATTAATTACTAAGTCTAAATGTTTTTGGTGTTCATCAATAGTCTTGGAGGCTACTAGAATATCATCTATATAGACTAAACAAAAATCTTGAAATTCTCTAAAAATTTGATCCATCCTTCTTTGGAAGATTTGAGGAGCATTCTTTAATCCAAAGGGCATTACTAACCATTCATATTTACCTTGTGGTATGGTAAATGCTGTCCATGGGATAGATTCTTCTGCCATGGCAAATTGCCAGAATCCTGATTTACGGTCAAATTTGCTAAACCATTTTCTATCCATGATTAATTGGATAAGATTGTCTTTTGATGGTATCTGATAATTTTTGTCAACAGTATTATGGTTGAGAAGTCTATAGTCTATCACCATTCTCAGTTCACCTCTAACTTGTTCTGAGTGATTATTTACTAAAAACGCAGTGGAACTATGTCTAGAGTTAGATTCTCTTACTAGTTTGAGTTCCATAAGTTTGTTTACTTGTCTTGCTAATTCTTTCCTTTCATCAGGATTAGCATTAAAACTTTTTTCCTTTGATGGTTTTTTCTGGGTCTTTTAATATTAATGTGCACACAAGTTTCTCTACATCCCACTTAGTGGTAGGATTAGTATTTGCACTATCTCCTAAAGTCTTTAATACTTTGCTTTCAACCCTTTTTTGTTTGTTTCTTTTCTCTTCTTTCCTTTTGTTTACATGGTGGCTCGAAATTCCTGCTAAATAAGCTTCAAGGGTTCTTTCTATATTAGAGCACATTGTCTTTTCTTTACATTTTTTTCCTATACATGTGCATTTGTCGTTTTTTCTTTTTGTTACTAAGTAAGGAAGGTCTAATGGTATCCTATGATCAAATTTAGCTTTGATACTTAAATCTATATTGGTCAAGTCTAATCTTATAGGAAAGTATTTTGTTAGGAAATCCATTCCTAGAATAGCATCATAATTTGATGTAAATGGTTCTATTATCCAGAATTTTTGTTCGAATAAAACTGGACTGTATTTTGTTTCTAAAAACAATGTTTTGGTGACTAATTGACTTTGAAATTTTCCTGCATTAGCGGTTCCTCCTGCTAATTCATCTACTGCCAGAGAAATAAGGTTGGTTCCTACTAGATCTTCTCCGTAGAGTGACATATTCGCACTTGTATCTATAAGAGCAGTGATTTCTTTATTCTTATAGTTGGCTATATTTACTTTGATAGCAGGGCTGATTCCTACTTGGAATCCAGATAAATCTAGTGGTGGAGGTTTCTGACTATTCATCTTTAAGATTTATTGTCTCATCTTGATTCCAGTACTTGACTGCCATCTGCTCATTATTAAAATTGGGCTTTCCTAGAAGGTCTTGAAGTGGGGTTATATTTTCTTGCCTCCTTTCTCTATATCCTTCTAATTTTCTAGCTATATTAAGTCTATTCTCTTCAACTTCTTTCCAGAATTTCGAATAGGTCTTGAGAATATCTTCTCGTCTTTCTTTATTTTTGTCTGTTTCTAATAATAAGCAATGTCTATGGTAGATTAGCATAGTATTGCATTCTATCATGAAACAATCGTCTATATGACTTTGTCCAGTAGTAGTTCCTTGACATCTATTACATTGGACTATTTGACTGGACCATTTTAGTTCAAATTTCCATCTTGGTCCTCTAGGAATTTTGTCTGAAAATCCTTGTCTTCCTGCATACCAGCAAGTTTGTTCTTCAAAATTATGAAGGTCTATTTGGAAATCTTCGTCTAGAGTGATTTTTTCTTCTATTTTCTGTTTACTGCCTTCCCCAATTTGAAACATATTAACTTCTATTGATTGATCTGAGGTGTTAGTCTCTTCTGACTCAGAGGAATAGCTATGATTAGAGCTACTAGAAGTTTCTTCTGCCGAATATATACTTTAATCTTCTTCTTCTTCCAAGAAAGTATTGACTTCTGATGGATAAATAATATCTAGATCATAATCATCGGCATCTATTAACATGCATTCTATCATGTTTACTTTTCTCTTTGACCTCTCTGGACATTGTGGGGCGAAATGTCCTTCTTTGCCACATGTCCAACATTCTTTTCCTCCTTTTAGAGGAGCTTGTTCTTTTCTATAATTGGCTATTTTCTTTTTGGCTGAATTATTTTTCTTGAAATACTTCTTCTTTAAGAATTTGGTTGATCTTCCTTTTCCAAATTCTTTAAACGTTCTAGATTTTTTGAACTTAAATCGCCTTCTCTTTCGAGGTCTATAATATTCTTTTTCAGGATTTTTATACTCTTTTGACTTTCTATATTTCTTCTTGTATCTTTTTTCTCTACATCCCCATTGTACTGGGATATTTTCGTCTCTATTGTCTCTTCCCAAATTCAGCTTCTTTAAGGCTTTAGTAGCTAATTTCTGGTCTTTTAAAGCCGTTTGCTTGTATTTAAGCTGATCTAGGGCAAAGTTTATTCTTTCACCAATAGAGTTGTCTTTGGTTCCATCAAGTCCTTCAAAAGCTTCATAGTCTCTTCTTAGAGTTTCTCCTATGAGGGGAATTTTTCTAAAATATTCGTCTTTAAGATTGTCACTTCTATCCTCACATAGATAATAAAGGTCTAAAAAGGAATTAGAGTATTCTTCTATATATCCTAACTTACAGATTTGTAGTCTGCTGAGCTTAGCTCGGGCTGCTTCCTTTTCTTTTTCTATACTAAGTTGTCTAGTTTGTCCTATAAACTCTCTATGGATTAGCCATACATATCCTTCAACATTCCTTTTGTCTTCATATTTTTCGGCATATTCTTCTTTTAATTGTCTTGATTCTTCATCTTCAGCATTGAAGAGAGTTTTTATGAATCTTTTGACTCTTCCTTCTAAGGATAATTCTGCATAAGCATGGCATTCTTCTATTGACCATTCTTTATTTAGCGTAAAGCATAGCTCCATGATGTCTTTCCATTTATCTAAAGCTTGTTTGATGTTATCTACTCTGTCTATATTTAGTTTTATTCCTACTGAATTCATAGGTATTTCTGTCATTTTAGTCCTGTTCCTAAATCCTTCTAAATGACTAGGAAGGTTTTTATTTGGAACGACTTCTGTCCTTACATCATATATTGGAATTGGGTCTTTTTTCCAATTGGGTCTTTGCCGATTTTCTTCATTTCCTGCCATGTGTATTTCAGCTTTTCTTCTAAATTGTGGCATATATCTGGTTTGGGCATGGGTATTATCGGTCTGTTCTTGTAGACTTGCTTTCACCATTTTGTCTTGGAGTTTTCTTATTTCTTCTAATGTCTTTTGTTCAGCTAGGCTATGAGTAAATTTCTCGTCTAGAGTAGTAAATATTTCTTTAGGACTTCCATCATTTTTATCTTTTCTTTTGTCTGAATCGTCTATCTTTAGACTCCCTGTTCTGGGTAGATTAAGACGGGTTTTTAGGGTGTAGGGTTTAGGGTTTAGGTCTGTGTTTTTGCCCTTGTATGTTCCTGACCCTTCACCACGCTCAAACTGCGAGGTACTCTGTCTGCTAGGGACGAATTGATCAAAGAACTGCTCATTCTGGTTCTGAGGTTTACTTATGGATTTGCTTTTGCGAAATCCAAATGTTACACCTTCCATGTCTTGATGCATATAAGCGATTTGAGCAGTATGTAAGACTTTGGGGGTCTTATCTGGGAAATGCCATTGATGCATTTCTTGACTAAATTTGTCAATTGCATTATTATAGGCAAATGTATAATCAGGGATCCCGCTGGGATTCATGCTTCTAACTATAAGTTGTTGTCCAAGTTTTCCAGTAGGGATTTCTTGTAGTAATCCCGTTTGTGGTTCGGTATGAAACATAACTAACGTCTGAAATTGGACTGCTAATTGATTCCTTTGAGGATGCAGAAGGGATTTCATTGTAGAAAACATGTTGGCTTCAATGTCTATTATATTTCTTTTCCCAGATAATGGCTTTCTAGTAATCTGGAGAGTAGTTTTTTCTTTCCCATCATTTATTATTCTTGTTGAGATAATGGGGTTAATTCCAACAGTGTTACTTTTAATGGCCTTTTTTACTTCTTCTTTGAACGCTGTAATTTCTCCTCTTTTTAGAATTAATTCCAACTGATCTAATATTCCTCCTAGTTCTTTAGAGATTTCGGTTCTAATCATCTTTCTAAAATTCTCTAATTGTTGTTTGCAGATATTCTGCAATTCCTTTTCTAGACTAGTAATAGTTTTCTTGAGGTCTTCTATGCTTCCTGAGATTATATGATGAACTTCACTGATTATTCTTTCAGTATTGGTCTTATATTCTCCTCTCATTTCATAACTAGCTTTGTTGATATTCTCAAAACTAGCTCTATTGTGTCCAAAATACAGTAACATGTCTGTTTTAACGTCTTCACTAAGATTTTGTCTTTGATTGTATAATATATCTACTAATTTGTTTAAGGCTTCAGCTAATTTTTGTGTGAATTCTACAAATTGTCTATGGGATTCTGTCATCCCACTATTCCATGAATAGTACCCGACAAGACACTGTTCATGAACAGTAAAAAATTTCGCCCGAGACATATAGTACCCTCGAATGACACCTGTGATAGTCTTACTTATCTTTAAGTAAATCAGAATGTAAAAAATTTGAGGTCCGGACTCTTTATAAGGACACTCATTTTAGGAGAAAGGGACATGAGATTTACACACCCTCACTTTACTCCACTCACTCCACTCTACTCCATACCCACTTCTCTACTATTCCCATTCCCAGAAGCTTGAAGTAGGAGACCAGAAGCCTTCAAAGTTTATAGACGTACATAGTCAAGGTATGGCCGGCTAAGCCCAGAGAATAGCTTTGAGGTGATGCCGTAGTAAGTACTAAGTTTATGTAATCTCTTATGTAAATATAGTGATGCATATAATAAGATCTTCAGTTTTTATTTGGTCTGCTATGCTTTTGCTGTACTTAATCAGCAATGAGTAAAGAATCATTCTCTGATCTATACTTAAAAGCTATGATCTGAGACTTTGGTTATTCAAGATTCATAAACATAGGTACCCACTTCCTCATGGGGTAAAACTAGCTTTCTACCGACCATCTATATGATGATCCTCCATAGCTTCCTGGTTTTATGATTTTGATTCCTCAAAACTCTCAAATTATAGAAATTTATAAAGTACATAATCCAGAGAATAAAATAATCAACTAATCCATTAATTAACTCATAAGTTTCTTCCTACTTGGACATCTGAGATGGTAATATCTGGACAATGGACTTTCCTCAGATCTGGACAATATTTTAAGGACCAGACAGGCCGTAGTGAGATGAAAGAGTTTTGCCTTAAACATAATTAACCAAGCTATTTTGCCGTATGCAAGGATGCGAAAGACGTTGAGCTAAAAGGTTAAGTTTATAAGGAAAATCAAGTAATCAAAGACGAGCCCTCCTTAAAATCAGACAAACCTAAAATGAAGAAAATTTATTATCCTGATAAAGACCTTCATATGAACTAAAATGAAGAAAATAAAAGACAAAATAAGAACAACGGAAGCAAAGTGGACCACTACCCATCAAGGAATTTAATTATGCATCTCACAGAGATTACATATATTTACTTATTATGTGCTAACCTTAGAGTTATTCTGCTTTTTAATTACTTTAGCTTATTCTGTTTTGTTTATGCCTCGTATTCATAGCAATCGTTATACTCTTGATTTAGAAGAAAGATATCAACTTCTTAGAAGGTATCTTGCAGATTTATAAGGAATAGAGAGAGCTTTTCTTGAGTTCCTTCGTAGGAGGGAACAAAGACCTTTAGATAGTCATAGCCGAGCTTTATTAGTACAAAGATATTGGGATAATCATTTCTTACTTCAAGATGTTAGAGAAGAATTCTATCGTGTCTCTAGACTTAGATACGAAGAATTAAATCCCTGGATTAGAAATATACCAGATTCTCAGTTAAGGGGTTTTAGATACGAAGATTAGATAATAGTTTTTAATAAGACCAATTTTGGTATCAGAGCCTTGTTACGACTCCATGACAGATTCACCTTTAGATAATATCCCGGAACCTCCGTGGAGTATTATAGACTATTATCCTTACCCTACAGACCAAACTAGACCAAATACTATGGCTCAAGTTAGATCTGAAATAAGAGAATCTTCTAATGTACCATCTCAAGAGATACCTGCTCTTGAAAGACCAGTCCCAGAGTTACCTCTCGAAGGAACTCATATACCAGTACATGGTACTGAATTTACCCTTGATATAAAGGTACCAAGTACTCAAGAATATTCAGATCATCTGAATGTTTATAGAAATTTTTTAGAAAATATGGACACAGTCCCACGTCATGAAACTCGTGACAGAGTGAAAGACATAGTCAAATATGTTCAAAGGTAATTATTTAAAGACAAAGAGAGAAAAGTAGTCAGCCCGTGCTTACATAATTATGCTATTTTCCACTTCAGAATGGCTATCTTAAATGAAAAGGCACATAGATATCAATATTATGATTATAATAACGTTAGATATTCTTATCTGTTTGAAGCAGATATGGATGAAAAATATGATAAAGCAATGTTGCATTTAGAAAAAAATGCTCTACATGCATATTCAAGCCATAGACTCAATAGACAGTAAAACCCTAAGATAAATATGTCTCACATTCCAAGGTTAGGACCTATCCCAAGAATCTATCAATGGTTTTTAGGGACAGGAAAATTTGAAACCATAGAAGAATACCTACTTCCTGATGCAGGAGTATGGTATGATCTAGAGTCATGCTCAGAAATTGAGTTCATAAAGAAGAATGAATTAGTGAACATCAAGATGTTAAGTCAACAAGGAAATCACATTTCCAATAGACTTAGATGGATTTTTGAAATGATAATAAAATCATTCAGGGAAATTAGTTCTTTATCTTATCAACAAGAAAAGACACTAGAAGCCCAACATTATACTACAAATTCTAAGATAGAAGATGTAGGAAATAATATAGAAAGGGGATTAATTGAGATAAATGCTAAATTAGAACAAGGCATTCCAGACAATTTAATAGAGTCAATACACCATATGCTAAGTTTTCAACTAGACCTACCCAAATTAGAAAAAAGAATTATCAATAGGATTGAAGCTTTTGAAGGAAAGCAAAGAATAGATCTTATGTTTCTAGATAAAAAATTAGACCTAATCTTAATCAGATTAGAAACTATTAAAGAAGCCGTAGGAGCTCGAGATAACCCTGCATTCCCCATAGACAGTAAACCAAATGTTAGTAATGTCTGAACATTTGATGGATATCTCAGCTTACGAGCCTATTATCCAGTCCACAAATTCTGAACAAAGGATAGATAATATCGAAGGATATCTCAGAAGAATAAATTTAGATATTAGACATGCCGCTGATTATATAGTTAGTACTGAGGAAATTAGAAAAAAAAGTAGCAAAGAACTAGAAACATTAATTATAGAAAGACTAAATTTTCTTTGTGCAGGATTAGTACAGTCCCATAAAGACATTAATCTCAGCTTTGAATCCAACCAAAGAAACACTAATGGAATAATTAGTGGGATGACAGAATCCCATAGACAATTTATAGAATTCACACAAAAATTAGCTGAAGCCTTAAACAAATTAGTAGATATATTATACAATCAAAGACAAAATCTTAGTGAAGACGTTAAAACAGACATGTTACTGTATTTTGGACACAATAGAGCTAGTTTTGAGAATATCAACAAAGCTAGTTATGAAATGAGAGGAGAATATAAGACCGATACTGAAAGAATAATCAGTGAAGTTCATCATATAATCTCAGGAAGCATAGAAGACCTCAAGAAAACTATTACTAGTCTAGAAAAGGAATTGCAGATTATCTGCAAACAACAATTAGAGAATTTTAGAAAGATGATTAGAACCGAAATCTCTAAAGAACTAGGAGGAATATTAGATCAGTTGGAATTAATTCCAAAAAGAGGAGAAATTACAGCGTTCAAAGAAGAAGTAAAAAAGGCCATTAAAAGTAACACTGTTAGAATTAACCCCATTATTAGACAAGATAATCTTATCTCAACAAGAATAATAAATGATGGGAAAGACAAAACTACTCTCCAGATTACTACAAAGCCATTATCTGGGAAAATAAATATAATAGACATTGAAACCAACATGTTTTCTGCAAGAAAGATCACTAGGCAACTATCTACTAGTATAAATAATAGAAGATTACCAAACATAGTTTGGCATCATAGTAATAAATCCCTAGAAGACTATATTTTAGAAAATCTCCAAAAGGACAAACTACCGGAGGCAAGATATAAAGACATATTTATCTAAGGGAGAAATCCTTTAGGTGAAAATTGTGACATAACTAGATGGGGAAATACCCTAAACATTTCTAGTGAACCAACAAGTCATTCCATTATTCAATGAAAAATGGATTAACAAGTATAGACTACATAGATATAAATACATGGCATTTGGCTTATTTCAATGCCGTATCCAAGGATTACAACTACCCAATTCTAGATTCAAAGTATGTGTAGTTTTAATAGATGAGAGGTACGAAAAGTTCAAAGACAATGTTATAGGAATGGGAGAACTTAGACTTCAAGACAACGTAGCCTATTTCCAAACAATTCCTAGCTACACAACAAGTATAGATTGTTTAGATCAATTCAAGTTAGTTGTAGACACATCAGGATATGAAAACCTTTTGCATCCTCAAAGGAATCAATTAGCGGTCCAATTTCAGACGTTAGTTATGTTTCATACCGAACCACAGACGGGATTACTGCAAGAAATCCCTACTGGAAAACTTGGAAAACAACTTATAGTCAGAAGCATGAATCCCAGCGGGATCCCTGATTATACATTTGCCTATAATAATGCAATTGACAAATTTTGTCAAGAAATGCATCAATGGCATTTCCCAGATAAGATCCCCAAAGTCTTACATACTACTCAAATCACTTATATGCATCAAGACACGGAAGGTGTAACATTTGGATTTCGCAAAGGCGAATCCATAAGTAAACCTCAGAACCAGAATGAGTAGTTCTTTGATCAATTCGTCCCTAGCAGACAGAGTACCTCGCAGTTTGAACGTGGTGAAGGGTCAGGAACATACAAGGGCAAAAACACAGACCTAAACCCTAAACCCTACACCCTAAAAACCCGTCTTAATCTACCCAGAACAGGGAGTCTAAAGATAGACAATTCAGACAAAAAAAAAGATAAAAATGATGGGAAGTCCTAAAGAAATATTTAATACTCTAGACGAGGAATTTACTCATAGCCTAGCTGAACAAAAGACATTAGAAGAAATAAGAAATCTCATAGATAAGATCCAACTGCTAGATTTTGCGCAGGATCTTGTGTTTTTTCTTGAGTTATTTTTCGCGAGTGAATGGAATCCAATCCTAAAACACATGTTGTTTTAGTTGATGAGATAAGTGAGAGTCAATGCAAACCTAGCTTTGGAGAACTTGTTTGGAGTGCAAGGACTTTAAATAAGTAAAATCAAGACAATACATGGAGCATAACTTTATTAATGACACCGATAGATAAGAAAGGCTAGTAAACCTTTATGGCCAAGAAATCTTGAAGCGGCCATTTGCATTACTTGGTTCTATATTCCATAAGAACGGAGAGATTGAGGAGGATGTTTTTTTATATAGAATTATAGCTAGATGGTTAAAGTGGAGGTGTGCTTCTAGAGTGATACATTAAAGATCTTTATAAGATTAAACGGAAACTTTTATAAGACGATTGTAGAATTGGCTATGCTTTATAGAGATGAATGTTGGGCAACAAGAAATAACATATGCATATTTTGAGTGCAGTAGAGATGGAGATTCTACGATGGATGAGTAGAAAAGATAAAATTAGAAACGAACACATTCAAAAAATGTAGGAGTAACCCCAATAGGTCATGAACTTAGGAAAAAAGTTGATTGAGATGTTTTGATCGTGTCCAACAATGGCGATGACAACAACAATCTAGAAGGAATGTGCAGGTTGAAGGTTCTAAAGTAACAAGTGAAAGACCAAAACATGGATTGAGGTAATGAGAGCTGATATTATGCATTAGAAATACTAGAAGACATGGCCTTAGATATAATCAAAATGAGGAACAATATCCGTTCAACCAACCCCAAATTTTTTGGGTAAAACTTTAATGATGATGAAAGATTTTGTTAAACAACCCAAATAAATGCCAAAAGGGACTCTCCAAGGAGGTCTAGCTGACATGCCGAAAGAGATTAAAAGGAAATATAATTAAAAAACAACAAAAAATCAACATAAGGAAAGATAACCTATTCCTTCTCATGAATTAACAACTCCCATCTCAAGAGAAGATCCTCAAAAGAGTTCCTTGAATATGGTGTGATTGCATGAATGGGTCCCATTGGAATATGATGGTCATTATAAGGAGAATTATATTTTTTAGGGAGAACTAAGTCTTGAAGACTGATGACAACCAAAGTGGTTAGGTATTCTGAACCATATGGCTGAAGATCAAAGATCCATAGTCAAATGGATGCCGGAAAAAGAGGTTGAGGTGTCCAAATACGATCGGGCCTAGATATCGTTAACTTCTAATAAATATAACTTTTTTGTTTTTTCCCTCTTTGTCAATAAACTTTACACTAATCAAAAATAAATAAATAAATTTATTCATATTTTCGATTGGGAAGCTGCAGATGCGTTGGAAAGCTTGTTCAAAGATCTAAAACCATTTCACGTCTTTTGGGAAGATTTTGATGCTTTGGGTAGCAAAACTATGTCAATTGTTTTGGTATTTTAGAAGTGATGGGAGTTAGATACTTTAATCATATTAGGAAAATATTTATGTTACTTTAGATGAGTGCTTTGTTTCTTAGATCTCAAGTTAGGTTCAGGGTTTATTTTTTATAAATAGATCTCATGGAAAAATGTAAGTAGACTTTTGATTATTGAATGTGGTATAATAATAATGAGATTTGGGATTCGGTACTTGAAGGGGTTGGCAAGAGGCTCAACACGTGGAAGGAGAAGTACCTTTCCAAAGGTACTTCATTGTGGATGGATTTGGTGCAAGTTGACCTTCCAAAAGGTGGGAGTAAGGCCAAAGATGTGACTTGTGGTAGTTAAAACAATATTATCACAGATGCTTTGGCATAAGATATGGTAAAGAGTTGAATTGTAGAATAGGATTAATGCTGCTGACCTGAATATTTGGGTATAAGATGACAAGGAGTTAATAGCTCAAGTGTTTTTCTCTTTCGTCTAGTTTTATGCATATATAATCATATTTAGGCACCTCATTAAGATTTGATCAATAAAAATATTAGTTCATGGTTTGCATGTACTTTACAATTTCATGCTTGTTTAGCATCTCTCTTATTTTAATTTTACTACAATCATCAGGTGCAATAGCTGTTTACGAGTCACCCGTTTCCCACGGTACAATGACCCACTAAAGGTATTGCTCTTTCTCATCTTCAGAGAAGATCATTTTTCATCAACTTTATCATGTCCTTTCTATATACAGCTAGTGGAAACAAGGAAAGGACGCTGCGGGGAGTGGGCCAATTGCTTTACACTCTATTGCCGAGCTTTTGGCTACGAATCTCGTCTGGTTAGTCATTTACGAGAAAACTTATTGTTGTTTTTACACTCCTGAGTTTAATGCTGTTGCCATTGATATTGCTATCACTCTTGTCTTTCACCTTATAAATTACCTGTCTCGTTTCCATGTATTCTTCGCAGAACACTTAAATTTTTTCATAAATGCAATGCATAACAAATCACAATAACTTTGATATTTTATTGTCTAGGAAGCAATGATCTAATTTTGTGAAATTTGTTACTAGTTCTGCATGAAGTCTGATGTTATTGAAATATATGACTGCAAACATTTGATTTATGAATTAATCCATTTGTTAGTCCTTTTCTGGCTTTACTGACTAAATAGAGAATTGGCAACCTAGGTTTATCAATTCTTGGTTTGCTCTACTTTAGGAAGAATGGAGGAAAGGCTAATTAGAGGGTGACGAAGAAGATAGAAAAATTATATAGATGTTTTTTATTCTTAAACACATATGATTATCTAAAATTTCCAAATCATCCACCCTTGAAAATTTTCGATTTAGTTACACCATATTTGCATGTGACGATCTAATTATCTTTATATTGCTCCATATCCTCCATTTTAAATAAGGGCTGTTGTCTTTTACGGAGAAAATTTACACAAGTTCTCTCCAATCATCTGTATTTGTTTGCATTATATGTTTTATGAAAAGAGGCTGTCTAGTGGGACCTCAACCAGTTGCAAGGTGGCAGAACCTAATGTATGAGAGAAGAAAACAAGGTCCTTATTTACTTGTGCTTCATTTCCAGATAATGGATTTCACGGATCATGTCTGGACAGAGTGTCTTTCACATTATCTGGGAAGGTAATAGTTAATTTACCATACTTGTACTTGATTCTTTTTTTTTTTTTAATTGAATTTCTTTTAGATTAATTGATGAGCCAAAATTTTCTTTGAGACCATCCTAATTCCCGAAGACATGCTGTATAACATGTATGATAATCAGATGGATGCATCTTGATTGTTGTGAAGGAGTATATGACAATCCATTGTTGTATGAAAAAGGGTACTTCTCTTCCACATATTTTATTACTACATTATGAATCATATCTTCCAGATATGGGTGTTTATCTTACTGTTTTTTTTTAATTGTTCCGTCACTGTTTTTCTTGAAGCTGGAATAAAAAATTGAATTATGTAATTGCTATTGCAAAAGATGGAGTACATGATGTCACCAAACGTTATACAAGGAAGTGGCATGAGGTAATCTCAAATTAGTCATCGTATACCGGTATCTGCATCTGTCCACCATCCTTCTCTTCTCCCTTTCACATTTTTAAGTGCTGATACACAAACAACAAATATTTCTATTTTGTAGGTTCTGACTCGGCGGAACATTACGACCGAATCCGGTGTCTCTTCTGTTCTCTCTAATATGACAAAAGAATGTCGGAAAGGTTTTACATCTGAGGTACTTTCCATGCTTGCAGATCATGACAAGATTGAAGCAGAAGAACTTGAGAGAAATCTCCGTTCTCAAGATGATACTTCAAACTTGTTACCAGGAAGGCAAAGCGGAGCCAAGGAATGGCGAATATCAAGATCTGAATTGGGTTCTCATGAAAATAATTCTTTAAGTTGTTCTTCATGCCCAGTCCGTACATGTGTGGATGAGCATGTTAGTAGAATTTACAATGCCTTTTATCCTCTCTTGTCTCAGTTTGTTGACAATGGTCTTTCCAACCATGAAACTGTTGAAGTCCTCAACGTGGCTAAAAGGCTTCTGGTGGATCTTAGCAAAAGATCTTTCAGAGTGAGGAGAACTTCCATAACTTCCGATTCCAAGGAATCACAAATTTTTGTGCATAAACTGATGCCATCGGTAGATAGGTTACTTGCTGCTCTTTCCTTGAAGACTGTGTTGGAGGCGGATGGGAGGGTGAACATTTGTCTGGCTGGTGATCCTGTTAAAACCTCTATTGCTTTACCTGTTGCATTGGATGCACTTGATGATGTCATTGAAAATCTTAATAGTGACAACTTTGGTCAAAATTCTCTCACTTTACCACTTCTGAAGTTAAATCGAATATCTTCTGGTCTAGTCCTTGCAAGTGGTGAAGAGCTTCCTTTTGGAATTGTAAGCAGCATATAACAAGTAATTGTGTTAGTTCATTATTTTTTGTGTTTAACTAAAGAGTGGTTGAGATATTTTTCAAAACTCTGATGGTTATCGTAAATTTCAGGTCACATCTGCATTCGATGGTATTCGGAAGTCTAAATGGGAAGAACCCAATGGCTCAAAAGGTATTACTCGAAATATGCTTTCCAGGCCAGAATTACAACCTGCAGAAGATAAATGAAGTTAGAAATTAAAAAGACTAAAACAATGATCTGTTTCTAAACAGGGAAAAAAATGATTCATTTTTATACAAGAATTGTAATGAGTGATCCTTATTTTCTGATGGTACTTACTGAACTTCCCCCATCTTTTCCTTTGTTGGCTTTCCTCCTACCGGTATTTTTAATTTCGCACCATCACATCCAATAGGAGGGGAGGTAGTGCATGATTTAAGTCAAAATCTGTTCTTAGTCCAACTGTAGTAACTAGCAGGCAGGTGTTGGAAACTTGAGTTGCATGGTAAGGAAAAAAAAGTAACGTACCAAGTACCTTAATCTCTTATGTAACAATCGTACTTATAGAGGATATGACTTTTAATCGATTTAACCAAGTTAAAAATATATATATATATTGTCGCATATATGCCAGGTGCACTGTTGTGATACTGCTCTAATTGCATCAAAATTTCTTTATGGTGTTGAAAAGTATTGTTAATTTTATCGAAAATTACAATACTTCACTTCATCCAGCTTCTTGGAAAAAAAATGGCACTATGAAGACTGTCTGATTTGCAATGGGAGTGACCTTACTTAGGATATGGGTTTAGCAGAAACTTCAACGATTGAGAGATTAACAAGGTGGAATCTCTCCTTGAGCTCCTAAATTTGAACCTTATTGAGGGGACTTAGGAAGAAAAAAGAGAGGAACGAAAAAAAAGGATAAGAGGTTCTCTGTTCGTTCGTTTTATAAAGCGTTATTGCCTTCTTTCGAGTTAGTCTTCCCATAGTCGTCCATTTGGTCTCCTTTAATTCTGTCCAAGGTGGCATTCTTCGTCTGGTTAGCATCTCTTGGGAAAATTCTAACTTTGGACAATCTAATTAATTGAGTGGTGCAAATTCCAAACTTTTGTTTTCTTTGTAAGAACAATGGTGAGTTTTGGTGTCACATTTTGATTCATTTCTAATATTTGGGCTCACTTTCTTTCCCTTTTTCATTTGTATTGGGTATTTCCCAATTCTGTTTTGTCTCTCTTTGTTGGGTGGGCTAGCAATGTTTTCTCTAGCAGAAAAAGACATCTATGAGCCATTCATCCATTTGCATTGTGTTGGGGCAGTTTGTAAAGAGAGGAACAGGAGAGTGTTCTAGGGAGAAGAAAATTTGCACCTCAAGAAGTGACTCTGCAGATATTGGGATTACTATTATACTGGAGAAAACTTTCAAAGGCTTCGAAGGAGTCTTCTTTGAGGACTTCGTGTTCAAATGGGATGAGTTGTGCTATTTGTAATCTTGTTAGGGTTTCGTTTGTCTAGTGGTTTGTTGCTTCTGTAGTTTGTTGTTTTGTATGATTTTTTCCCTTTCTTTTCTTTCTTAGGGGGGTCACCTCGTCCTCCCATTTCCCTTCTTTGTTATTAATAAATTTATACTTAATCAAAAAAAAAAAAAAAATCAGTGATTTTGAGGGAAAAAATTCAGTATAAGGTATTGGGCTTGCCTGGATAGCAGTTCTCTATCTTTAATGTTATGGTTTGGAGTTAATTCAGCGATGCTTTTCACTTATGACGGGAAGATTTAAATATGTAGAAAATTAGCAAAACATGAGAAAAGATGCAGGCATTCCATGATATATCAAATTTAGATTGATATTGTGAATGAGCTTGGGGAGCTGGGCACTTCATAACAGCATTCGGTTGTTTGCATTCATTTTTCAAGGATGCAGACAAGCTTGCCAATATTTTTTCTCTGAGATGAGGATTACATCTCCATTTATTATGCGTTTATGCCGAAGTCATTTCTTTCAAGAATGACACCTCTATCTTTTGTTTTCTCAAGTCTCAGGTTCTTGGCACATTATGGTGCCAATATAAGCCACCGAACTTTGGGTTAGTCAGCCCTTTATTCCCCAGTTATCTTCTCTACCTTCAACCTACACCCTCAAAAGAAAAAAAATAACACAAAGCACACATGATTCAGCACACATGTTGAATGTTTTATTGTTTGCACAACTGTGTTAGTAATCAGATTTAATCATATAGGTTGCTGGATAACATACAAAGTAATGGATGGCCAGATGCATGATCTTGAGGCGTATGAATTGATGTCAGCCAATGATGCTCCAGAGAGAGATCCACTGAATTGGTATGATGTAGAATATATAAGCATGGATTTTGATTCCAATGTGAATATAAATATTAATTATGCAAATATAGGTAGATAATTTTATTTTGAGCTGTTAATTCTGTGAAAGTTAACACTGTTCTTACCGTAAACTTATGTCTTGTGTACCGTCTTAATCCATGGAAATGATCTTTTGTAGACCTGCAACAATCATATTCATTCTTCTGCTTGAAATTTAGTTGCTACTGCATATCATTATTGTGGATGCAAAAATCCTGATTTATCCCTCCACAATTATGGCCTAAGCTAACCATTAACTCATGAAATTATTAATATGCTAGATCAGAAGAGAATATCCTCAATTCATTTGCATGTATACGTTTTTATACGTAGATAATCTGGACAGAATTATGTATCTGTATCAGATTGATATAATGATCAACAAAAGGGATTTATTAGGTTGAGTAGAATTGATTAAACAAGAATAGGAACACAGACAGAGAGAGATGTGTCTGTCTCAGGTTGATGTAGTACCCCAGGAAGCATGGACTTGCCAGCACAACTGTACTACTATGAGTGTTGCAAGATATATTGTGATAATGAGAACGCATACGAACACACATGAATCCTATGGCCCCGTGTTGTGATTGATGGCTTGGATCAGTTGGTTCTTGATCACCAAGAGTTGTTGTTTATGACATCAAAACCAAGCATCATTCTAGGACTTATTATCATCATGTAATTTGTATTGTATACAAGGAATATAAATCCATGAGTTGTATACGCTTGGGGGTATTTTAGACATTATACCCATCAAAAAGTTGGTTTTGGGGGAGTACCAAGGGTTGAAAGATGCTTGATCATAGGTTGCCTACAGAAAAAAAAGGGAGTGGGGGGTAAGAAAAGAAAAGAAAAAGGAATGAAAGTGCATCTTAGGAAGTAGAGTACCTCTGCTTTAGTTGATCATGGTCACCCTAGCTCTAACTACTAGCATAACTTCCCTTTAAGCTCTATAGAGCAATGTTCTATGGATGAGAAGCTAATCAATCCTCATATATTGAGATGAATGGATAGTTAATTTTTAGTGTCTTGTATGCTATTATCCATATGTTTCAAATGAGTAAATTTAAGGCAACATGGAGACAAAAGGGAGTATGAACTTCCACCATTTGTATCTAGTAGATTTGGATTTTCCAGAAAGGTAGTTCCGGCTTTCTTTTGTGGATCTTTTGTATATTTCACTCCGTAAAATCAAATGCTATAATACCTGGATTTTTGGACAATCAAATTTATGTATTTCAGGGTTGTTAAGGGAAGCAATGACGGGGGCTCCAGTTGGTACATTTTGGATCAACAAACTTCCCAGATTTTTGAAAAACGTTTCCAGCGTAAAACATTTAAGATTGGGTTGGTGGGTCACCCATCAAACGCATTCAGGTAACATCTACAGATCTACTCAAACCAAACCATATGGTCTTTCATATTCTTACTATTGTCCAGGATTGAACTGTAAACAATTGACAGGTTCAGGTTTCTGTCTGCTCGAGATGTTCAAGCAACGTCACGATTGCAAATAGGTAGCATTGACCTCTATGCAAAACCCAGTTAACATTTTTTTTTTCATTTACACCTAACATTAAAATAATTTTTCAGTGCTTCAAGTTATTATTCGCTGCCACTGAAAAATTGGTTTCATATTGGTACAGTAATGAGTTTGCTGAATAGATGCTGAGTCATTTGTAAGAGGGGTTTGATAACTCTTTCACTCTGTTTTTAACTGACCTAGCTGAAGCTATAAATACTAAAAACTAGAATTATGAAAATTTTATGAAGGATCAGGAGAGTTTAAGTAACATTATGCCTTACATTGCCAATTTTATCTGCCCCATTTCCAAATTGATAAAACATGTGTTACCTGGATACTTCAGCAGTAGGTTCCCTATTCATGACAAACACTTCAATTTTAAATACACACTATGCTAAAACCTCGAATGTGACCTCCAATTGACATTCATCTTGACTTAGAAGTTAAATCTTTCAAATTCTACATTGGATGGAGAATCATGAACCAGGTCCTAGCTCTGGGGCATAGAGGGGGTGATGATGATTACCTTCTTAGTGGTCCTAATTCAGAACTAGACTGACTAGTGATCTGAACAAATATGAATATTTAATAATAAATCTTTATTTGTTCATTTCATTACAAGTTAGTCCTTGCACAAGCAGTAATTATTTCCAAGTCGCGATTACTTGTTATTTCACGAGTTGCCCGTTATGTCTGGAATTCTGTATCAATCCATTAGGGCGAAAATATATCAAATAACTCAGATACTATTCTCTTGCAAATGTCTTGAAGTCCATAAATGTGCTGACCTTTCCAGAGGATTTAGATACTTGCAACATACTCAGTCATACATAATATTTATTGCAAAATTCGCAGGGACCAAATCAAGGGGTACCCTATCTTTGGTTCTACTAAAAAAATCAAATGATTCCCATAACTAGTCAACCTAAGTATAGTCATCATCATAACTAGTCAACAACATAACTTTCGTGAAAACTAGGAAAAAATAGCCAAAAAGGGGTTCACTAAAAGAAATGGGCGATTAATTGGTTTATCAGGCAAACAATAATACTTTTCAGAAATCGAAAATTTTGTAAATAAATTTCCAAATATTTATAAAAATTGCCAAATGTTTTCCTATCATGCCACTCAATTTTTATTTTTCGCATATCCCTTTGTAAGATAGTTTCCCAATTTGTTGTTTTTTCTTTTTTTTTTTGAAATTTTATTGAATTCATTCATTAATATAAAAGAAATTGTAGATAACCATGCACTACTATGTGGTAAACCAAAATATGACAGTAAATAGAAATTATCGAATATTATCTTGCATCAATTTAAATATTTGATTACATTCCTGACACTGACATTTTCCTCTCTCTCTCTCTCTCTCTCAAATTAGCATCTTTTTATTATTCTTTTTCCCCCTTTTTTGGCATTTAAACTCAAAAAATGGTGTAGTTTTGGTCATGATGGGACCAGACTCCAAAGAAATCTAGATAATGCCAGGGGATATTTGCCAAAAACCGAAATGCATGAGAAATACAACAAAAACTAGAACGATGTTGTTCAACTTCTAATAAAACTAGATCCTCTTACCTTCTTCACATTTTGGTTAATCATCATCTCCCTCACCCGATTGGCATCATCCCACTTCCCATTCAAAGCATACAAATCAGATATTAGAGCATAAACCCCTCCATTTTCTGGCTTCACCAACTTCAAAACATGTTCGATAACTTTCTCTGCCATATCAAATTGCTTATGCACCTTACATGCCGCCAAGAGGGAGCTCCACACTACTACATTAGGCTCAAGTTTCATTGTCTTGATGAGCTCATAAGCATCTTCTAACCGCCCCGCCTTACCTAACAAATCAACCATGCACCCATAATGTTGTATTCTAGGCTCCAACCTGTACTCTTCAATCATGTTGTTAAAAAAGTTTAGGCCCTCGTCGACCAAACCAGTATGAGTACATGCACTGAGAATCCCTGTGAAGGTGATCTCATTAGGTCTGATTCCTTCTTCTTTCATCTTCTTAAACATAAATAGTGCTCTCTCCCCATATCCATATTGAGCCAATCCACAAATCATAGCACTCCAAGAAATCACATTCCTCTCCTTCATCCTATGGAATATCTGAAATGCATTCTTTAACATTCCACACTTTGTGTACATGTCAACTAGAACTGTCCCGAGCTCCACATTTAATTCCCACCCATTCTTCTCCGTAAAACCATGTATCGATTTACCCACCAACAATCCAAGAGAACCCATATGGGTGCAGCCCGATAAGATTGATATTAAGGTTACCTCGTCAGGTTTCAATGACTCATTCACCATCATTTCTTGGAAGAGTGTTAGTCCTCGGTCCCAATTTCTATTACACATATACCCGGCGATCATGGCGGACCACGAAGCGAGGTTCTTAATGGGCATGTTTTCGAAGAGTGAACGTGCTCTCTCGATATTCCCAAACTTTGAATACCCAGTAATCATTGTGTTCCATGTGACGGTGTTTCTGTTGGGCATTTCATCAAACAGGAGACGAGAATCATTGAAAGAAGTGAAGATATAGGCATAAAGAAGTGAGGTGGTTACATAGACGTGAGAGGTGAATCCAATTTTGAAGAGATGGGCATGAAGGTGGCGGATGAGAGCGAGGTTGTGTAGATGGGTACATGATTTTAGTGTGAAAAGTATAGCGTAGCTATTGAAAGGGATTCCTTGGTTTTGCATTTGTGTGTAGAGGTGTAAGGCTTGTTGAGGAGAAGCAGCTTTTCTTATGGCTGAAGCCCATGAATTGAGGTTTTTTGTTAACCAAACAAGTTGATGGGTAGTGTGTGTTAGTGGGCGGGAGAAGATAACTAGCATGGCTTATGCATGTATTTGTGCTTACTAAGTAGTAAATCATGTAGAATACATCGTGCAGAGTGGGTCCAACTCCTGTCTCTTGCTCTCTCTCATACACACTATGGGCATTTGAGGATAGCTGCCATCCCTTAGAGTTGCATCTCATATCAGAGTCACCATCCAGAACGATGTCCCATTCCTATAACAACATACGGTGTCTACGAGACTGCATTTTTATTGGATATTATTGGAAAGAATCCTATGATCCGAAGTATAAATCAAATAAGAACACAAGAATCTCACACGATACAAGATATGCGTGGTTCAGTTAAAGCTTCGACCTACGTCCACGGACGATTTCACTATGATAATCAAAGAAGAATTAGGTTAAAATATTTCTCTGCCTTTCATATATTTCTCACCCTCTTTAAGTTTTCATCTCTTAACCTTTATATATTTAGGATTACAAAGAGGTTAAACAGGTTGGATCCAAATTCAAACTAAATGGGCCCAATATTTTGTTCGGGGGCGAATTAAACGGGTCATGCACGTCGTTAACAAATCATTAACAGATCCGAGTTACATCAACAACAACTTTCCATATACAATAATAGAAGACATAACACATTAGATGTGTGCCATGTAGGAAACAGCTTGATTAGGGGCCAATGTGCCATGTAGACACCATTCCTTCCACACACACACATATGTCATACTTTACATTACACTTCTAACATATTCTTAAGAGCATCTCTAGCCATCTGTGGCCTCCAAATTGGCATCTTCTTCAAAATTGAAGAAGATGCTCACCTTTCAAACCCATTTGAACTCCAACCAACATCTTCTCTAAAATATTATTCATTCATTTGAAAAGGTTGAATAAAAGGGACAAAAATAGTATTTAAAACATGTTTCATAAAAAAAGAATGTCAAAAATGACATTTATGAAAAAGGGTGAGTAGTGAGTTAGAGAGGATTTTCAAAAATTCTCCAGATCTCTATATTTGAAGACGTGAACAGTGAGATAGAGACAGTTTTTCTAAATAGAGACCAGTTTGAGTTATGTTTGGATATCTCCTCTATATTTAAAGTTTTAGAGACTTGTTGGAGATGTTCTAACAAAAAAATTTTCACGAAGTATCTCTTTATATATATTTAATTTTTTGCATAATTGAACCTGAAATTTCATTACGACACAGATGAGTAAAAATCAAGAGCTCTAATTCAAAATTTTCGTCTACCGTGCAGAATTGCCAATACACTTGACTCTTCATTGTTTCCGATAGGAAAGATTAATCAATCAAAAAAAAGATGGTGAGGGGACCAAATTGAAACTAAATGAGTCCCTATTCTTAGAATATTTGTCCTCTCCAGTTGCCTTTTCATCTTTATACTTATAGAGTGCGCTTTTGTTTTCATCTTTAGTTTGTTTTGATCCAACCTATGTGTATGATCATGGATCGATGTGATAAAAAAAAAAAAAGATTTGGTGATTTAGACATGTCCCTTTGTTTTTGGTGACAATGACATACCCCTTGACTTTGGTCTTCTCTTTTATACTAATGAAAACTGACCTTAAATCCCCTATCTTTAACCTCTAACAAAAAACCTTGATTTCTCTCTAAAAATTTTTTTGTCGTCTTCAAGCTCTTCGGCTCTTAAATTATTTTTAATCTACTACTTGATAGAGGTGAAGGCAGGGGTTTTCGAAGCCATGGTATTGCCCTCAACACTCCCAAAAGTTTATCAACTTATTTAAGTTGGCAACTTCTATTCAACCTTGTTGTTACTTAATCATTTTCAGCCTCTTTTTAACCCTTCAAGAAAACCCGTGATTTTCTCATAAAAATCTTAATCGTTTTTACCTCTTTTTTTTCATTATTGTCTATTTCTCCAAAAGAATCCAATCTTGTTCTTGAGGTTTGAAGGCTAAAGTAGATAAAATTTTAAGGTTGAAGATAAGGTAACAAGTTTTACCAAAGAGGTTGAAATATCATTGGGTCAGTCACATTTTTGAAATATTAATCAAAAGGTTCGTAATTCCATTTAGGCATTTGTTTGTTTTTACCAAAATGGGTATCTGCTTCCAGATTTTAAACTGAATTTATCTTTATATTTTCTTCTTTTTTTTCTTCTAAATTAACTCAAATGAGTTGATTTTGCAATAAACGCACTCATTTAGCTGACTTTACCTTTATGACCTTATTTTTGATCTGAAATAAACCCAAACTATAGTTCTGATTTTCATAATTTTGTGAAGAAAAATATGTATGTCTTTTATTTGAGGCTCACGAAAAGGCTAAAAAGGTAAAATCACAAATATGACATACAATGAGTAATTTATAATTTGGGTACAAGTAAATAAATACAAAAATGGATATATTACTCTTTTATTAAATATTTTTTAGGGTAAATTACAGACCTGTAGTTTTGCATAATTTCATTTTGACCCTCTGATGTTTTGATAATTGCGCTTACCTCCCCTTTCACTAACAGGTTAAAATTCAGATGTTATTTTACTATTTTATCCTCTTATTTTATATGATTTTTAATGAAAAAATAAGTTTTAAAACAAAATTTAAAATGCCCTTGTGTAAGAATTCATTGAACCCATTTTTTCAAAAGCTTATTTTTATTTATAAAAGGGAATAATATATTAAAAAGGGCAAAATGGTCTTTATAAAGAGAATCTAACTGTGAGCAAATCTCTTAGACAACTATAAGGGAGGTAAGTGTAATTATCGAAACATTAGAGGGTCAAAATGAAATTACACCAAACTACAGGGGGGCAAAGAGTAATTTACTCTATTTTTTATAATATAATATGGCTGGACTTGGCCTCATACACGACAATTTTGATGCTCTACCCAGTATTAGTCCATTTAACAACCACCCCATGTGATAAGGATATAAAACTCATAAGAATCAATAAACCTAATCGTCATTGTTTCTTTAATTAAGAGAGCTGCTATTGCCACACCAACTTTTACTAATGCCACACCAATTCCTATGTAAATCATCAAAGAATTGTACACATTTGGTGTGGTGTGGTGTTAATAAAAGTTGGCATGGAAATAGTAATTATCTTTAATTAATATAGATTAGGATATCGGCTTATATATTAAGGAATTTTTAGTAATATCACCCAGTGAAATTAGAGTTTTCCCCAATAAAAAGCAAGATTAGGCTTACCCCTTGACATAAAGTCAATACAGTAATTTTCTATTTTAATCAAATTTTGATTTAGTAATTTGAAATTTTTGAAGAATATTTTGAATAAATATACAATTTAATCATTTATTCATCATAAGTCAACATTGCCAACTTTTTCCCAAGGGTAAATCTAATCTTTATATTTTTCAGTGTATAACCCTAATATCACCAATTTTGCAAAGGATAGTAATTAAGTATTCATCTTAATATTGCATACTTTATCAAGTATATGTAGGATTGCAACTTGGGCGGGTAAGGGATCAACCAACGTCCAACCCAAACTTGACAAACACCAACATGCACCGTTGCCCAACCTGACCTCGGGCTTGAAATGCTCAATCCGAACCTTATCCAAGTCGGATTAATACATTCCTAATTAATGCTAGATAATTTAGTGTTGGTAAGGGTTTATATAAAAATAAGTGGTATGTACAAGAACTTAAAATTTACAATTATTTTTTCTAAAAATGTGTTTTAAAAGTTTATATACATAAAAATATAAGCAAATTTAAAAAGAGAAAAAAATAAAATAAAATAAACTAAAATGATCAATTTATTATTATTAATAATCACAACTTTCAAGAAAAGAAAAATATTTAAAGTTGTTATATAATTATTGTATGACAATATAAAATTATACTTAAAGCAAAGCATTAATAACAAAGATTGTTAATTTATCTAATGAAAATAATCACGCATTAATTTAGATATATAAATAAACAAAAACATACATATTGAAATATAAATTATGAGTGTGAATGAAACAAAGATAAGAAATATTTTTAAATTATTATCATATCAAATTCGGGTTGGCTGATACATATGCATACGCCCAACCCGATTTGAGTTGGGTACTTTTTGTTTTTTGCTTTTTTTTTTTTTCTTTGTTTTCCGAACTTGAGGCCAAACCCAGGCTAACTATGCCCATACATGACCCGAGGTCTAGTTCAACCAAGTGGGTTCAGGTTTTGCTCACCCAAGTTGCAACTCTAAATATATGATACGAGAAAGGGTAGAACATAAGTATTATTTATAATTTCTACCTCAAGATTGAAATAACTCTCCCTAGATCTAACTTTTTGAATTTCCTTACAAACTCTCCCTTTACCAACCCATTACTCTTTTAAGCCTTGCTTGGCATGAATGCAAATGATTTGATGGAATCTAATTTATAGATGCTCGATTATATTTGTATTTATTTATTTATTTATTTTTGCATTGCAAATTATTTGCATCAATCTCTTAATTCATAAATTTCAACAAATAGTTTGCAACACAAAAAGAATTGCAAATCATTTCTAGTGAAAATCTATTATATTTGCAAATGATTTGCATGGTACCAAACATAACCGTAATGACAAAATTTAACCTTCTTTTACAACCATTGAATAGAAATTACAAAAGAGTCGTCCTTGAGTAACCTCAAGCTGGAATCTGATATCGTACTTTTTTACATGAAAGTGGATAGGAAGCATAGATGTTTTTTCATACACTTTCACGTCAAGAATTGCGTAATGAGATTCCAGCCTGAGGTCACTTCAGCATTATTCATTATAAAATGATGATTATTGGGTGAAATGTTATTGGACATAAAATGTCCAGCACCATTTATTTATTGATTATTTTAAACATAAAAGTACCATCAATTTTTTTTACTTGATTCCATATAATTATTCTATTTATATTATAAATCTGAAAATCAAGATAGAATTTCTTGCCTTTTCTTTTTTTGTCTTTATTTTCTTTTTTTTACACCACTGAGTTTTAAAATAACGCAAAAGAGGCCAAGAATGTTATATTAATTTTACCATTTTAAATATTAGAAATATATTCTCTTAAGAAATATATTATTTTTAAAATATTTTCTGTAATTTTTTTTATTAGATAAAAACCTAATAATGAAAAAATAGTAGGAAACCTACCATACTTTTTTTTTTTTTTTTAACTTTTAATATGCACATGGAACGTTCTTGATGGTAATAAGTACTTTTTGTGTCCAATATAATTTGCTAAAATAATTATTTGTATATTTTATCTATAAAGAAATTGTACCTCACCCATTGGAAATGAAGGGTAGATATTTTCTGTCCAACATCATTTGATAATATAATTTTTTTTTTAATGAATGAAGAACACTAATAGAAGACCTTGGCCTTGGCCATTAAAAATTGATCGTTATATTAAAAAGAGAATTTTATCAAGAACCTCCTTGCTGCATTTTTTATATAAAAAAAAAGACCCTTAGAGTTCTAAGAATTTCAATCGAATTTTATTTTATCAAGTTTGTTACTCAAGAAATCTTAGAGTAGGACTCACATCATTTTAAGAGGTCAAATACCTATAATACACTCATTTCTTTAAATCAAATAACTATCATATTCTCTCACTTTCAAAATCATGAATCAAGTCCAAATATACATAGGGTCAGGATCCCTTGACTCATGAAAAAAAAAAACACATGATCTTAACCATTTAAACGCAAAATCCAATGGTTGAGATTTATTACCAGGATAAGTATCTCCAAGATTTGTATTCTCAGGATACACATAAATCTCAAGTAATTGATTTGTATCTAAACGGTTGGGGTCATTGTTTTCTCATGATTCATTCTTCATGAGTCTACATGTATATATATATATAGGGGTGGCGTTCGAAGGCCCTAAAGGGAGCCAAACATTGTGTCAAACATTTTTTCAATGTATGGTTTAGGAGTTTCGGAACGGGCTGTTTTTTTTTTATGAGGATGATCTCTATGATGAAGAGATCATCTTCACAAAAAATCAGCCCATTTTGAAACTTTTAACCTTATCAAAAGTGGTTTATAAAAATTGAACGGTCCACGATTCTTCAACTTATAAACTAGGGTTAGAAGTTTCGGAATGAGCTGATTTTTAGTGAGGTTGATCTCTTCATTGTAGAGATCATCCTCACAAAAAATCAGTCCATTCCAAAATATATACCCCTATTTTGAAAAATGTTTGGCTCTCTTTAAAGCCTATGAGCTGATTTTTTTTTTGTGAGGATGGTCTCTATGATGAAAAGATTATCTTCACGAAAAATCAATTAATTCATAAACTTGTAAACCTAATTTACAAGTTGAAAACGTGTGACCATCCAATTTTTATAAATTACTTTTGATAGGGTTAAAAGTTTCAGAACGGGCTGATTTTTTGAGAGGATGATCTTCTCATCATAGAGATCATCCTCACAAAAATCAGCCAATTCTGAAATTTCTAACCCATGTTTTGAAAAATGTTTGACTCTCTTTAAGGCCTCTGAATGCCACCCTATATATCTATATATATGGTGACGTTTGGAGGCCCTAAAGAGAGCCAAACATTTTTTCAATGTATGGGTTAGGAGTTTCGAAACAGGTTGATTTTAGGTGAGGATTATCTATTGATGAGGAGATCATCTTCACCAAAAATCAGCCCGTTCTGAAACTTCTAGACCTATCAAAAGTGGTTTACAAAAATCGAATGGTCCACGATTCTTCAACTTGTAAACTATGGATAGAAGTTTGGGAATGAGCTGATTTTTGGTGAGGATAATCTCTTCACCATAGAGATCATCCTCACAAAAAATCAGCCCATTCTGAAACTTCTAACCCCTACTTTCAAAAATGTTTGGCTCTCTTTAAGGCCTCTGAACGCTTTCCTATACCAACTGTCACAGCCGTGTTCTTTTGAAGCAATGTCCCGCAGTGTAAGGGGGTGCTAATTAACAAACAAGCCTGTAAAAATGATCTTACATCACAAACATAGCAAACAAACAAGATAACGAGGCAAAATCCAGAGGTAACTTTGTTGATGTAATATTGACACACAGTGTAATATGTTACAAAAGTAAATAGGTGTATTATAAGTAACTGATGATTTATGACACGCGGGACTCTACATAGCTTGGCGCGAGGGCTTGAAGTCAACGTGAGTATATATAGGGAAGTGTTCGAAGGCCCTAAAGAGAGTCAAACATTATGCCAAACATTTTTGAAAATAGGGGTTAGAAGATTGGAATGAGCTGATTTTTTGTGAGGATGATCTTTATGATGAAGAGATCATCCTCACCAAAAATCAACTCATTCCAAAACTTCTATCTTTAGTTTACAAGTTGAAGAATCGTGGACTGTTCGATTTTTGTAAATCACTTTTGATAGGACTAGAAGTTTCAAAATAGGCTGGTTTTTTGCGAGGATGATCCCCTTATCATAGAGATCATCCTCACAAAATATCAGCCCATTCTGAAACCTCTAACCCATAAATCTTTTCTTGTGTATCCCGAGGTAAATGATCTATAGTTCTGTGATGGAGGCATATGTGAAGGGTCAGATTATCATGACTCTTTATTTAATAACGGTGTCGGAGAGCGATTGGAATCTCATTCAACCTTTAAATTATTACTCATACAAAGCAACTTTGTTGGACATATTAGTGGGTTATGTATATTATGGCATTGTTTTAAAGTCTAAACTTGATTATTCACTTGAACACTTCATCTGCACTATTTTCTTCGTCATTGAAAAGTTGACACTTTTTTTCCTATAATTAAACTCAATTTGATTCCTAAACACCCTTCGCTTCCTGATTTGGGACGTCGTTTTAACTTAACGAGAAGTACAATTCAATTTTCTTAGTTAAAACAATGGGTTATTGATTTGTTCAAGCTTCAAATTTTAATTTTATAAGTTACATTTTATTCTTAATCTCAAACATATTGGAGTAAAAAATAATAATAAATAAAAGTTCTACAATTGAAAAGGAGTCGAAAGAGACTCAAAGGTGTGGCATTTCTTTTTTTTTTTTCGCTTGGAAATCATTTTAAGCACACTTACAAGAAAAATACCATTGAAAGAGATTATATCTTAGCAAAACAAGAAGAAAGTGACAGATAATGAATTAAGGGTGTTTTACTAAAAGGTAGAGCATTCTGCCAATATTACTGGCCCAACTACACTTTGAAATATTTGTTAAAAGGGCCATATATACCTTATGGGTATTTATTTATTACCAAATTAGGTATCTGCTTATAGAGATAAAACTGAATTTACCTTTATCCTTCTTTTTTTTTTCTTTGCAAAATCATCAAAATAAGCTGATCTTTCAAAAAGGGATCCATTTAGCTGAATTTACTTTTATACATTATTTTCAGCCTGAAATAAATCCTAAAGCCTGAATATAATTCTGGATTTTTTGTAACTTTGTTGAAAGGAGGAATTACTATTTCGTGAGCTGAAAATGAGTTATTTACAATTCCGGCTCAGTGTTCATTTTAATGACCAAAACGTGAATATTCACATTTTCGTTAAAAAAGAAAATCAAAACAAAGTGACTATTTTGCAGGTTTAAAATGAAATTGTCACTTTAAACTTGCAAAATAGTCACTTTAAAAAACACCAAATTCGTTATTGTTCATGTTTTGGTAATTAAAATGAGCAGTGAGCTGGAATTGTAATTCGTCAAAAGTTTATCACTTTTTCGTAAATATCTCTTGTAAAAATGCATGGTCTTTCGTTTGAGGTTCACAAAAGGGTAAGGAAAATGTAAAATAACGAATGTGACATACAACAAATAACTATTTTGGTAAAAATAAACAAATACCAACATGGGTATATCTATCTTTTGATAAATATTATTAAAAATATGGCTGGACCAGTAATTTTGGCTTGATACATGACTGTTTTGGTACTTTCAACATGAACTACCAGTTAGAGTGTTAGACAATTATCCAAGTCAAGAGAGGTTATGCTACAAAGAAATGGGCCCACAGCCTATAGAATTCATACCAATCAGATAATCTTAGTCACCACTAGATGTTTCTTTGATTCTTTAATGTAATTTAATATATATAGACAAGGTCATGCTCTTATTATTATACACTTTATTTCCCAATAGTCACCTTTCTTTTGATGGACAACCTTGAAACCAAATTCAAGTTCTCAATTAAAATATTTGATTTCTCCTAGTATGTATCTGTGGTGTATTTTTCAAACCAGACTGTACTGGTGATTTGACCGATTTGGACAGAATTATGTAATGTTGGTTTAGAATCGGTTTTTTCCCGAACTTATCTTTTTTGTAGGTATTAATGAAGCATTGGACGTTAGTATTCCCCATATATATAAATAATTTTTTTAGTAAAAACTTCTCAATTTACATTGAGAAAAAATCGTTTAGAGTGGAGTCTTAATTATAATTTAAAAAACGTAATCTTAACGAATGTGACATACTTGTTGCATGGCTATCAGTTTGACATAATTAAATCTACGTCCAACCAATTTCATAGTTTTTTTGTTTAATTTTCAATTTCATTCTTATATAATTAGATCAGAAATGTAAGGAGTTGATTATTCCTTGTTGAATAATATTTTTGTAAAAAACAAAAATTTATTTTGAGTCTTCATAATATTTTATAGAAATACCATTGAACAATGACTATCAAAGTCTTATTATTATTATTTTTTTAAGTAAAAGACAAATGAAAATATTTTTTAGAATTTTTATGGAAGAAATGTCTTAATGAAGCCTTGGAAGTGTATAAAACATTGAATCCAATAAAAAATTAGAGATTTGATGGACAATTAATTAGTTTTGATTAAATATAGAACACTAAGGGTGTGTTTTGATTGAGAGAGTGGAGAGAAGAGAAACTCATTAAGAGACAAGAAGAGAAGAGTAGAGAAGTTCAATTTCTCTCCACCATATTTAGATTGACTGAAGAGGACTTGGAATAACTTTGAAATTTTAAGATATCTTAAAAGAGATTGAAGGGCAGAGTGGACACTATAAAATATTTTAAAAAGGTTTCTCTCTATTTCTTTCATCTTTTCTCCACTTTTGGAGATAAAGAAAATTCACTTTATTTTCTCTCCTCTTCTTTCCAATTATTTTCTCTTCTCTCCCCACTTAACAATCCAAACCGGAGAAATAGAGAGAAACTCATTTATTTTATCCAAATACAACCTAATAGATATCCCTAGATGATGGCTCTTGACTATTGAGGTTTGATCACATGCCACATGGCTTGTAATTTTAGTGAACACTCACTACATGAAAAAAAGGGTAAATTCATCTTGAATTTGATGAATTTACCCTTATTTCACATAGTGGCCCCTACTTCATACTCAAGAAAGACATGAAAGATTGGTCCGATAGCCTAAAAAAAATACAAATTTAAAGGTGGAAAAAGATTTGCACTCCAATGTATTATGTTGCAAAGTTTCTCTCTCAAAGTTTTGTATCATTATCTGAATTCCAAGGGTTTTTAAGGTCTGAAAAAGATTTGGTTTTGATAATTTTTTAATAGGTTGCTTGGCTCGGTTATATAATTCATCTTGAATTTGATGAATTTACCCTTATTTCACATAGTGGCCCCTACTTCATACTCAAGAAAGAGATCAAAGATTGGTCCGATAGCCTAAAAAAAATACAAATTTAAAGGTGGAAAAAGATTTGCACTCCAATGTATTATGTTGCAAAGTTTCTCTCTCAAAGTTTTGTATCATTATCTGAAACAATTCCAAGGGTTTTTAAGGTCTGAAAAAGATTTGGTTTTGATAATTTTTTAATAGGTTGCTTGGCTCGGTTATATAATTCATCTTGAATTTGATGAATTTACCCTTATTTCACATAGTGGCCCCTACTTCATACTCAAGAAAGACATGAAAGATTGGTCCGATAGCCTAAAAAAAATACAAATTTAAAGGTGGAAAAAGATTTGCACTCCAATGTATTATGTTGCAAAGTTTCTCTCTCAAAGTTTTGTATCATTATCTGAAACAATTCCAAGGGTTTTTAAGGTCTGAAAAAGATTTGGTTTTGATAATTTTTTAATAGGTTGCTTGGCTCGGTTATATAATTCAAACATACAGGAGTCCCCCAATAAATAAATAAATAAAAACTAAAATAAATAAATAAATTGTACAAATATAATTTGCAAAAGAGCAATGAAGCACTCAAAGACCATAAATTTTGTTGCATTAATGGCAAAGTTAGAAAGAGTTGACATATGGGCATGATAAAGCATTTTAATGATAAAACTAAAGAAATAATCATAGAATTTTGGATAATATTTGTTTATGAAAAGCTCATAATCCTTAATTAACCTTTCCATGATCCCATCAGCTTCGTGGGTCACATCCTAAGCACAAAAACAATATTAACTAGAAATTTCTAATTGGTTGATATGATCATGACCAACAACAACATCATCATCACCATCATTATTAATGTATCAATGGATCTAAAAAAGTGTACATGTAGTATGTAAAGGGGATTTGGAGTTGGGTAGCAATAAAAATATTTTCAATTAATGTCCAAATTGGTTTGAACCGATTTGATTAGCCTCGGTAGGATTTCATTGGCCTGATCACTCTTGATCAGATCAAACAAATCCACATTTTTGGGTGGTATTGATATATTTCTTCAAATTTTATAAATATTTCGTTGATCTCAGGTGATCATGAATTTTTTTTTTTTTTCGTGAATTATACTATCAGTTATGCATTGAAGTAGGATTCTTAACTAATCTTTTATAGAGATCATATTTTGTGAGGATCTTGTCTTTCTTGGTGTCTGGACATTTTCAATTGCAGACCAACTATGAATTTGCTTACCTCAAGTTATGGATTGAGCATTATCTCTTTGCATCTTGGGGTTTGTAGGAATTTACAATTCCTCTTCGGTCTACAATGCATTTGATATGAATCTCAAGGTGAAAATTGTACATTTAGGATGGTTTCATATATATTTTTTATCCATATAATCAAACCTTCAATGAGACTTTTCAAGTTCGAACAAAATTCCTTATTTTTTATAAAAGAAACCCATTCTCTTCAAACTCCTAAACTTGTATGCAATTTCTTTAACTTAATTATATATCCTCGTTATCAATCCATTGTCTTCATCATCTCGCTAAAACATCCATAATCTCTTCCTAGAAAATCCCAGCTTGCTACAGAGTTTTAAAGGAGATAGAATCTTGAGGTTCAAGTTGAGGAAAGAAATTTTTATTGCCCCAAGTGATAAAAGAGACAAATCAAGAATTTTGACAAATAGTTGATTATGAAGGCATTTAAGTCAAATTTATTTAGTCTCTAAGAGAAGACCATGGTCAAATAATGCCTGCTTGAAAATGTGGGGTCTCTCAAATATTTACCAAGCCTTGAGGGGGACATTTAAGATCCCCCTCATTTTAGAGGTATCCTTGTTTTGGGGCTAGGCCATTTGCACCCATCGTTTTGTGTTCTTTGCAGCCACTTACCTCCTTACATCTCACTCCAAAATATGTTTAGAGTGGGTGCATTAAAGGGAGTTGGTGGGTGCAAATAAAATCACATTTTTAAACTGATTACATGCCCCCCTTGCTCTCAGTCTTGTCCCCGGACCAAAGAAAATGACTTAAATGCCTTTATATAAAATTTCTAGCAACAACACCTCCTCCCCCCCTAAATAAATAAATAAAAGAAGAGAATTTCTTAATTTTTCTCCCACAAAATGATCATCATCAAGCTCTTCAACTTTTATAGTGATTTATTCTTAACATATTCAATCTCATATTAATCTCTTGTAGAAAACTCTTAATTTTTCTATAATAATAATAAATTAAAAAAATCCATCATTATCTACTTTCCACAAAATTTCTATCTCATTATTTATGTTTGTAGGTTGAAATAAATAAAATAATACTTAGAATTTTAACGTTGATGATGATTATATTGGGAAAAAAAATCAAAGATCTCTTTTTAACACAAAGTTGAAGATAAAGGGTATTTAGGTCATTTTTATTAATGTATAAGAGACGACTCAAGTCAAGGGGTGTATATCTTCTAACTTTCAAAAGGAAGTCTTCTAGAAAAGGAAAGGAATATTAGGGGAAAAAGGATAAAAAAAAAACTTTCACCTGCTATCATAGAAAATGATGTGAGTGTGAGTGCACTAATAATCATCAAATTGAGAAAAACAATCACCAAAATGAAAAAACAGTTTTTGTTCATTTAAGGCTTTGTCTTTGATGCTTTTTCACGTAATTTTCTCTCATCTTTATCTTTTATATATATTATAAAAGTATGTTTTGGGAAACAAATTACATAAAAGAAGAACAAAAATCATGAGAGGAGACAGACCCAATCATCACGTACCCTCTGCCATGACACCAAGAAATTGACTTTCCCAAGAAAAGATTGAGTGAAGGAAAGATTAACCCAATTTCTTAAAACAATTTAAAAAATGTGTGAGGAGAAGCAGCTTTTGGAAGAAGATTGGACACGTTGAATTGGGTTCTCTTCCTCTCTTTTTTTAATTGCACATAATAATTTAGAGTTAGGATCGATTGATACATAAAAACATATATGTCATGGATATGTGACATATTCTCGAGATACATACTTTATACTAAGGATTTCTTTTTTTCTTTTTTTATTTTATTATTATGAATAACTAGATCTTAAATCAATAAAATTCTCATTTGAGGTTGGACTCTATTTCGTGAAATTAACTAACATTTGGGTTGTAGATTATAAATTGCACACATCGAAGAATAAGGATGTTGGGATTGATGAGTGAAAATGTGCATAAGGAAAAAAAAAAAAGGATAACACTATGTGAAAACTGCAAAATTCTATGGTAAAATTCGACGGACCAAGACCCATGAATTTCAGAAATCAAAATCAATAGTCTAGGGCCGTTTTAACTTGTGATGTTCCATAAATTCGACGGCTTAGAACTATCGATTTATCCCAGCCTCCATTAACTTGATAATTTCGATCCATCGACAGAAATTTTTTTACAAATTTTACAAAATTTGAAAAAGGACAGCCAAATATGAACTCTTTTTTTTTCGCGTTGTGTGGTACAAATATATGATAAATTGAGGTAAAAAAATTGAGATTGATTAATCATATGCAACACCACCAACCAAAATAACTAATATACAACTTAAAGATTCTAAAAGAAGAAGAGCTAAAATACCAAGAATTGAATTACTGAGTACAAATATGAACATGGTACAATTAAAGAAGGAATGACTTTAGACATAATTAGATGGGCGAAGAATAAGATCATTTAGACAACTCTAACATTTTGGGAAAGGAGTTTGTCCGAGATAATGGTTCTATATGTGTGTGTGAATCAAATGGCTTTGCTTCTTTGAGCCATGGATTATGCTTAACATATGCACAAGTGTCAATTTCTACATGCCATTTTTAGCAAGTTAGAGTGATATTGTACTACTGGAAATTTCAATATACTTTTGAAAAAAAAAATTCATTAGATTTGACATTTCGAATTTTTATAAAATTTTCAGATTTACAAAATTTGCAATCTATCAATACACCTCTGATCAAGTTGGATTGCTCATTGATGATGGTCAATTTTGAATAAAACTATTGAAATTGAGATGTATTTGGTGATAGCATAAGCTATTTATTCCTTAGATGAGATAAAACGGGCGATGAGGTCTTTGCGAGTAACCTTTCGCTTAGACAAAATGGTAGTCAATCTCTAAATGTTTTATACGTGCATGAAACACAATATTAGTTGATACATAGAAGGTCCCTAAACTTTTACACACCATAGTTAATGGTGATGGAATCATTGAAGAATTATATCAAATTGCACTACATTGATTGACTCCATGAGATCTTTAAGGTGACCAAGTGTCACAGTCACACGGTAAAACGTAGTAACTTCGGGTTAAAAACATATTCAGCCCGTGACACAAAGCAAGGTTAGGAAATTCAGGTTTTGTGCTAGACCTAAAGACACTTGTATTTTTGGAGCTCCAAGAGATTATGTGTGTCCCAAAGATGGCACAATAACCAATAGTGGAATTTTTTTCCCTGAAACACGTGGTCTCGACCCAATCAACATTAGAAAAAGTAATAAGTAAGTCAGATGAGAGTAAACTTCACATATCTTGAAGTTTTATCATGTGGGCCATGACACTATTAGAGAAAGTAATAGTGACACCTATCACCATTTTCTTTCAAATTTTATTGTCTTAAAGATCTCTATTTATAAAATCAGGAATTACTAAAATGTGTTTATCTTTTTATAATAGAAATCCCAAAGAAAATAAAAAAATTTTAAAAAAATATTACACAATTGCCCTTTAACACTCCTGGAGGGGCACTGCGTAGCATAGCATAATCCAAGACATTTCATACACGACACATTTAACAAATTTTCAGAACTTGTAATGAAATTAATTGAATTTTAAATTCAATGGTAATACTTGTAATGAAATGTGTTGAATTTTAAACTCAATACCAATCAAGTTGAAAGCAACTGTTGAAGAAAGAAATCTTGAAAGCTACCAAATTACTAATGTGACCAATGGTCCTCTCATGAGTACACCCTAAGTTAAAACTCCAGCACATTTTCTCAAACATATGCTCTCTCTCTCTCCTTAATCTTACACTATAATCTATGTATAACTAAATTTAGAGGAAGTCCTACACATTTGGATTAGAGGGATATATTAAGGAATCAGTACCCGGTTATAAGTGCCGAGATGCATTGTTGAGGGTTGGTGGTTTGAGATGGGCCATCAGTGCTGCAGCAAACAGAAAGTCAAGAGAGGGTTGTGGTCTCCTGAAGAAGACGAGAAGTTGATCGGATGCATCACCACACATGGACATGGTTGTTGGAGTTCTGTTCCAAAACTTGCAGGTTTGGGTTTTTTCTTCTCCTCTTCTTGCCTTCTTGTTCTTATCTAAATGTGTTAGTTTTGTTAGAACAGGACTTCAAAGGTGTGGAAAGAGTTGCAGACTTAGATGGATTAACTACTTAAGACCAGATCTTAAGAAGGGATCTATTTCTCCTCAAGAAGAAAGCATCATCATTGATGTTCATAGAATTCTGGGCAATAGGTGTGATGGATATTACAGCTTTATTTTTTTCTCACAAATGTTTTATTTTTTAATTTTAAATATCCAACATAGATTTATTATTTATTTTTCACAGGTGGGCTCAAATAGCTAAGCATCTACCAGGTAGAACAGATAATGAGGTGAAGAACTTTTGGAATTCATGCATTAAGAAAAAGCTTCTTGCACAAGGGTTGGATCCAAAAACTCACAATTTGATCCCTTCTCATCAGATTTCCAATAGAAACAATGCATGCAATCTCAATCAAATCTATCAACAACACAACTCAGTTTTCTCTATAAGAGATGCATCCACCATGAACATGAACCCAAGTTCTATTACATTGCCTCCTACTACTAGTACTGCAGCTACCATTGGTCCTCCTCCTTTGCATGAAGCTATGACCATCCCCACCTTTGACTACCAAAACCCTAATCTTGTTTGGACTGTTAAAGATCAAAACTTGATTGATTTCAGTAGTCATTCTTCGATAGCGAGTAGTAATCAAATCTCATGTTCTTCAATGAATCCATCTGGGTTTGGGTTTTTAGATGAGAATTGCTTGTGGAGTGGTAGTGTTGAATTGTTTGAGCAAGAAAGGCAACCACCACCACAACAACAGGAGGAGGGGAAGGTGTGTGAAGTGGAGTTGGATGAGACCAATGAAGTGAAGGATGGCCAAGACATGGACACTTCATTCAATAGTTCTACTTTTGATCTTGAGTTTATGGAGTCTACTTTGATTCCTTGTGGATTGTATGACAGTATGAGCTCCATGGATCAACAACTTGAATGGGATTATTAGATTTTTATTTTTTTTTCCTTATCTACGATTTAATTGGCTCCCATGAGTGATATTCTTGTAAAATATGGCTCATCATGGTAGGAAATCTGTTGTTTCTTCAATCAACATCTCTCTCTCTCTCTCTCCAGCACACACCAAACATCAGCCTGCTGGCGACTAGTAGCCATTGCGTTGGAGCATTTCCTCCCCATGGACATATTCATCATGATAAAACGTTCAAATTGAGTGGTTACAAAATCGTCAATCAAAATTGATTTTGGGTATCTATACATGATGCATTTTTATTCACAGAAAAGTCAATTTAAGATTTCACAAGATCTCGAAGTTTTGTAAGTTGGGGACATCCTCAATACATGTGAGTTCGTGTAACTGGTGGAATCTCTGATTGACTGTTTTGTGACAATTTATTGGGTGATTTAGCAATGCCCTCGATGTTTTAGTGAATATTTGAGATACCCCTATGTTTTGAAATCAATGACATGCCTCCCTTGGCCTCAGTCTTCCTAATGGAATTATGAAAAAGACCTAAATGCCCTCATATTTAATTTGAAGTAGAATTTTCTTCCTAAAACCAATCATGCATCTTCAAGTTGTTCAATCTTTATTACATATATTCATAATCTTCTCAATCTTGTCTTCAATTTATCGTTTTCAATCTAATATTAACTCTCTCCACCAAAAAAATTCAATAGGTTTTCTGTCGAAAATCTCTACTTTTCCTTCCCAAAAACCCTATTTTATTTTGTTCCCAAAACCAGCCATCTTCAAGTTCTTAAACGCTTTAAGATGACAGTTTTCTATTCAACTTTATATCCAATCCACCATTTTCTACCTTGTCTCAAATCATCACAAAAAACCTGAGATTCTTCTACCCCACCCAAATTCCATCATTTTACACTACCAAAAACCCCATCTATCCTTTAGATTTGAAGGATGGGGTAGTTAGAATTTTAATGTTGAAAATGATGAGAGTTAAAAAAAAATTAACCAAAGAGGTTGAAGACGACTGATTTTGAGAAGAAAAATCAAGGGTTTTTTTGTTGGTCTAAGATAATGGTATATATGTGGGGTTTCTTCATTATTCTATTAAAAAGATTGAGATGAAAGGATACACGTCATCAATTTCAAACCATAGGGATATCTTTAATATTCACTCAAACATGGGGGCACATGTCTAAATCACCCCAAAAAAAAAAAATCATCTTGAATTGGCATTTTTATAGACTGAGTGATCTTATTAGATATCTCACAAAGACAACAAAACAGAAACAAATTAAAGTCGTGTTGGAGTGACCTCAAGATTGACCTCATTTCGCACTTTTTTTTTACGTGGAGGTGCTTATAGAATCATAGAATCTTTCCACTCGTATCTCAAAACCATGGGTATTTTTCACTCATATCTCAATGAAAAGCTACTATAGCTCTAATAACACACTTCCACATCAAAAAAAGTATGAAATGAGGTCAATTCAGCATTATTCAAAAAAATTATGTCGAGGTATTTATGTCATCAAGTTGTCTTCGTTCGCATGTAAGGAAAGACAGGGTTTGAATTTTCTATTAAAGAATTTCTTTGCTACGCTGATGAACCAATGGAATGTTGCCACGTGTATTAAAAAAACAAGGGCAATTGGTTGGTAGAGAGAAATTTTCTCTAACGGTTAGAAGTTTGGATTTTAAGTATTTTTAATACACATTGCAACATGCCATTGGTTCATCTGCTTAGGATGGAATAAATTCATACTCGCAATGACAAAACTCTACAAAACATGGTTTCAAAACAGGTCCGAGATTGAGACGTATCGCTCGGGTCATCTCGATATCAGGCATGGACGAGATAGACGAACAAGTCAATGTCTCGAACGAGATTAAAACCCCACATTCATTTTTCTCTTTGTTGAACGAGACTTCTCAAACATACCGAAAAACTCGTCTGAGACGACTCAATCTAGTTCATAGACGAGATGAGATGTCAAAACGAGTTTTAAAACCATGTGTACAAGTTACATAAGAAGGAAAACGGTTTACGAGTTCGGATCCAATACTCCAGACTACCCAACTACTAGTCTCTTATTCTATCAGTTCTATGAATCATGTACACAGGGTCAGAGACATGATTTTTTCTTCGTGGGGGCAAAATTCTGACATTGTTGATATAAATTTTGTTTCTAATTACTATTAACTCTTTCAAAATTTAAAAACATTTTGTAAGGGGGTAAATTCCTTGATGATCTTAAAATTTTTTAATTTATATGGAAGTCCTTCAAAGCTTACAAAATTATGAGGGGGGGGGAGGCAAAGTCCTTTAGAGATATTAAAAAAATTATGAGTAACTCCTTCAAAGTTTAAAAAATTATGTAGGGGCAAAAGTTTTTAATGGAAAAAAATAATTTTAAGTAGCTCCTTCAAATTTTAGAAATTCTTGTGGGGGCAATTGCTCCTACTATAAATCTGCCCCTACATATAGACCCTTTTGAGGAAACAATTTTTGGGCCCACCATTCGTTAGACGCACAATCTAAACACCATTGTGATTGGTGATATATTTTCATTTGATTCCAACTTAATTTTCTTTTGTGGTTTCAACTCTGGAAAGAAAAAAAAAAAAGATGTTCAAAAAAGTCTCATCCTTGGTGCGTGCGTAGGTGACAGTAAATGAGACCTGGAGTTGAGTAGTTACTCAACTACCTGAAGTACGCAGTATCCACACCTTTCTTAAGTACTTGGCCTTAGTCTCAAGCAACGCTTGGGGCCTCCATCAAACAAACAGCTGAGACGCTTTGGAGAATGTTCGTGGGCATTCCCATATATTGATTTCCAAAAGATACCAATCTCTAGGAAATTAGAGTTTTCCTCTCAATCTCAAGATTTGGTGGAGAGCTTCAAATGAGGCTTGAGGTTAGACAGGTCAAAGTGAAGATATTTTCCTCATGCACAATGTTTTAAAAATGGGAAAATTACTTTAAAGACCCTCACGAAAGAATTTCTTTCTAAATAATCCCTAAGTTTTCAACTGTAGCTTGGCAAGGCATTTAATAAAAATTTTCTTTCTAAATAGTCCTTGGACCTCATCTCCCACATTTCTCACCGTTGAATGTCCTAAACATTTGAACTCATTGTTTTCATCTAAAAATTAGATTTTTGACATCTCAATCGAGTTTCAAAGACTTCATTTCATCGAAAAAAAGATTTAAGAAAGAAGAAGAAACTATTTTCAAGCATTTTTTTCAAACATTTTGAAGTTGTACGTAAAACATTAGGGTTTTTTTTTTTATATTACTTTTTTTAGTTTTTGGATGAAAATCGATCAAGAATGGTAATTTTGGATTGAAATCATCTAAACAAGTTAGTATCTCAAGTTTTTAGTTGATCTTTTCACATATTTTAGTTGAAAAAACTCAAAAATTGAACATGGGTGAGTTTTACCAGTGTCGAGTTCACCACTTTTTATATAGGGTATTTCAATAAGACTCCCCTTGCAAAATGGTCTCAATTAGTGTTATTCCGCCCCCCTTAAAATGTAAGATGAGGTCTACCTCCTGGACTTTCATTGACCCAGTCAAACCGTTACCAACATTTGTTTTGTTGACGGTCTATGGTCTGAATACCCAAACTACCATTGTAGCATTTAAATTACCAAAATGCCATTGTTTTTGTCTAAAAAATAAAAAATCAAATTAAATCTCAAATGTTAGATTATAATATTTCACACCATTGGATTAAACGAAAACCCAACTTCATCTTTTATTCCTTTATCGTTAGAATGTTCTCAAGAGTATTAGGGTTCTATTCCTTAAACCCATTACTTTGCAACCCTACCATTAACATCTTTCAATCATATTTTGATTTTGGGATAGATTTTGGTTAATCAAGTTAAAGATTTCATTTTTCATGGAATGAGTGAAGGTTTCAACTCTCATGTGAGCTCTTTTAACCATTTTATCCTCGAGGCATAAGTTTCCATGAAAAAAATCAATAATTTCTTCTTTTTTTTTGTTCTTTATTATGTGGGGTTGTAGAACTAACATATATATATATATATATATATATATATACAGGATGGGGGATTTCTAATTTTATTTTCTTCGTTGTTTCATATTTTCTCTTGATTTTTTTTCATTTTTCTCTAGTTTTTCATTTTATTTTAGTGTTTTCCAAGTAGAGATTCTAAGCCTTGGATCAAAGAATGCCTTTGGGATGAATGAAAACGATGGGATTGAGATGAACACATTGATATTAGGTTGAAAATATGAAATTGAGTTGAAAATGATGAAAAAATGTTAGAAACGATGAGATTAAGATTCAAAATAACAAAGTTTAGGATTAAATTATTGAGAAATTGATTGAAAACCATTAGGGTTCTCAAAGTTATTGTCTTTAGAACGATTAGATCAAACACAGATGTGTTGCTTTGATCGAAGGACATTTTCGTAATTCCAACACATAAGGGTATTTTTGACATTTTACTATCTCTGTTGACTGATTATTCTTTTTGTTAATAGTTTGACCAAGTCAACGAAAGTTACTCAAAGGACCCTAATTTCGCCAATTTTGCAGGGGAGAACACTAATATCGTCCATTGGGGGGGGGGGGTTAATACAAATTTACCCATTTTATTTAAAAAGTGGTGAACTTGACAGTAGATAATAGTGAGTTTGACAATAAAAATTGTGAACTCGAGACTAAATAATAAAGCATCGAGTTCAACAGTAAAAGTTGTGAACTCAACTGTACGAGGGACCATTGAAATTTTTTATTAAATATCCTATCAAGCTACCACGCAAAACTTATGGACTATTTAGAAAGAAACCCTTCTATGAGGGTCCTTTAAGTAATTTTTCCTTTAAAAATTGAACCAACGATAGTATCGAATTTTTTTATCAAATTGGTTGAATCTTGTTTCAATTATGTTGGGTATATATATATGGGAAATGTTCAACACCCTAAGCTTTACCCTACACTTTAACAAACATGTTTTGTCCTACATGGGTTAGAAGTTTTGGAATTGGCTGATTTTTGGTGAGGATGATCTCTACAGTGAAGAGATCATCCTCACAAAAAATCAGCTCATTTTGAAACTTCTAACCCTAGTTTACAAGTTGAAGAATCATGGACCGTCCAATTTTTGTAAATCACTTTTGATGGGGTTAGAAGTTTTGGAATAGGCTGATTTTTGGTGAGGATGATCGCCTCATCATAGAGATCATCCTCACAAAAAATCAGCTCATTCCAAAGCTTCTAACCCATATTTTGAAAAATGTTTGGCACCAAAGTTGGCAAACTTTACAGCTGCTGAACTGTCCATATATATATGAGTCCCGTTCAGCAACAAACATTTTGGCAAAACATTTTTCAAAACATGGGTTAGAGGTTTTAGAATGGGCTGATTTTTGGTGTGGATGATCTTTACGGTGAGGAGATCATCCTCACCAAAAATCAGCCAATTCCAAAACTTCTAGCCCCAGTTTACAAGTTGAAAAATCGTGGACCGTCCATTTTTTGTAAACCATTTTTGATGGGATTAGAAGTTTTGGAATGGGTTGATTTTTGGTGATGATGATCTCCTCACCGTAGAGATCAGCCTCACCAAAAAACAGCCCATTCCAAAACCTCTAACCCATGTTTTGAAAAATGTTTTGCCAAAATGTTTGTTGCTGAACATTTCCCTATATATATATATATGGGGGCGGTTCAAGGGACGTTTTGGAAAACGTCTTAGAAAACCATGAATTTCAATCGTTGGATGTGAGAAAACAAACGGTGCATATGAGAAAACACGTCAGTTTCCATTAAAGAAACCGAGTTTCTTTTATTTAAAAAAACTCCCTCGTTTTTTTTTTCTTTTTTTTCGTTTTTTTTTTAAACAACTTAATATCTGTTTTCTCTCTCGACAGACGAAAGTTTTTCTCTCAATAGACGAACTCAACCTTCGTCTCTCTCTCTCTCTCTCCATCGGCTGCTCCTCCACTTCGTCTTCTCCAAGCTATTACACGTACAGGTATAATTGTTCTCTCTCTCTCTCTCTCTCTCTCTCTCTCTCTCTCTCTCTCTCTCACTTTGTCTTCTCCAAAACGTCCCTTGAACCGCTCTCTGTCTCTGTCTCCGTCTCTTTATTTTAAAGCTCGGCGGATATCAAAATGACTCGGATATCAGACGAGTCAATCTGTTAAATATCTCAATTTAATATCAAAGATCGAGATGACTCAACTCGCTCGAGTTGTATCAGACAAGCTTTAAAAACCATTACTATAATAACAGTAATTTCGTATTTACTAGGGGCGTGGGTTTGATGCGAAGTGTTCTGTTTAAGGTTTCAGACAACAACTACTCTAGAGAAATGGTGTGTAGTCTCTCTCTCTCTCTCACTCACGAAGAAACAACGACACTAGTTGTTTTAAAAACCTTCGTCTGTCAAGAGAGAAAACAGAGAGTTGTTTAAAATAAATAAAAAATAAAAAAAACTTGGAGAAGACGAAGATAGAGACAGAGAGCGAGAGCGAGAGAGAGAGAGAGAGAACAACTATACCTGTAATAGCTTGGAGAAGACGAAGTGGAGGAGTAGCCGATGAATAGAGAAGAGAGATGATTCAAGTCTCAAAGGGTTTGTCGAGATGAAGATGAACAGAACAGAGTTGTTAGATTTAGTTAAAAAAATAGAAAAACTGAGGTAATTAAAAAAATAGAAAAGAGGAGGGAGTTCTTTGTAAATAAAAGAAACTATGTTTCTTTAATTGGAAATGACGTTTTGCACAATCTGCACCGTCCGTTTTCTCAGATCTAACGTCTCTCAAACGTCTATTTTTCAGCTGGTTTTCAGCACGTCCCTCGAACCGTCCCCTATATATATATATAGGGTCCCTATCCGTGGCCAACAGTTTGGCAAACATTTTGGCAAACACTTTTTCAAAACATGGGTTAGAGGTCTTGGAATGGGCTGATTTTTGGTGAGGATGATCTCTACGGTGAGGAGATCATCCTCACCAAAAATCAGCTCATTCCAAAACTTCTAGCCCCATTTTACAAGTTGAAAAATCGTGAACCGTCCATTTTTTGTAAACCATTTTTGATGAGGTTAGAAGTTTTGGAATGGGCTGATTTTTGGTGATGATGATCTCCTCACCATAGAGATCATCCTCACCAAAAATCAGCCCATTCCAAGACCTCTAACCCATGTTTTGAAAAATGTGTTTGCCAAAATGTTTGCCAAACTGTTGGCCATTGAACGCTACTCATATATATATATATGGAAAATGTTTAGCAACAAACATTTTGGCAAAACATTTTTCAAAACATGGGTTAGAGGTCTTGGAATGGGCTGATTTTTGGTGAGGATGATCTCTACGGTGAGGAGATCATCATCACCAAAAATCAGCCCATTCCAAAACTTCTAATCCCATCAAAAATGGTTTACAAAAAATGGACGGTCCACGATTTTTCAACTTGTAAACTGGGGCTAGAAGTTTTGGAATGGGATGATTTTTGGTGAGGATGATCTTCTCACCATAGAGATCATCATCACCAAAAATCAGCCCATTCCAAAACCTCTAACCCCCTTTCCCATATATATATATATATATATATATATTATATATATATATATATATATATAGATATATATATATATATATAGATAGATATATATATATATATATATATATATATATATATATACACATCATTACATTTTCCTAAAATACCTTTCTTTTTTAATCATGCTAAAGTAACTTCATCTGACACTTTCCTAATGTGAAGGTGTGCATAGAACCATAGATGCTTTTCATTTGTATTTTGATAAAAAAAAAACGTATATGGCTCGTACACCTCCACGTCAAGAAAGTGTGAAATGAGGTCAATCTTTGAAGTTACTTCAGTATTATTCTTATTTTTTAGGGACAATGACCACAAAGACCTATTTTTTGAAAATATGTATCAAAAGTTCTTTGTAAAAAAATGTAGACTCTTAGTATCCAATTTATCAAATATTAGTCTAAAAAAGATTTTAGAAACAAAAATACCATAATTACCCTTTCAATGATTTTTGAAGTTTAAAGAAACATGTTTATTTGAGCTACCCCTATGTTTTATAATTTAATGACCTGTACCTTAACTATGGTCATCTCTTATAAATCAATTAAAAAAAAAACGTATTTCTCTTACCAAAACTAGTAATCTTTAAATCACATAAATGGCGATGATAGAGATGAGTACGATCATCATCAAATGGATTTGGTCATGTATATTAGATTTATTAAAATATATAAATAATTAAAACAAAATTCTAAAACTCGACTTGAATGTTCATCGAATTGATTCAACTAAAAAATTAGCATGTTGACACAAATGAGTCAAATAAAATTATATTGAATTTAGTTTTTTAATTAATAAAGTTGTTAAAGACTATTGCCCCTCAAATAGCAATGCGCAAATTGTATGTCCCAAAGGCCACCTTAACAACCTTAGGGTGGATGAGGTAGCCATGATGCAGAACAAGCAGCTCCTCTCCTTGATCCAAATCAAGGCGGCTATGAAAGCTATGCAAGGACAGAAGAAGGCAATGGAAGGCCAAGAGAGGAGGCATGGAAAGGAGGAGGAAGACCTTGAAAGCTCCCAATGAAGTGCGCAACTTGGAACATTAGAGGGCTGCATAACCCTCTTAAACAGCAGGAAGTGAAGATATTCATAAAAACAAATCACATAGATGTCATGGGTATTATAAAACTAGAGTGAGAGATGTTAATAAAGTCAGAATTTCTAAGGAGGTGTGACCTGATTGGAGAATGGAAGACAATAGCATCAATGCTCTTAAAGGGAGAATCTGGGTAGGGTGGGACAACACTGTTACTAACATGAACCTAGTGCATAAATCTGATCAGATGATTACCTTACAAGGGCTCCACAAAGAGGGGCAGCATTTCCTGCTATCTGTGGTCTATGGGCATAATGTTAGACAAGATATGACCATTTTATGGCAAGAGTTGGAATGTACAGCTGACCTTCCCTGGTTAGTCATGGGGGGCTTCAATGTTATCTCTTCTGCTTTCGAGAAGATATATAGGAAGAAAAAAGGGTCTCTAACTTTGATGTTAAGGACCTGAAGGATTGTCTACATAAGACTGGGTTGATGGACCTTAAATTTAGAGGCTGCCACCTTACCTGGTGCAACAAACAAGATAATAGAAGGATCCTTTCCAAGCTCAATAGAGTGCTAACCAACATCAACTAGATCGAGGCTTTTAAAAACTCAAAAGTTGAATTCCACCACTCTGGTATTTTTGACCACAGCCCCATGTCAATCATTATAGTTGAGGAAACTGCTAGCAGGCTGAGACCCTTTAAGTTCTTCAACTTCTGGGTGGAAGACAAAAAGTTCCTCAAGATGGTGAAAGTTAGTCGGAGTGAACCTGTGAAAGGAAACCCCATGTTCAAGGTGGTTCTTAAACTTAAAAGACTGAAATCTATCCTAAAGAATTGGAGCTCTCAACACTTTGGGGAGGACATGAAGATGACTGAGAAAACTAGGGAGCAACTAGATAAAGTCCAAAAGGTTATCCAAGAGTTACCCCTGAACAGAGAATTAGTGGATGAAGATAGGAGAATTGCCAAGCTCTTCCATGTGGTGGCTAGGAGGGATGAAGCAGCCACCAGGCAACAATCCAGACTCAACTGGCTCAAATTAGGAGATTCAATATGCCCTTTTTTCCCAAGTCTTTGCTTGCTAAAAGAGCAAGAAACAAGATCTCTTCCATCCAAAATAGTGATGGCGCCTGGCCTGAGAAAGAGGAAGAAGTAGAAGAAGGAATAATGGGGTGCTACAAGAACCTCTATGGGTCCAACTCTTACATTGAGATAAATGATCAGGAATTGCAACTCATGAGCCTTGATGAAGCCTCTGCAAGCAAACTTATCAAGCCTATCTCTGAAGATGAAATCATATCAGCCATGTTTTTCATGGATGGGGAGAAAGTCCCAGACCCTGATGGATTGACTGACAACTACCTTTTTCCAAAGGACTTGGTCTATTGTCAAGAGGGATGTGATAGAAACCATCTAGTGCTAATTCCTCAAGGGTAAGACGGATATGAAGATGAATGCAACTACCATTTTCTTGGTTCCTAAGATCGACAGGCCTACCTTGGTGGAGGATTTCAGGCCCATTGCTTGCTGCAATGTGTTGTACAAATGCATCTTGAAGATTCTATCAAACATGCTCAAGGGAACTTTGAATATGCTGGTAAGTCCTTTCCAATTAGCTTTCATTCCAAGCAGATTGATCAGAGACAACATTATGCTATCCCATGAACTAGTTAGAAACCTCCACAGGGACAAAAGGGCCCCAAGTATGTGGCTAAAGTGGACCTAAAGAAGGCCTATGACTCTTTAGCTTGGGAAGTGGTTATTTACTGCCTGAAGAAGATGAAATTCCTTGACATATTCATTGCTTGGATCCGAGGTTGTATCTCCTCTCCCATGTACTCTATAATAAGAATGAAGAAAGCCTCAAGAGTTACTTTCTTGGGAAGATAGGGATTTGCCAAGGAGATCCTATCTCCCCCTATCTATTCGTCTTGGTGATAGAGCAAATCTCTCCTAACCTAAAGGAGTTAACAAGAAAATGAGAGATGGAGCTAATGGCCAAGTGTTCCAACCCCAAGATAAGCCACTTAATTTTTGCAGACAACCTGATGATGTTCTTTAAAGGTACCCCCAAGTCAGTTGAACCCATCAAGAGTGCATTGAAATGGTTTACCAGAATCTTTGGCCTCAAGATAAACCTGAATAAGAGCAATGTGTATTGCTCAGGGATTAGGAGGAGGGATAAAGACAGGATCACCTACTATTTGTAGATCTCGGAGGGCTCCCTTCCTGTCAAATACCTTGGAGCCCCCCTCATATCCTCCAGACTGAAGCTTTCTGATTGCCAACCTCTTATCTCCAAGATAACCAACAAGATTAAATCATGGAAGGCCAGATTTCTCTCTTTAACTGGGCACATTGAATTTATCAAATATGTTATCAGTAGTATGTGTGTCTATTGGTCTAGTGTCCTGCTGCTGCCTATGAAGGTGATCAAAGTGATTGAAAGTCTGTTCCAGATTCCTATAGGCTAGCCCAAACCTAGGAAGGAAGATGCATTGCATTGTATAAGCTAGAAAATAATCACTAGAGACAAGGCTAATGGAAGGTTGGGGATCCATGATCTTGAGCTTCAAAACAGGGTTGGGATAGTTAGGCAGGCTTGGGACATAACGACTAACAAAAAAACATTTGGGTGGAGTGAGTCCAAAACAACATTATAAAGGGGGAACTTTTGGACAATGCTTATCCTTTTTAAGCCTCGTGGATGTGGAGGAAAATACTACAATTGAGGGGTAACATCCAAAGCTTGGTGAGGCACAAAATTGGGAATAGCTACAACACCTCCATCTGGCATGACCCTCGGATCTTAGAGAGTGTCCTACTCAACATCCAGTAGCTACAGGCCTCCCATGAAACTAACATGCACAATGAAGCAAAAGTTAGCTATCTCATTAGAGATAGCCAATGACACCTACTTGCGCACCTTGCTGCCAGTCTGGGGAGTCAGATTGGAGCCCTGGACCTCGACATCTCCTAGGAAGACAAATGCTTATGGTCCCCAAACCTAAAGGGTTCGTTTTCTTTGAAATCAATCTACATAGCTCTTCAAAGCATTAGTTTTCTTGTCAGTTGGCACAGTTGTAAACACCCCATTTTTGCATCTGTTTTGATTCGATAATTTGTCACTCAATTATTGTGGATTCTTGATGATGAGCGCAAAATAATGCGAAGGAGCTGAAAGCTTGTGAGATGTTATGTTCTAATTTTCCTTATATTCTCACTTTTTCCTAGTCCTCGTAATTTCATCTCTCTTTTACTTGGCACGCTTAGGATCACTACACTCTACACTCCATTTAGTAAGTATGTATACTTAGGTTCGCCACACATTTCGATAACATATAGACCTCGCAACGCTAGAAAGACAAGGTTTTAAGACTTAAATACAATCACATTGAGACGTTCGTCAAAATTTACAAAAAATTGATAAAATGATAAAAATACCCCTTGTGGGCCCCACACCTCTAAAATGTCTCGAAAGTTCTTTCATTACTCTTAAAATATGATTCTGAGTTTAATGAGACAAAAATTAATGAAAATGGAGAAATTTACGAAAAATTGCAAAAATGATTAAAATGTTCTTTGATGTCAACTTTTACTTAGAAACCTTAATTTCTATGAAAATGTAATTGAAAATAAATTTTTGACAATATTTACGCACATTAAGAAAATCTAGAGACTCTACGCTTAGGAGAATCGAAAATTTTCACATAAAATGATGGGATTTTTCACATAAAATGACAATTTTCACTACGAGGACTGACGCAGATTTGATCACATAAAATGACGATTTTCATTATATGGATTGACACCTGTTGATCATGATGAGATAATGAAACTGAAATTTTAATCAAGAAAATGAGTATTGGACCCTTGTTGATTACAATGAAAATTTACTTATTACAACCCAATTTAAAAGTGGAATTTTAAAAAAGATAAGGTAGGGTGCTAATGGTATTTAAAATGAAGCCAATCAATTTCAATAATTGACAAATCAAAGCAATCAATTTTAAATTGCCACTCAATCTTAAAATCAACTTGTCATTTGCCAATCAATTAACAAAACACCAAACCAAGTAACTAATTATAATTAACTCATGGTAGAACTTCGGAGTGTTGCTCATTTTAATTGTCCGATTGAAATATAAAGATAAATATTCCAAATGATTGGTTGAGAATATTGGGAAGTGAACTGATTCAACGCATTTGAGATCCATGAGACCAAGACCCATTCTACACGGTTTCCTCTATTCGGCCAAGACTTAAAGTTAAAACCTCACACACACACACATTAGTTCTTAGCCAGAAAATATGCACTCAAAATTTAAAATGCCCCTACCCTTGTTCAGCCAAGAAGAAATGAGAAGTAAAAGATGAACTATTTTAAGATTCGGTCAAGTAAGAACCCAAAAGTCAAAATAAGTTTCTAAAAAATTTGAGATTCTCACATTGATTCAACCAATCTTCATAAGAAACTATCAAAGAATTCACATTGAGGAGGGGGCTCGTCCAATACTCAAAAGAAGTTTTTTCTCTCTTTCTTCTCTCCTTCGGAAACTTCTTAACGAAGGAGTGAAACAAAAACCTATATAAGGGCATCATTGGACCTTTTTTAGAGCTCTCGATGATTCTCATACTTATTCATTCACTAATAAGCTTTCCCATTCTCATTCACTCTCCTCATGCTCAAACCCTCTCTCTTATTTTTCTAAACAGCAAAAAGAATAAAAATATGAAGAAAAAGGGAACATAAGGACTGACCTCTCATTCATCTCCATGCTCCAATAGTAGCCACTTCTCCTCTTCTCTTATCCTTTTGACACTCCGACCAGCAGTTGAACACCCTCTTCTCTTCATCCTTTTAACACCCCAACCGGCAGTCACTACCCTTTCACCTTTTAACGCTCCAACTAGCAGTTGAACTTCCTCGAGCTCTTTCTTTTATCACTATCGCACTCACAAGTTTTCACCTTTTAACGCATCCAACCTTTTAACGCTCCAACTAGCAGTTGAACTTCCTCGAGCTCTTTCTTTTATCACTATCGCACTCACAAGTTTTCCTTGAATCAGATTTGAAGGAAGTACATAGCAACCACAATTTTTCCCTTTCAAGGTGAGTTCTTTTTTTTTCTTCTCCATTACTATTCTTTGTTCATTATTATTTTTATTCTCTTTATTTTATTTTATTTTATTACTCTCCCTTTTCTTATATTTTGCTAAAACAAAATTTTGTTTAATCATTTTCTTTTCCCTTTTTCTTATTTTTCAAAATTATTTTTTGGTTCAATCATTAATCATATACGAGTAGCTTGTAGAGATTGAGTTGGATAAGTTTATTTCATTTCCACTTTTTTCTTCTCTTTTATTTTTGAAAGGTATGTTCTATACTACGTGGCAAAATTTTAATGCATAAATTAATAATGTTTGAGTTTTCCTTTAATATTCACTTGCCCTTACTATGATTTAATTGATTTGATGATATCCGTGCTAATATTCATGATCGATAGGATAATATTCATGCTCATACGTTATTGACTTGACAATGATTGATACCCATGATGATAATTGACTAATTCAGAGATTCATTTGTGCCTTCACTAAAGTTTGACCACTTTGGTAATTACCTATGCTTATGGTTTGAAATGATAATCAATTTAAGATGTAAGTGTGTCAAAATGATAACTCATTTGAGAAATTATTTATGCACATGTTTTTGCCGGCTTTAGAAATTGTCCATGTGTATAGTGGTATTTACAAATTTGAAAATTGATGATGTATGCGTATGATGACATTTACCAATTCGGAATTTGTTTATGCATATGATATTTTCATCGATTTAGTAATTTATTTATGAACGTGGATTTTTTTACTAATTTGAAAATTTTATGCATATGATATTTTTAGCGATTTGAAAATTTTATTAATATAATGTTATTTCATCAATTTGGAAACTTAATCATGCATGTAGAAATCTTCATCAATTTGGGAACTTATTCATGCACATTGAATTTTGCTTTGGTAAATTTTGTCACCTGAGCCCTAAGGCATTATATATGATTTACGCTTTCTCAAATTGTTCCTTTCATCCTTGCGTGTGGAATTTGAGGAATTGTGTGATAATTGAGGAAATCATAGTCTTGATATTTGATTGACCAATTGGATATAAAATGATGATGTCATGATTGACCAACTTGACATGAAATGATGATGTTTGGATCTTAGTCTTAACCTTAGTCTTTGTCTTTTAATCTTATGATAGTTTTTGGATCATAGTAGAGACCGATTGTTTCGATCAGACGGATTCGGTGCCTAACACCTTCCGAAATCAGTAATTTAATCCCTTGCCCATATTTTTTACCTATGGACCATTCCAAATTCATTTGGAGTTATTTTTGTTCCAAAATCTAAACAAGGTGGCGGCTCCCATTCTCAGAAAATCCCTCGTTATATCAAGTGATGCTTTTTATTATTTTTGTAAAAAGTGTTGAGGCTCTTTCAATAGCTTGGGTTTGGTTCCCTAATAATGTCAAGCGCTGCAATTCTACCTCATGATTGAGTATTATTAGGGACCTCAGGATCCAAGAAAGGTTGAGAGACGTAGGCATCATCCAGAGTTCTTTATGTTGCTTTTGCAGAGACTTTTAAGAACGTGAGGATCATGTCTTTCTAGAGTGTGACTTTTCCTTCAACATTTGTTTTGGTCTCTTAAGAAGAACAAGATTGAGGCACTTGAATAAGAGTTGGAATCCTAAAGTGGAGTGAGTATGCAACAATTTTAGGTCAAAAAGCTATGTGCTACTGTCAAGAAACTTGCGTTTAATGCCTTCATCCACCACATTTGGAGTGAGAGATGTAGGCGATTATTCTAAAATTACTATTACCCCCAAATCTTTTGGAGAGCTTCATTGTGAGAGATGTTCAACTTAGAGTCCAAAGTATAGAGGCTTGCGTTGAGGACAATGCCTCTAATAGAGAATTCATGGACTCTTGGAACCTATCCCTCAAGTTCGAAGTCAAAGTTTATGTGAGATGCTCTTGGATCAAGCCCCCATACAACTTCTATGTTTTGAATTTAGATGGCTCCTTTAGAGTTAACGCTAGAGGCAAGGGAGCAATCATCAGAGAGAACAATGGTAGTATCATTAGAGCCCTCGTAGAAAATACCCATGCCAAATCAGTTCAAGCATATGAGCTAAAAGCCATGTTGAAGGGGTTGATAATGGCATCAGATCTTAATGTCCAGTCATTAAAGGTTAGAGCTGACTCAAAGCTAGCAATTGACTTTATCAAGAGAGAATATGAAACCCCTTGGAGAGAGAAGAGATTGATAAAAGAAATTAGAGCTAGAGCTAGACATTTCCCCAGGATAGACTTCAACTTTTGCTTCCAAGAGTGCAACCAAGCAGCTGATTTCCTTGCCTCCTTCATCATCTCCTTAAGTAGTGTAATGATGATCCTTAAACAATTGTAAAGATGCCAGTGGACACATTTATGATCAATAGTAGTCCTTTGTTTTCTGGTTAGGGGTTTGCCTAACCCCCTTTAATTAAAAAAAAAATGCCAACTATTTTAAAACAAGGGAGCTGTTATTATCACCCCAACATTTACATATCACACCCCAATTAAAACTAAACATAAACTCTTTGTTAAGCACCTCTTATGGACCTAATCTTACCAACAAAACTTGTATCGAAAATTTAAAAAATTATGAAAATGGTGCATTATTCATTTTAATTATGAGAATAGTAAATTAGCATTTTCAAAAATAAGCTATTTCACAAAAACGGTAAAATTTATAATGAACAATGTTTTTTAATAAAATAAAATATCCCCTATTTAAGTAAATATATAGAAATATAAATTTTTTTTATTAGAGAGCGATGGAATAGACTAAACCTTGAAGGAAACACTACCATACCAAAACAATTATATTTTTAGTTGCCTACTTAAACATGGGATATACATATCATTCTCACAAAATCTCCAGGATGAGAAGATCATCCTCACAAAAAAGCCCAATCTGAAACCTCTAAATCCTCAAAAGTGGTTTACCAATTATTGGCAAAAAATCAATTATCCACATTCGAAATCACTTTTGATGGGGGTAAGAAGGTTCATTTTGGGCTGATTTTTTTTAAGGATGATCTTCTCATCATAGAGATCATCTTCACAAAAATCAGCTCAATTCAAAACTTCTAACTCACATTTTGAAAAATGGTTGTTTTTACATATGTTCCTTGAACGCTCCCCATATGTATATATAATAAAACACAACTTAGTTGGAACAATTGTGTGTGACACAAATATCCAATTAATTACAGTTGTGGGAGACAACTATCGTCTAAACCTCCCATCAAGTTATAGTGTCATGGGACCCACTTTATTTATTTTATTATTTTACCTATTCTAATTTCACTATATTTTCTTTTCTACCCCTTTAATCTAGGTTTTAAAATTAGACAAATTTTATTCGAAATTCGAGTGCACCAAATCCAAATTTAGCGGGTTTGGTCCCATCAAGTAATATCTGAATAAAAATATGGTTCAGATACGGGTTGATGTCCCTTAATCCAAGTCGAATATGGATCCATTCCTATATCGACCAAGATTCGAATGATATTTTATTTTGCAAATTGTATATTTATATTTTTCTAGTTATCTTACATCAATCAAATTGGAGGAGTCTTGAGTTCAAGTCACTATTTGACCACATTTTAATAATTTTATTTGAAATAACCTTGAATGGTTTAACATTATCCGACCTTCAGATCAGTTCCAGATATGGATTTGATGAAAGTAAAATAGTTCAGATATGATTTTAGTTATTCAGATCCGGATCATGATATGAATCCGAATAAAAAATTCAGACATGGATATGGACATACTTATATCCAAACTGTATTTCACCCGTTCAAACCCTATTTTAATTCACTTTATTGTTTTTCATTTTTTACCCTTTAATCTCAATTTTTTTTTAATAATACACCCTAACTCATTTTCCCCCCTACTTTTATGCCCCTTAAACCGAAAGAGGATGTCCTATAACTTTACTATATTGTATCTTTTGTCCCTTTAATCCATTTTATTATATTCATCTCATATCCCTTTAATATAATTTTCTTTAATAATATCCTTCCATCAAGTTACAGTTTCTTGGGACCCACTTATTTCATTTATTATTCACCTCCCTAACTTTATTATATCTCCTCTTTTACCTTTTATTGTTTTTCATCTTTTACTAATTTCAATTTTTTTTAGTAATAATAATACTCATCCAATTATATTTTTTTTTGCTTTTATCCCTTTAACCTGAGAGAGGATGCCCATGCCGTAGGCATGGGTGAACTCTAGTACATATGTATGGGAAATGTTCAACACCCTACATTTTGCCCTATATGTTTTGTTTTATATGAGTTAAAAGTTTTGGAATTGACTGATTTTTGATAAAGAGATCATCCTCACAAAAAATAAGCCCATTTCGAAACTTCTAGCCCCATTTTATATGTTGAAGAATCGTGGATTGACCATTTTTTGTAAACCACTTTTGATGTGTTAGAAGTTTCAGAATGAGCTGATTTTATGTAAGGATGATCTCTTCACCATATATATCATCTTCAACAAAAAAAAAAAAAGAAAATTAGCCCATTCTAAAACTTCTAACCCAAATAGGGAAGAACACGCATGACAAAATGAAGAGTGTTGAACATGACTATATATATACTATTTTATAAGAAAAAATGGAAAAAGGGTATTTTTGGCATTAAACACTATTACATTTAAAATTTTATCATTTTGGTGAAATAACTTATTTTTGAAAATAGAAATTTGCCATTTTTGAAATTAAAATGAATAGTGCCTCATTGCGGTGATTTTTTAATTTTCATATATCGTTTTGGTAAATTTCTCTTCTTTTAATTTGTTATAAAACATGGTAATGTTAAAGTAACTTTGGTAATGTTTGAATGGTGTGTTCGAATCTTTAATGAAGGTGTGATAAATAATTTAAGAATTGGGGTGTAATAAGTGAAAATTAAGTGCCAATAGCAGCTCTCTAAAATAATGTAAACGACTTGACTCGTGCAAGACGAGATGGCTCATACGACGAGACGAGACGTGTATACCGGGTTTCAACTTTCAAAATCATGGTATCGTCCGTTACATACTGACATCTCGAATTCTTGATACCTCTCTGTAGGGTTTTAAACTCTCTCTCTCTCAGCGAAGGATTGCTCTTCTCGTTAGGGTTTATATGTACTGTCTGTAAGCATAAGAAAACTTAAGAAGAGTTCTTGTGATTCTCTCTCGGGCTTCGCTTTTCCTCCTTCGAAGTTCAAAGATAAGATGCCACAAGGTTTTCTCTCTTTCTCTCTCGCTCTTAATTGTATACTATTTTCGCTCTTAATTGGATACTATTTTCGCTCTTAATTGAATACTATTTTGTGAAATTTATATAACTAATCGATCATTGGGTGTGTGAAGATCTTCCTGGTTTCTATTTCGATCCGGAGAAGAACAGGTACTTCCCTATCAAGGGTCCGATTCCTGGTTCTACTTCTTCGCATTCTCAAAGAAAACAATCATCAATACCAGACAAGGTATCAACTCTAATCAATTTCTATATTTTGTTTCGATTGCATTAATGTAAACGTGAAGAAAAACAATGTTGTTTGATTTGATTTAGTTATCAATTTTAGGTTAATCTCATTCTTTATTTTATTTTATTTTTTAAATAAAATTCATTAAAAATCAAAGCCAAAGTAGAATTCAAGATAGAATTCTTGAAGCCTAAGTAAGTTATGTTGATTGATTTGTAATTTTAAGAAATAGTTTAGTTCATTTTCGTTGACTATACTGAATTAATGATTCTAGATAATCTGATTGAAAAGGGATAAGTACAGAAATGTGACCTAACTGAACATAAGACGTGATTGGTAGTACCTCATTGTGATCGAGATAGTTATGCAACTCTCCAAGATAGTTACATAAACTGCTTATAACTTACACAGCAGTTTCTCTTATGTAATATTATAAATAAGTGTTTTAGATACAATTATCGGTTTCCAATCTGATTTCCTATCTTAACTAAAACTCTTTATGGTATCAAAGCTACATAGGAGGAGGAGGAGACCTAAACCAGCCTTCTTTCATAAATATTGTTGGATGTCAGACTTTTGTTCTCTTCTGTTATCTTTTCTCTATTCCCTTATCTTTCATTCTTTAAGAAAATGGCTTCTTCTACATCTACTGCAAATGTGAAAAATCTAGTCCCAATTAAACTTGATTGCACCAACTACATTCTTTGGAAAGATAGTTTTCTCACCTTCATCGACAGCCAAGGTCTGGGAAGGATATCTTGATGGTTCAAATCCTGCACCAATCAAGTTCCCAAGTTCTCAACCAATGAGATTGGTCAAACCACTGATATTGTTACCCCTGAATTCCAAAGTTGGTACAGAGCTTATCAATTGGTTCTGACTTACATCAATGCTACAGTTTCAACTGAAATCTGACCTATTATTGTTAGCTATTCTTCTTCTCGTGTTGCATGGATTACCTTGGAAAAAGTGTTTGCTGCTCAATCTAATGCAAGAGAATTTCTTCTCAGGGAACAACTATTGGATTTGAAAAAGAAAGACTCATCTATCACTGATTATTTCCAACATGTCAAAAATTTATGTCACCAACTTGCAGCTCTTTCAAAGCGTGTTTCTGACTCAAAATTCATGCAATATATTCTCCATGGCCTAGATTCCAGTTATGAGCCTCTTGTCTCCCCTCTCATTGTTCAACATTGCACTCCTCCTCCAGACGAACTTTATGGCCATCTACTGTCACAAGAAATTCGCATTACACAAATGAATGCTTCTCTCTCTAATGAGATCCACAATTCTACTTTCCTTACTGAACGTACCTGTCCTTCATTCCCCAAGGATAATCAAACAAATCCTTCTCCACGTGGTCATTGGAGCAACAACTATCGTCCAAACTCTCGTAATTACAGAAATAATCGTGGATGGAACAATAATCGACGATTCATCAACAATCGCTCCAACTGGAATAATACAAATTGACGTCCTTTCGGTAATGAGATTCTAGGTTCCTATCCTAAATTTAATTCCTCCAACATCTCTGGATCTGTTGTTCGTCAGCTTTGCAATGGCATAGGCCACACTGCTAATGTATGTTCCAAATCTAATCGACCCTACCCTGCAGAAAAATTTTCTAATAATTTTGCAGGACTCTCTATTTCACAACCTTTAGATCCCAACTGGTATACCGACTAAGGAGCGACGAGTCACATGACTCCGGGCATCACTTCTTTTTCTGAACATCAATCCTATAATGGGAATGACGATGTTTTTGTTGGCAAATAGGCTTTTCTTCATATTCAAAATTCGGGTAACATCACTTTACTTGTTTCTTCTACTGTCTTTAACTTACATGGTGTTCTACATGTTCCCGGGCTTTCCAAAAATTTGCTTTCTGTTTCTAAATTAACTAGAGATCATAGTTGTTCTATTGAATATTTTGATTGGGGATTTTTTGTCTCGCTCGAGGAATGAATAGTGGAAGACTATCATTTTTCTTTGCCCCATAATCCTCTCTATCTTCATACTGTGCATTATCCATCCAATGTTTGGCATCATCGTCTTGGTCATCCAAGCATTTGTGTGATGAACTTTGTATTGTCAAAAAGTCTGTCAATGAAAGCTGTATCTCCTACAAATTTCTTTTGTAGATATTGTCCTTTGGGCAAAGTTCACAAGCTACCATGTCAGAACTTATCAATCTCTGTTTCTCGCACCCTTTATTTCAACTTTATGCAGATGTATGGGTTCAAGCACCAATTGTTTCATGTGATGGTCATAAATATTATCTAATAATAATTGATGCTTTTGGTGGTTTTTCATGGTTCTTTCCCCTATTCGAAAATCTGATTGCCTCAGTATTTTTATTAAATTCAAAATAATGATTGAAAATCAATTCAATCTGAAAATTGCTCAATTAAATACTGACAATGGCGGTGAATTTGTTGACAATAATTTCCAATCTTTTCTTTCTAACAATGGAATTTTTCATTGTTTAACCTGTCTTTACACGCCAGAACAAAATGGCGTTGCAAAGAGAAAACATAGGCATATTGTTGAAACTGGTCTGACTCTACTGGCTCACTCCAATCTACAGCAGTATATCTCATAAATCGGCTACCCTCGCCAATTATTCAAATGTAGAGCCCATTTGAAATTTTGTTCCATAAAAAGCCTCAATATCACCAATTGAAGAGTTTTGGATGTGAATGTTATCCGTGGATTCATCCTTTCAATAATTCCAAACTCCAATTTCGTTTCGAACAATGCATATTTTTGGGTTACTCTGCAGCAGGTTTTAAGTGTTTCAATCCTTTAACAGGTAAGGTTTACAACAATTGCCACGTTACCTTTAATGAATCTTCCTTCCGCTATATAACTCTACATTCACCATATAAGTCCTGTGCTTCCTACCCACATTTGTCCCAACTTTTTCAAATTCCTTTTAAACAACCTCCTCTTCCTTCACCAGACCAACACTCTCCTAATACAAATCCTGTACAACAAGGCAACACTTCTTCTATTTCTTCTAATTTCCTACCAGACACAACTCCTACCATCTTTCCTACTTAACCTTACCAACCAACTCCCTCATCCTCTACTAATTCACCATCTTTTCCTGTTCCAGTTTCTTCTACACCAACAATTCCTATTTCCCTATCTAGTATAACCATTCCTAACCCTCCACCACAAACCCATTAATACCCAATGATCACCTGTTCAAAAGATGGGTCTCTCCCATCCAGAAAATTTCAGATTAATCCAAAAACCTTCTTGACTGCCAAATACCACCTTCCTACAGATAGTCTTGCTCTTCTTGTTTCTTCTCTTCCACATGAACCGTGAACATTCACTGAAGCAAATAAGGACCCTCACTGGCGATCAGCAATGCTAGATAAATTCAATGCACTCTTATGAAATAAAACTTGGAGCCTTGTGCCATATCAGCCTAACATGAACCTAATTGGGTGCAAATGGGTCTTCAAAGTCAAGCAAAAATCAGATGACACCTTAGAAAGGTTGAAGGCACGACTTGTTGCAAAGGGGTACAATCAAAAATAAGGTTTTGATTTTGAAGACGCCTTCAGTCCTGTATTAAGCCAACTACCATCAGGTTACTTCTTTCTATAGCAATCACAAATAATTGGATCATTCGTCAATTGGATTTCAAAAATGCTTTTTTACATGGGACATTAAATGAAGATGTATTTATGTGCCAACCCCCTGGCTTTGTTGACAGACAATCTCCAAATCATGTCTGTTGTTTGCACAAATCTTTATATGGATTAAAACAAGCGCCCAGGGCATGGTTCCATTGCTTAAGTATGTCATTAAAGGAACTTGGCTTCATCGCAAGCACTTTTGACAGCTCTCTCTATTTCTGTCGTGATGGATCAACAATCACTATTATCTTGATCTATGTGGATGATCTACTAATAACAGGCAACGATGCTCACAGTGTTAAATCTTTTATCCGTCAACTCTCACAACGATTTGACATGAAATATTTGGGAAATTTACATTATTTTTTGGGCATTCATTTTACTCGAACATCTCAAGGTCTTTTCTTGAATCAACTCAAGTGTGTTTTGAATTTACTTGAACGTACCCACATGATTGGAGCAAAGCCATGTAGCACACCTTGCACTTCTGGCAAGATACGTTCTATTCATGATGGTAAACCTTTGGCCGATCCAACTCATTATGGACAAGTCGTGGGAGCACTTCAATACCTCTTAATGACAAGACCAGATATATGTTATGCAGTCAATCACATTTGCCAATTTATGCATGCTCCAACAACAAATCACTTTATGGCGGTGAAACGGACTCTAAGATACCTCAAAGGTACACCTTCTGAGGGTATTATGATCTGTCCATCATCCAACTCCGAACTTCAAGTGTTTACCGAAGCAGATTGGGTCAGAGATCCGGATGATAGATGATCTACCAGTGGTTTTTTCCTATTTTATGGTCAAAATTTGGTCAGTTGGTCTTCCCCGTATGCAACCCACTGTCTCCAAATCATCTATTGAAGCCGAATATAGGGGAATTGCAAATGCTACAGCAGAAATTTTATGGATTTGTTCCATCTTACAAGAATTACAAATGCCATTCTCTTCTCCTATCATTTTCTCTGATAATTCGAGCGCCACTTACATGGCTGTAAATCCAGTTTTACATTCACGATCCAAACATATTGCCGTGGACTATCACTTTGTTAGAGAACGCACAGCCGCAGGGGAACTTAAAGTTCAATTTATCCCAAGTTCAGAACAAGTGGGTGATGCATTTACCAAAGGCTTACCTACATTGATGTTCAAATGTTTGAAAGCCAAGCTTCATGTGGTATCACCCCCGTTCAGCTTGCAGGGTAAGTACGGAAACGTAGTCTAACTGAACAAGACGTGATCGGTACCTCATTGATGTTTGAATGTTTGAAAGCCAAGCTTCATGTGGTATCACCCCCGTTCAGCTTGCAGGGTAAGTACGGAAACGTAGTCTAACTGAACACAAGACGTGATCGGTACCTCATAGAGATAGTTACGCAACTCACCAAGATAGTTACGTAAACTGCTTGAAACTTACAGCAGTTTCTCTTATGTAATATTATAAATAAGTGTTTTAGTGGAAATACAATTATCGGTTTCCAATCTGATTTCCTATCTTAACTAAAACTCTTTACTGATACCTATGAAAAAGTATATAGCAACATGGTTCAAGCTGTTGGAATGTATTGGTGGATACATATTTGTATTGGCCAAGACATTGGAATGTTTCAAAATGCATCCCAATGTTTCGGTCGAGACAATATCATTTTTTTTTTATCTTGATCAAAACATTGCCTCAAGATAAGATTTTAAACGTTTTATAGCAGAATGTCGATAACAGGTGAAAAACATTGATGGATTTAGATTTCCAAGTTTGAACATCTAAGTACGATGTATGAGTTTGACACGGCCAAATTTTAGATTCTATTAGTCCTACATCCAAGTTTCTTAGTTCTAAGTTCTAACCAAGTGTTATATTTGTGTTTTTCTCTCATTTGTTGGAATAGAAATATCATTATGATTCTTTAAAGAAGCTTTAAATAGATCATCATCATCTTATTCCGTATCTCATATTGGGTCAACCATACGAATCCAATTTCACCATTCCATTTTATCTTGGGTCATATCTCCAATTGGGGAATTTAGTTTTAGATCCTTTCTTACTACCTCCATCAATGACATTTTTGATCTCCTTTTTGCATTTTTAGATCCATTTTCGCTGTATGCACCCAAATCATTTCAATTTTCAAATGACTTTCCTTTATTTTATCTCTTATTTGGACTATTCTTGAATTACCTTGAATGTATCATTTTTGATATTGACTTTCCTTCTCATCTATCTTCACATCCAAATCTCTGCTATGCTCATTCTATGGGCATGTTTGTTGACTACCAACAGTTTTGTAGAGTGTGAATGGTCTAATTATTAGGCATGATTGTCTCATAAAACTCTAGAAGTGTGTCTCCAACTGATCCACTCAACTGTATTGCAATGGGTCATATCCTCACCGATATCTTCATCAATATGAATAAATCTTCAAATAACTTATGAAAGTGTCCCCTTTGGGATAATTCTAGTTTTTCCATCTTAGCCAATATCTCATCCTTAGGATTTTTCTTCCTAATGTTACATTGCATATATTATGTTTTGGTTGTACCTACTTAAAATCATTAGTTTCTTAGGTGTTCCTCCATAGTTCTCATTTGAATTCGTTCGTTTTCTAGTTTCATCAACTAAAACTACTTTATTTACACATAGCAAATGCCATAATCTCCTTGTGAATAAGGGCAATTCCATGACTAGTGCAAAAAGTTAAGGATTTGGGGTTGATACATAGCACGGACCATTATAGTTGGAAACTTTCTACGAAATATTCTAGCTTCATCACCATTTTACATTTCTTAATATCATCAGCATATTCATCTAAGATCCACATTTTCTCATCAAATTAACTTTCCATGGACTCAATCATACATTTTTTCTAAGTCAATAAAAAGCATTTGTATATTCTTCTTCAATTTTCGAATTGGCAAAAAAATAGCATTGGTAGTTGAACAATTGACAAGAATCCAAATAGTTTTATGAAATTTGATAGAAGCCAAATAGTTTGATGAAATTGTTGTCTCTTGTATTAATCTTCTTCTTCATCACCCTCTCCCACAATTTCACAATGTGACTCATAATTTTTATCTCAAGATTTAGTTGTAAATTTTTTTTTTAAAATAACCAAGAGAGTTGGTACCAACACTCATAGACTTTAACCAACTTAGCAAGTTGGCACTTGCATCATAATGCATCTAATTTGATCTATTATCTCTCTCTCTCTCTCTCTTTCTCTATTAATTTTTGCAGTATGTCGGTGTCTTTATCACTCTCTTTGAATCCAACATACATTTTAAATAATAAGCCTTATGTTTTGCCTCACTACAATCTTTGCTTTTATTTTATTTTATTTTATTTTTATTTTAAATAGATTTATATTTTTTCAAAGTTTTCTTTGCTCTTAGTTTGTTTCTCGATCTTGAACTACAAGGTCTTTTGTCTAGTGAGCTTAAACCTCATTGTTTCACTACCGAGTTTGTTAGTGTTGATAATTTTTCCCTTTAGATTCAACAAAAACATCTTTTAATACACTTTTGATTTTATTGGACACTTTATCCCATATCAATGTAGTTTTGGTTTCTAAAATCCATTTCCTATGACAGTTTTCCCTAAGGTATCGATGTTTTCTCCTTTCAAGTTCCACCATCTAATTTTTGGGCATCCTTTTTTTCTATCCTTCTCTTTCTTAATGCAAATATCCATAACCAAGGTTTAAAATCTTGTTAAAACAATGTTTCGGTTAGGAGAAAATTCGAGATTGTCTTGATCAAAACATTTTGAGACATTCCAAAACATTTGGAAAAATGCCGAGACAAATCAAAACATTGAATGTTTCAAAGTCAATGTTTCGTTTTGGTCTTGATTAAAACTAGGATGTCTCGGCCAAAACCTTCAATCCATGTCCGTAACCACTAACCTGATTGTCTTGGCCGAAACCTTCATGCTTTGTATGTTGAACATTCCTTTTTTTTTTTTTCCCATTTATTTTTTGAGAAGTAATAATAAAAATCTCATTACTAGGAAAGTAAAGGGGGATGAGATGATCAACCCACTTCAAATAAATAAAGAAAGGTGATGGGGACATCAAAGCTTGAAGAATATGTTTTATTTTATTTAGTTTTCTATTTTAGGACTTTATTTTTATGTTTTTTGAGCTTAGTTTCATGTTTTATTGGTCCATGGTCTTAGTATAATGTTTAGGGGTAGTTTGTTAAATTTAGTTTTTCTTTTATTTAAGTTTACAATGGTTGAAAATTTAGGAGAGAGAAAGTTACAAAAATAGGTTATTTATTAGATATTTTAGTTTTATTAGGACTCTTGGTTGATTTTTATTTATTTATAGATTGCATTAGTGTTTATCGACAAAGTTGATTAATATAATAAAAAAAAGTCTATGTTTTTTATCGTTTGGATGTTGGTGCATGCATTCAACGTGGTTGATGCCATGGAAATCATTGGGGTGATTCCAAGGTAAATGTATCATTTTTTTTTCCTTAATCGTTTTCTTATATTCTATCTTCTTCTTCAATCCATTATTTCTACTTTTTTTTCTTTTTGTTTATTTGTGAGAGATCAAGAAACAATCAAGAACCCCCTAATCCTTTCAAGAAACCAACCCATAAACTCTGTTTTCTTGATTTTTTTGAGAATTCTTGATTCCTAAATTCTTGAATCTTGAATTCTTAAAATCCCTTTCCTCCGGCCTCTAATCCTTATCCTATAAACCTTAATTTTTACTCTTTTCCCTTTTCCCCTACCTTGTTGAAAATATCGTAATTGTAATTTTGTGTGTATTTTTTTGTATTTTTAGGCCATTAGGATTGTGGTCATAATTGCAAAACGTCAAAATTAAACCTTAACTCCCAAATCCGTTTGGTTTTACCCTAACGTAAACCAAATCCTTAACTCAATCCCAAACTAGATTTCCTTAATCCTTAAAAAAAATGTTCTTCCCTCATTGTTCTGCATCAAAAAGTAACTGAGACACAACATAAACAACTAATTAAAAAATTGCCCGCATCAAGGGACTCGTGTGCAACACATCATGCACACTGAATTTTATAATATTGTCGATATGATCCCAGCTGGATAGAAAATCGTCAAAGAACACCCCTCTAAATTTTTTCAAAACTTTGCTCCAAAATAAAAGTAAGCCCATAATGGACATGATAATCTCCTGGATCAATTATTTATGCCCTTCAAAGAGTTTAAAGGGGTGTTTTTTGATGACTTCCTTGTCTGGTGGGAGAACGTTGCAATCTTTTGGAGCCTTCATTCTGTGTTTTGTGTTGACTTTGTTTCTTTTTCTCTTTCTTTGTAGGTCATCTTGATCTACTGTTTGATTTGCTGTATTTTACCTTTATCTATTAAAAAAAGAAAAAAGAAAAAAAGAAAATTCAAGTGGTTGGCAGCCCTTAAAGAAGGAAGAAATAGAACTAGGAAAGCACACAGATCTGCTCGATAGGGAAAATAAGTGAGACCAACTTTTATGAGCAAGTAAGCAATGAAGGAAATGGTCAATGTATTCTCCATTTTCCTTGCATAGGGAGTAGAAATTTGACTCACGTAATTTTTTCTTAAAAGAAAAAAGTTTGTCTTCACACTTTTAAAACTATTACTAGATGTTTGTACATGTGTGGACACTGGATCATATGATATGATAAACCCCTCGACGATCCATCTTATTTCTTTTTCCAAACCCTTATTCTCCATTTTAAATCCCCTATTGTCTTTTCCTTCATGACCATGTACCTCTACAAATATCATTTCTAGCGCTATACCTAACCCTTTCTATAATTTCAATGTCCATTGTATAAAAGCTTGTAGTCTCCCTACCTATTTCCCTTGCTTTGCTTCTTCCACCATATTTTATCTATTGTAGACATGCTCGAGTCCTAAAGTCCAACTGGCCAAGCAAATCCTATTTCCTGGGTTAGCTTCTTCATCTACTCAAGCTTCATTTACTCTTGTTTAGCTTGGGGTAAGAAACCATGTTTACTATTTCTCCGCAATAAGCTTGTTAGATTCTAGGGAGGACGTCATAGCCAAATTGTCGGCCACTTGCCACCACAGCCGGTTCACAAAGTAAGGCATCGTTTCTAAAGAATTCCTTAGTAGCTTGAATCATAATCAACAAGCTTGGATCCATATTAAGGGTTTGATAATATTTATGCTGTCTATCTACTTGATGCATCCCTTGTTCATCTGGGCTTTGACTGAGAATGCTAGCCTAATGCTCACACATGCTAAGTTATATGCATATACACACAAAAAATGAAGCAAGAAAAGAAAAATGATCAACTGTCCTTGCTTTTGAAATACCTTATAACTGCCTCAAATTTTCATCTATGCCCAAATTCAATCCAGTTCCACCTGTTCCGCTGCAAATAATATTTGGACTTAATGAAGCTTGTTTTATTGCAGGAAAATGAACAGCATAACACAAATATGAGAAAGAGAATCAGTACCGCTGAGCTGCTTCAGCTTAGGGAATTGCATGGTAAAGTACTGAGTTTCAACAAGTGGAAGTGTAACTTTCAGCATGAATGCCAAAAAATAAAAGCATCCCAACCTATGGTATGTTTTTTTTTTATATTATAAATTATTTAATTTGTTCCTTTAACTTATTCTTTTCATCAGTCATGATATTTTTTTTTTCTCTGCCTGATTCTTCCTCCAAAATTCATTTTGATCACCATGTAATAACTTTTACAGTTGGTCATACCAGATTTCGACTTGTGCACTGTTTCAACTAAGTTACGCGAGTTATCAAAACCCTTTTATAGCTTTTGGGAAACATATGATATGGATTAACTATCATTTCTCGGCATCTGTGTAATGGCATTCAATGAATTTCAGAGATCACTATTTGGAGTTATAAAATTCAGGTTTGTCACGCCCTGAAATCCGACACCGTGTCGACTCAGCAACATCACTGTGGATGCTCGACCCTGGCCCAAATTTCGAACTTGAGCATAAACCTTGAGATATGCCTGGGAGAGATCCACCAACACCCATAACCTATCGGTTTAGATACCATGCCTCGGGATTCCTGAGATTCCCAAGGTATAAATTGAGAGTTGTTGTTATTGTGAACCAAAGACCTTCTTTATACCTAGAAAAAATCCATTTACTTAACAGATGGTACTATTGAGAAAATTAATTAATCTATGAGGTAAAAAGTCATGTCACAAAAATCTTAGCTGAAGAATAAGTGATACTATTATTATATATGGATGATCAATATCGTACTATATCATAATGATAACAAAAAGAAGTCATAGTCAAACTATAATGGAGAAAAGAAATGCAGTACATCTTGAAGGACAATTTAAATATATTCAAAAACATCCAAACATCTAATAAAAGACCTATAGTCAGGGGATAGAGATTTGAGCAATGACAGATAGGTGGGTCCTTAAGGCATGACGGTCTAGCTCGTAGTACAGCTCCAACTCCCATTTCTTTGCTTTATTTTCTTCCATGCTATTGCTTGTTTATCAATTGAATCTATTGATTTTGTGTGTTCCATTTAACACAATCTCTCAATTCCTTTCGAATCTATTGATTCACACCCTTCCTCTACGTTACTGGGGACATGACTTTCTCTAGTGTGCAAATTTTTAATAACGTATAAAGTTACTTCTGATGAACAAAATTTTGGATCGTTCTTCTGGAACCATTTTGCGTTCAATTTGGCGATCCAATAGTCGAATCTCATCGACTCAAGGACATCTATGGAATGATGCTGGTCAATCTCACTGCCGATGCTCTGATCGAGGATCAATCTGTTGAGTAGTTTATACGCATCCCGAGGCATTGCTTGAGATCCGATTTATGAGATCTAATATTTTATCTTTCTTAAGTTCTTGATATCTATCCATTGGTCATGCCCAATCAAATCTTAACTTTTATTTATTTTTGCATGTATCTTGATGTTCCCCAAAATTCGTTTCAACTCCAATTTGGGTGATTTTATAATTAGTTTACATAATTTTTCGAGGGCGACTCATTGATAATGCTTGATCACCCAATTCATTATTCAATCAACTTTTAAATTTTGTGCAACTCTGACATTTATCTCGAGGAATTTTCAAAAGGCAAAGCTAAGACTATGATCATTCCTTTGTGTCTAATAATTATATAGCCATTAAATTAACATGTAACAACTAAATTATATTCTTTTTTCCATCGCCTTGATTCATGGGTTTTGGCAAGTGATTCAAGAAATTTTTTGATAGCTAAAATTGAGACTCCAAAGGTGAACTATCCTATCTAGATAAGTGTAGTTTGGGGTTATCGCAGGTTTCCAGTGAAGAGCTGTTATATGGCACATCTTACGCATTCTGAATTGTATAATGTGAAACATAATAATAAGTTTTAAGAATGAACTGGTATGAGAACTATCCAGAGAACCACGAAAACAGTAATAGACAACAAAAAAGGAAAAAAATACAAATAGAAAGGATTACTATAAATAGAAACTACTTCTCTTTAATCTTATGCAATTCTAAAGCATAACATAATACAACTCTAGAGTTAATGTGGCCTTTATACCACTTTCAACTATTAAAAATACTTAAAACTAAGACCTTACTTTAAGTGGATTATGCATAAGACCTTTACTTCTCATAACCAAGAATGCTCAAAATATCCCTATAAGTGCTGGAATTTAAGTTGAATAAAATAGTTAGCCTCCAAAAATTGTTACATGGTGCTTGTGAGGATTTGAGAGGGTACCATCCTCTTTGGGTTGGAAGAAATTTGACTCCGTTGAGTTGGAGAGGTCATAATCCTTCCAGGCATCTTCATAATTGTGTTTCAACTCATGCTTTTGAATCCAGGTGTTCCTCTGATTGGAGCTTGTCTTTTATTTACCAAAAAATAGTGATGCCCTCCTTATCATGTATTTTTCTGCTTGACTGTATGTCATAGTGTATTTATCTTGTCCTCTTTTCAATAAAACTTTTACTTATAAAAAAATGTACTCTGTCTCATCGTTCTTCTTTACTAGAAATTCTAGCACTGTAGGTGATGATCTTGTAGTGTGAGAATATTTCTTTCACAACTGAACAAATCAAATACATTGAATATGGGTTATATGTCCCATTCGTGAAGAAGCTGAATGTGATGAGCACTGTCATTCACCTTTGGCAAAATTAAGAACAACCCATGTTTTTCTCTCTTTCATTTCCATATGTGCATGTAAAAATTTCCCGTCTCGCAAATAAATCATAATCAAATCTTCTTTATCGTTGCTTTCACATGTGCGGGAATTTCATGCATATACTCTGTAAAAGTAACTTTGAGGTTGTGGTTCAAGTCTAGCTTACTCATTAAAAAAATAAAAATAAAAATTTTGCATATGCTCTGCAGAGGCTGTTGTATGACAACTATCTTTGGTCTGAGTTATCAATGATGCTAAATCAACAACTTGTTTCTTACTGCAGTTATATACTATTTCAAATAAAGATCTTCCAGTAGTCCGGTTCATTGAACGGTTATAGTGAATTCTGGTAGTAAGATCATGTCCCTCATTTTTATTTAGTCCCCAACAATGCTTTTTAGTAGATTACCCAAACTTCGACGAATTACCCAAACTCTCGTTTGTAATTTGAGAGACTAGTTGTTTCTCTTTTCGTTGTTATTTTTGCTTGTTTATTTTTTCTCTTTTGATGAGTTTGTATTCATGGGACATCTTGTCCTTTTTCTAATAGAATTTTAACTTATCAAAAAAAAAAAAACTTTTGATCTGATTGTCTGCAGATTATAGATGCTTGAAAATTGTAATGAAGTCCTTAATCTCTTCCTTAACTAACGTCCTCGAAAAATGATTTATCAATTTTGATAAGTTTGGGCCATACAGTTGAACCACCTTGTTGAAATGTAAAATAGCCATGTGTTGTATCCATAGGTTGTCGACATGCAATAAAATGAACCATCTTCAAAAAGCGGTCCATTACCACAAATGTCAAATCATACCTGGATGCAGTCTTTAGTGGCTTAAGAATGAAATCAAAGTTAACATCTTCCCAAGGCTTGACTCGAAGTGGTAATGGAACATACCAACTAGTATTCCGTGATTTCCCTCTGGAAGTTTGGCATACACATCTATCAATTGCCTTGAAGATTTCTTTTCTCATTCTTGATCAACTGCCTTGAAGATTTCTTTTCTCATTCTGGATCAATAGTGTTGGTTCTTAGTTAATGAAAAGTTTTGACGTGCCCAAGAGTCATATTCCGTTACTGTGAAGCTCTACAATAACTTTTTCATAAAGTAATCCATTGGGGATACAAAGCTTGTTTCCTTGGAATAAGAAGTGATTATGCAAAAAATATCATCCTGACAAATCTCTAAACCATGTGTACGACTACCATGTACCGCTAAAATTAACATCACCTACATATTGATCCTTTATAAGTTTGAAACCCACTACTTGGCTTGCCATTGTGGTGAGGATAAATTTTTGGCATTTTAAAGCATTGCTTCATGATTTTGAGTGCTTGCCTTATGATGTAACACAAAAGTATACTTCTGGAACAATGCCATCTACTTGGCATGACAAAAATTTAGTTTCTTATGAAATGTAAGGTATTTTTAGGTCTCATGATTTAAAAATAAAATATATTCTCATAGTAAGATCATGCCCCGATGTTGACCAGCCTGAACAACAATCTAAAACTCTGTCATATGTGGAGTATTGCTTTCGTACATCGCAAAAGCTTTTAATGCGGATCGCAACTAATGATGAGAATTATTATAATTTTATTTCGCCATTGGCGAAATCTTCCTAGTCGAGGAGAATTGATAGGGACATCAAATATTGAAGAGTAGATTTTAATTTTTATATAGATGGTATTTCTGTTTTTATTTTATTTAAGTTGTTTTAAGTTTATTTACAACCATTGGATCTCCTTATTTTAGTTGGATGTTTGAGATTAGATTTAGGGTTTATAAAACATTATAAATACTTGCTTATTGCTGTAATTTTCTTCAATAATGAATTAAATTGAGATTGAAGCTTTGATATTCCCATTAATCCCATTAATGGTGTGGTGTGAGGCCATTTTGGAGTGAGGCCAATATAACATTATTTTCTTGTAATCTTTATTTTTCTTGATTTTCTTTTAGTTCCTTATTCTTGATTTTCTTGATTCTTGAAGCCCTTTTCTTGGTTCTTGAAATCCTATTCTTGATTCTTGATTCTCGATTCTCGATTCTTGAATTCTTTATCCCTTCTCTTAGCCTTTAACAATTCTTTAATCCTTTTCATCTATCTTATTGAAATTGTTGTAATTGGGGGAAAAATATATATATTTTACTTTTGGGTTTATTTATACTAACCCAAATCATAAATCAATGTCAAATATACCCTATACCCAAATACCCTGAACCTTCCCTTAATCCAAATACCGTCAACCTTATAATTTCAAAATGTTTTAATTGGAATTGTTTTGCAATTGTCGCTCAAATCCTTAATCCTTACCCAAAATCTTAAACCAAATTCCATTTTCTAATCTCCCCTCATCGTCCTGCATCAAATTTGGTATCAGAGCTAAACCTGGAATAGATAAATATGGTATTGGAAATCAAAATCAGATTTATTTTACCTTCTGGGAAGTCATTCAGGGTATTGTGCAGTGATGAATATGAGGTAAACTTGATTTCGACAAGTTTTTTTAAAAAGATTTTGCAGAACGTTTAAAATAAGACTTATTGTGGTTATCGTGGCTACGACTATGTTGTTCGGTTCCCTCAAGGAAATTTTATCCATGGTTTTGAGTGCAAGGTGATTCCTTTAATGGATTGTCATATAGTGTTGTGTTGAGATTGGATCTCACATATACAAGTTACATTTGATGTGGATCGAAATATTTTACGTGTTACTTCAGGCAAACAATATTTAAGGTATGTCCATGGAAATCAACTTCTGTGGTACCATCAATCCAAGAGCAGATTGAAGAAAAGACAAATCAAACATCACCTTTAGAAGATGGTGTGCTTACAACTCTGGAATCAACTCAAGAACAAAATCATGAAGTGGAAAATACGTCAAAAGAGCCTAAGGAAGATCTTTTGGAGACATTTACAGTTTTTGTTCATGATGCAGTTATTTCATCACTATCTCAAATAGGTACAATGAAGATTTTGCCAAATATAAGATTGCAATTTGAAGTTAATAGTTCAACACAAGATCAAGACATGCGGACGAATCGTCACCAAAAGGGATGAACCACAAATTGTCATGATCATTCTCAAGCATTTTAAATCTTCCCAACCAGAGGAGAATAATGTGGAACGCAACTGATGATGAGAATTACTATAATTTTATTTCGCTAATGGAGAAATCCTCCCAGTCAAGGAGAATTGATGGGGACATCAAATATTGAAGAGTAGATTTTAATTTTTATTTACTTTCTATTTTAAGGCTTTAATTTTAAGTTTTTTGAACTTATTTTGATGTTTTATTAACCTATAATGTTAATAAGGGTATTAGGGGGAAATTTGGTAACTTTATATTGATTTTTTTAATGAGCATAGGCTGAAAATTCAAAGGAAATAAAGTTACGGGATTGGGACATAGATGGTATTTTTTCTTTTGTTTTATTTAAGTTGTTTTAAGTTTATTTGCAACCATTCAAGGGAAATAAAGTTACGGGATTGGGACATAGATGGTATTTCTGCTTTTGTTTTATTTAAGTTATTTTAAGTTTATTTACAACCATTGGATCTCCTTATTTTAGTTAGATGTTTGAGATTAGATTTAGGGTTTAGAGAACATTATAAATACTTGTTTCTTGTAGTAATTTTCTTCAATGATGAATAAAATTGAGATTGAAGCTTTGATATTCCCATTAATGGTGTGGTGTGAGGCCATTTTGGAGTGAGTCTAATATAGCATTATTTTCTTCTAATCTTTATTTTTCTTGATTTTTTTTTTTAGTTTCTTGTTCTTGATTCTTGAAGTTTTAATATTCCCATAATGGTGTGGTGTGAGGCCATTTTGGAGTGAGTCTAATATAGCATTATTTTCTTCTAATCTTTATTTTTCTTGATTTTTTTTTTTTTAGTTTCTTGTTATTGATTTTCTTGATTCTTGAATCCTTTGTCACCTTTAATAATTCTTTAACCCTTTTCATCTATCCTAATGAAATTGTCGTAATTGTGAAAAAAATATATTTTGTTCTAGAGTAAACCTGTCCTAACCCAAATCATAAACCCAATCTCAAATCTACCCTATACCCAAATCCCTAAACCTTCTCCTAATCCAAATACTCTCAACCTTGTAATTTCAAAATGTTTTAATTGGAAACGTTTTGTAATTGTCGCTCAAATCATTAATCTTTACTCAAAATCCTAAACCAAATTCCATTTTTGTATCTCCCCTCATCGTCTTGCATCAGCTTTTTGTTGAAATAGGCCACTATAAGGCACTCCTAACTCAAGACTCCTCCCATATTGATGTGGCACTCTACATCGAATAGCTTAACCATACTTAGGAGCGCTAAAATGGGTGCTTCTGTCATTTTTCATTTCCAAAACTGAAAACTTTATTCGGCCTATGGAATTTGCTTATATTGGCATGTTGTTTTAAAACCATGGAAGCTCCTCACTTCATTTTGATTGTGATGTTGACATATACTTTTCAGCCCGTAATGCTAATAAGACTTGATGTAAGTGGGAAAGATGATTGTTGAGAGTATTAGTAAAGACCAAAATATCATCAAACCAACAACTACTAAATTTTCGATAAATGGCCTTGGTACTTGGTTCATGATCTGCATAGATGTGCTAGGATCTTGGGGAAGTGAACATTGTCAACAATCATAAACCCCACCCCTCGTTTAAAAAATCATCTTTTATTAGTTCTTATTCTGATTTGTATCTGGTGATATCCACTGTGCAAATGGATTTGGAGAAAATAATGGTACCATGCAAGATATCAAGTAAATATCCGAGACATGGAATGGGAAAATGATAGTTTAAAATCCTTTTTTGTTGCAATGTTTCGGTCAGCAGAAATTTAATTGGTCTCAACGAAACATTTTGTGACGATCAATGTTTTGTTCATGTCGCAGCCTAATTTGAAAAGTATTGTAAAATTCCAAAACAACAAAACTTTGAACCATGCTTAATAGTAATTTGGTTGATGACCTTGCTGGCAACACACACACCATTATCCATCCTTCTTTGACGTTAGTAATGCAAGAACACACAGGCATACTCTCTCTCTCTCTCTCTCTCTCTCTCTCACCAAGTCCCTTTGTAGTAGCTTGCTGACTTGCCTTTATAATTCTTTTTTCTTTTTTCAGACTCATATGATAGGATGTTAGGTTTGGTGGTATTGATCTGAGCACTAAATTGATATGATGTTGGATATCTCGCATAGGAGTATGGCCTTCTAGGAGCTCATATGGTGCAAAATTCTGAATTCTAGTAAATTCTGTACGTGCTCAGGTACTATGATACCTAGGTTTCTTACTTTTGCTACAAATGCAAACATAATCCTAGTTGAGGCACTCTCCATGTCAAATTCACTCAAACTCTTTAAATTAATCCATTTTCTTCGATGATATTATGATAGTCGTATCTTGACATGAAGTCAAAATAGTTTTGATCATTTCTTTAAAAAGTCTTGGTGTTGGCTTTACCTCAGTATAGGGTGTCCTGATCATGCTGCTATTGGTGACCAAGCAAAATATATCATTGATACTACATTACATCACACCTTGTCTTTATATTTGGGGTTCAATGCAAAAAGAAACCATACACCTGGTACTTACTGCTACTTCTATGCGTTTTTTGAACCATTGTATATGGTACGGTCGGGGTGGTTCTTTTTTTTCCTTCTACCTCAACTTGGTACCTATCTCCTTTGCCACGATATTCTCATTAATACTTTTTTCTATACTCACATTACACAATTTTCTTCGCAAAGTGCAACACGCTTGAAATACATTAAATTGTTGCTAGCGATCTACATCAACTTCAGGTTAGGTGTGCATCACCTTATGCTAGATCATTGTTTCGTTGCCTTCCACCTGGTCACCATCTTCCCTCTTTTCATTTTTTTCATAGAAGGGATTTCATCTTCATCAATTGTGGTTCTTCTTCACCTTCAGTCATGTGATTCCATCACATATATTTTCATTATTGTGAACACATATGAGCTTTGTGTCCTGGCTATTAGCATCTAAAACAAGCGTTACCCTGATTTTCCCTTCAGGGACCTGTTTTTGGCAGTTTGAACGGCCAGTTATCTTGCTCATCCATCATTTGTTGTTGACCATGACCTTTCTCTCATTGTGGTTTGTTTGGATGATCCAACTCCTATGGGATTACTACAATATTTTTTCCTCATTATGATTGGGTACGAGTTACTTGATCTTCTCCTGCGAAATCCCCTCTCCTTTTAGGGCTAATTCATATATACTCAACATGCTAGATGTATTGGGTGTTGATTTTTTATTTCTTCCATATATTCTTATTAAGCATGTCCAAATATTGCATTAAGCATGTAGCATCAAACTTCTACTCTGGCTGACAATTTATAGAACTCCTTTGTGTATGTTACCATGTCCAAATCATGTTGTTTTTAGATTGTGGCATCGTTGCAAAATTTCTACATCATAATTCGGGATAGTAAATATTTTTTTCATCTTCACCCGAGTATGTATCGTACTTTTCTTTTTTGGACTCAATGATTGGAGATCAAACCACATAAAAAACCAATAAAACGAGAAGCAACCAATATTACTTTATGTGAATTGTATGTTTCACAAAGATCAATAATTATACCCATTTTCTCAAACCAATTTAATAAAGAACCTGGATCCATTTTCTCGTTAAACTAGAGAGTTTTTGATATCTTCAAAGGTTCTTGATGGTCTTCATGGTTATGTGCAACAAACCGATCTTTGCAGTTATGCCCGTAATTGCTCCCATTACGTTTTTCACCATTGAAACCACGTCTTCCATGGTTTCCATGACCATGTATTCATCGACCACCATGAATATCACGTCCCCGCGGGGTTTAGGAAATTTTCTCGTGTACCATTCTTAAGGAACTTTCGATCATTGATTTGGTGACAGTGTCGTACTAAATATGGAACAAACCGATCTTTGATGGTCTTCACGGGTATGTGCAACAAATCGATCTTTGTGCTTATGTTCGTAATTGCTCCCATAACATTCTTCACCATTGAAACCATGTTTTCCATGGTTTCCATGACCATGTATGCATCCTTGACCATCTAGATATCACGTCCCCGCAGGGTTTAGGAAATTTCCTCGTTCACTACACTTAAGTCATTTTCTATTGTTGATCCGGTGACAATGTGGTACTAGATGTGGACAATAAACTAGTGGATGCCACACTTGTTTGGCCTAAAGAAGCCGTAGAGGATGATGGTTGGAACCGAGAATGAGCCTATCATATGCCTATCCGAAAAGAATGATAGATAGATTCCTCCGTAATCTCGTCAGGAGTAGAAGTATGTGTTTGATATGCATTCTAAACTGATGATGAAACCTAATGAGCAGTGAATCTTTCATGTAAATCCCAAAAATAGTTTATTATATGGCTATCGAGGCCACAATCAGTGCATTTACGGGCTGCACCTCGGCCTCCCCCTGAATCTCCATTACCATCTCTACCACCACGACCTCCTCGACTACCATAACCATGGTTTTCACAATTTTTGATAACCACTAAAGCTGATCGATCACCACCACCACCACCACCATAGTTGCATTTGATAATGTGGTTCTCTTAAGTCGAGTGAAAACATCATTAAGAGATGGGAGGTCTTGGCCACCCAAGATTTAAGTGCTAACAATCTCATAATTTTGTCTGAGTGAGGTTAGCAACCTACTCACATTGATATTCTTTCTCTGCCTCAACATCTTCTGAGTAACACTAGTGATGGTCTGATATTGATTTAATTCCTCATACATGCATCATGGAGGCAAGAAATTTACTCAAATGCCTTGTCATCTTGCTGCTGAGAAAATATTCTTCTATCTATTCATAAATCTGGGTGATATTCTTAGATCCTAAGTACATATTCTTTACCTGCTTCCATATCTCTTTAGTTGTGCCCAAGAATATAATAGTAACACTGATCTGTGGCTCTTACTATTCCACAACCATGTCACAATTTGAGCATCTTCTTGTCCCATGCATCAATCATAGTAGGATCATGAGAACTAGGCATATCCCTAATCGGGTGTCTGTGTTTCCTCTTTGCTTTCCAAAATTCCTCTACTACTTTAGAACTTTGAATGTAATTTCTTCTATGTAGTCTAATGGAAATCATCTTAACCCATAGAAGGTCTTGGGAGCTTTCATGATCGTTTTTTTTTTTGCTCCATAAATCAATTACGAGAACACAATTGAATTTTGCATGTCAAAATTGTCTCGGCTAGAATAGGTCAAAGAGGATTGTAGGTTTCAAAATATCACACCTTCCACTACATGGAAAATACCACGAAACTTACTCTCAATAATACCAGACCTCTGAAAATCCTTCTGGGACTTAAATCACATGAGGGAACACACTTGCCCACGACTAAAAAATGATTCTCTACATAGGGGATTTAAACACCAACATATTCACAAACTTCAATTCATCAAGAAAATCTAACTTTCCAATATTGAAGAGGAAATGTGGAATCAAATGGTGAAAAAGAAGAGAAAAAAAATAAAGCCCTTATTACATGATGTGCTCTGATACCATGTAGAACAAGAGTTTAAGGAGAGAAGAGGATGGAGAAAACTTGGGAGAAGTCAAAGTTAGTCCAACCCTGGGCAACAATCCCATATATATTAATAACGCTAGTCTACTGATATTTGTTGAAACGTGCTCTATGGACATTATTCATGCTTCTTCTCCGTTGAGATAGAAACACCTTACCTTTTTTGGTGTCCAAACTCTGAATATATATTGCAAGTTTGTTGTTTATTCGTCATATTTTGACGAGAAGCTATGCATCAAGAATGTATATGATGATCTTTCTATAATAGGATGAGATCCAAATGACTAGAAAACAAACTAGCTTGGATTCTATTGTTGTTTATTGGTCATATTTTGAAGTGAAGCAGTGCATCAAGAATGTATATGACAATCTTTCTATAGTAGAATGAGGTCCAAATGACTAGAAAACAGACTAGCTTGGATTCTTTTAAATGTTTTCCTTCTGAGTTATAAATACAAATTTAAGAGCAAGAGTAGGATCTTTTATTTTATTTTATTTTTGTTCCCATTTTTGAAAATAATATGGTGTATAATGTGAAGGGATTCTATTATGTGGATACATTTTTTCTCCAAACAGTGTGAACCACTCAGTACAATTTCAATAGGAATGCATTGTTCCATATAGAATTTCTTGCACTATTATATTAAGTTCTCATGGAAGACTGTCTACTCTTGACCAATTCTTTTGTTACCTTTCTATGATATGAGTAGATTGTTGATAGGTTTTTCACATTTTATTATTAGTCACTTGTTTAATCAATTTCTGATGTAGAACAAATTGCTCTTGAGAATAGAATTTTCATGATGGAATCAACCCAACCAGATCTGGCTCAGTTGACTCATCTTGACCGAGTCAACTTGGTTAGGGTTCACCAGGTTGGGTCTATACTTAATTTTGATTTTAGTCCCATGTGTTTAGATTTTTTTTTTTTTTTTTTTTTTTCCAGTTTTAAGTAATATATAAGTTGTTTAGTTAGTTTCTATTTCAACTTTAGGAAGTTTCTATTTTCTCTAGTTTCTAATTTGTTTTCAAGTTTCTAGTTTTGTTTACATTCAGTTTTATTCTTTAGAACCGTAAGTGCTTAGAAGTATTCAAATTGAGTTATAATAGGTTTAGAAAGTTGTTATCATGTTATAGATAGATTAGGGAAGTTAGTTTTTAGTATTTTAGAATGTTTCTAAGTTGTTACGATTAAGTTATCTATATAAGGAGCTTCAAAAACGAATTTTATAATAATTCAATTCAAAACATATCAATACAAATCTCTTTTCTCTCTTAGTTGCTTTCTAGCTCTTTGCTTTATTTTCTTCTTAGCTATTGCATGTTTATCAATTGAATCTATTGATTCACATACTTTCACTATGTCAACTTCTTTCCTGTTTTATAGATTTGGAGGTATCCGAATACAGAGTGGGTAGCTGATAGTGCTTTGGAACAATTACATGTTAATATACAAACACTAGAAGGTCAAAGTGAAACAAGTGTTCTATTGACAGGCAGTATGAATGGTTCTTTGAGGTAAAGTTACATGTTGATCTGTTAATTAATAAAATCCACTTCAACTTTTTGATGCAATTCTTTAACCTCAGAATTAAGCTCATAGCTGATGCTTAAGTTAATATTTGTAGTTAGGCTTATTTTGTATAGTGAAGAAAAACTAAAATTTTATGCTTTTTCTTGTTTTTATCGAAGAATATGTGTCAACTATGACAACATTTTTCACTTTTGTGGAGAATGATGCAAACCAGCTTCTTTCTTTGATTCATATGTATCATTGTGTTAGAGAAAAAAGGGGGCTAAATCCCACCCTATAGAAACATAGGCTTGAACAAGGAAATAGCATCTCACTTGCCTCGGTCCTATAACAAACATCCCAATCACATAAATTTTACAATCTTCTGCCATTAAAAAACTAGAGGCTCGAGCCGAATGCCCCTCAAATCATGATAATGGGCAACAATGAATACTGGAGTGCTTTGAGCTTCTTATGTTCAACGTCAGTATTGCTTTGTTTACCTTAAAGATGCGATACTTTCTCTCCTACCCAATGTTTTAAAAACCGGACCAGTCAATGATCCATTTGAGTAGTCGAGTTGGTTCAAACCAGTCCGACCTTTGCGTCAATTGGGCCCGACCCAAAACTGGAACACTTCGTAAAATACGGGTTTCTTCTTCCCAAAACCAGGCATCTTCAACTTTAAAGACTGAATTTTTATTATTATTTTTTCAACCTTTAGATTCTATCTACTGCAAATACATTTTCAATATCATTCTCTTCAACTTTAAGATTCTACTTCTTCAATCTTCAAACCTAACAAACAAGATGGGATTTTTGAAGTAAGAGATGATGGGGTTTTGTAAAAAGTATTAAAGTGAGATTGAAAACGGTGGATTAAAGATGAGGTTCAACGGCTTAAAATAATCAACCATAAAGGTTTGAAGAGCTTGAAAATAACTGGTTTTAATAATAAAATCAAGGGTTTTTTCTTTACAGGTTGTAGAAAACTAGGAAAAATCAAGGTATTATTCTACAATGGATTAAAGTGAGATTGAAAAGATGGATTGAGGATGAGGTTCAACAATGGTTGAAGGACTTGAAAATGACTGCTTTTGGAAGAAAAATCTAGGTTTTTTTTTTTTAATATATATTTTTGGTTCAAGATGAAATGGTTGAGATTGTTTCCATTAGTTTAGAAGAGAAGAGGGGCACGTTGTTGATTCTAAAAAATGGGTATTTCATATTATTCAAAATTTAGAGGGGCATGTATGTCGGAGAAGAGGTTTTATTTAGAAAGGGGTGAAAATATTAACCAAAATTTGGACGGCATATATAGGAGACGATGTTTTCTCCAAAACCGATCTCTTCACAGACTCGACTGGGATAGGTCACAGGTCAAATGAATTTATTAAACATGGTTTTTTTTTTTTTTTTTTACTTTGACTTGAACCGTGAAAACTTCCGAGTCTGGTTCGACCCGGTCTGGTTTGGGTTTTAAGACATTGCTCTTACCATTTATAGATGGTGCAAAATTAGTAGTTCACGCGTACACTACGTGGATTTGTCATAGATGAGGTGACAAAATGTAGGGTAAAACACACCAACCTGGAGTTTATGTTAAAAATCTGGTTCTAGGTGAAATCCCAAGAACTAATAGTAATGACTTTGTCAACTAAAACAGATTAGAAACTTCAATCCAAGTTTGAGATTGATGAAAATCAATCTCAAACACTAAAATTTCTTACCAATATCGGGTTTTTATACTAAAAAAAAAATGAAAAAAAGGAAGAAAAGTCTCTTATTTTATTAATCAATCTTCAAAAAAACTTACGCACTAAATTTATTTATTGAAGCTCCTTATATAGATAACTTCTTAAGAACTTAGAAACTTTCTAAAATATTAAAAAGTAACTTCCTAATCTATCTATAACATATTACTGACCTTCTAATCTTATTAGAACTCAATTTAGACATCTAATTGTAATCTAAAGAATAAAAACAAATTTTAAACATAAAACATATTAGAAACTAATTAGGAAAAAAAACTTTCTAAAATTGAAATAGAAACTAACTAGGACTACTTAAGCAACTTAAAAAATAGAAACTCAATGAAAGAAAGAGTCTTAAGAGAAGCTGGATTAGGTCTTGTGGGCCGGTCAAAGCTTGGGTCGAGTTGACTTGGTCAATGCTGCTGATTTCTTTCTTCGATGCATCTTAACTCGATCATTGACATTGAGATAAGTGTCGGCAAACCTATCTATATCACAAAAAGACAATAAACATAGGGGGATAAAGATGATGTGGGTTTCGAGGCTAAGGGATTTTCACAACCCACACGATCATTCGTTTGACGTCTTCATTTATGAAATATGACACATTATAGGTAAAGCCCTTTGCTTATAAGTGATATGGAAACAAAGGGGTGGGGCGACACATTCTCCTTCACTTCGAGCATCATCTGTTCCTTTCTCTCATCCATTTTTTTGTCTCCTACCACCTTTATATTCTTCCCTTAAATTCTTGCAATGATCCCCTATACCATTGTTTTTCACTTTAAGCAGAGTCTTGGTTCCCCTTGAGATCTACCCATTTCCATTTCATCATCCTTAGGCTCATCAACATTCACACTATGTTTTTGAAGAAAACAATTTATGGATCGATAGACACATGGAAAGTAAATTAATATGTTCACTCACAATCTTGACTGTGTGCATGTGACTTTCAAGGGGCCAGGATAAAAAAATGTCACAGGAATATAGCGTGAATCTTGAGGATAAATCATGATTGTTGGATTTTGTATTTACACGCTTGGGATTGTGTGAACATATGAGTTGACATTCATGAGTCTACGGATCCCAACCCATGTATATATACAAAATAAAACACAATGGTGGATCCCACTCTGCTATAGTATTATAGGGGTATAAACGTCCCACTCCAACTATAATTGAGTGGGGTCCACACTCTTCCATTTTATTGTCTTCCCCCCCCCCCCCCCCCCCCCCCCCTTTCAATAATATCCCTCAAATTTTACAATCTTTTTTCCCCTTTTTCAATAATACCTCTCTAACTATCTTTCTTCTTTTTCCCCTATAACACCGAAATTTTTTAAGAATACCCCTCCAACTTTATTATTTTCCTCTTTTACTCTATAACCCCAAAAGAGGATGCCTAGGTGCACACTACCCCACACTTTTTTCTCTTCACCTCCTTCAACTTTATTGTCTTTATTCTTCTCCTTTTTCAATAATATCCCTCTAATTTTATGACCTTTCCTCTTCTGCCCCCTTTTTCCATAATACCCCTCTAACTTTATTATCTTTCCTTTTTTACTCCTTTAAGCCCAAAGATTTTTCATAATACCTCTCCAACTTTATTTTTTTAGTGTATATATATAGCATTTATGTTAATGATTGCCTTACAAATTATCGTCTTTGAAGTGTTATGCTTTTGCAGTCTTTTTGAACTTGGGAAAGTTGAAGATTATTTTAACCACGGGTTAAAATGCATGCCGACTTGTGTCTGGCCTCACATTACTGAAAGCCAAGCAGCATGTGATAAAGCACCTGGACATATCTGTGGGCCCATACCTTTAGTAGCAAGAATGCCCTCTCATATATCTTGTATAAAGAGAGCTGGAAAGCTATCTTCTCATACAACTGATGATGGTTCAGTCGTCCACCATACATTGTATCCATAAATAATTTCAGATGCATTGGTTCCATACGTTTATTTCTGATGTTTCTTTCTCTATACGGATGTTTGGATCTATGCATTTCTTTTGTCATTTCTTACTATGTTTGTTTACCCTTGCTTTATCTATTTTCATTTTTCATGTTGTTGCACTTGCAATCCTTGACTCAAGGAAACAGGATAACTACTCTGGGATCGGAAACAGCTGGTGGATCTGTCTATATTGATAAACTCACTGAACCATTTGACTTCGGTCAAGGTCTTCCTACTATAAGGGGAGGAATTCTTAAAGTCGCTTCTTTAAATTGTACTATTTGGACTGCTGATTGTAACCCGACTGGATCTCAAGCAGTAATTGGCAAGTTATTCAGCTACTCTTTTTAATTATTTTGTACTGTTACTATGCAATACCTGTGTGTGTGTGTACTGTGCTGAAAATGTTTGCAATTGCTGTGTTGGAGTTTAGACACATTTATGATGTTACTATTGGTGCATGGGATTAGTAGTCATCGATTAATTATTACAATACAGAAAACAAAGAGATAATAATTCAATAAAGTTGACAAATGTGATGGGGAGATCAAAGCTTCAAGAGTAGATTTTTTATTTTATTTAATTTTCTGTTTTAAGGTTTTATTTTTATGTTTTTTGGGCTTATTTGCATGTTTTATTGGCCCATGGTCTTAGTATAATGTTTAGGGGGTAGTTTGGTAATTTTATAATGTATTTTATTTAAGTTTATGAGGGTTGGAAAATTAGAAGAGAAAAAGTTGCGAAAATTAGGTTATTTATTTGGTATTTTAGTTTGATTAGGATTCTTAGATTTATTTTTTTTATATATAGATTGTGTTAGGATTTTTTCTAATGAAGAATTTGATGAATAAAGAATAAGTTTCTTTCATGGAGTTTTTTGAAGTGAGTTTTCCTTCATTCTTGGTGTGATTCCAAGAAACCCTTGATGTGATTTCAAGGTTCTATCCTTCTACGCCTTCTATTTTTCTTCTAATCTTTATTTATTTATTTTATCTTAACTTTCTTGAATTCGTGATTCTTGAAACCTACACACTTCAACCCGTAATCCTTTTCCCATTCCCTTAACCTTTAGTAATTTACCTACAAACTTCAATCTTTAACCCTTTCCTTATCCTATAAACTTAAATCCTTAATCAAAATTGCAAAATGTCAAAATTAAACCCCACAACCCAAATCTTTTTTGGGTTCATCCTATTGTAGTCCAAATCCTGAATCCAATCATTACAAACAAGATTTCCCTAACCCCCCCTTTTACCATCTTCTTCCCTCACTGCCCTATATCAAAATGCCAAAAGAATTTCTTTACAGTGTTGATTTTGTTTTTACTAAGATAATAGCTGTCAAAGCATTTCACCATGTTGCGAAATTTTACTGATTGATCCATAATTTTTTTTTATTAAGTTGAAAATTGTAAATTACATATTAAATGAGTTTGCCCTAAATTACCCAGCAGTCTGCTAGAAAGTTCCATCTTTTAGCAAATTTGTATCAGTGGGTACATGTGTTCCATATTTTTTCTAGATTTTGTTAATTATATGTAATATCTAGAGAAATTTCCCAAAATGTGCTCAACTTATGATGAATTTCTGATTCTGGCTCACCATTAATTTTTATTCCCTAAACATGAACAACAAGATCTTTCAAAGTGACGATCTCGCTTGTATAAGGTCGTGAGATCACTGATAGTGACAATCTCTCTGGTTATAAAAGTGACAATCTCACTGATATTTATTAGATAGCAAGATTGTCACTTTTATAAACCAGCGAGATTGTCACTTTTCAAATAAATAACAGGAATCTGGCTACCTTATAACTGCGAGATAGTTACTTTGGAATAGCTGCAATCTCACTGTTCATGGGATCTAAAATGAACAGTGAGCCGGAATTGGAATTTCATCATATACAACACACGAATTGGTAATTTACCCCAATATCTAACTTGTTCTTTTTATTTTTATTTTTTGTTGGTTAGGCACCAATCTTGGAGCTGCCTTGGTAAATTTGGAAAATGGACGGGTATCATGGTTGTGCCGCAGTAAAAGTGATGTCTTCTCGCTATGCTTTGATCAGTCGGTAACATTAATCAGTATTAATGACAAATTTACATTTCCATTTCATCATGCATACTGTTTTACTTAAATAATTGGTACTGGAGTTTGTATGCAATATTGTTCACCGGTACACCTTTCACCTAATTTCCATTTCCATTGCCAAGAGACCTCTTCTGCTCCCCTGATCCCTGGTGACATTTCTTTTGGTCCTATGATCGAGGATTGTCACCTTCGATTACTATAAGGAAGGGAGTGAGAACTTGTACTCAACACCCTATTTCCAATGTTGTCACATATAGCTATCTCGTTCACATCGTGCTTTTGCCACTTCCTTGTATTGTGTGTCTATCCCTCTCAGGGTTGTGGATGCCCTTTATCAACCTAAATGGAGGGATGCCATGGCTGAAGCGATGTGTTTCCTTGAAAAGAATTGCACATGGGACTTGGTGGAGTTACTCAGGGGGCAAAGACCCAGTGGGTTGTAAATAGGTGTTTATTGTGAAGTACAAGATGGCTCGGTAGAGCAGTACAAGGCTAGGCTTTTGCCAAGGGGTATATGCAGATGTATGGAGTAGATTATCAAGAGACATTTGCCCTGGTGGCTAAGATGAATTCTATTCGAGTTCTCTTATCCCTTGCAACTTATCAAAATTGGGTTCTTCAAAAACTTGGAATGAAGAATGGCTTCTTTCATGGGACCCTGGAGGAAAAAGGACTATATGAGAGTACCTCCTGGTGTGGAATTACCATCATCTAAAGGTAAAGTGTGCAAATTGAAGAAAGCACTTTATGAGTTGAAACAATCTTTACGAGCATGGTTAGACAGATTCAACAGAGCTATGCAAAGTATGGGTAAAGTTAGAGTCAAGCCAATCACACTTTGTTCACAAAACAACGATCAAGGGAAAGTTAATTCCCTCATTGTGTATGTGGATGGCATTGTGATGATTGAAAATGATCAGGACATAACATGGCCAAAATGCCAACTTGCAAATGAGTTTGAAATTGAGGATCTCGGAAAATGGAGGTACTTTCTTGGCATCAAGGTGGCCAGATAAGAAAGGGGAATCTTTATTTCACAAAGGAAATATATTCTTGACCTTTAGAAGGAGACATGAATAATGAGTAGCAAGCCCATAGACATGTCCATTGAGAAAAATTACAATCTTTGCAATGACAGTGGTCATCCATTGATTGATGGAAGTCAGTATTAGAGACTCATTGGCAGACTCATCTATTTCTCTTGCTCATCCTGATATAGCCTATAGTATAGTAAGACACTTTATATCTGTGCTTCAAAGACTACTCATTTGGAAGTTGTGTATCGAATTTTATGCTATTTAAAATCTTTGTTTTGGAAGGGTCTCTTGTTTGCTCATCATGGTCATATACCAGTAGATCTTCCTCAGGGTATTTCTCATTTGTTGGGGGTATCTTATTGACATGGCAGACTAAGAAACAATCTGTTGTTCGATACCTAGTGCAGAAGCAGAGTTTAGATCAATGGCTTATTGTGTTTGTGAGCTTATGTGGTTGAGAATGCACTTAAAAAGCTAGGACTTACTATCATGGTCTTATGAGTGTGTACTGCAATAACAAAGTTGCTATTAGCATTCCCATAATCCAGTGCAACATGACAGGACAAAATGTATTGAGGTTGATCATCATTTCATTAAGGAAAAGTTGAATTCAAGATAAGTGTGCATCCTATATGTAAATTGGAGGACCAGCTTGCTGACATATTGACAAAAGCTATCACTGGTTCTCATTTCCATCATATTTTGGCCAAGCTGAGCATGTGCAATAACAATGCCCCGGGGGAGGAGTGTTGGAAATGTGAGGCACTATGGGCATTTTTGTCATTGTTTTTTATTAGGGTATTAAGTTCTCTCTTCTTCTCTTCATCTTTTTCTCTCTTCCTTGATCTCCTTACAAAACAATTACCACATCCAAATTTTAAAATAAAAGGCATTTCCAAATTCTGACGGTCAGCTATATATGGTGTTTATATGCCAATGTGTGCTGGTTAATGGCACACAATTTGTGAAATATGAACAAGATGTTGCTTTTCCAAACAATCTCCAATTCGTTGGAATCTCATGTTGCTGTAACCATATTATTGAGGACGAGCATACTTGTTGAAAAAAGGCAATAAAACATGTTTTGATATGATGTTTTTTGGGGGGCATCATATTTCTTTACATAAGCCAATCTAAAAACTTTGCGTGCTTGTTGCATATAACTTTCATTCATAAAAACAAATGACATCAACTTTTCCACCAGAATAAATGAAAACAAGCGACTTTACAAAATGGGTTGATAATGTGGGATGCAAATCAAGCCAATAATAATATACTTCAATGACAATTTTATATAAGGATCCACTTGTTTGAGCCTATATTTATTTTTCATCACTTTTATTTTCGTTGGGGTAAATTTTAAATTAGTTAATTTATTATATTCTAGTTTTGAGTTGGTTTTTGGTTATTTTATGAGTCCAATTTGAGTTTGAGTATTCACATCATTTTTCTGTAAGCCTTATTTTCAGGTGTCACATTCCAATTTTTATACTCGGATTTCCATGAGATTTCCTAAAATAAAACTAGTTCGCTAGTTGACTCAATACTCAACATGTAGCGGAAGCTATAACTTCCATTAAATATTAAAATAGATTACATTGAAACAACGACAATAATTACCATCATCCTCTCGACTACATAAACTGAGAATACAAAAAAAAAAAGAAAAAAGACAAGGGCTCTTTCCTCTTAGCTTGAGTCGTTTTGAGTTCATCTAAAAATCCTCCTCCACTATTAAATCTATGGACATGAAAGGTCCGTGAGCTATGAAGTGAAGCAAGTAAAAAATCACCATCAACAATAAATAAACTACAACAACAATAAACCAGCAATAGACTTTAATGAGGTTTTCTCTTGGCACAATCTTTTAAATTTAAATGTCTATTATCTTGTTTTATTACCTTGACTAGGATCTACCTCTCTTGAGGATCTATGTCTCTCAGTGTATTTAGCCAATCAAAAGTTCTTTGATAAGGATCGACCAATCTTGAGGGCTTGTGCTTCTCAAGGTATTTAGCCGATCAAAGATTGTTTTCTTAGACCCCTTCTTGGACTAAGGAGCAAATCTGATTAAGATCAACCTCTCTCTTGAGGATCCATGTCTCTCAAGATATTTATCCATCAGGGTTGGATTTGTGTTAACGTCTTCCTAGTTATGATTTTCTTAATATCTTACTTTTTTGCAACCTTCTTAAAAATCATGCTTTACATACGTATAATCCTTTTAATAGAAAGAGGCATTTGTGAAAACTATTCTTCCTCTGGCCATTGCTTGGGGTCTTTGGAAAGAGAAACAATAGGATGTTTCATGGTAAGGAGAGTAATGTGCATACGGTGTTTATGGAAATTTTAGGGTTATTGTTTCTTTGGGTGAAACTAAACAAGGATTTCATCGGTTTTTTTCTTCAAGGAGTTTGTGTTTAGATGGGATCGTATTTGTAACTTGGTGGTTCTTTCACTTTTTTTCTTTTCTTTCTATGTTCTTGTTTGGGGGCTACCTCAGGCCTCATTTGTACTCTCTTTTTTTATCTTTATATTTATCAAAAAAAAAAAAAAAAAGCTGCTCAATTTATCGATGTAAACTTTTCCATAGTTTGAACTAAGGATGATTTTTCAGCTCCTGGATCACTCGTTTAAGACAATATCTACGATAGGGTAATAATCAATTATATAGGGTCTTGAAAGAGGCAAAAAGCTTAGGTCATTCCTATAAACAGTACATTCATGGATCAATCTCCTCTTAGTCTTGGACTAAATTGCGTGTTTCTCATTCCTTGATACACCTGCATGAGACAATACCTATAGGAGGATGGTAGTGAATCATATAGTGTCCTTAGAAGGGGGCAAGAGATTTAGGCCACTTGTATGGAAGTATTCCCTTGGTCATAAACTATAAAAACAAAGAGAGAAATACATGGGATAGAGAGAATAGTAATAAATACCGAAAAACGGGTATATATCGTGGATAATCTGCACCCATGGTTGGCCTTACATCCCATTTTAATTATGAGGGTAGAACAACTTGGCTTAGGTAGCCCTTGTGCCCCTTCTTGATGCACACAAGGGTGGGCTAGGAGCATCCCTACCGCGTTTTTGGGAGAAGCAGAGGGAGCGAGTTCTCACAATTTTCTTTCTCGAGAGAATGGTGTGAGAATGAGAAGGTGAGGAGGGGTATTTATATGCTTTGAGGTGGTTTGGCAGCATTGGTTGAGCAATAAAGGAAGCAAAATTAGGCAAAATCCAAGTTAACTTTATTATCTTCAATTGTAGTCAATGAACAATGAATCACATGGGGCACACCAAGGGTGGGGCAGTCCCCCCTTTTTGGTGGCTTGAACACACATGTATGTTCAGACATGGTATTAAATGATGCAATTACAATTTTATTTATAGTTACCTATAGTTTGAACATGCGCCCGCACACCCGCACACGCACACACACACACACACACACACACACACATATATATATATATATATATATATATATATATATATATATATATATATATATATATAAGGTTACCTCCATGGAATGTACATAAACCAGAGGTAGATCTCCTATCTGTAAGAGAGCCCGTATAATCAGCATCAGTGAAACATGACAAATGTGGTTGAGCAGTGGATGAGTAAAAAAGCCCAAGCCAGGACCCAAGCGATTCGATTGTTTCACGGTAGAGTTCAGCAACGCGAGGGTCCCCGATGACTATGTCATCACCGAGGAGAGCGTACTTAGTCAACCGCAATCCGGGATATACCTTGTCTGCACAATACCACACCACAAAGGGATGAGATAAGGCAAACAAAGGCCAAGAAGAAAGGAAGCCCAATCTGAAACTTTTAACCCCCATCAAAAGTGGTTTACAAATTAATGGTAAAAATTGACGGTCAACAATTCTTCAACTTGCAAACCACTTTTGATGGGTTAGAAATTTCAGAATGGGCTGATTTTTCTGTGATGATGATCTCCTCACTTTAGAGATCATCCTCACAAAAAATCAGCCCATTTCGAAACTTTTAACCCATATAGGACAAACATTGGCTCCCTAAGCGTTGGCTACTGAACACTACCCATATATATATGAATTGTTGTAAATTATAACCTAAAGTTTTATAAGCTATAGATATTTAATTCAATTAACTATGTCCCAATAATTCAACCTAGGATAAAATGTCCATTTAGCATACTAATACAAATATTAATGTGAACCACTATACATCTTATACAAATAAAATGATATAAACATAATATCCTATATGGGATATAATATAATGTCATGGATGGATGTAGTAAGGAAATATATGAAAACATATGCCTTGAACAAAGTTCTGGTTCATGTTAGGTAAGTGGCAAAATAGGATTTATGTTGCTTTACCCACTCATTGGGGTAAGGTGTAGACGATGATGATGTTTATTAGTAGTTAGGAGGCAATGAAAGGTTTGGAAATGAATTGTTGATTGTGACCTACATGTACTTCAATTGAAATTTCTAGTAATACTTGTGTTATTGCTACCACACTACCCACCTTAGATATGTAATTACCAATATTTTTTCCCCAATAAGCCCCAAAATCAACATTACTAGCTTACTCATCAAGTCTGATAGAAAGAGTTGATTTTTAGTTATGTTGAGAGAGCTTGGACATCTTGTACATTCATATGTGCAGTCTTAGTTTAGTTCATTTTGTTTCATTTGGTTAATGGTATAATAATTCTCTCCTTCTCTCTCTCTCCCTCCCTCCCTCGCTTTCTCTTTGAACACTAATTATTTACAAGTATATCCTCATACATACACACACACACATAAGTAACTAGACACTTTACAACACTCCCCCTCAAGCTGGAGCATAAACATCAAACATGCCCAACTTGATAGTGACATCCTGAAGGATGAATGGTCCTATAACTTAGGAAATATATCGACGAGCTGATAATAGGAAGAGGCATGTTGCAACCTAAGTGAACCATCTTGGACCTTTTCACGGACAAAGTGTATACCAACTTCTATATGCTTGGTTCGCTTATGCAGAACAGATTCAGAGGCAATCTTCTTTGTTGCTTCATTGTCACAATATAGCGGCATAGATCTCTTGATAGGAAATCCTAATTCACTCAGAAGAGATCGAAGCCAAAGAAGCTCACATGTACCATGAGCAATAGCCCTATATTCGGCTTCAACACTTGAACGAGATACCACTGGTTACTTTTGTATTTTTCCATGTAACCAAATTGCCTCCTAGAAGGGCACACCATCCTGAGGTCGAATGGCAAACAGAATAAATCCTACCCAATCAGCATCAGTAAAAGCAGTGAGATCCAAATGACCATGCAAACGATATATAAGTCCATGCTCGGACTAGACTTGATAAAACGAAGAATACGATGAATTGTTGTGAGATGGGTAGGATGAAGAACATGCATGAACTGACTAACCATACAACAAATGCAATATCTGGTTGTGTAGGGGTAAGATAAATCAACCGACCTACAAGTCTTTGATAGGTATGTGGATCAGGAAGATCATCCTCAATCTCATGTATAGATAGCTTTGGATCCATAGGTGAAGTAACGGGTTTGCAACCAATCATATCGGTATCGCATAAGCGATCCAAGGCATACTTCCTTTGTGAGAGAAAAATGACTTTCTTGGAACAAACAACCTCAAGCCCAAGAACATATTTTAATGGACCCAAATCCTTAACTTCAAATACACGGTCTAGTTCCTTCTTCACATAAGTGATGAAGGACGAGTCATCTCCAGTGAGAATAATGTTGTCCACGCAGACTAAGAGGATGGTATGACTTGTGGAACTAGAATGAATGAAGACAATATGATCAGAGTGACATTTTTGAAAACCCATGCTCATTACTACCTCTCTGAAGCGATGAAACCAAGCTCTAGGTGACTGCTTCAAACTATAAATAGACTTGTTTAGTCTACAGACTTTATTCTTGGACCCTCTTGAAGTAGAAATCCAAGTGGGGGATCCATATACATCTCCTCTGTGAGATGTCTATGTAGAAAGGCATTCTTCACATCTAACTAATAAAGAGGCCAATCGTGATTAGTTGTGTTAGAGTTTTCATTGTATGTAGTCATTAGAGTTCTCATTGTATGGAAGACATGTCGGTCCTCTTATGTCTATGTGGGAGATACCACTACATGTAGCATGTAAACATGTATGTGTGCCTAGCCCATTACTTATATCTTATGTTTAGGTAGGCTATAAATAAAGACTTGAGAGAAGGGGCTAATCACCAAGTCTCTAAGCATCTCTCTTTTCTCATCTTCTTTTTTATTTTATGCGATTTTCTTTGATTTAACTAGCTGCAATGGAGAGGACACAAACCGAAGTCAACTTCGCCACAGGAGTAAAGGTTGCATCATAGTCAAGGTCGTAAGTCTGTGTAAAATCATGAGCAACAAGACGAGCTTTATACCGTGCAATACTGCCATCAGAGTTATGCTTAACATTAAAGATCCATCGAGAATCCATTGTTTTCTTCTTAGGGGGAAGAAAGACCATATCTCATGTCTGATTACTTTGCATGGTAGCTATTTCGTCTAGCATATCAGTTTTTCATGCAGGATTAACAGGAGCAACAAAAATCGTATGTGGGATAGTCACAGAGTCAAAATCAGAAAGAAATGCTCGATAAGGAGCAAAAACAACTTGGTAAGAAACATATCTGGCAAGCGAGTAAGGAGTTACACACTTACGAAGAGCATTAAGCAACTTAAGAACAGATGTATTAGCAGGAATAATAGTATCAGAATGACTAAGAGAAACTGTGGGTGTAGTGATAGGGTGAGAAATACCTACTAGAGGTGTCTGAGTGAAGAGAGGTCGCGGTAGTGCATGAAAGGAGGAACTATGCCACTTGCGTTTAACATAAATGAGATACCCATTCGTTTGAGGAAGATCAATTGGGATGGACAAAGGCGATGCATGAGGGGTAGAAGGATCGGTAGAATAATAAGGAATATCCTCAAAAAAGTAACATCCATGGTAGTAAAGAAATGACAAGATGTAGGATCATAACAACGATATCCTTTAAATATACTAGAATAACCAACAAAAATGCAATGAACCATGTTATTGTCTAACTTGTGAGTTGTGACAACTAGGACGGAGGTCCTAAACAAAATAGGTACAACCAAAGGCAAGTGGCTCAATAGGAAAAATGGGATGCTCGGGCTGAAGTGTTTGGAATAGAGTATGTTCATGAAGAATCTGAGAAAGCATACGATTAATCAGGAAACATGTGGTAAGTATAGCCATGGACTAATAGGTCTTAGGCATTTGCATACCACATAACAAAGAGCGGGCAACCCCAACCAAATGGCTATTTTTACATTCAACAACACCATTTTGTTGAGGGGTATAAGGACATGTAAATTGATGGATAAGACCATGGTCAAGAAGATAGTGGACAAAGGAAGTAGACCAATACTCACCACCATTATTAGACTAAAGAGTTTTAATCAGAGTACCAAACTGGGTGGACACCACAGTATGGAATTCGCGAAATTTAGAAAAAACTATATCCTTAGATTTCATAAGGTAAACCCAAGTGGTGCGAGAGTAGTCATCAATAAAGGTAACATAGTAACGAAAATCATCAAGAGATGTGGTTGGGGAAGGACCTCAAATGTCAGAGTGAACCAATTCAAACATGAACTTACATTGATACATGCGTGAAGGATAAATATTTCTAACATGCTTAGTGAGTTCACAAATCGCACATTGAAATTTAGATGAACAAAAACTATGAGATTTTGGAATTAAAGCACATAAGTTTTAAAAGCCAACGTGCCCATGCTTGGCATGCCACAAATGTAAAGTATCTATACTAGCATCAATAGAAAGGAGAAAAAAAAAAGGGTTGTCATCAATAGCGGCAACAACATCAAAAGTCGAAGGGTAAGTGACCAAGTAATATAGGCCTCCTCTCTCGACACCTTTACCAACAATCCTCCTCGAAGACAGGTCTTCAAAAACACAATAGGTAGGGTAAAAAATAGCACTACAATTTAAGTGTTTAACAAGACTATTGACAGAAAGAAGATTTGTCGAAAAATGAGGAACATATAGAACATGAGACAAAGAGAGAAAAAGTAATAGGGATGGTTCCTATCCCAGTGACAGGTGTAGAAAAGCTATTAGGAAGGCGAACTTTTTTTTGAGAGGAAGGTGGAGAATATAAAGGAATAACTCAATGACTCACCCCATCATGTGGTAAGTGTCTCTCGAGTCTATGACCCACTGTGTAGGGGATGATAGCAATGATTGCATAAGCTGAGGAATCATGGATACCTGAAGTTGTAGAGGATGATGAGTCAACTCTAGAAGAGGATGTAGCAGTAGCAGTACGGTTGGATGGAAACCGCATCTCAACACAAAGTAACGCAGTGGTACACATAATTTCAGCCATTTGTGCTTTCATCGAGTTCAAAGCATCAGTGGCAGATACGAGTAGGGAAGCATCAACAACTATAGAATCACTGGTAGCAACAAAACTAGAACATTAGTCCTCAGGATTACCAAGGAGACAATAACATTGAGTACTATCATGCCCCGCAATACCACAATGAGAACATATCATACTGGAGCGACTACTTAACCACATCTCAACACAAAGTAACGCAGTGGCATTCATAATTTCAGTCTTTTGTGCTTTCATCGAGCTCAAATCATCAGTGGTAGACTCGGGTTGGAAGCATTAACAACTGTAGATCTATTGGTAGCAGCAACAAAATGAGAACGGTAACCCTCAGGATTACCATGGAGGCGATAACACTAAGCACTATCATGCCTTGCAATACCACAATGAGAACATATTATACTAGAGCGACTACAACCACGGCCATGACCACTACGATCTTGATTATTCCCTCGACTATGTCCAATAGAGGGAAGAATGGGAGGCACTGGCATAAGCAATACGATCTTGATGAGCAATTGAGGAAGTCTTTGAAAACATAACTGCACGACGATACTCGTTAAAAATTGTGGCATAGATGGCGTGAAGTGGAGGAATAGGGGATGTTGCTAGAATGCAAGTGTGCAACTGCTCATACTTAGTGTGAAACCTCCCAAAAAATCATAGATTTGGTGATGCTTAACCTGCTTAGCAACGATCTTAGTAGACTTAGGTTGGAGTTTAGAAAGAGGCTCATATTGACTTAGCTCTTCCCAATGGCACTGGAGGGCATTGTAATAATCTGAAACAGAACTCTCCCTGTTGAAAAGTAGCTAATTCGCGAATAAGTTGGTAGATTCGCACATCATTCTCAGCCAAAACTTGTCTGTGAAAGTGAAGTTCGCACCTGATGAGTAGTCTCATAAAAAATATAGTTGGCAGTAATCTGAGACTCCATAGAGTTGAAAAGCCAGGTCAAAACGATGCAATTCTCAGAATCTCACTTATCAATGACACCAACATCAATAGTAGGCCGATGAGTATCCCTTGTAAGGTAACCTATCTTCAATCGACCCCCAATGTAAAGAGTAATAGTTCGACATCACGTAAGAAAATTATCACCATTGAACTTTAAATTGGTGATAAAATTAGCAATCAGATCAGAGGGGGTAAGAGGAACAAGGGATTTAACCTCCATTACAAAGTAGCTTCACCAAAAAGAAACTATTATGATGTTGGACAAACAAGAGTGCAATATGTTGGATCCTAGATGAAGTTGACAACTAAAGAGAATCAAGGAGCAAGATGTTGAAAATCAAAGAGAGCTTCACAAGCAAAATTGCAAAACACAATGAAGACATGGGTTTCCTAAGAGCCAAAACTGACAAAGAAGGTAAAAACCCTATCAAACCTCAATGATCCAAAGATCGGAGGTTGTAGATGGGATTTAGAGCCAAAACGACCTACCCTTTCAAGGGGTTTGAAAATCGGAGAACTGGATGAAGAGATATCAACGAAACATGCAAAACGAGGATGACAAGTTCACAACCTGCAACTACTTGAAAAGCACATCAAATGACTTCAAAATCCAGATCTGAGGAGTCCATGAGACTTAGGGGATGGAACTCCATTGGAAGCACTCATCAATGGAGATTTGGGGCTGATGACATCATCATAAAATGAGCAAGGGAAACCCTAGCTCTGACACCAACTTGATTATTTGGGAAAAATATGCTTAGGGAAATAACCCTACAAGCCTTCGTATATTAAGATGAAGAGAAGATTATAGATTTACAAGTATATCCTCATACATACACACACACACACCAAAAATGATACAAACACACACACACGTAAGAAACTAAACTTTTACAACACTTTTAGCCTTTGTTGGTTTGCATAAACCTTTCTTGTGGCACATCATTTTTAACTAGCTGAACTTAACAGTTGGAAGGCCACAATGCACTTAAAATTTTTCTCTATTAGTTGATCATGATCACATGTTTTCTATGGTTTCCATTATGTCTTCTACATGTGTAGTCTTGTTCTTACTGGCCTCATTCCAGAAACATATACATTTATCTCTTGTTGCAGGGAAATGTTATTTTATGTGGATTTAGAAATGGAGCAATTGTGACGGTTGATGTTCGCCAGAAACCGCAAGGCTTTCCTCCTAAACTTCCTAGCCATCGAATTCCTTACCGTTCACATACAATTCAAGATCCTTCAAGGAGGAAAGCTCAGAATTTGGTTAAACGATGGTTTGAGGTATTTGATTTGTGGTTCTTAGGATGATAAAATCTACACTTTAAATCTTAATTATTTTCTCAATTATCATTTTCTTGATGAAGGAAACAATTTGAAAGCTACTGCTGTCATCTTTTATGATGTTAACCGGGTCTGTATATTGAAAGGGACAAAACATTTGACCATGTTTCAGTCAAGAAATAATAGCCTGGACAGTAAATCACAAAGGATATTTTAATCAAGTGAAATAGTCCACAATTGTATCATTCCTGCAATTGGACCTACATACTTGGTGCTTCTTTCAGCTAGTTACCTACTAATTGAAGATTTGTCATCGACCCTGCAACCAACTGCGAAAAATTTACAACCTTTAGGGGAAAAGAGCATACACCAAAAAGTTTTCCTTTTTTATGTCAGAAACATCATCATCATAGCCTTTGTTCAGATTTTACAAAATACACCAAAAAGAACAGGTTTTTTCATAGGCAACGTATTTTGTTTTTGGGTTGCTTTTCTAAAAGCTTGAACCTTCATCTTTTGACTAAATTTTTTTGGTGGAAAATGAAATTTCAAAACTCTTTTTTAATCTAATTTTGTCCCACATTGCCCAAGAAGAGAAGTGCTCTTAAGCTTATGTATAATGGTTCTCTCTCTTTCTTTAGTTGTTTTAAAAAAAAGACTAAATCATGGTGTTAGGAGACGAAGCTTTTGTGTTCACATAGGCATGGTGCATGGGTGTGCATATTGCATTGGCCGCTTATGATGCATACTTTGCACTTTGTAGTTTGAATGCACGCATCAGAAAAGCTTGAGGACTCTTTCTTATTTTCTACTTGTTAGATTAGGCACCTAGATCATGAAGTTGTGGGCATCGCAGGTTTATGTACTTGTTGCATGCATGTCTTAGGCACTTAGGGTGCACCTAGAAATAGAGTGTGGCATGATTGGATGGTCCATTTGTGTAAGGCATCTAATCAATGGCTTTGGTATATGGCAATAAACTAAGGCGTGTGGGCACATGAACACTTAAACTGGTTTTGACTTGGCCATTTGACCAAGATGATGTTGTTCACAAGGAAAGGGTGGCACACTTCAAGTTGACACTGCTCATAGGGATAGGGTGTGCAACCTTGTATGTTGACTGTTGGAGTTTGATATTCACTTGAAAAGGGTGCGGCTCTCCAGCTCAATGTTGGATATGGATGATCTTTGATCAGATCAATCAAGGCCCTTGATTACAATATCCAAAGATTTCCTATACCCATGAAATGGTGCATTGAAATCTGTATACAGTGGGTTTTGGGATGAGTCAAGACAATGTAGATTATTGGTGGAATTTGAATTTCTAAGCATTCAAAGTGCATTAGTATGTTACAAATTAGTTGTGTCTTAAATTTGGGCATTTCTGTTCATATGGTTTGTGCATCATCTGCAACAGTGCAATTTTCGATGGGGATTCATTGTATTCTAGATTCAAAGTTGTCAATAACACAGTTCACAGTAGGGGGTAAATATAGTCTTAGAAACTGCAATGTTTATCGTGCATTATCAGTTCCATCAGTTTTTGAGTAACCCAGAAACAGCCTTAGCCCAAAAATTTGGGTTCAGATGGTTGAATCATGTTCATTCGATTCAGTTCTGCCCACTTGATGTAACTTCTCTATATGAATTGCCTCCACCAAGACCACTTTTGAACTGTTATTTTTAGTGAATCCTCAAGTGACTGGATCTGAATGTTGTGTTTTGCAGCTCAAAGGAAATATAAATCCTTCTTTTACCATTTATATGCCTTCATCTATTTCCAGGTTAGTTTGAAACCACTTTAGGAAGTCAACTATTTAGCCCACTGTGCTTAATACCTCTAAATAGGCTATATTTTTTTATCCACTTATGCTAGAGTTTTCACCAACTATTGTCTGAAATCTCAACTACAATTCAATTATGGTTTTGTAGTTTGGTAACACTTCAAACGTGTGACCAGTACTTCTTGGCAAGCTCCATGGATGGGTCGGTGAGTTCTCATTCGAACTCCTTTTTTCTGGTATTGCAATGCTAACTTTGTGTTTCTTTGTTATTGGGACATAGTGAATTTTATTGCTTCATACATAATGTTGTTTCAGCATAATCCATAAAGATCATTATCATACTGTGGCTTCTTCATTAAAAAAAAAAAAATGACATGTACCAACAATTAATTATGCTAAGACAATTATGCAAGTTGCAAAATATGCTCAATACCTCACCTCAAACATAGTGACAATTGGTGACAGAATGTAGTGACCATTGGTGAAAGATCGATTGACAGTAGACCAGTAACCTGGTATTTTGATGGTACTTAACACACGATCAGTACTTTTAGTAATGCCTTCACTGAAATTAAATCCTTGCCAGTTCGAATAGGTTTGATCCAAACAACTTTGGCTGGAATCTCCCAAGTAGTTTTGTTTGCAGCATGGGTTAGTGGTTTTTGTTGTTGTAGGTGAAGGTTAGTGTGGTCAGCAAGGTTAAGGTGGGTTCAAGGGGTTTACCTAGGATGTGAGACTAACACTCCACACATCTTACCAGCTAAGCTAAGTTGGCACTTCATTAGTGCCCTTTTTTTTTTACCATGAGGATACTAGACATTTTGTTAATATGTAGAAGGACACTGAAGGTTCTACTTAGCTAAGTGGTAAAGGCTTGAGGAGAGTTGATTCCATGACCTAAGTTCAAATCCCGTTGAACCCATCTTCACCTCCATTAACCACTAATCTCTTTCTTGCTTAGCAAAAAAATAAAAGAAATAAAAAATGTATCAAGGAGACCAATTTTAGGATTTTTTCCATGTCGTACATATCAACGTGACACACCCCAACACATATCGTTATACAGGTAGGATTACCTTTACACTATGTTCTATAAACTTAAAGATTTAATAGGTTGATGCAATCCATCCTCCATCCACTAATTTATAGGATATAAAAAATCACGATCTGATTCAAGGAATTTACCTTTTATTATGGATGGTGTATTGGAATATTTCTTTTAGGTAATATATCTTCATTTTTAAATTTAAAAAAAAAAAAAAAAAAAAAACTATGAAAAGAAGAAGGTAAAATTATATGACGTAATACATGTATATATGTCTCTCTCTCTCTCTCTCTCTCTCTCTCTCTCTCTCTCTCTCTCTCTTTTGATAGATAAATGTAAATTCTATTAAATATGTTCAAGATGACCAACAAAAGTAAATACAAGAGACAACATTCAAGAAGCATCCTTCCGAGCTTCACTCAAAGCAAATCACATACATATATACGTATGCGTCACCATTCTATGCTTTTCTAAGGTGACCTACCAGACACCTCATACCCAGTTGGACACCGACATAGGTGTTCATGTTTTTCTCGTTGAAGCTGCAGGCGCTATCTTGGTTTCATGTTTAGTTTTCCTATTGTTACTGCTTGTAGTTGTACATTTCTCTGAATTCAGAGCTTTGTGAAAAACAAGAAGAGAACGAAGAAAGCAGAAAGTGAGTGAACTAAACTGTTCTTAAAGTACAAAAAACACAACAAAGCCTTGTCGTAAGTTTTTTGGTTCTGGAAAACTAATCCTTTTCCTCCATTCCGTTCTGTCAGAGCTAAGTCTTTCGTTATTGAAAGTGAGTTCATATCTTCTTTTGCTATCTCTGTTCATGTTCTTTGGGGTTTTCCTCTCATTCTTTTAGCACCTTCAACTTGAATATTTTCTTCTAACTGGGGCTGTATGTCCAGTGCAAATTACAAATCATGATTTATGGAACACAATAAAGTTAGGACCACTCACCTGCATTGCAATGTATCACAAATTGTCTCTGTGGTTTCTTTAAAATGCAAATCTATTGATTTCGACTTATTATTTTTGATGTTGATACAGATCAAGCTCTATGATAATCGCTTGGTTGGTAGAGGAGCTATTCAATCTTATGAAGGGCATGTGAATTCCCTCACCCGCACACAACTTGTAGTCGATTCATCTGAGGAACTTGTTATGTCAGGTGCCTTCTGAATTAGTAATGTCATTTGTTGCTTATAGTCATCATTAAGCTGAGTTTGAGCACCAAAATAGGTGGAGAGGATTGTAAGGTACCATTTGTTGCTTATAATTTTCATTAAGCTGAGTTTGTGTGCCAAAATTTGTTAGGTGGAGAGGACGGCAAGGTACGCATTTGGTGCATCAAGACTGGTGAGATGCTCTTTGGAGAGAGAATTTCGAATTCTGTCCCTTCAAGAGTGTGCTGGCCCGCAACAGGAAGTATATCCCATGGCCCACCCTTTGTATCTTTCGATCAATTTGTTCTTTCTGGGAAAGGTCAGAGAGAAAATAATTTGCCTAGAAAATGTTTGCTCGTGTTCGATTGCAACTAGGAAATTGTCAAATAAGAGTGAGTTTTTAATTTTGGAGGTGGGCGTACAGTAGGATTTTCTGGCCTTGACGAGAAAATCATTTTTTTGAAGGGTTGAGCCAGATAATATTTTCCCGCTAACACATGAAAACCATTTCCTTAGGAAAACTTATTTTTTTACCAAATGTGCAATTCTACCATTGCAAATTTCATTTTTTTTTTCTGGAAAAACTATATTCTTGCTGATTTTCCCCTGCAATCATACAGACCCTTTATGTGTCTGATTTGTTCTCCCTGTGCAGAACCACAAAGACGGTCCAAGGAAAGCGAGCCAAATCATATTTTGGGGACATGGATTGGGTCCAGGGAAGGTTTATTTTACATGCACGGGTCATGATTGATCATGAAGTTTGGATGCTGATGCAAAGTGGATAACCAGTGATGGCTTCTCCTTCGAAAGTAACACCATTCTCAGCCAAATGGAAAGAGATTCCAAGCAATGATCTTCAAAGAGCAGAAAGCCAATTGATCAGGTAAAGTTATTATACTATCTCGATCAAAACATTGTGAGACAATTGTAAACATTGATTCTTGGGGTCAATGCTTTGTTACAATTTCGAAAGAACTTGGGGAGTGTATGTTGTTTCTCCATCACTAAGTGAAGAATAGGAGACTAAAGAAGTGATGATTGTATTGGTGATGGTAGGTGTGGCATGATTCCTCAACCTCCCAAGTCATTGGCATCAAAATGTCTCTAGGTCCAACCTGTGTTGCTTCCATTTGTTGATGAAAGCCTTTTGGCGGTGTATTAGTTCATTCAAATTGGATGGGTTCATCATTTCCACCAATCAAGTGGTTGACAAACATCCTTGCTCCCTTTCCCATTGTACGGAAAATATCAAATATGATATTAAGAACACCATAGAATTTCAATAATTTTTTTTGTTACAAATATTGTGTTGGGTGCATGCCTTTTCTACTTTCTGAACAGCAAAGAGAAGCCATGCATGCAATTAGAGCTATCGAACATAAGATATAGTCTAAACTGATAACATATTAAATAAACTGAGATGCTTCGTCACAGGGATGTCCAAAGAAATGTTAATTAGCGAATTTCCTTTGTACACAATCTTGTAATTGGGGTTGCATTAGTCTTCCCCACCAAACAAAAGAAGGCACATGAAGAGTTTACATGGAAAGTATTTGTGGTTTGCATGGAGCTTGCAAGCGGAGAGTAGCTTATGCTGATATTGTGAGGAACAAAAGCAATGGCCATTATCAAATTAGCTTTGCAAGCCAAACAAATCGCTGTATGCCGTGTAGAGCAATTTACAAGTATGTCATGTAAAAGCAAATTCTATGGATCACTGAATATTGAGCTTAGACCCGTACTCAGTTGTTTGTTTGGACACATTGCAAAGCAACTTTCAGGTCGTGGGTTCAAAGTACAACTAACCCATATAAAAAAAAATAGAGTTACTATTGCCACATCAACTTTTACTAACGCCATATGGTTGCAATTCTTTGATGATTTACATAGGAATTGGTGTGGCATTAGTAAAAGTGGGTGTGGCGACATCAGCTCCAAAAAAAAATGGGTAATGACTTTAGTTTTTGTAGTGTACAAAAATAGTAAGAACTTTTTACTCTTTTTGTATAACATATCGATTGTAGACGATAAAATACAAGGAAACTTTTCTCTTCTAAAAAAATTTGAACACGATGATCATACAAGGCCTAAACCTATATTCTTTTCAAAACTTCAATAATAACAATGGGAAAGGTAAAAATCAGACCCAATCATCAGAGCTTCGATTTCACAGTATCATCATCCTTTGCTAATGCATTTCATATATCTCCATTCCTGTCAAAGCATGTGTATACTATTAACTCAGTATCATGTACTTAAATGAATTAAATTCATTTAACAATATCATGTGTCTTTTCTTACCATGTCAAATTCATATCTTTTTGGCCTTCTTCCCCTTCTGAGACTCAAACCTACACCAAGGCCCTGCTTGGTATGTAGCAAATCTGCTAATGCAAGTAATTTTCTGAAATTAATTTTACTGATGCTTGGTTACAGAATGATAATGATTTGCATTGACCACCTAAATTCTTAAGAAATTTCAGCAAATGATTTGCAGCACAAAAAGTACCGCAAATCATTTGCAAAATCACAATGAGAATTTTCTTAGCAAATATCAACCAATCATAAAAAAAGATTCGAAAGAGATTTCCCAATGGTTAACAAGCAATAGTAAATCAATCATCAAACCATTTGCATTTCAAATCATTTGCAATGCACATGATTTGAAGCATACCAAGCAGGGCCAAAAGTGCACCTCAGTGGCACATAAACAATTCAAAAAAAAAAAAAAAATTGTAAATCTACTTCATAAGAAACTCAGACTTAGGTTTTTATTTTTTTTGTTTTATAAAAGAGCTCATTCCGTCAAAGTCAGAGACCTATTAACTAGTTTTTCCACCATATATAATCCAAGCAAAATTCATGTATCTACCTCACAAGAACTCAAGCAAAATTTCTTTCTCTATAACAGGGTTCATTCAACAGAGTCAAACATCATAACTAGTTATTTTTCAATAGCTGAGTTCAGCAACGGCTAAGTAATGACTTGTGGAAATAGATACAGTGGCCCAAAGTAGATTAAAAAAGAGTATGATAGTTTTAACTAAGGCCCAATGGACCCATCTTGGCAACAAAAAAAGGTTAATTGAGTTAAAGAAGATGCAGCAAGAGCACCAATAACAAATAGCAAAATATGTTACTCGAGTCACTCACCAAAGACATGGTGATCTAGCGTGATGGTTTTTTTCAGAATTTCATCAAACCATTTTGAGCCTTGCATTCTTTATGAAAGTACCAACTCCCTTCATTATCTGGTTATCAAACTATGTAATAGAATGTCTCAAACAATAGAAACTACACAAAAAAGAGTGGAGATGGTAAGAAAACTGAAATACATTGATTAGAGCATTCTATGCTTTCTCACTGACCATAACAGCCACGTGTGAATTCAAATGTGTTTGTCCTCACCAGGGTGCCTCCCCAAGTTGCAAATTGCAATTACATTGATAGGAGCATATTCTGCCTCAACGAACACCCAGTTAGCACCTTAAGCAATGTCAAATGCACCACTTCGGCAGCTCCATGAATCTACATAATTTAAAAGAAAATATGTGTGAAGAAGATGAGAAAGGAAAACCAAATCAACAAAGCAATGTAAAAAAAAGAAAAAAGATGACTAATTTAGAAGCTTTGGAGGTCTCTACTTTGTAAATTGGTCAAAGTGTTTGAAGTATTTGTCGAAGGTATCAACTTAGCCAAGTTGGTAAAGGCATGTGGAATGTTGATCCCATGTCTTAGGTTCAAATCTCGTCAAATCCACTGTAATGTTGACAACTAAAAAAAGGTATTTGTATCCTAGAGGTAGGTTCAATTGTTTAAGTGATCAACAACTTAGCCTCCCAAATATATTTGAAGTCAAAATGAAGGAAAATATGTGCATGCCCTAAAATGATTGTACTAACCTTCTAGTATCCTCTAGCAGTGAGAGGGGTGTTGAAGGAGAAAAGGAGCCAACTCATCACTGTGAATTTGTATTGTGAGAAATGGACAGAGAATGTTAGGCAAGGACTTCAATTCAATGTATGGGTTGATTCTGAAAATACTTTTGCTGACTCATCCCATTGAATAGAGGTTATAAACTAATGTTCAGAATGAAATATTACAGGGTTATGCATGATGGCAATTTACCAGAATGAGGAAGATGCCTATACATATATCGTTGTAACAACCTGATATTCATACAAAATCCCGAAGGGTGTGTGGTCTATGCTGTAATAGTGCAAAGGAAACTGTTCCAATTACCCGTAATTTCCTTAAGAAGGTTACTGAATTAAGGAAATATAACCGTTTTTAAATAGTAAGATCTTCTTGACCAAAACATACATTCTTCATTGAACAAAAACAAATAGAAGTGAGAAAAGAAAAAAATCAAGCTCAATCATGGGAGCTTAGATTTTACAATGTTCAATAAAGAGACTGTCAAGGAGAAAATGTTTAAAGAGAGGAAATCGTAAGAAAACTGAAATTACATTATTACCACCTTAAACAATGTCAATATGTATCACTTGGGCAGCTCCTTGAGTCTACATAGTTTGAAAAGAACATGTGAAGAAGATGAGAATAGATAACAATCAACAAAGTGTTGGTTTACGATTTAAATAAACAAATTTATAAATAATTTTTTTTTCCTTGAAACATTAAATTTAGTTTTAAATTATTTACAAAGGGGATGTATGGTTTGAAGCAATGAACCAAATAAGTTAATTGTATCTAGTCCTAGGTGCATGAATCAAGGTTCATACATTTATGTTTGTTCGTAGACCAAGATTCCTTCATGTTCATAGACCAATGTACTTCGCTAGAAGAGATGAACTTAAGGTTAGAAGATTTTTTGGAGCATGTATACAATAAATACATGAACAATGCACCTTAGTAGGAAGAATTTGTGGGACATGTATCAATTAATTGTGATACATTTCCTCAAATTCATCTCCACTGCTATATAAACCCCCTAACCCTATTGGTTTTGGTATCTCACTCATTTCTCACATTCTCTCAATTTTCACTCCACTCTTTGTGAGAATTTTCCTTTTTTCTCCATCTTTCTTTTGGGCATCCTAAAGAGGCAAGGTACAAGTTCCTACCGAGTAGTACAAACTTGTAAAGGAACAAGCTCAAGTTGAGGTTAGGTTAAATCACGGAGAAAGTGTTGACGTGTTCCCTTGCCCAAACGGGAGGCTCTGACTATCTTTAAGAAGCATATACAAGTCTCTTAGCCAAGTTGATTTGATCAAGGATTATAATTCGTTGTTTGTTTCTTACAAAGAAATTAAGTTCTATGCTCGATTTCCAACACAAAACAATTTAAAAAGTAGACGAGTAATTCAAAAGCTTTGGAGGTGTCTACTTAGTAAATTGGTTTAAGTCTCTATTCTAATTTTTTTTTCAATGCAACCATACAAGGCTTAAACCTGCATTCTTTAGAAAAATCCAATAGTAGCAATGAGAAAGGGGGAGAACTAAAATCCAATCACTAAAGCATAAAATTTCACAATTTTGGAGTCAGAGATACAACGTTAAATGAACAACATATAAACAGTGTTGACGGTAATCTTTCGGAACTGTACAAACACCACTATTTTCCATTCACACAGCCACTATTTCCATTCCATTGCCATTATTTCAAGCAAGGGTCATAACCATCAAAACAGAGTATGTCCTCTAGCTTTTAATTTTTCTATTTAAGGAAAGATGGTAATTACTATCTAAAATGACTAATAAAATATTACCTAGAAGAAATGAAGCTGCAATCAATCCACCAAATCATCCGCCTTCTCTCACGAAAGAGTACATGTCGTTGAGTCCACCAATGTATTTCTTATCCCGCCATTCTTGTCAAATCATGTGTATCCCATTAAGACAGTATCATATACTTAAATGAACCAAATTGATTTAACAGGGTCACCATTTTCATTAAGGCACCATACCTCAACTATTTCAAGAACTGCCGTTCAAATCACGGGTTCTACACTCTTATCTTACCACCTCAAATCCATATCTTTTTGGCCTTCCTGTTCCCTTTTGAGACTCCAACCTGCACTAAAGTTCATTTTCCTTTGAAAAGCAAGTGAAATAAAATGAGAACGGATGACAAATCGGCAAATCAATGTTAAAAAAAAAAAATGCAGTTGAGTATTTCAAAAGCTTTGGAGGTGCCTACTTTGTAAATTGGTTGTCTTTAAAGTGTTTGTACCCCAAACCTAGCTTCAATATTTTAGAGAGAATCAAGAATTTAGCCTCCAAAAAGTGGGTTGATTGAGTGAAGAAGATGCAGCAAGAGAGCACCAATAACAAATATCAGAATCTGGCACTCGTATCACTCACCATTGACATGGTGTTGGGGAATCGCAACTGTTTTTCGTTTATTTTTATTTTCATTCCCTTTTGGGTCTTGCCTTCTTTATGAAATTATCAACTCCCTCCATTATCTGGTTTTCAAAGTATGTATTAGAATGCCTCAAACAAATGTACAAGTAACTAATCACAGATCACGAGAGACTTTACGGGCAAGAAACCAAGGTAATGGAAAGAAACAAGGAAATGAAACGGACTTGCATGCCAAAGTTTTGATCAGGGCATAGCCGAAAACATATCATAGAATTCCCTTTAGTAGGGCGAAAAACCGAAGGAGTCATCCCTGATCCAACCAGCTTGGCAAACAGAAGACAAAAGAGAGGCTAATTTAATGTTTTAACTCTGAAAGTACTTTTTGGAGACTCACCCCATTGAATATAAATTTTTTTTGAAAAGTATAATATATTGATCAGAAAGGGGAAATAAGAAACAATGAGGCCGAGAAAGCCTCAAATAAGAACAAAAAAGAAAAGAAAAACAACATTAGTAATTACAAAATGAGTGCCATCTAAACACAAAATCATCAAATGTAGTCCCCGCAAACTCTATATGCTGCTTTGACCAAAGGTATAACAAACCCAAGATCTCCAAAAAACCTGCATGAGAACTGCTACTCTGATTATTGAACACTCTGTTATTTCTTTCGTTCCAGATCCCCCAAGCGATAGCTGAGGGGAGCAAAGCCCAAAGCCATTGAATATAAATTCAACGCCAAGGCCTTGAAGTTTAGTTTCTTGGGTGCACCTGAATAGTATGATCATTTTTTATTAATACTAGGTTTGTCTTTAATTGTAAAAGACAATGAAAAAAAACATAAATTGGTGCATTTTCCGTTATAAGCAGTTATAGTCAACTGTGAGCTCATGGATGTTTGGGCCAACCCTTTGATTGACTTTGGGTCACATGGACCCCCTAAAACATCTGCTCCAAAAATATTAACAGAGGAATTATTTATAGATGGTTCATAAAAAATCTTCTACTGTAAAAGAAAGTGCATAATAGGAGTTTAGAAGGAACAAAGGAGTCAGCTTCTAATCCAATTAGCTGGGCAAGCAAAAGATATCATTGTGAGCTTGTACTGTGGGACAATGCACAAGATATGTTAGGCAAGGACTTCAATTCAATGGGTGGGTTGATTTTGAAAATACTTTCAGAGACTCATCCTATTGAATAGAAGTTAGAAACAAACATCTAGAATGAAATAATATAGGGTATCATGCATGATAGGATGTCACCAGGAAGAAACCAAAGTGAAATTAGAGAATGTGTGACCCATCAAAAAGAAAAAGAAATGAGAAAATGTGTGTGTGTGTGAGAGAGAGAGAGAGAGAGAGAGAGAGAGAGAGAGAGAGAGTACCTGGATTGCAATTTGGTCTGATTCGCTAGTCTTCCAACGCTAACCATTCGAACCATTCTTGTGAGTACTTGAATTGTCTCAAGTTGGGTGCACAATGAGGTCTAAGCGGAGCCTCTTCAATTTCGGGTGGTTTCTAGTTTCAATAATTTCCAAAAAACGAAAATTTATATGTTTCCTTGCCCAGGTGAAGCATGTTAGTTCTAGTAGATCCCATAAGCTCAGGTTCCACAAGCGAAGGAACACATTACTTTTACGCATCTCTGCAATTAGGTCCTTCATGCCCTCGCATCCATACATTTTTAAAGAATCAAGTTGTTGTAGGCCTCCAAGTGCAAAACTCAACGTGCATATAAATCATTGTAACGATCTGAATAAGCAATGGAAATTACTGTCTTGTAGTGAGAGAGAATATATAAGTATGGTAGGCAAAAATTTCTGATTTAGGAACAAAACCACATTAAAAACATGTATACTGGATCCATTTTCCATTACTAACAGTCATAGCCAACTATGATCTTACAGATGTTTCACCAACCCTTTATTGACTTATGAGTCATGTGAACTCAATAAAAAAATGGGGAAATTAATTGTTAGATTGGCATATAAAGTCCTCCCCCCCCCCCCCCCCCCCAAACAAAAAGAACATATCAAGAGGTTTTACGTGGAAAATATTTGGAGAGTCCATGGAGCTTCCAAGGGGTGTGTGGCTTATGTAGATACTGTAACCATACAGGGCCTAAACATGCATTCTTCAAAAAAATCCAAAAGTAGCAATGGGAAAGGGGAAAACTCAAATCCAATAACTAGAGCTTAGATTTCACAATTTTGGAGTGAGAGATTCAGTGTTAAATGGAAAACATATAAACAGTGTTGATGGTAATCTTTTAGGACTGTACACACAGAACAATTTTTCATTGACACAGTTGCTATTTCCATTCCATTACAATTATTTTAAACAAGGGGCATAACCATCGAAACAGAGTACGTCATCTAGCTTTTAATTTTTCTATTTAAGTAAAGATGGTAATTACAATCTAAAATGACTAATAAAATATTACCTAGAAGAAATGAAGCTGCAATCAATCCACCAAATCATCTGCCTTCTCTCACAAAAGAGTGCATGTCATTGAGTCCACCAATGTATTTCTTATTCCGCCATTCCTGTCAATTCATGTGTATCCCATTTACACAGTATCATATACTTAAATGAACCAAATTGATTTAACAATATCATCATTTTCATTAAGGCGCCTTATCTTAACTATTTCATGGACTGCCATTCGTTTCACATCACGGGTTCTACACTCTTATCTTACCACCTCAAAAATCCATTTCTTTTTGGCCTTCCTGTTCCCCTTTTGAGACTCCAACCTGCACTAAAGTTCATTTTCCTTCGAAAAGCAAGTGAAAATAAAATGAGAAAGGATAACAAATCGTAAAGCAATGTTTAAAAAAAAAAAAAGCAGCTTAGTAATTCCAAAGCTTTGCAGGTGTCTACTTTGTCAATTGGTTGTCTTTAAAGTGTTTGTACCCCAAACCCAGCTTCCATAGTTTAGAGAGAATAAAGAACCTGGCCTCACAAATGGGTCACATGGACCCTGTAAAAAAATGGGGAACTAACAATTAAATCAGTACATAAAGACCTTACCCAAAACCAGCAGCAGCAAGGATATGTAGGGAAAAGGATTTGTAACATGAAATTACCTTTAACTTTTTGTATGGAAAATGATAAATGGAGCTTTTACAGGAACTCAATTGAGTATCATCTAGCACATAAACTTGTAAATGTTAAATTACTTACATAATCACACACACAAAGAAAAAAAAAAAAAAAAGAAAAGAAAAAAGGAGGATCATTGTCGATACATGATACTGGAAATTAGTAAATTTCCGTGCACACAAATACAAACCATGGAAAAAGAGGTCCACCAAACAAATAGCATATCAGTAGTATTTTACAGTCCAAATATTGGAAGATGAATTATTTACACATGGTTGATATAAAATCTTCCACTCTACCAATGTAAAAAAGGAAGAAGAAAAAAAGTGCATGTGGCATGTGCCGAAATCATTATAATAACCTCCTAATAATTGCATACTGTCCATGGATGCAGTGATAGGAGTGTTGAAGGAGCAAAGGAATCATTTTCAAATCCAATAAACTGCACAAGAAAAAGGAACCATTGTGAACTTGTAGTGTGGGATAACACAAAGTGAGTTAGGCAAGAATTTCAATTCAATGGTTTGATTCTGAAAATAAAAGACTCGCCCTATTGAATAGAAGTTATAAACTAACGCGCTTAATGAAATCTTTGAAAATTTTTCTTTAAAAGAAAATTTCTACAATTTTGGTGGGTGGGTCAGAAATGCCAGAACAACAAAAAAACTGAAAAAAAAAATATAACATTGAAAAGTTTCTTAAGCTTACATATAGACCTTATGGTCACATTAGAACATTTATTTTTTCGAGAAAAATTTCATTTTTCGTGGTTTGTGTTTGTTGTTGAAGGTAGGGGTCGCAATCTCAACACGACACGAAGTTAAGGGAATTTTTGGTACAAATTCCAATTTCCAGTGTGTATTCATTGCACTTTAACGTGTGCCCTTAACGAGACCCTATATTATATAGGACCTAAATATACATTCTTCAGAAATCTCAAATGGTAGAAATAGGAAGGAGAATTCAAAGCCAGACCCAATTATGGGGAGCTTAGATTTTTGGAGTACGAGATTGTTGTTAGAAAGAATATGAAGAAAATTGAATTTGCATACTCTGGACTTCACATTCACACAGACCATTCTACAGTACAGTGAGAAAAATAATACAGGGTATGGTATGTTATAGATAACTTACCTACCTTAAAGAAACCAATAATAAGCAGAAATAAAATTGGTCCACTTCCTCAAACAATATCTTCTTTCATGTGGACCCCACTATTCCTGTATTCTAAAGAATATAGAGGTTCCCCAAACCTAACATCATTTTGAATCTTTGATTAGTAAAGTAGATAATGTATGTATGTGTGTGTGTGTGTATGAGAGAGAGAGAGAGAGAGAGAGAGAGTACCTGGCCTTGGATTGTAGTTTTGATCTGAAGCCTTCATCATCCAACTCTAACCCTTGGAGCCATTCTTTTGTTGAGCAGTTGAATTGTGTCAAGTTGGGAGCGCTATGAGAGCCTAAGGGGAGGCTCTTCAGTTTTGGGCAGCTAAAAATTTGAATAATTTCCAAAGATGGAAAATCAAAAACTATGTTCCGTTGCTCTCCTCCTCCTCCTTCTCTTGAGTATAAGCATGTTAGTTCTGGTAGATAACTTAAGTTCAGTACCCTCAAACGAGGGAACACATTACTCATCTTACGCATCATCTCCATCTCTTCTTCTTCTTTCACCTTCTCATCCTCATCTGCCATATTTATTAGCTCCTTCATGACCTTGCATCTATACACTGTTAAAGAATCAAGCTGTTGGAGACCTTCAAGTACAGCAAAAATATTTATAAACGTGAACACATTCTTCAACCTGTTGCACTCATATACAAATACCTCTTTGAGGTTGTTGAAACTCCCAATTGGTATTGGTATTGGTATGCCTCTACCACCCCCCCATATATTTATCAATCCACGTAGGAAATACAACTCTAATTTCCTCAATTTGGGAAGGATTTGTAGTAGTAGTAGTTCCTCATGATCACACCCATGTCGCCCTTCTTCTTCTTCTTGATAGTGAAAAACATTTTGCAATTCAACACAAGATTCCACGTATAGATGTTCAAGATTTTTCATTCTTCCCCGTAGAAAACTATATGAGAATACGGCTTTCCCCAATCTGCCACAACACAACACTTTTAGAACTCTTAGGTTTCCAAAGAAACCTAATTGATGAGATGGAAGTCCATGGCATAATTTCTCCAACTTTGGCAAGCACACTAGGTTCAATTCCTTGAGGTTGTTAGCAATTGCAATTATTCCTTGTGGTGGAAGTGAAGATTGAGAAGAAACCATTTTCTCAAAATTAATAAGATATTCCATTTCTTCACAATCTTGTAGACGAAGAAACTCTAAGCAATCATTATCAAATAAACAATCCAATTGTTCAATACTATTCACATCTTTGCATCTGACTAAACATAGCGCCTGTGTTCTTTTCAACAGCACCCTAATCCAATTCTTCAAACTTGGACTTAACATGGTAAACCCTAACACTGATTTAGGCTAAGAATTTCGAGTTTTACCAACCCTCCAAGAAGAGCTACATCTTTTAAATGCTCACACCCTTTCAAACATAGTGTCTTAAGGTTTCTTAGGCACGACAGTGACAGGGGGGCAACGATACAATGCCAGTGTAGCTTAGATCCAAAACTAGAAGAGAGGGCATCCATTTGAAGAAATTATCTGGAATATCTTCCAAATATCGATTTTTCTGCAATAATAGAGTTAAGAGATTGGGACACTTTGGCTCTGCAGGGACCATCGTAATTTCATTGCCCACCAATGAAATCCTCCTATATTCTCTCATGCTTTTGCCCTCGGGCCACGCTTCCAATCCTATTCTAGCATTTACAAGAAATCCATGCTCATCACCCATTGAAATTTTTATGGCCATATCTCGTACAACATCATGCATTTTCACTTCCTTGTTACCATCATCACCAACCAACAACAAACCACAATCCTTCAGTCTAGAGACAATATCATACGCTTCATCCAGTGTATCTTCCAAAATTCTGTCCACCTTCAAGAAACCTTCCCCAACACCGTACCACAATAGATACTCTAAATCAATGTTTTCGTCTTCAGGGAATAGGGAGCAAAACAAGAAGCATAATTTGACATCTTCACCTTTTAGGAAGTCGTAACTAAATCGTAAAGATGAAAAAACAGGATCTTCTTGTTCATTTAGTATAGAATTTTGTAATTTCCTCAGTGCATTTCTCCATATAATACTATCCCTATTCATTCTCAAAGACAATCCAACAGTTACAATTGCCAATGGCAAACCTTTGCACTCACTCATGACAAGTTTTGCAATAGGTTGCAATGTGGGAATATCAACTACATCGCCGGCTTTTTCCTTGAAGAGGATCCATGATTCATCATAAGACAATGGTTCCAATTTAATGTTACTTTGTGTGTCCATTTGGATGCAAACACTTTCTATTCGAGACGTCACCACGATTTTAAGACCCCTATGATCAGTTTCACGAGGGATTCCTATAGCAAATAAATCTAGCATCTTCCACACATCATCCAATATAATGAGAACTGTTTTCTTCAGCATCAATCCCTTGGACACCTTGTTAGCCCTTAGAAGTTGAGAACAGTCATGATCTTCGAACTTAAAGCCCAACCTCCCAGCCATCTCATCTTGGATTCTTTCCAAGTTAGGGTTGCTGGAAACAGTCACGAATATAACTTTCTCGAACATTTGATTTCTTTCAAGTTCATTGTTTAATCTTTTAATTAGAGTAGTCTTCCCCACACTCCCCATTCCATGCACTCCTATGGCTCTAATTCTCTCGTGACGTAGTGCTTTCATGAGCTGATGCAATGCATGCTCTATGGATTTAAGGCCCTCCACATAATCACTAAGCATTGGTACGACGCTTGGAGGAGGCAAAACATGTGACACCTTGCTAAAGTTTCCTTTTTCTAGGTGTTCCTTGACAATATCTACCTTGTTTACTGCTGTTTTACTGGCCCTATAGCGAGAGCTCCAATCGGGACACAATCCCTTGAGCCACTTCTTGTTCTCACTTTCTTCTCTTCCTACATTTCTTGTAGCAAATTCAATCTCATTTGCTCTTTCGAGCCACCATTGTACCTCTTCAATGGGTTCTTCGAGGTTTCGAAGAGATTCATCAATCCTATTTTGTATGTCTTTCTTCCTTGTTTCTAAATTTGTCACTTGATTTCTAAGGTTTTCAATATTGGTCTTATAATAGACCAAATAATTGATTCGGCGTTCAATGGGAAACCATAAACATTTTCCCACTTCAGTTACAATTGAAACAAGAAATTCCATAGCTTTCTAGGCGAAGCAAATGTTATATTTATGTATTGTAAAGGCAACAACTAAAACAATTGCGTACTACCAGGCAACAAAATTATGAGTAATGCAATGAAGAAAGATTGTCTAGTGTACCTCAATTCTTGCTTGATACAATGGTCTTTCCTGTGGGCAAGCAAGTAATAAGAAAACACATCAATAAAATTATATAGCATAGAAACAAGCCTTAGAGAGAACACAAAAAATATATGGTAATGTAACATATATATATAGAAAATGATTTTTCTTGATGATGGCAAAGCCTAAGAAAATGATAACCAATGTCTTAATTATCCAGAATGAATCAATAGTGAACTCAGAATTCGTAACAAATTGGGTTCAAAAGGTCATTAGAAGCCATCATCGATTTTAACAATAATGCAATTCAACCATCAATTGATCAACTTTTTAAACAGATTTTAAATACGAAAACATGGGAAATCAATATAATTTCCTATGTCAAGATTCTTTATTACTCAAGACTTTAATATTATAAAACTCAATATTATTATTTTATAAGAGACACACAAAATGATAAAACAATCATCTACAACTCTTGCCCAAGTTGAAAGCACCCCCCTCAAAAAAAAAAAAAAAAAAACTTGGGACAATGACTGCAAAGGACTTTTTATTGAGAATATGTATTGAATAGTCCTCTAATAAAGAATATGGACAATTTAAGTCTCTCTTAATTAAGGATCTTTTAAAGAATTTTTTAAGAAAAAAACCTGAAATACCCCTTTAACAACTTTACAAAGTCGTTTGATCTAAAAAAATATATTGTCAAATAAAAAACTAAACGAATTTATTTGATTATTACTATTTCTGTGAAAAAAATAAATAAATATTTGTATTTATTAAAAGTTATTCATTTATTTAATATAATTTTATTTGATTCATTTAAGTCGACTTGTTAATTTTTTAGCTAAATCAATTCGATGAACATTCAAGTCGAGTTTTACAATTATATTTAATTATTTATATATTTTAATAAATCTAACAACATAGATCAAAGCAGTTTGATGATGTTGATAACCATACTCATCTCCATCATCTTTGTTGTAGTCGTTAACATCATATATGTGAGTTAAAGATGGTTGGTACGTGCAGCCCGCCGAAGCAAAAAAATAAATAAATAAATGTGTGTTAAAGATTATTAATAGTCATATATGTATATAGTTGCTAAATATTATGACCAATGATAACCTAATTCAAAATTCACTCATCGAAGTGGATGTATGTATGAAACCATAGATTTTTTTCCTTGTGTATCCCTGAGAAAAAGATCTATGGTTTTGTGAACATGCCACGTCAACGAGTTAATTTCGAGTGGTTTTTTTCAAATCAATTTATCACGACTCTATTATTATATATACTAACTCATGAATGGCATGTGCAAATGCATTGTGTTTTACAAAAATTAGGATTTATGCATGGTTAGAAATTTTTATCGATTTATAATATACTTTATCACTTACTATATTATAAAAGGCTTTTTTTTAATTTAAAATATAGAATAATTTTAAAGAAAAAGTCTAAAAGGATATTTTTATAATTTTATAAAACTAACATAGATATACAGGTCGTGGGATTATACGGAGCTTCTTACAATTTTAGAATATTAATTAACAAAAAATCTAATATAATGTGATCTTAAGAAACTAAGTAATGTGATTTTAGGAGTGGTGGGATTGAAATTCTATTAGATTTGAATAAAATAACCTTGATATAATAAGGTCAAATGCAAATGTGGAGGTAAATTTTGTTTTCCAAACTTTAGTGTCAAACCACTTTATTACAGCTTCGCTAGTTATAATAGTAAAGATGTAATATACTAAGAGAGATTTTCCAGACAGACCTATTTGTGGCAATTTTATAACAAAAACTCCCTTACTTTATCGAGTTGGTTACATGAGCAAACCTTAGTTTATGAATTAGGCTACCATGACTAACTTAGTAAATTTTCAAACCTTACTGAGGATCGTTAGCCCATATGGATTATTAAATTAGCAATCCAAAAACACACAGCCTTCTAAGTTTCATGGGAAAACTCATATTCAAAAAAATAAATAAATAAATAAATAACTTTGTAAAGTGAGGTTTGGTGGGTAACAAACTTTGTGGAGGGATAAATTCTTCGTCCGATGAGATAACAACATATGACACTAAAGAATAAGAGGGATCACAAAAAACATACTTCCAACCTGTGTGAGTACAATTGCTTGGATGGTTCACCAAGGGAAGGAGCTCAAACGGAGGTTGGGGAAACAGGGATCTGTAAGTGGAAAGGACTCTAATCCTTGAGATTTCAGGATTCGAGCGACTGACTTAGAAGGGATTTGTAGAAAGAGATTCTCACACAATTCTTATCCCAAAATAGAAGGAGATAAAGTAGGAAAGCGTGCAAAATGGATACTCCATCTCTATAAATAGATGAGGATCCTCACATCAAAGATACACAATTTTTCTACACTAAAACTCCGTCGAATTTTCTCTAAAATTAACTTAGGCATCAAAGGCTTTGTGGAACAAGGAACAAAAATGATCTTGAGGAGTTGCAGTCCATCCAATCGAAAGAAGGAAGATCTCAAAGTGACCATGAAGATCACGTCCACAATTGACGTCGTTATTAGGAATTAACAAAAAACACGACATACACATGATAAACACAATGGAATAAGAACGATCTCGAGGAATTGCAAGTCATCTAGTCGGGAAAAGAAAAATCTTAAGAAGATCACAAAAATCACCTCTACAAACTTCATAAAGAAAGGTTCTCTTAGAGTTGTCAAAACTCTAAGGGAGTATTTGTAATAAAAGTGCAACAGTTTGGTTTGCCAGGTAAATCTCTCACGTTAGGATTTTAGCCTTGCTCTTCTACAAGTATCGTCAGCCTTGATTTAACATTTTACCCACATGAAGTAATAAAGATGGTTTACCCGAAATCAAAAAATGATTATCAGGGAAGATTTGAGGATCTACACCAATATTCCAACTTTAATTTTTATGACAATGTTTCTTTGAACAATAGTGTAGACAATAAACGGCTAATATTTAGGATAAAAGCTAGGGAGAAATGACATGGCTAGACACAATAAATATAAATATATGTTAATATTTAGGAGGGATTTTACCATCGGAATGTCATATCGATTAAGCCTATTTGAAATTTTTACCTTTTTTATTCAGTTTTCAGACTTCTAAAAATGGTTGAATGCGGTTATTACGAAACAGAACCTTTAAACCTTTTAGGACAATGTTTCTTCAAAGGGTGTTGGAATGTTAATTAGGAGCCTAATTCAGTTGTCATTAATAATAAAATTTATATTTAATAGATCAAACCTTAGGAAATTTAGCAGTAATTCACATATATGGATTGGTGTGTTATAAGTAAAATTTGTAATGTTAATAGAAGCTCTCTATTAATAATTAGTTTTGTGTTACTTTAGCATCCTAGTTTTTGTTTTTTTTTCTCCCTATCTTATCTTTAAGAAGTAGATCATAAATAAGGATTTAGGTTTGAGAGAAAGAATTTGGAGAAATCATTGAAAGGTTTTGCCCCCTTGAAATGACAGGCGCCGAGGTTGAGCACTCCAAATCACTCTTACTTTAAAGAGAAAATACTATTTTCCATACCTATCAATTATATTTACCTAAGGATGTACATTCAGTAAATCCGAATCGAATTCTTGGGTTCAGTCTGGGTTTGATTTAAAGTATGAATTTACCTTTATGCCCCATTGGTTAAGTAGAATGAATTAATAGCCACTATTTTTATTTAAATTACATATGTATATATCAAGGGTCCCGTTCCCCACCCTACGTTTTATCAAACGTGTTTTGTCCTACATGGGTTAGAAGTTTTGGAATAGGCTGATTTTTGGTGAGGATGATCTCTATGGTGAGGAGATCATCCTCACCAAAAATCAGCCCATTCCAAAACTTCTAATCCCATAAAAAATTGTTTACAAAAAATGGACGGTCCACGATTTTTCAACTTGTAAACATGGGGTTAGAAATTTTGGAATGGACTGATTTTTGGTGAGGAGGATCTTCTAATCATAGAGGTCATCCTCACCAAAAATCAGCCAATTCCAAAACTTCTAACCCATGTAGGACAAAACACATTTGGTAAAGCGTAGGGTAAAGTGTAGGGTGTTGAACATTTCCCATATATCAATTGCTTTAAACCGTGTCAAATTATGCATGCAATTATAAAAAAGCAAATTTATTTGTCAATGTAAAACACCATTTCTTAATCTTCAACGAACCCTAAAAGTTATACTAAATGGAAACGATAAAATATAATAAAGAAAAAAGAGAACAATAAAAGAATGACTTAACATACCTCAATTAAACAATGGAAGAAATAACCAATCTCCTCAATCAAAGAATGAGCATTTGGAAGTATATCCACATGTTTATATATAATGAAACAAAGATTCAAATCTAAAGAATGAAGCAAGAGATAGTCCAAAGGAAAGGAAAGAATCACTAAAGTAATATTTGATTTTGATTTGCTACCTTGCTTTCACCTCTCCACTAAATTTGTGATAATGTTATAAGTTGTTGATATTATTTATTATTTTTTAGTAAAATAAATATTTATTAAATTCAATTAAAAAATAAGATATGATTCATTTTTATTATTTTTAGGTTAAATGGGTTCTTTTGTAAGTAGAAGGGCATTTTTATATTTATTTATGGGTTGGGATCAGTAGACTCATCAAAGTGAAGCAGTGAAACTCATATGTTCCCACACAATCTTGATGATGTGTATACGAAATCTAATAGTTGAGATTTATTATCTTAGAGATTTCTAATGTATTATTGGGTTCCATTGACTCATGAGAAAACACATGAACCCAACAATTGAGATACAATATCCAATAGTTGAGATTTATGCATATCTTAATAATAATTATCTTGGAGATACTTATTTCCAAGATAAATCTTAGGCATTGGATTTTTGTATTTAAATGGTTATGATCATGTATTCTTTCCATGAGTGAAGGGATTCTGACACATTAGTTATTTATATGAGAGGACATAGAGGTGCACTTTGCACGTGAGGAATTTGAGGATCACTTTTCTATTTGCTAAATCAAATTTTAGGATTCGATCTCGTTTGTTGGATGATCAAAGTAGGTATACAACTATGATTGATGATTTAGATGGGCTTGACTGATACTATTCATCGAAGGGGTTTGATCATGAAATACCGGTTGGACCATTAGGCAATGGGGTTTAATCATGTACAACAAAAGTCATTGGCCAATGGGATTTAACCTAGGGTCAACCATCCAATCATGACTATTGAGACAAACAATCATTATGACTATTTGAACAGTCACATAAGATCTATACAAAGAGATCCATAGTCATAAATCCAAATACACAGACTTGACATTTCTCAATAATATAAAATACTTCAAATAGGATTTGTATTCCTTGTCATTGGATTGTTCCTGAGAGTGTTAAGGTTCTATTTTTAATACCCATTGTTTTAAAGCTCTACCATTAACGACTTCGATTATGATTTTGAGTGATCAAGTTAAAAATCTGATATTTTGGGTAATAGGTGGAGTTTTAAACTCTCAGGTGAGCTCATTTCAACATTTTCAACCTCGAGGCTTAAGTCTCCGTGAAAAAAAAAAAATAAGAAAAATGTTGTCATTTTCATTACTGTGGGAGGTGAGTAAAACTAATATAATTATTTACAATAGAGATATTACTAATTTTATTTTCTTCAATGTCTCATGTTTTTCTCTCATATTTTTTTTTTTTTGCTTTTTTGTTTCAATGTTTTGCATGTAGAGATTCCAAGCACTGGCCGGGTCAAAGAATGCCCTATCATAGGATTGAGTTTAAAACGATGGGATTGGGTTGAAAATGATAAGATTAGGTTGAAAAATATGAAATAGGGTCAAAAATTAACAATTTTAGCTTCAGAGCGACCACATTTAGTGAGATCAATGAGAACTAAGATTGAGAACGATTTCGTTCTCGTAGTTACAATGCTCAGAATGATTAGATTGAATGAAAATTGAGTTGTTTAATCGAAATATATTTTTGGAATTTCAACTACTTAAGGGTATTTTTGACATCTAACCATCTCTATTAAGAGACAATTATTTTCATTAACAGTTTGACTAGGTCAACGGAAGTCTAGGGAGGGACCTCATCTTGCATTTCACTAGGGGGATAATGCTAATATCACCTATTTTTCAGAGGGTTTGATTGGATCAATGAAAGTCTAGGGGTTGGACCTCATCCTGCATTTCACTGAGGAACAAGTAACACTAACATCACCCATTTGAGGTGTGGGGTGGGGGGGAAACTAAAATATCTTATAATCTTTTGCATAACTTTGTGGCAAGTCATTTTTTTGAGCTCTTATTAATCTTTGATAATCAAGTAAATTTTAAATGCGCTCTCTCTCACTCTCTTATTTTCATTTTGTGTTTTTTGTTTTTTGTGTGTACGTGTGTAGTTTATGCATTATTTTCAATATTAATATTTATTAAGAAAACCATATTGAAATGTATTTAAAAGGTTGAGTGAGATTGCTCGGTCCCAACGTAAGTGAAGGTTTGATGAATGATCATCCAAAATAAAAGATCATTTTTAGAGCCAAAGGTTAAACAAAAGAAAGAAGTTCAATAAGTAGCAACAACTATCACATAAAAGATCATTTTTAGAGTTAAAGGTACACAATTTACTATATATCCACAATCGCCACTCCCTTAAAATTATCACTGATTTGATCATTGGAAATCACCGCTACAATTATTTAATTTTTAAGTGAGAAACTAAACTTCCCGTAGCCACTAAGGGCCTAAACTAAGGACTTGTTTTTCCTTCTTTTTAAAGAAAGATTTAGGATTGCTACTCGAGAGGTGAGTAGCAAATAACACCCAAAGTACCTGTAGCATTATGTGTGAAGATTCAGCCCCATGTTGGTTAATTGCTTAGGTATGGATCTTGTAATACGATAAGCATCTATATTATCTTCAAAATTTGACTGAATCAGCCCAACGAAACATAATCGATCCAAGCAGAGCGGGCCATCCACCTTTGAATGGTGTTATCTTACAAACTATAAATGGGCATCGATTTTGCATGAAAGGTAGGACAAAAAACTCCAAAAAAAGTAAAGAATGGTCAGAATAAAATGAATTATTCTCTAAAAATATAGTTAGAACAATTCAGGCTACACCTTTTTTCCCTACTAAACCTTGGTGGGTTTTTCCCCACTAATACTTGGTTCTTCCATAAATTTTCTGGGTCTTGCTAATGGTTTCCTTGGCACTTCATGGAGGGATGTTTGATCATAAATTTTGATAATTAAGAAGTTTCGATCACAAACGTGGATTGCTCACGGCTATATATGGATTGCAACGAAAGCTTTATAATACCTTTTGTAAAGATCCTTATCTCCCTAGAAAGTTATCCAAGTTGCCAAGAAATAGTTCTTTTGTATGAGTATGAAATCAATGTGTTTCCATTGGTTGCCTTCATAGAGTATACGAGTTCCTCTGAATTTCTTGCATCGCTTCTCTTGGATTTGCATCTCAAAGTCCTTTGATGGGCATAAAGAAATCGCCTTGGTAGCAAACTCAGAATTTTAAAAATATATATATGAAACAAAATTGAAACCCAAAAAAGAAAAATAATAGGAAAGAAAAGATGCACATATAAAGATAAAAGATCTATAGACATCTTCCAAGACTTTAATACAAAGAGACCCCATATTTTACATTCGGGAATAAGTGGATTTTTTGGATCGGTTACATGAAGGAATAAGTTGTAACCCATTCTTAATACTACTACATGGGTGTGATCATGAACTACTACTACATACCCAGTTGGACACCTAAAAGATCTATACCCAGTTGTTACTGCTTGTAGTTGTACATTTATCTGAATTCAGAGCTTTTTGAAAAACAAGAAGAAAAAGAAAAAAACAGAAAGTGAGTGAACGAAACTGTTCTTAAAGTACAAACAACACAACAAAGCCTTGTCGTAAGTATTTTGGCTCAGGAAAACTAATCCTTTTCCTCCATTCCATCTTGTCAGAGGCAAGTCTTTTGTTATTGAAAATGAGTTCATATCTTCTTTCACTATCTCCGTTCATGTTCTTTAGGGTTTTCCTCTCATTCTTGTAGCACCTTCAACTTGAATATAGAATCTAACTGGGGCTGTATGTCCAGTGCAAATTACAAATCATGATTTATGGAACACAATAACGTTTGGACCACTCACCTGCATTGCAATGTATCACAAATGCGAATCTATTGATTTCGACTCATTATCATTGATGTTGATACAGATCAAGCTCTATGATCATCACTTGATCGGTAGAGGAGCTATTCAATCTTATGAAGGGCATGTGAATTCCCACACCCGCATACAACTTGAAGTCGATTCATTTGAGGAACTTGTTATGTGAGGTGCCTTCTGAATTAGTAATGTCATTTGTTGCTTATAGTTTTCATTATGCTGAGTTTGCGTACCAAAATGATTTAGGTGGACAGGATTGTAAGGTACCATTAGTTGCTTAAAATTTTCATTAAGCTGAGTTTGTGTGCCAAAATTTGTTCGGTAGAGAGTACGGCAAGGTACGCATTTGGTGCATCAAGACTGGTGAGAGATGCTCTTTGGAGAGAAAATTTCAAATTCTGTCCCTTCTAGAGTATGCTGGATCGCAACAGGAAGTATATCCCATGGCCCACCCTTTGTATTTTTCCATCATTTTGTTCTATCTGGGAAAGGTCAGAGAGAAAATAATTTCCCCAGAAAATGTTTGCTCGTGTTCAATTGCAACTAGGAAATTGTCAAATAAGAGTGAGTTTTTAGTTTTGGAGGTGGGCATATATTAGGATTTTCTGGCCTTGACGAGAAAATCATTTTTTTGAAGGGATTAGCCAGATAATATTTTCCAAGGAAAACCATTTCCATAGGAAAACTTATTTTCGTACCAAATGTGCAATTCTATCATTGCAAATTTCATTTTTTATGGAAAAACTATATTCTTGCTGATTTTCCCCTGCAATCATACAGACCCTAAATGTGTCTAATTTGTTCTCTCTGTGCACCACAAAGAGGGTCCAAGGAAAGGGAGCCAAGTCATACTTTGGGGGCATGGCTTCTCCTTTGAAAGCAACACCATTTTCAGCCGAATGGAAAGAGATTCCAAGCAATGATCTTCAAAGAGCAGAAAGCCGTTTGATCAGGTAAAGTCATTATACAATCTTGAGCAAAACATTGTGAGACAAACTATAAACATTGATTCTTGGGGTCAATGCTTTGTTCCAATGTCGAAAGAACTTGGAGTGTACGATGTTTCTCTGTCACTAAGTGAAGAACAGGAGACTAAAGAAGTGATGATTGTATTGGCAATGGTAGGTGTGGCATGATTCCTCAACCTCCCAAGTCATTGGCAAAATGTCTCTCGGACCAACCTGGTCCGGAGTCAAGTTGGTCTGTCTGTGCCTAGTCCATTGCCAGCCTTGTCCCTCTTCCAACGAAAATGCCTTTGAGAAAGCCTTCTCTGTACATGTTGAGCCTCTAAACCAAATATATGTTGGCACTGTGTTGCTTCCATCTGTTGATGAAAGCCTTTTGGCGGTGTATTAGTTCATTTAAATTGGATGGGTTCATCAGTTCCACCAATCAAGTGGTTGACGTCTTCACCCTCATTCCCTACATCCTTACTCCCTTTCCCATTGTACAGAAAATATCAAATATGATATAAGTACACTAAGAATTTCAATAATTTTTTTGTTACAAATAGGGTGTTGGATGCGTACTTTTTCTACGTTCCAACAGCAAAGAGAAGTCGTGCATGCAATTTGAGCTATCGAACATAAGATATAGTCTGAACTGATAACATAATAAATAAACCAAGGTGTAATCCCAACTCCTACCATTATAATTAATTGGAAGGAAGATGCTTCCTCATGGGATGTCCGTAGAAATGTAAATTAGCGAATTTACTTTTTACACAATCTTGTAAATGGGGTTGCATTAGTCTTCCTCACCAAACAAAAGAACGCACATGAAGAGTTTACATGGAAAGTAGTTGTGGATTGCATGGAGCATGCAAGGGGAGAGTAGCTTATGCTGATATTGCGAGGAACAAAAGAAATGGCCTTTATTGAATTTTGGGCCTAGACCCATATAAAAAACAGAGTTACTATTGCCGCACCAACTTTTACTAATGCCTCACCGACTGCAATTCTTTGGTGATTTACATAGGAATTGGTGTGGCATTAGCAGCTCCAAAAAAAAAGGGTAATGACTTTAGTTTTTGAAGTGTACCAAAATAGTAAGAACTTTTACTATTTTTGAATAACATATCAATTGACTTTAGTTTTCTCTACAAGGAAACTTTTCTCTTCTAAAAAAAATTTGAACACAATGATCATACAAGGCCTAAACCTATATTCCTTACAAAACTCCAATAATAACAATTGGAAAGGAGAAAATCAAACCCAATTGTCAGAGCTTAGATTTCACAGTATCATCATCCTTCACCAATGCATTTCATATGTTGCCATTCCTGTCAAAGCATGTGTCTACCATTAACTCTCAGTATCATGTACTTAAATGAACTAAATTGATTTAACAATACATGTGTTTTTTCTTACCATGTCAAATCCATATCTTTTTGGCCTTCTTCTTCCCCTTCTGAGACTCCAACCTACACCAAGGCCCAGCTTGGTATGTAGCAAATCTGCAAATGCAAGTAATTTTCTGAAATTAATTTTACCGATGCTTGGTTACAGAATGATAATGATTGCATCGTTTTACAGCACAAAAAGTACCGCAAATCATTTGCAAAATCACAATGACAATTTTCTTAGCAAAGATAAACCAATCATAAAAAAAGATTCGCAAGAGATTTCCTAATGGTCACCAAGCTATAGTAAATCAATCATCAAACCATTTGCAAATGCAAATGATTTGAAGCGTACCAAGCAGGGCCTAAAGTGCACCTCAGTGGCACATATATAATTCAAAAAAAAACAAAACAAAACAAAACAAAAATTGTGAATCTACTTCATAAGAAACTCAAACTTAAGTTTTTATTTTTGTGTTTCATTCCATCAAAGTCAGAGACCTGTTAACTAGTTCTTTTTCCACCATATATAATCCAAGCAAAATTCATGTATCTACCTCATAAGAACTCAAGCTAAATTTCTTTTTCTATAACAGAGTTCATTCAGCAGAGTCAAACATCATAACTAGTTCTTTTTCAATAGTTGAGTTCAGCCATGACTAAGTAATGGCTTGTGGAAATAGATTCAGAGGCCCAAAGTAGATTAACAAAGAGTATGATAGTTCTAACTAAGGCCCAATGGACCCATCTTGGCAACAAAAAAAGGTTAATTGAGTGAAGAAGATGCAGCAAGAGCACAAATAACAAATAGCAAAATATGTTACTCGTGTCACTCACCATAGACATGGTGATATAGCATGGTGGTTTTTTTCAGAATTTCATCAAACCATTTTGGGCCTTGCATTCTTTATGAAAGTACCAACTCCTTTCATTATCTGGTTATCAAACTATGTAATAGAATGCCTGAAACAATAGAAACTACACAACAAAGAGTGGAGGTGGTAAGAAAACTGAAATACATTGATTAGAGCATTCTATGCTTTCTCACTGACCATAACAGCCATATGTGTGAGTTCAAATGTGTTTGTCCTCACCAGGGTGCCTCCCCAAGTTGCAAATTGCAATTACATTGATAGGAGCATATTCTGCCTCAACGAACACCCAGTTAGCACCTTAAACAATGTCAAATGCACCACTTCGGCAGCTCCATGAATCTACATAATTTTAAAGTATATATGTGTGAATAAGATGAGAAAGGGAAACCAAATCAACAAAGCAATGTAAAAAACAAAGAAAAGAAAGATGACTAATTTAGAAGCTTTGGAGGTGTCTACTTTCTAAACCTGCATTCTTTGGAAAAATCCAATAGTGGCAATGAGAAAGGGGAGAACTCAAATCCAATCACTAAAGCATAAAATTTCACAATTTTGGAGTCAGAGATACAGCGTTAAATGAAAAACATATAAACAGTGTTGATGGTAATCTTTCGGAACTGTACAAACACCACTATTTTACATTCACACAGCCACTATTTCCATTCCATTGCCATTATTTCAAGCAAGGGTCATAACCATCAAAACAGAGTATGTCCTCTAGCTTTAAAGTTTTCTATTTAAGGAAAGATGGTAATTACAATCTAAAATGACTAATAAAATATTACCGAGAAGAAATGAAGTTGCAATCAATGGACCAAATCATCCGCCTTCTCTCACGAAATAATACATGTCGTTGAGTCCACCAATGTATTTCTTATCCCGCCATTCTTGTCAAATCATGTGTATCCCATTAACACAGTAACATATACTTAAATGAACCAAATTGATTTAACAATATCACCATTTTCATTAAGGCGCCATACCTTAACTATTTCATGGACTGCCATTCGTTTCAAATCACAGGGTTCTACATTCTTATCTTACCACCTCAAATCCATATCTTTTATGGATTTGGCCTTCCTGTTCCCCTTTTGAGACTCCAACCTGCACTAAAGTTCATTTTCCTTTGAAAAGCAACTGAAATAAATTGAGAATGGATAACAAATCGGCAAAGCAATGTCAAAAAAAAAAAAAAAATGCAGTTGAGTAATTCAAAAGCTTTGGAGGTGTCTACTTTGTAAATTGGTTGTCTTTAAAGTGTTTGAACCCCAAACCTAGCTTCAATAGTTTCGAGAGAATCAAGAATTTAGCCTCACAAAAAATGGGTTGATTGAGTGAAGAAGATGCAACAAGAGAGCACCAATAACAAATAGCAGAATCTGGTACTCGTATCACTCACCATTGACATGGTGTTGGGGCATCGCGACTGTTTTTTGTTTTTTGTATTTTCATTCCCTTTTGGGTCTTGCCTTCTTTATGAAATTATCAACTCCCTCCATTATCTGGTTTTCAAAGTATGTATTAGAATGCCTTAAACAAATGTACATGTAACTAATCACAGATCACGAGAGACTTTACGGGCAAGAAACCAAGGTAATGGAAAGAAACAAGGAAATGAAACGGACTTGCATAACAAAATTTTGATCAGGGCATAGCCGAAAACATATCATAGAATTCCCTTTAGTAGGGCGAAAAGCCAAAGGAGTCATCCCTGATCCAACCTGCTTGGCAAACAGAAGAAAAAAAAAAAGAGGCTAATTTAATGTGTTAACTTTAAAAGTACTTTTTGGAGACTCACTCCATTGAATATAAATTCAACGCCACGGCCTTGAAGTTTAGTTTCTTGGGTGCACCTGAATAGTATGATCATTTTTTATTAAAACTAGGTTTGTCTCCAATTGTAAAAGATAATGAAAAAAAAACATAAATTGGATCCATTTTCCATTATAAGCAGTTATAGTCAACTCTGCTCATGGATTTTTGGGCCAACCCTTTGATTGACTTTGGGTCACATGGACCCCCTAAAACATCTACTCTAAAAATATTAACAGAGGAATTATTTATAGATGGTTCATAAAACATCTTCTACTGTAAAAGAAAGTGCATAATAGGAGTGTTGAAGGAACAAATGAGTCAGCTTCAAATCCAATTAGCTGGCAAGCAAAAGATATCACTAAGAGCTTGTATTGTGGGACAATGCACAAGATATGTTAGGCAAGGACTTCAATTCAATGGGTGGGTGGATTTTGAAAATACTTTTAGACGCCCTTCCCATTGAATAGAAGTTAGAAACAAACATCTAGAATGAAATAATATAGGGTATCATGCATGATAGGATGTCACCTGGAAGAAACCAAAGTGAAATTAGAGAATGTGTGACCCATCAAAAGAAAAAGAAAAAAAAATAAAAAATGTGCGTGTGTGTGTGTGAGAGAGAGAGAGAGTACCTGGATTGCAATTTGGTTTGGTTCCCTCGTCTTCCAACGCTAACCATTCGTATCATTCTTGTGAGTACTTGAATTGTCTCAAGTTGGGTACACAATGAGGTCTAAGCGGAGCTTCTTCAATTTCGGGCAGTTTCTAGTTTCAATAATTTCCAAAAAATGAAATTTTAAATGTTTCCTTGCCCTAGGTGAAGCATGTTAGTTCTTGTAGATCCCATAAGCTCAGTTTCCACAACCGAAGGAACACTTTTACGCATCTCTGCAATTAGGTCCTCCATGCCCTTGCATCCGTACACTTTTAAAGAATCAAGTTGTTGGAGGCCTCCAAGCGCAAAACTCAACGTGCATACACAGAAATCATTGTAATGATCTGAATAAGCAAGGGAAATTACTGTCTTGTAGTGAGAGACAATATATATAAGTATGGTAGACAAAAATTTCTGATTTAGGAACAAAAACACCTTAAAAACATGTATACTAGATCCATTTTCCATTACTAACAGTCATAGCCAACTATGATCTTACAGATGTTTCACCAACCCTTTATTGACTTATGAGTCACGTGAACTTGATAAAAAAATGGGGAAACTATTTGTTAGATTGGCATAAAAAGTCCTCCCCCTCCCCCCCAAACAAAAAGAACATATCAAGAGTTTTTACATGGAAAATATTTGAAGAGTCCATGGAGCTTCCCAGGGGTGTGTGGCTTATGTAGATACTGTAACCATACAGGGCCTAAACATGCATTCTTCAAAAAAATCCAATAGTAGCAATGGGAAAGGGGAAAACTCAAATCCAATCACTAGAGCTTAGATTTCACAATTTTGGAGTGAGAGATTCAGTGTTAAATGGAAAACATATAAGCAGTGTTGATGGTAATCTTTTAGGACAGTGTTGATGGTAATCTTTTAGGACTATACACACACAACAATTTTTCATTGACACAGTTGCTATTTCAATTCCATTACAATTATTTTAAACAAGGGGCATAACCATTGAAACAGAGTACGTCATCCAACTTTTAATTTTCTATTAAAGATAGTAATTACAATCTAAAATGACTAATAAAATATTACCTTGAAGAAATGAAGCTGCAATCAATCCACCAAATCATCCGCCTTCTCTCACGAAAAAGTACATGTCGTTGAGTCCACCAATGTATTTCTTATCCCGCCATTCCTGTCAAATCATGTGTATCCCATTAACACAGTATCATATACTTAAATGTACCAAATTGATTTAACAATATCATCGTTTCCATTAAGGTGCCTTATCTCAACTATTTCATGGACTGCCATTCGTTTCAAATCACGGGTTCTACACTCTTATCTTACCACCTCAAATCCATATCTTTTTGGCCTTCCTGTTCCCTGTTTGAGACTCCAACCTGCACTAAAGTTCATTTTCCTTTGAAAAGCAAGTGAAAATAAAATGAGAACGGATAACAAATCGGCAAAGCAATGTAAGAAAAAAAAAAACAGTTGAGTAATTCAAAAGCTTTGGAGGTGTCTACTTTGTAATTAGTTGTCTTTAAAGTGTTTGTACCCCAAACCTAGCTTCAATAGTTTAGAGAGAATCAAGAATTTAGCCTCACAATTGAAGGTGCCACTTAGCTAAGTTGGTAAAGGCTTGAGGAGAGTTGAACCCACCTTCACCTTAGATAACCAGTAACCCCTTGTTTGCTAGGGAAAAGAAAAAAGTCACGCCAACATATTTGAACTCAGCATAGGAAAATAGGCATTGTTCTTGGTAGTTTTTTTTTCCTGATAGAGGAACTGAAAAAGAAAAAAAAAAAAAAAAAGCTGCTGGAATTATGTTTGTGCCATTAATTGGTAAAACATTAAAACACATATAAATTGGATCCACTTTTCACTGCAAACAGTCATAGTCAACTGTGAGTTTAAGGATGTTTGGGTTTGGACCAACCCTTTCATTGACTCATGGGTCACATGGACCCTGTAAAAAAATGGGGAACTAACAATTAAATTGGTACATAAAGACCTTACCCAAAACCAGCAGCAGCAAGGAGATGTAGGGAAAAGGATTTGTAACATGAAGATACCTTAAACTTTTTGTATGGAAAAGGATAAATGGAGCTTTTACTGGAACTCAATTGAGCATCATCTAGCACATAAACTTGTAAATGTTATATTACTTACATAATCACACACACACACACAAAGAAAAAATAATAATAATAAAATAAAAAAGGAGGATCATTGTCGATACATGATACCGGAAATTAGTAAATTTCCTTGCACACAAATAAAAACCATGGAAAAAGAAGTCCACCAAACAAATAACATATCGGTAGTTTTTTACTGTCCAAATATTGGAAGATGAATTATTTACACATGGTTCATATAAAATCTTCCACTCTACCAATGAAAAAAAAAAAAAAAAGAAGAAAAAAAGTGCATGTGGCATGTGCCGAAATCATTATAATAACCTCCTAATAATTGCATGCAGTCCATGGATCTCCAAAGGAGTGTGTTGTCTATGCAGTGATCGGAGTGTTGAAGGAGCAAAGGATCATTTTCAAAGCCAATCATCTGCACAAGAAAAAGAAACCATCGTGAACTGGTAGTGTGGGATAACACAAGTAAGTTAGGCAAGAATTTCAATTCAATGGTTTGATTCTGAAAATAAAAGACTCACCCCATTGAATAGAAGTTATAACGTGCTTAATGAAATCTTTGAAAAATTTCTTTAAAAGAAAATTTCTACAATTTTGGTGGGTGGGTCAAAAATGCCAGAACAACTAAGAAAACAGAAAAAAATATATATATATATATATTTGAAAAGTTTCTCAAGCTTACATATAGACCCTTATGGTCACATTAGAACATTTATTTTTTCAAGAAAAATTTTCCATGAAAAATTTCATTTTTCGTAGTTTGTTGTTTGTTGTTGAAGGTAGGGGTCGCAATCTCAACATGATTAAAAAACGACATGAAATTTTTGGGTCATAATAGTGTCAACCCGTCTAACACGATTATTAAATGTGGTCGGGTCTGGGTTATTGACGTCTACCTGCCACGATTATTAAATGGGATGGGTTTGGGTTTCGTAAATTTTCATAATACCCTTACCTCAACACGACACGACCGGACCCATTGCTAGCGCTAGTTGAAGGTTACTGAAATAAGATGAAATAAAATTCCTTGAGCCTAGTCAAATGGCAAGAACTTTTTAGTGAAAAATTATTTTGGATAAAATCTAGTTTGCCACCAATCAAATGAAACTATTTTGTTTAAACAAAAAGGAATTTTACTAATATAAAAAAAAAACTTCTTGTCTTGAAATAATTGCCAAAAAGCCATATATTATAGGATTTTGTTGACCTGTGCCCTAAGCGCTCACGTTAAAGTGCAATAAATACTCTTTGGAAATTGGAATGTAATGGTATTTTGGTAAAAAGAAAAAAAATTAAGTGCATTTTCGGGACAAAATCTAATTTCCAGAGTGTATTCATTGCACTTTAACATGTGCCCTTAACAAGACCCTATATTATGTAGGACCTAAATATACATTCTTCACAAACCTCAAATGGTAGAAATTAGGAAGGAGAATTAAAAGCCAGACCCAATTAGGAAGAATATGAAGAAAATTGAATTTACATACTCTGCCTTGACATTCACACAGACCATTCTACAATACAGTGAGAAAAATAATACAAGGTATAGTATGTTATAGCTAACTTACCTACCTTAAAGAAACCAATAATAAGTTGAAATAAAATTGGTCCACTTCCTCAAACAATATCTTCTTTTAGGTCATGTGGACCCAACTTCTCCTCTATTTAAAATGGAGGTTCCTGAAACCTGACATCATTTTGAATCTTTGATTAGTGAAGTGGATAATGTATGTATGTGTGTGTGTGTGTGTGTGTGTATGACAGAGACAAAGAGAGACAGAGAGAGCGTACCTGGCCTTAGATTGTAGTTTTGATCTGATGCCTTCATCGTCCAACTCTAATTGGAGCCATTCTTTTAATGAGCAGTTGAATTGTGTCAAGTTGGGAGCGCTATGAGAGCCTAAGTGGAGACTCTTCAGTTTTGGGCAGCTAACAATTTGAATAATTTCCAAAGATGGAAAATCAAAAACTATGTTCCCTTGCTCTCCTCCACCTCCTTCTCTTGAGTATAAGCATGTTAGTTCTGGTAGATCACGTAACTTCAGTACCCTCAAACGAGGGAACACATTACTCATCTGACGCATCATCTCCATCTCTTCTTCTTCTTTCACCTTCTCATCCTCATCCTCCTCTGCCATTATTATTAGCTCCTTCATGACCTTGCATTCAAACACGTCTAAAGAATCAAGCTGTTGGAGGCCTCCAAGTACACCAAAAATATTTCTCAACGTGAACACATTCTTCAACCTGTTGCACCTACATACAAATACCTCTTTGAGGTTGTTGAAACTCCCAATTGGTATTGGTATGCCTCTACCACCCCCCCATATATTTATCAATCCAGGTAGGTTATACAACTCTAATTTCCTCAATTTGGGAAGAATATGTAGTAGTAGTAGTTCATCATGATCACACCCATGTCGCCCTTCTTCTTCTTCTTCTTCTTTCTCTTGAGAGTGAAAAACATTTTGCAATTTGTAACAAGCAGCCACCTTTAGATGTTCAAGATTTTGCATTCTTCCCCGTAGAAAACTATATGAGAATACGGCTTTCCCCAATCTGTCACAATGAAACACTTTTAGGACTCTTAGGCTTCCAAAGAAACCTAACTGATGAGATGGAGATGGAGATGGAGGTGAAGATTGAGAAGAAACTATTTTCTCAAAATTAATGAGATATTCCATTTCTTGACAATTTTCTAGAACAAGAAACTCTAAGCAATCATTATCAAATAAACAATCCAATTGTTCAATACTATTCACATCTTTGCATCTGACTAAACATAGCGCCTGTGTTCTTTTCAACAGCACCCTAATCCAATTCTTCAAACTTGGACTTAACATGGTAAACCACATTTTTCTAAGGGCCCCTTCGTAATTAAGAGGATAATATGGTTGACCATGAAGTTTAAGGCGGAATCTATTTAATTTTTTCCAAAGGCCATCTGACATTTCCTCAAATAAACATTTCTCATTGTCCAAATCCACTTCTAGAGATGTCAGACGATTTAACGATGCTAGCTCAGTAAATCTAGCTAATGCTCCATCATTTTCTCCACCAACATCACATTCCCATCCAGAAAAGCTATGCCGCATGTTCAATATTTCTAAACGAGTTAACTTTGATATCACCCCTAAAGGTATCCTTCCAAGATTATATGTCTCTCCCAGATCCAGTAGCTTCAAATTGGTCAGTTCACATATTGCATTTGGCAGCTCAAAGATACTGCGACACCCACATAGGCAGAGTATTTCGAGTTTTACCAACCCTCCAAGAAGAGATACATCTTTTAATTCATAACACGATTCCAAACGTAGTGTCTTAAGGTTTGTTAGGCACGACAGTGACAGGGGCAACGATACAATGCTAGTGTCGCTTAGATCCAAAACTAGAAGAGAGGGCATCCATTTGAAGAAATTATCTGGAATATCTTCCAAATATCGATTTTTCTGCAATAATAGAGTTCGGAGATTGGGAAACTTTGGCTCTGCAGGGACCATCGTAATTTTATTGCCCACCAATGAACTCCTCTTATATTCTCTCATGGTTTTGCACTCAGGCCACTCTTCCAATCCTATTCTAGCATTTACAAGAAATCCATGCTCATCACCCATTGAAATTTTTATGGCCATATCTCGTAAGACATCGTGCATTTTCACTTTCTTGTTATCATAATCACCAACCAACAACAAACCACAATCCTTCAGTCTAGAGACAATATAATACACTTCATCCAGTGTATCTTCCAAAATTCTGTCCACCTTCAAGAAACCTTCCCCAACACCGTACCACAATAGGTACTCTAAATCAATGTTTTCGTCTTCAGGGAATAGGGAGCAAAACAAGAAGCATAATTTGACATCTTCACCTTTTAGGAAGTCGTAACTAAATCGTAAAGATGAAAAAACATGATCTTCTTGTTCACTTAGTATAGAATTTTGTAGTTTCCTCAGTGCATTTCTCCATATAATACTATCCCCATTCATTCTCAAAGACAATCCAACAGTTACAATTGCCAATGGCAAACCTTTGCACTCACTCATGACAAGTTTTGCAATAGGTTGCAATGTGGGAAAATCAACTACATCGCCGGCTTTTTCCTTGAAGAGGATCCATGATTCATCATAAGACAATGGTTCCAATTTAATGTTACTTTGTGCGCCCATTTGGACGCAAACACTTTCTATTCGAGATGTCACCACGATTTTAAGACCCCTATGATCAGTTTCACGAGGGATTCCTATAGCATATAAATCTAGCATCTTCCACACATCATCCAATATTATGAGAACTGTTTTGTTCAGCATCAATCCCTTGGACACCTTGTTAGCCCTTGGAAGTAGAGAACGCTCTTGATCTTCAAACTTAAAGCCCAACCTCTCAGCCATCTCATCTTGGATTCTTTCCAAGTTAGGGTTGCTGGAAACAATCACGAATATAACTTTCTCGAACATTTTATTTCTTTCAAGTTCATTGTTTAATCTTTTCATTAGAGTAGTCTTCCCCACACCCCCCATTCCATGAACTCCTATGGCTCTAATTCTCTCGTCCCGTAATGCTTCCATGAGCTGATACAATGCATGCTCTATGGGTTTAAGGCCCTCCACATAATCACTAGGCATTGGTACGACACTTGGAGGAGGTAAAACACGTGACACCTTGCTAAAGTTTCCTTTTTCTAGGTGTTTCTCGACAATAACTACATTGTTTACTGCTGTTTTACTGGCCCTATAACGAGAGCTCCAATCGGGACACAATCCCTTGAGCCACTTCTTGTTCTCACTTTCTTCTCTTCCTACATTTCTTGTAGCAAGTGCAATCTCATTTGCTCTTTTGAGCCACCATTGTACCTCTTCAATGGGTTCTTCGAGGTTTCGAAGAGATTCATTGATCCTATTTTGTATGTCTTTCTTCCTTGTTTCTAAATTTGTCACTTGATTTCTAAGGTTTTCAATATTGGTCTTATAATAGACCAAATAATTGATTCGGCGTTCAATGGGAAACCATAAACATTTTCCCACTTCAGTTACAATTGAAACAAGAAATTCCATAGCTTTCTAGGCGAAGCAAATGTTGAATTTATGTATTGTAAGGGCAACAACTAAAACAATTGCGTACTATCAGGCAACAAAATTACCAGTAACATAACGCAACAACGAAGAAAGATTGTCTAGTGTACCTCAATTCTTGCTTGATACAATGGTCTTTCCTGTGGGCAAGCAAGTAATAAGAAAACACATCAATAAAATGATATAGCAAAGAAACAGGCCTTAGAGGACACAAAAAATATATAGTAATGTAATATATATATATATATATATATATATATATATATATATATATATATATATATATATAAGAAAATGATTTTTCTTGATGATGGCAAGGCCTAAGAAAATGATAACCAATGTCAAAATTATCCAGACTGAATCAATAGTGAACCCAGAATTGGTAACAAATTGGGTTCAAAAGGTCATTTGAAGCCATCATCGATTTTAACAATAATGCAATTCAACCATCAATTGATCAACTTTTTAAACAGATTTTAAATACAAAAACATGGGAAATCAAATATAATTTCCTATGTCAAGATTCTTTATTAGTCAAGACTTTAAAACTATAAAATTCCATGTTATTATTTTATACGAGACAAACAAAATGATTAAAACAATCATCTACAACTCTTGCCCAAGTTGAGAGAAGGCGACCAAAAAAAAAAAAAAACTTGGGACAATGACTGTGAAGGACTCTTTATTGAGAATATATACTAAATAGTCCTAATAACGAATACGGACCATTCAAGTCGAGTTTTACAATTATATTTAATTATTTATATATTTTAATAAATCTGACATATATAGATCAAATCAGTTTGATGATGTTGATAACCACACTCATCTCCATCGTCATATATGTGAGTTAAAGATGGTTGGTACGTGCGGCCCGGCAAAGCAAAAAGTAAATAAATAAATATTTTTTAAAGATTATTAATTTTCATATATATATAATTGCTAAATATTATGACCAATGATAAACTAACTCAAGATTCACTCATCGAAGTGGATGTATGTATGGAATCGTAGATTTTTTTCCTTGTGTATCTGAGAGAAAAAGATTTATGGTTTTGCGCACATGCCATGCCAACAAGTGCATTTCGAGTGGCTTTTTTCAAATCAATTTATCGCGACTCTAATATTATATATACTAACTCGTGAGTGACATGTGCAAATGCATTGTGTTTTACAAAAATTAGGATTTACGCATGCTTAGAAAAAAATTTCGATGTATAATATATTTTATCACTTAAGGGTATGTTTGATTGCACATGGAAAATAGGGTGGAAAATCAATTCCATGGAAAATGATATTTTTCAAGTGTTTGATTGCACATGGAAATGGAATTCATTTTCCACCCCATTCAAAAAGTCCACTAAATCATGGATTTCACTTTCCCACCCATATGGGTGGGAAAATGAAATCCACCCATATTTTCCATCACCAATTCTTCCCTACCACCACCACCACCACAATCACCACCACCACCACCACCACCACTACCACCACCACCACCACCACCATTATACTAACCTCGTCATCACCATCGCCGTCGCCATCGGCTCCGTCTCCGACCACCTACTATCTTTCTTCTTCTCATTCTTCTCCATCCCTCACCTCATCCGCCACCACTACCACCACGTTCTCCCTCCCATCTTCCTCACTTACCTCCGTCGCCACCGTCACCGCCGCCACCGTCGTTGCCGTCGTCGCCTCCACCGTCGTCGCCGTCGTCGCCGCCACCATCGCCGTCGTGGCCGCCACCGCCGCCGTCGCCGTCGTGGCCGTCACCGCCGCCGTCGCCGTCGTGGCCGCCACCACCGTACTCGTCGCCGTCGTGGCCGCCACCGTCGCCGTCGTCATGGCCGCCACCTTCGTCGCCACATCCTCCCCCCTCCCTCTTCCTCGTCATCTTCTTCTTCCTCTCCCCCTCCTATCATCTTCTTCCTCCTTCTCCTCTTTTTCTTTTTTCTTATATTTTTCCATGATTTTATCCATGCGAAATCAAACAATGGAATTTGATTTTCCAACCCTACCTATTTTCCACAACTAATTTTCCATGGATTTCAAATTCCATGGAAAGTGACTTTCCATGCAATCAAACATACCCTTAATATATTATAAAAGGTTTTTTTATAATTTAAAATATAGAATAATTTTAAAGAAAAAAAATAAAAGGATATTTTTATAATTTTATAAAACTAACATAGATATACAGGTCATGGGATTATATGAGGCTTCTTACAATTTTAGAATATTAATTAACAAAAATTTTAATATAATGTGACCTTAAGAAATTAAGTAATGTGATTTTAGGAGTGGTGGGATTGAAATTTTATTAAATTTGACAAAAATAACCTTGAAAATATAAGGTCAAATGCAAATGTGGAGGTAAATTTTGTTTTCCACACTTTAGTCGAACCACTTTATTATGGCTTCTCTAGTTATAGAAGTAAAAATATAATATATTAAGAGAGATTTACCGGGCAGACCTTTTTGTTGCAATTTTATTACAAAAACCCCTTAGGTTATCGAGTTGGTTACATGAGCAAAACTTAGTTTATGAATTAGGCTACTATGACTAACTTAGTAAATTTTCAAATCGTACTGAGGATCATTGGCCCCTATGGATTATTAAATTAGCAATCCAAGAACACAGCCTTCTAGGTTTCATGGGAAAACTCATATTCAAAAAAAAAAAAAAACTTTTGAGAGCTTGGTCATTAGTGTTGAAAATGGATGGTTAACGAACTCTCGAACTTAAAACTAAAATTTAATGGTAAAAATTTACCTTTGTTTTTCAATTTTTTTGAAAGTTCTTAGAATTTTGTCCTTAACAACCCTGTGGCATCATACATGTTTTTAGATGACACAAATTGATGGGGGTTAGAATCCACTCCAAAGTATGTTAAATACATAATAACTCCATAAATTTGAATTTTATGATGTGGATCCTACCCCAGGGTTTGCTGGGTAACAAACTTTGTAAAGTGAGGTTTGGTGGGTAACAAACTTTGTGGAGGGATAAATTCTTTGATCGATGAGATAACGACACGTGTCACTAAAGAATAAGAGGCATCACGGAAAACATACTTCCGACATGTGTGAGTACAATCGCTTCGATTGTTCACCAAGAGAAGGAGCTTGGACGGAGGTCAAGAAAACAGGGATCCGTAAGTGGAAAGGACTCTAATCTTTGAGATTTCAGGATTTGAGCGACTGACTTAAAAGGGACTCTTATAAAAAGATTCTCATGCGATTCTTATCCGAAAATAGAAGGAGATAACGTAGGAAAGCGTGCAAAATGAAAACTCCATCTCTATAAATAGAGGAGGATCCCCATATCAAAGGTACACAATTTTTCAACACAAAAGCTCTATCTAATTTTCTCTATAATGAACTTAGGCATTAGAGACTCTGTGGAACAAAGACGATCTCGAGGAGTTGCAGTCCATCCGATTGAAAGTAGGAAGATCTCGAAGTGACCATGAAAATCACGTCTACAATTGGGGTCGTTCTTAGGAATTAACAAAAAACATGATATACACATGACAAAACACAATGGAATAAGAATGATCTCAAAGAGTTGCAGGTCATCTAATTGGGAAAAAGAAGATCTCAAGGTGATCACAAAAATCACCTCTACAAACTTCATAAAGTAAGGCTCCCTTGGAATTGTCAAAACTCCAAGGGAGTATTTATAATAAAAGTGCAACAGTTAGATCTCCCAGGTAAATCTCTCATATTAGGATTTTAGATTCAGACCTCAACAAGTATCGTCAGTCTTGATTTAACAATTTACTCACATGAAGAAAAAAAAAATATTATCAAGGAAGATTTGAGGATCTACCACCAATATTCAAACTTTAATTTTTACGACAATGTTTCTTTGAACAATAGTGGAGACAATAAAAGGCTAATATTTAGGATGAAAGCTAGCAAGAAATGACATAGCTAGAGGACACAATAAATATAAATATATGTCAATATTTAGGAGGGATTTCACCATCTGAGTGTCATTAGGATTCTTGAAGATTTGCCGCCACACCAATTTTTACTTAAAAGACACTAAACCTTTAAAAATTTAGCAGTAATTCACATATATGGATTGGTGTGTTACAAGTAAACTTTGCTGTGTTAATAGAAGCTCTCTATTAATAAATAGTTTTCTATTACTTTCGCATCTTACTTCCCCCCCCCCCCCCCCCCTATCTTACCTTGAAGAGTAGATTATAAATAAGGATTTAGGTTTGTGAGAAAGAATTAGGAGAAATCATTTTAAGGTTTTGCCCCCTTGAAATGTCAAGTGCGTCAAGGTCGAGCACTCCAAATCACTCTTACTTTAAAGAGAAAATACTACTTTCCATACCTATCAATCATATATTACCTAGGGATGTACATTCAGTAAATCTGAATCGAATTTTTGGATTCAGTCTGGGTTTAGCTAAAATTGAGAAAAATCCAAAAATCTCAGACTTGGTTCAGGTTCAAATTTTTAAGGTCAAAATCGAACCCAAAGTGAACCGAAAGTTTCAGGTAATTTTCAGGTTTGAATTTGGGTAGAATCGAAATTCAAAGAATTGAATTTGAAATAACTATTATACAAAAGTGTGTTTAGGTGAGTCGAACCACTACTTTTATTTAAATTATATATGCATATATCAATAGCTTTAAATCATGCCTAATTATGCAATTATAAAAAAACAAATTTATTTGTCAATGTAGAACACCATTTCTTAATCTTCAATGAACCCTAAAAACTATACTAAATGGAAACGATAAAACATAATAAAGAAAAAGAGAACAATAAATGAATGATTTTGCATACCTTAATTAAAGAATGGAAGAAATAACCAATCTCCTCAATCAAAGAATGAGCATTTGGAAGTATATCGACATGTTTATATATAATGAAAGAAAGATTCAAATCTATAGAATGAAGCAAGAGATAGTCCAAAGGAAAGGAAAGAATCACTAAAGTAATATTTGATTTTGATTTGCTACCTTGCTTTCACCTCTCTACTAAATTTGTGATAATGTTGTAGTTGTTGATATTATTTATTATTTTTTAGTAAAATAAATATTTATTAAATTCAATTAAAATATAAGATATGATTTGTTTTTATTATGTTTAGGTTAAATGGGTTCTTTTGTAAGTAGAAGGGCATTTTTGTATTTATATATGGGTTGGGATCTGTAGAATCATCAAAGTGAAGTAGTGAAATGTTCACATACGATCTCGATGGTGTGTATGCAATATCCAATAGTTGAGATTTATGCGTATCTTAATAACATATATCTCAGAGATACTTATCCCGAGGATAAGTCTAAGGCATTGGATTTTTGTATTTAAATGATTGGGATCATTTGTTTTTTCCATGAATTAAGGAATCCTGATCCATTAATTATTTATATGAGAGGATATAATTTGTTGTTGAGGTCGCTCGTGACAGCGTTCGTGCACATGCGTATTGCACTTGGGCACATTGAGGTGCACTTTGCACATATGCATCTTCACGAGAAACTTGAGGATCACTTTTCTATTTGCTAAATCAAATTTCAGGATTCGATCTCGTTCGTTGGATGATCAAAGTAGGTATAAGACTATGATTGATGATTTAGATGAGCTTGACTGATAGTATTCATCAAAGGGGTTTGATCAGGAAATTCCGGTTGGACCATTAGTCAATGTGGTTTAATCGTGTACAAACACAACTAGATCATTGGCCAATGGGATTTGACCTGGGGTCAATCACATTTGACCAACTCCAAAAGGCATTCTCTTATTTCATGAAGAGTTGCAACTCTCTAAGAAACCTAGAAACATGCATGTATCTTCTTCATCAATTGAACTTTAAATCAGATCTAGAATAATCTAAATCATTCAGTCATGACTATCGAGGCAAACAATCATTATGACTATTTGAACAGTCACATAAGATCTAGAAAAAGAGATCTATAGTCATAAATCCATATACACAGTCTTGACATTTCTCGATAATATAGAATACTCTACCTCTTTCTTCTTACTTTTAGTTTTAGGTATCTAATCAATTTGAGTTATCAAGGCAATTCTCCAGCTTTATAAGACAACGGATTATATGTTCAAAAGATCGGGTCTATCGTATTCTAGAAATATTTTCATGGAAATCCTTTTGCAAACTTGAGTAAGGAACGAATAAGATTTTAAAGAAAATGATCTCATGCCGTGAGTTCAACGTATTTTTTCAACAATAGTATTATGGCATTTCAACGAATTGCCTATCAACCCAGTATAGGAAATAAAAACAAAGGGAATTGATAATGTTCGCATCACTCGTTCATGAGAAAAGTATTGTGATGTAGAGTTTTATATTTTCAAAAGATTACTATAAAATTAAATTTATGATTTGTCGTTATATACATATATACTAATATACAGTTCTGTTATTGTAATATATTCTTACCACATTTTAACAACAAAGCATCATTCTGTTTACCACTTTAAATACTTTTGTAACAAAGACTCAACTTGGAGATATCAAGCAAAGATGGACCCACCCCATTATCAAAAACTTTTGTAACAAAGGCTCATCCTATGGATTTCAAGCAAAGATGGACCCACATTCATCATAAAAAACTTTTATCCCAAACTTGTATCTTTGATAAAGTACAATACAATATGGGTATTTTTTCTCCCTCTCCCTCTCCCCGAGATCCAATATTAACATGAGTTGTTGGATTAAAACATAAACCCTAACTTCAACTTGTTTAATTAAGAAGATGAATATAAGGTTAGAGTTTTTCCATCATCTCACCTATTCCAAATAGCATTTGTATTCCTTGTCATTGGATTGTTCCTGAGAGTGTTAAGGTTTTATTTTTAATACCCATTGTTTTAAAGCTCTACCATTAACGACTTCGATTACGATTTTGAGTGATCAAGTTAAAAGTCTGATATTTTGGGTAATAGGTGGAGTTTTAAACTCCCGGGTGAGCTCATTTCAACTTTTTCGACCTCAAGGTTTCAGTATTCATGAAAAAAAAAAAAGAAAAATGTTGTCATTTTCATCACTGTGGGAGGGGAGTAAAACTAATATAATTATTTACAATAGGAGATATTACTAATTTTATTTTCTTCAATGTCTCATGTTTTTTTTTTTTTTTCAATGTTTTGCATGTGAGATTCCAAGCACTGACCGGGTCGAAGAATGCCCTATTATAGGATTGAGTTTAAAACAATGGGATTGGGTCGAAAATGATAAGATTAGGTTGAAAAATATGAAATAGGGTCGAAAACTAACAATAAAATTTAGCTTCAGAGTGACCACATTTAGTAAGATCAATGAGAAATAAGATTGAGAACGATTTTGTTCTCATAGTTACAATGCTCAGAATGATTAGACTGAACGAAAGTTGGGTTGTTTAATCGAAATATATTTTCGGAATTTCAACTACTTAAGGGTATTTTTGATATCTAACCATCTCTATTAATCTATTAAGAGACAATTGTTTTCATTAATAGTTTGACTAGGAAAACGAAAGTCTAGGGAGGGAACTCATCTTGCATTTTAACAGAGGATTTGACTAGGCCAACGAAAGTCTAGGGGTTGGACCTCATCTTGCATTTCACCGTGGAACAAGTAACACTAATATCACCCATTTGAGAGGGGGGGGGGGGGGGGGGGTATACTAAAATACCCTATAATCTTCTGCATAACTTTGTGGCAAGTCCTTTTTACGGACTCTTATTAATCTTTGATAATCGAGTAAATTTTAAATGCATTCTCTCACTCTCTCTTATTTTCATTTTGTTATTTTTTGGTTTTTTTGTGTGTGTGTATGTGTAGTTTAGGCACTATTTTCAATATTAATATTTATTAAGAAAACCATATTGACATGTATTTAAAGGGTTGAGTGAGATTGCTTGGTCCCAACGCAAGTGAAGGTTTGATGAATGATCATCCAAAATGAAAGATCATTTTTAGAGCCAAAGGTAAAACAAAAGAAAGGAATAGTTCAATAAGTAGTAACAATTACCACATAAAAGATCATTTTTGGAGTCAAAGGTACACAGTTTACTACGACCACCACTTTCTTAAAATTATCACTGATTTGATCATTGGAAATCAACTCTACAACTATTTAATGTTCAAGTGAGAAACTAAACTTCCCATAACTACTAAGGGCCTAAACAAGGTACTTGTTTTTCCTTCTTTTTAAAGACAGATTTAGGATTGCTACTCAAGAGGTGAGTGGCAAATAACAATAAGATTCAGCCCCATGTTGGTTAATTGGTCAGATTGAGTATGCACCACGGGTCAGGTATGGATCTTGTAATACGATAAGCATCTTGTATGCATCTCTTATCTTCAAAATTTGACTGAATCAGCCCAACGAAACATAATCGATCCAAGCAGAGCAGGCCATCCACCTTTGAATAGTGTTATCTTACAAACTATAAATGGGCATCGATTTTGCATGAAAGGTTGGACAAAGAACTCCATAAAAAGTAAAGAATGGTCAGAATAAAATGAATTATTCTCTAAAAATATAGTTAGAAAAATTCAGGCTACACCTTTTTTCCCTACTAAAACTTGGTGGGTTTTTTCCCCACTAATACTTGGTTCTTCCATAAATTTTCTTGGTCTTGCTAATGGTTTCCTTGGCACTTCATGGACGGATGTTTGATCACAAATTTTTATAATTAAGAACTTTTGATCACAAACGTAGATTGCTCACGGCTATATATGAATTGCAACGAAAGCTTTATAAAGCCTTTTGTAAAGATCCTAATCTCCCTGGAAAGTTATTTAAGTTGCCAAGAAATAGTTCTTTTGTACGAGTATGAAATCAATGTGTTTCCATTGGTCGCCTTCATAGAGAATATGAGTTCCTTTGAATTTCTTGCATCGCTTCTCTTGGATTTGCATCTCAAGGTCCTTTGATGGGCATAAAGAAATTGCCTTGGTAGCAACCAAACTCACAATTTTAAATATATATATGAAACAAAATTGAAACCCAAAAAAGAAAAATAATAGGAAAGAAAAGATGCACATATAAAGATAAAAGATCAATAAACATCTTGCAAGACTTTAATACAAGGAGACCCCATTTTTACATTTGGGAATAAGTGTTTTTTTGGACCGGTTACATGAAGGAATAAGTTGTAACCCATTCTTAATACTACTACATGGGTGTGATCATGAACCACTACTACATACCCAGTTGGACACCTACATAGGTGTTCGTGTTTTTCTAGTTGACGCTGCAAGCGCTATCTTGGTTTCATGTTTGGTTTTCCTATTGTTACTGCTTGTAGTTGTACATTTCTCTGAATTCAGAGCTTTGTGAAAACAAGAAGAGAAAGAAGAAAACAGAAAGTCAGTGAACAAAACTGTTCTTAAAGTACAAACAACAAAAAAAAGCCTTGACGTAAGTATTTTGGTTCTGGCAAACTAATCCTTTTCCTCCATTCCGTTCTGTCAGAGCCAAGTCTTTCGTTATTGAAAGTGAGTTCATATCTTCTTTTGCTATCTCCGTTCATGTTCTTTGGGGTTTTCCTCTCATTCTTTTAGCACCTTCAACTTGAATATTTTCTTCTAACTGGGGCTGTATGTCCAGTGCAAATTACATATCAAGATTTATGGAACACAATAAAGTTAAGACCACTCACCTGCATTGCAATGTATCACAAATTGTCTCCGTGGTTTCTTTAAAATGCAAATCTATTGATTTCGACTCATTATCTTTGATGTTGACACAGATCAAGCCCTATGATAATCGCTTGATCGGTAGAGGAGCTATTCAATCTTATGAAGGGCATATGAATTCCCACACCTGCATACAACTTGAAGTCGATTCATCTAAGGAACTTGTTATGTCAAGTGCCTTCTGAATTAGTAATGTTATTTGTTGCTTGTAGTTTTCATTAAGCTGAGTTTGTGTACCAAAATGATTTAGGTGGAGAGGATTGTTAGGTACCATTTGTTGCTTATAATTTTCATTAAGCTGAGTTTGTGTGCCAAAATTTGTTAGGTGGAGAGGACGGCAAGGTATGCATTTGGTGCTTCAAGATTGGTGAGATGCTCTTTGGAGAGAAAAAAATTCAACTGGATTAGAATGGTACTTAAAAGGAATAAAAGGGTTTTCAGGGTTTCAGGAAGTATATCCCATGGCGCACCCTTCGTATTTTTCCATCATTTTGTTCTTTCTGGGAAAGGTCAGAGAGAAAATAATTTGCCTAGAAAATGTTTGCTCGTGTTCGATTGCAACTAGGAAATTGTCAAATTAGAGTGAGTTTTTAGTTTTGGAGGTGGGGCGTACATTAGGATTTTCTGGCCTTGACGAGAAAATTATTTTTTTTTGAAGGGTTGAGCCAGATAATATTTTCCTACTAACACGAGAAGACCATTTCCCCAGGAAAAATTATTTTCCTCCTACATGTGCAATTCTACCATTGCAAATTTCATTTTTTTTGGAAAAACTAAATTCTTGTTGATTTTCCCCTGCAATCATACAGACCCTAAATGTGTCGAATTTGTTCTCCCTGTGCAGAACCACAAAGACGGTCCAAGGAAAGGGAGCCAAATCATATTTTGGGGGCATGGATTGGGTCGAGGTAAGGTTTATTTTACATGCACTGGTCATGATTGATCATGAAGTTTGGATGCTGATGCAAAGTGGATAACCAATGATGGCCTCTCCTTCGAAAGCAACACCATGCTCAGCCGAATGGAAAGAGATTCCAAGCAATGATCTTCAAAGAGCAGAAAGCCGCTTAATCAGGTAAAGTCTTTATACAATCTCGAGCAAAACATTGTTAGACAATTGTGAACATTGATTCTTGGGGTCAATGGTTTGTTCCGATTTCGAAAGAACATGGAGTGTATGTTGTTTCTCCATCACTAAGTGAAGAATAGGAGACTAAAGAAGTGATGATTGTATTGGTAATGGTAAGGGTGGCATGATTCCTCAACCTCCCAAGTCATTGGCATCAAAATGTCTCTTGACCCAACCTGGTCTGGAGTCAAGTTGGTCTGTCTGTGCCAAGTCCATGGCCAGCCTTGTCCCTCTTCCAACGAAAATGCCTTTGAGAAAACTTTTCTTTGTACTAGTGGGTACAGTGAGTTTATGCTCTTCTCTGCACATGTTGAGCCTCTTAACACCAAATATATTTCAACACTGTGTTGCTTCCATCTGTTGATGAAAGCCTTTTGGCGGTGTTTTAGTTCATTCAAATTGGATGGGTTCATCAGTTCCACCAATCAAGTGGTTGACATCTGCACCCTCAATCCCTATATCCTTACTCCCTTTCCCATTGTACAAAAAATATCAAATATGATATTAAGAACACTAAGAATTTCAATAATTTTTTTTTGTTGCAAATAGGATGTTGGATGCATACTTTTTCTACTTTCTGAACAGCAAGGAGAAGTCGTGCATGCAATTTGAGCTATCGAACATAAGATATAGTCTGAACTGATAACATAATAAATAAACCAAGGTGTAATCCCAACTCCTATCATTATAATTAATTGGAAGGAAAATGTTTCCTCACAGGGGATGTCCGTAGAAATATAAATTAGTGAATTTCCTTTGTACACAATCTTGTAATTGGGGTTGCATTAGTCTTCCCCACCAAACAAAAGAACGCACATGAAGCGTTAACATGGAAAGTATTGCATGGAGCTTGCAAAGGGAGAGTGGCCTTTAGCTTCGCAAACAAAACAAATTGCTGTATGTTGTGTGGAGCAATTTACAAGTATGTATGTTATGTAAAAGCAAATTCAATGGGTCACTGAATTTTGGGCTTAGACCCATAGCTCGGTTGTTTCTTCTCCTTCTGATCCACTGTTAGCCGACTCCTCTTGAATCTCGACTCTTGCAGATCCTCTTTGCTGCATCTCCTCCCCTGGTTAGTCAAGTGATTGCATCTCCTCACGGAGTTGCTTGTTCCTCGTAAACTCGGTTGTCAATTACATCTATCCTTGGAGATCTTCAAAAAGGTCCTTTAATAAAGTCAAGCTTCCATTAATAGAGGGCAGCCCGCTGTTTCCGATAGCGAGAAGGGACGCCTCCATAAATCCATTTTCTTCCCCATGAGTTCCAGTAGACTCCACTTGCTGGGCTTACGCTTGCTGCTGGGCTTGCTCTGGCTTTTAATCCTACTTCTAGCTAGTTCCGTGCCGCAGCTTTTGATTCTGCACAACTGTTTGCCGAGTTGATCATTCGGTTGCAACTGATTAATAGGAACACGTAGGAAGTAAAAGACGACACATTGCAAAGCAACTTCGAGGTTGAGGATTCAAAGTACAACTAACCCATAAAAAATAGAGTTACTATTGCCACACCAACTTTTACTAATGCCACACCGACTGTGTGCAATTCTTTGGTGATTTACATAGGAATTGGTGTGGCATTAGTAATAGTGGGTGTGGCAATAGCAGCTCTAAAAAAAAGGGTAATGACTTTAGTTTTTGAAGTGTACCAAAATAGTAAGAACTTTTCACCATATTTGAATAACATATTGATTGTGGACGATAAGATAGAACCACTGCTTTCTTTACAGGGAAACTTTTCTAAAAAAATTTGAACACGATGATCATACAAGGCCTAAACCTATATTCTTTACAAAACTTCAATAATAACAATGGGAAAGGAGAAAATCAGACCCAATCGTCAGAGCTTAGATTTCACAGTATCATCATCCTTCACCATTGCATTTCATATATTGCCATTCCTGTCAAAGCATGTGTATACCATTAACTCAGTATCATGTACTTAAATGAACTAAATTCATTTAACAATATCATGTGTCATTTCTTACCATGTCAAATCCATATCTTTTTGGCCTTCTTCTTCCCCTTCTGAGACTCCAACCTACACCAAGGCCCTGCTTGGTATGTAGCAAATCTGCAAATGCAAGTAATTTTCTGAAATTAATTTTACTGATGCTTGGTTTCAGAATGATATTGATTAGCATTGACCACCTAAATTCTTAACAAATTTCAGCAAATGATTTATAGCACAAAAAGTACCACAAATCATTTGCAAAATCACAATGAGAATTTTCTTAGCAAAGATCAACCAATCATAAAAAAAGATTCGAAAGAGATTTCCCAGTGGTTACCAAGCAATAGTAAATCAATCATCAAACCATTTGCATTGCAAGTCATTTGCAATGCACATGATTTGAAGCATACCAAGCAGGGCCAAAAGTGCACCTCAGTGGCACATATACAATTCAAAAAAAAAAAAAATTGTGAATCTACTTCATAAGAAACTCAGACTTAAGTTTTTATATTTTTGTTTTATAAAAGAGCTCATTCCGTCAAAGTCAGAGACCTATTAACTAGTTGTTTTTCCACCATATATAATCCAAGCAAAATTCATGTATCTACCTCATAAGAACTCGAGCTAAATTTCTTTTTCTATAACAGAGTTCATTCAGCAGAGTCAAACATCATAACTAGTTATTTTTCAATAGCTGAGTTCAGCAATGGCTAAGTAATGACTTGTGGAAATAGATACAGCGGCCCAAAGTAGATTAAAAAAGAGTATGATAGTTCTAACTAAGGCCCAATGGACCCATCTTGGCAACAAAAAAAGGTTAATTGAGTTAAGAAGAAGCAGCAAGAGAACCAATAACAAATAGCAAAATATGTTACTCGAGTCACTCACCATAGACATGGTGATATAGCGTGATGGTTTTTTTCAGAATTTCATCAAACCATTTTGAGCCTTGCATTCTTTATGAAAGTACCAACTCCCTTCATTATCTGGTTACCAAACTATGTAATAGAATGCCTCAAACAATAGAAACTACACAAAAAAGAGTGGAGATGGTAAGAAAACTGAAATACATTGATTAGAGCATTCTATGCTTTCTCACTGATCATAACAGCCACGTGTGAATTCAAATGTGTTTGTCCTCACCAGGGTGCTTCCCCAAGTTGCAAATTGCAATTACATTGATAGGAGCATATTCTGCCTCAACGAACACCCAGTTAACACCTTAAACAATGTCAAATGCACCACTTCAGCAGCTCCATGAATCTACATAATTTGAAAGAATATATGTGTGAAGAAGATGAGAAAGGAAAACCAAATCAACAAAGCAATGTAAAAAAAAGAAAAAAGATGACTAATTAAGAAGCTTTGGAGGTGTCTACATTGTAAATTGGTCAAAGTGTTTGAAGTATTTGTCGAAGATACCAACTTAGCCAAGTTGGTAAAGGCACGTGGAATGTTGAACCCATGTCTTAGGTTCAAATCTTGTCAAACCCACCTTAATGTTGACTACTAAAAAAAGGTATTTGTACGCTAGAGGTAGGTTCAATTGTTTAAGTGATCAACAACTTAGCCTCCCAAATATATTTGAAGTCAAAATGAAGGAAAATATGTGCATGTGCTGAAATCATTGTACTAACCTTCTAGTATTCACTAGCAGTGAGAGGGGCGTTGAAGGAGAAAAGGAGCCAACTCATCACTTTGAATTTGTATTGTGAGAAATGGACAGAGAATGTTAGGCAAGGACTTCAATTCAATGTATGGGTTGATTCTGAAAATACTTTGGCTGACTCATCCCATTGAATAGATGTTATAAACTAATGTTCAGAATGAAATATTACAGGGTTATGCATGATGTTCAATTAAGAGACTGTCAAGGAGAAAATGTTTAAAGAGAGGAAATTGTAAGAAAACTGAAATTACATTATTACCACCTTAAACAATGTCAATGTGTATCACTTGGGCAGCTCCTTGAGTCTACATAGTTTGAAAAGAACATGTGATGAAGATGAGAATTGATAACAATCAACAAAATGTTGGTTTATGATTTAAATAAACAAATTTATAAATAATTTTTTTTTCCTTGTAACATTAAATTTAGTTTTAAATTATTTTCAAAGGGGATGTATGGTTTGAGGCAATGAACCAAATAAGCTAATTGTATCTAATCCTAGGTGCATGGATCAAGGTTCATACATTTATGTTTGTTTGTAGACCAAGATTCATTCATGTTCATAGAGCAATGTACTTCACTAGAAGAGATGAACTTAAGGTTAGAAGATTTTTTGGAACATGCATATAATAAATACATGTACAATGCACCTTAGTTGGAAGAATTTATGGGACATGTATCAATTAATTGTGATACATTTCCTCAAATTCATCTCCACTGCTATATAAACCCCCTAACCCTATAGGTTTTGGTATCTCACTCATTTCTCACATTCTCTCAATTTTCACTTCACTTTTTGTGAGAATTTTCCTTTTTTGTCCATCTTTCTTTTGGGCATCCTAAAGAGGCAAGGTACAAGTTCCTACCAAGTAGTACAAACTTGTAGAGGAACAGGCTCAAGTCAAGGCTAGGTTAAATCCCAGAGAAAGTGTTGACGTGTTCCCTTGCTCAAACGGGAGGCTATGACTGTCTTCCAGAAGCATATACAAGTCTCTTTGCCAAGTTGATTTGATCAAGGACTATAATTCGTTGTTTGTTTCTTACAAAGAAATTAAGTTTTGTGCTCGATTTCCAACACAAAACAATTTAAAAAGCAGACGAGTAATTCAAAAGCTTTGGAGGTGTCTACTTTCTAAATTGGTTTAAGTCTCTGTTCTAATTTTTTTTTCAATGCAACCATACAAGGCCTAAATCTGCATTCTTTAGAAAAATCCAATAGTAGCAATGAGAAAGGGGGAGAACGCAAATCCAATCACTAAAGCATAAAATTTCACAATTTTGGAGTCAGAGATACAACGTTAAATGAAAAACATATAAACAGTGTTGATGCTAATCTTTCGGAACTATACAAACACCACTATTTTCCATTCACACAGCTCCTATTTCCATTCCATTGCCATTATTTCAAGCAAGGGTCATAACCATCAAAACAGAGTATGTCCTCTAGCTTTTAATTTTTCTATTTAAGTAAGGATGGTAATTACAATCTAAAATGACTAATAAAATATTACCTAGAAGAAATGAAGCTGCAAATCAATCCACCAAATCATCCGCCTTCTCTCACGAAAGAGTACATGTCGTTGAGTCCACGAATGTATTTCTTATCCCGCCATTCTTGTCAAATCATGTGTATCCCATTAAGACAGTATCATATATTAAATGAACCAAATTGATTTAACAATATCACCATTTTCATTAAGGTGCCATACCTCAACTATTTCATGGACTGCTGTTCAAATCACGGGTTCTACACTCTTATCTTACCACCTCAAATCCATATCTTTTTGGCCTTCCTGTTCCCCTTTTGAGACTCCAACCTCCACTAAAGTTCATTTTCCTTTGAAAAGCAAGTGAAATAAAATGAGAACGGATAACAAATCGGCAAAGCAATGTTAAAAAAAAATGCAGTTGAGTAATTCAAAAGCTTTGGAGGTGTCTACTTTGTAAATTGGTTGTCTTTAAAGTGTTTGTACCCCAAACCTAGCTTCAATAGTTTAGAGAGAATCAAGAATTTAGCCTCACAAAAAGTGGGTTGATTGAGTGAAGAAGATGCAACAAGAGAGCACCAATAACAAATAGCAGAATCTGGTACTTGTATCACTCACCATTGACATGGTGTTGGGGCGTCACAACTGTTTTTTGTTTATTTTTATTTTCATTCCCTTTTGGGTCTTGCCTTCTTTAAGAAATTATCAACTCCCTCCATTATCTGGTTTTCAAAGTATGTATTAGAATGCCTCAAACAAATGTACATGTAACTAATCACAGATCACGAGAGACTTTACGGGCAAGAAACCAAGGTAATGGAAAGAAACAAGGAAATGAAACGGACTTGCATAACAAAATTTTGATCAGGGCATAGCCGAAAACATATCATAGAATTCCCTTTAGTAGGGCGAAAAGCCAAAGGAGTCATCCCTGATCCAACCTGCTTGGCAAACAGAAGAAAAAAAAAAAGAGGCTAATTTAATGTGTTAACTTTAAAAGTACTTTTTGGAGACTCATCCCATTGAATATAAATTCAACGCCAAGGCCTTGAAGTTTAGTTTCTTGGGTGCACCTGAATAGTATGATCATTTTTTATTAAAACTAGGTTTGTCTTTAATTGTAAAAGACAATGAAAAAAAACATAAATTGGGTCCATTTTCCATTATAAGCAGTTATAGTCAACTGTGAGCTCATGGATGTTTGAGCCAACCCTTTGATTGACTTTGGGTCACATGGACCCCCTAAAACATCTACTCTAAAAATATTAACAGAGGAATTATTTATAGATGGTTCATAAAACATCTTCTACTGTAAAAGAAAGTGCATAATAGGAGTGTAGAAGGAACAAAGGCGTCAGCTTCAAATCCAATTAGCTGGGCAAGCAAAAGATATCACTGTGAGATTGTACTGTGGGACAATGCACAAGATATGTTAGGCAAGGACTTCAATTCAATGGGTGGGTGGATTTTGAAAATACTTTTAGACGCCCTTCCCATTGAATAGAAGTTAGAAACAAACATCTAGAATGAAATAATCTAGGGTATCATGCATGATAGGATGTCACCTGGAAGAAACCAAAGTGAAATTCGAGAATGTGTGACCCATCAAAAAGAAAAAGAAATGAGAAAATGTGTGTGTGTGTGTGAGAGAGAGAGAGAGAGAGAGAGTACCTGGATTGCAAATTGGTCTAATTTGCTAGTCTTCCAACGCTAACCATTCGAACCATTCTTGTGAGTACATGAATTGTCTCAAGTTGGGTGCACAATGAGGTCTAAGCAGAGCCTCTTCAATTTCAAGCAGTTTCCAGTTTCAATAATTTCCAAAAAATGAAAATTTAAATGTTTCCTTGCCTAGGTGAGGCATGTTAGTTCTAGTAGATCCCATAAGCTTAGTTTACACAACCGAAGGAACACATTACTTTTACGCATCTCTGCAATTATTTCCTTCATGCCCTTGCATCCATACACTTTTAAAGAATCAAGTTGTTGCAGGCCTCCAAGTGCAAAACTCAACGTGCATATACAGAAATCATTGTAACAATCTAAATAAGCAATGGAAATTACTGTCTTGTAGTGAGAATAAATAAGTATGGTAGGCAAAAATTTCTGATTTAGGAACAGAAACACATTAAAAACATGTATACTGGATCCATTTTCCATTACTAACAGTCATAGCCAATTATGATCTTACACATGTTTCACCAACCCTTTATTGACTTATGAGTCACGTGAACTCAATAAAAAAATGGGGAAATTAACAGTTAGATTGGCATATAAAGTCCTCCTCCTCCCCTCCCAAACAAAAAGAACATATCAAGAGTTTTTACATGGAAAATATTTGAAGAGTCCATGGAGCTTCCAAGGGGTGTGTGGCTTATGTAGATACTGTAACCATACAGGGCCTAAACATGCATTCTTCAAAAAAATCCAAAAGTAGCAATGGGAAAGGGGAAAACTCAAATCCAATAACAAGAGCTTAGATTTCACAATTTTGGAGTGAAAGATTCAGTGTTAAATGGAAAACATATAAATAGTGTTGATGGTAATCTTTTAGGACTGTACACACACAACAATTTTTCATTGACACAGTTGCTATTTCCATTCCATTACAATTATTTTAAACAAGGAGCATAACCATCAAAACAGAGTATGTCATCTAGCTTTTAATTTTTCTATTTAAGTAAAGATGGTAGTTACAATCTAAAATGACTAATAAAATATTACCTAGAAAAAATGAGCTGCAATTAATCCACCAAATCATCCGCCTTCTCTCACGAAAGAGTACATGTCGTTGAGTCCACCAATGTATTTCTTATCCCGCCATTCCTGTCAAATCATTGTATCCCATTAACACAATATCACATACTTAAATGAACCAAATTGATTTAACAATATCATCATTTTCATTAAGGCTCCTTATCTTAACTATTTCATGGACTGCCATTCGTTTCACATCACGGGTTCTACACTCTTATCTTACCACCTCAAAAATTCACATCTTTTTGGCCTTCCTATTCCCCTTTTGAGACTCCAACCTGCACAAAAGTTCATTTTCCTTTGAAAAGCAAGTGAAAATAAAATGAGAAAGGATAACAAATCATAAAGCAATGTAAAAAAAAACAAAAGCAGTTTATTATTTAAAAGCTTTGGAGGTGTTTACTTTGTAAATTAGTTGTCTTTAAAGTGTTCGTACCCCAAACCTAGCTTCCATAGTTTAGAGAGAATCAAGAACCTAGCCTCACAAATGGGCCACATGGGCTCTGTAAAAAAATTGGGAACTAACAATTAAATTGGTACATAAAGACCTTACCCAAAACCAGCAGCAGCAAGGAGATGTTGGGAAAAGGATTTGTAACATGAAGATACCCTATAACTTTTTGCATGGAAAATGATAAATGGAGCTTTTACTGGAACTCAATTGAGTATCATCTAGCACATAAACTTGTAAATGTTATATTGCTTACATAATCACAAACACATAAAGAAAAAAATAATAATAAAATAAAAAAGGAGGATCATTGTCGATACACGATACTGGAAATTAGTAAATTTCCTTGCACACAGATACAAACCATGGAAAAAGGGGTCCACCAAAAAAATAACATATCAGTAGTATTTTACAGTCCAAATATTGGAAGATGAATTATTTACACATGGTTGATATAAAATCTTCCACTCGACCAATGTAAAAATAGAAGACGAAAAAAAGTGGATGTGGCATGTGCCGAAATCATTATAATAACCTCCTAATAATTGCATGCGGTCCATGGATCTCCAAAGGAGTGTGTTGTTTATTCAGTGATAGGAGTGTTCAAGGAGCAAAGGAATCATTTTCAAATCCAATAATCTGCACAAGAAAAAGGAACAATTGTGAACTTGTAGTGTGGGATAACACAAAGTAAGTTAGGCAAGAATTTCAATTCAATGGTTTTGATTCTGAAAATAAAAGACTCACCCTATTGAATAGAAGTTATAAACTAACGCGCTTAATGAAATCTTTGAAAATTTTTCTTTAAAAGAAAATTTCTACAATTTTGGTGGGTGGGTCAGAAATGCCAGAACAACAAAAAAACTGAAAATAATAATAATAATAATAACATTGAAAAGTTTCTTATGCTTACATATAGACCCTTATGGTCACATTAGAACATTTATAATTTCGAGAAAAATTTCATTTTTCGTAGTTTGTTGTTGAAGGTAGGGATAGCAATCTCAACCCACTCGAAAACGAAACGAAGTTAAGGGCATTTTCGGTACAAAATCCAATTTCCAGAGTGCATTCATTGCACTTTAACGTGTGCCCTTAACAAGACCCTATATTATATAGGACCTAAATATACGTTCTTCAGAAATCTCAAATGGTAGAAATAGGAAGGAGAATTCAAAGCCAGATCCAATTATGGGGAGCTTAGATTTTTAGAGCACAAGATTGTTGTTAGAAAGAATATGAAGAAAATTGAATTTACATACTCTGACTTCACATTCACACAGACCATTCTACAGTACAGTGAGAAAAATAATACAGGGTAAAGTATGTTATAGCTAACTTACCTACCTTAAAGAAACCAATAATAAGCTGAAATAAAATTGGTCCACTTCTCCGCTATTTAAAATGGAGGTTCCACAAACCTAACATCATTTCGAATCTTTGATTAGTAAAGTAGATAATGTATGAATGTTTGTGTATGACAGAGAAAGAGAGAGAGCTGGTGAGAGAGAGTACCTGGCCTTGGATTGTAGTTTTGATCTGATGCCTTCATCATCCAACTCTAACCCTTGAAGCCATTCTTTTGTTGAGCAGTTGAATTGTGTCAAGTTGGGAGCGCTATGAGAGCCTAAGGGGAGGCTCTTCAGTTTTGGGCATCTAAAAATTTTAATAATTTCCAAAGATGGAAAATCAAAAACTATGTTCCTTTGCTCTCCTCCTCCTCCTTCTCTTGAGTATAAGCATGTTAGTTCTGGTAGATCACTTAACTCCAGTACCCTCAAACGAGGGAACACATTACTCATCTTACGCATCATCTCCATCTCTTCTTCTTCTTCCACCTTCTCATCCTCCTCTGCCATTATTATTAGCTCCTTCATGACCTTGCATCCATACACTGTTAAAGAATCAAGCTGTTGGAGGCCTCCAAGTACAGCAAAAATATTTCTCAACGTGAACACATTCTTCAACCTGTCGCACCAACATACAACTACCACTTTGAGGTTGTATAAAACTCCTAGGTTTCCAAAGAAACCTAATTGATGAGATGGAAGTCCATGGCATAATTTCTCCAACTTTGGCAAGCCCACTAGGTTCAATTCCTTGAGGTTGTTAGCAACTGCAATTATTCCTTGAGAAGAAACCATTTTCTCAAAATTAATAAGATATTCCATTTCTTCACAATCATCTAGAACAAGAACCTCTAAGCAATCATTATCAAATAAACAATCCAATTGTTCAATACTATTCACATCTTTGCATCTGACTAAACGTAGTGCCTGTGTTCTTTTCAACAGCACCCTAATCCAATTCTTCAAACTTGGACTTAACATGGCAAATGACATTTTTCTAAGGCCCTCATAGTCATCGAAATAATCATAATACAGACCTTCGGCAAATCTAAGGTCGAATTTATTTAATTTTTTCCAAAGGCCATCTGACATTTCCTCAAAGAAACATTTCTCATTTACCAAATCCACTGTTAGAGATGTCAGACGATTTAACGATGCTAGCTCACTAAATCTAGCTAATGCTCCATCATTTTCTCCACCAACATCGCATTCCCATCTAGAAAAGCTATCCCGCATGTTCAATATTTCTAAACGAGTTAACTTTGATATCACCCCTAAAGGTATCCTTCTAAGACGATATGTATCTGTCAGATCCAGTAACTTCAAATTGGTGAGTTCACATATTGCATTTGGCAGCTCAAAGATACTGGAACACTGATTTAGGCAAAGTATATTGAGTTTTACCAACCCTCCAAGAAGAGAGACATCTTTTAAATTAACACACCATTCCAAACGTAGTGTCTTAAGGTTTGTTAGGCACGACAGTGACAGGGGCAACGATACAATGCTAGTGTAGCTTAGATCCAAAACTAGAAGAGAGGGCATCCATTTGAAGAAATTATCTGGAATATCTACCAAAAATAGATTTTTCTGCAATAATAGAGTTCGGAGATTGGGAAACTTTGGCTCTGCAGGGACCATCGTAATTTTATTGCCCACCAATGAAATCCTCTTATATTCTCTCATGGTTTTGCACTCAGGCCACTCTTCCAATCCTATTCTAGCATTTACAAGAAATCCATGCTCATCACCCATTGAAATTTTTATGGCCATATCTCGTACGACATCGTGCATTTTCACTTCCTTGTTACCATGATCACCAACCAACAACAAACCACAATCCTTCAGTCTACAGACAATATCATACGCTTCATCCAGTGTATCTTCCAAAATTCCGTCCACCTTCAAGAAACCTTCCCCAACACCGTACCACAATAGATACTTCAAATCAATGTTTTCGTCTTCAGGGAATAGGGAGCAAAACAAGAAGCATAATTTGACATCTTCACCTTTTAGGAAGTCGTAACTAAATCGTAAAGATGAAAAAACAGGATCTTCTTGTTCACTTAGTATAGAATTTTGTAATTTCCTCAGTGCATTTCTCCATATAATACTATCCCCATTCATTCTCAAAGACAATCCAACAGTTACAATTGCCAATGGCAAACCTTTGCACTCACTCATGACAAGTTTTGCAATAGGTTGCAATGTGGGAAAATCAACTACATCGCCGGCTTTTTCCTTGAAGAGGATCCATGATTCATCATAAGACAATGGTTCCAATTTAATGTTACTTTGTGTGCCCATTTGGACGCAAACACTTTCTATTCGAGATGTCACCACGATTTTAAGACCCCTATGATCAGTTTCACGAGGGATTCCTATAGCAAATAAATCTAGCATCTTCCACACATCATCCAATATAATGAGAACTGTTTTCTTCAGCATCAATCCCTTGGACACCTTATTAGCCCTAAGAAGTAGAGAACACTCATGATCTTCGAACTTAAAGCCCAACCTCCCAGCCATCTCATCTTGGATTCTTTCCAAGTTAGGGTTGCTGGAAACTGTCACGAATATAACTTTCTCGAACATTTGATTTCTTTCAAGTTCATTGTTTAATCTTTTCATTAGGGTAGTCTTCCCCGCACCCCCCATTCCATGCACTCCTATGGCTCTAATTCTCTCGTGACGTAATGCTTTCATGAGCTGATGCAATGCATGCTCTATGGATATAAGGCCCTCCACATAATCACTAGGCATTCGTACGACACTTGGAGGAGGCAAAACACGTGACACCTTGCTAAAGTTTCCTTTTTCTAGGTGTTCCTTGACAATATCTACCTTGTTTACTGCTGTTTTACTGGCCCTATAACGAGAGCTCCAATTGGGACACAATCCCTTGAGCCACTTCTTGTTCTCACTTTCTTCTCTTCCTACATTTCTTGTAGAAAATTCAATGTCATTTGCTGTTTTGAGCCACCATTGTACCTCTTCAGTGGGTTCTTCGAGGTTTCGAAGAGATTCATCAATCCTATTTTGTATGTCTTTCTTCCTTGTTTCTAAATTTGTCACTTGATTTCTAAGGTTTTCAATATTGGTCTTATAATAGACCAAATAATTGATTCGGCGTTCAATGGGAAACCATAAACATTTTCCCACTTCAGTTACAATTGAAACAAGAAATTCCATAGCTTTCTAGGCGAAGCAAATGTTATATTTATGTATTGTAAAGGCAACAACTAAAACAATTGCGTACTACCAGGCAACAAAATTATGAGTAACGCAATGAAGAAAGATTGTCTAGTGTACCTCAATTCTTGCTTGATACAATGGCCTTTCCTGTGGGCAAGCAAGTAATAAGAAAACACATCAATAAAATTATAAAAGCAAAGAAACAAGCCTTAGAGAGAACACAAAAAATATATGGTAATGTAACATATATATATATAGAAAATGATTTTTCTTGATGATAGCAAGGCCTAAGAAAATTGATAACCAATGTCTTAATTATCCAGACTGAATCAATAGTGAACCAATTCGTAACAAATTGGGTTCAAAAGGTCATTTGAAGCCATCATCTATTTTAACAATAATGCAATTCAACCATCAATTGATCAACTTTTTAAACAGATTTTAAATACAAAAACATGAGAAATCAAATATAATTTCCTAAGTCAAGATTCTTTATTAGTCAAGACTTTAATACTATAAAATTCAATGTTATTATTTTATAAGAGACAAACAAAATGATTAAAACAATCATCTACAACTCTTGCCCAAGTTGAGAGAAGCGCCCCCCCCCCCCCCCCCAAAAAAAATAAAAAAATAAATAAATAAAATAAAACTTGGGACAATGACTGCGAAGGACTCTTTATTGAGAATATGTACTGAATAATCCTCTAATAAAGAATACAGACCATTTAAGTCTCACTTAATTAAATATTAACAGTAACCTATAAAGGATCTTTTGGAGATTTTTTTTAAGGAAAAAACCTGAAATACCTCTTTAACAACTTTACAAAGTCGTTTATTCTAAAAAAATATATACAGTCAAATAAAAAACTAAACCAATTTATTTGGTTATTAATATTTCTATGAAAAAAAAAAATAAATATTTGTATTTATTAAAAGTTATTCATATATTTAATATAATTTTATTTCTCTCATTTAAGTCGACTTGTTAATTTTTTAACTGAATCAATTCGGTAAACATTCAAGTCGAATTTTACAATTATATTTAATTATTTATATATTTTAATAAATCTAACATACATAGATCAAATCAGTTCGATGATGTTGATAATCATACTCATCTCCATCATCATCTTTGTTGTAGTTGTCATCATCATATATGTGAGTTAAAGATGGTTGGTAAGTGCGAACCGCCAAAGTAAAAGATAAATAAATAAATGTGTGTTAAAGATTATTAATTTTATATTAATTTTCATATATATATATAGTTGCTAAATATTATGACCAATGATAAACTAACTCAAAATTCACTTATTGAACTGGATGTATGTATGGAACCATAGATTTTTTTTCCTGGTACATCCCGAAGAAAAAGATCTATGGTTTTGTGCACATGCCACGTCAACGAGGAATTTCGAGTGGCTTTTTTCAAGTCAATTTATCACGACTCTAATATTATATATACTAACTCGTGAGTGGCATGTGCATTGTGTTTTACAAAAATTAGGATTTACGCGTGGTTAGAAATTTTTATCGATTTATAATATACTTTATCACTTAATATATTATAAAAGGCTTTTTTGTAATTTAAAATATAGAATAATTAAAAAAAAAAAAAAAAAAAAAAAATTTGTTATCAAGGAACATTTGAAGATCCTCCATTAATGTTCAAATTTTAACCTTTTTAAGGATAATGTTTCTTCAAAGGGTGTCAGAATGTTAATTAGAAGCCTAACTCAGTTGTTATTAATAATAAAATTTATATTTAATATATCATGTGAGATTTGTTGTGTTAATAGAAACTCTCTATTAATAATTAGTTTTGTGTTACATTTACATCCTACTTTTTTTCCCCCTATCTTACCTTTAATGTTGTGTTGGAGAAATCATTCGAAGGTTTTGCCCCCTACAAATGACAAGTGCGTTGAGGTCTGAGCACTCCAAATCACTCTTACTTTAAAGAGAAAATCCTACTTTCCATACCTATCAATCATATTTACATAGGGATGTACATTCGGTAAATCCGAATCGAATTCTTGGGTTCAGCCTAGGTTTGGCTAAAATCGAGATCAACCCTAAAAACTCGGATTTGGTTTGGATTCAAATTTCTAAGGTCAAAATCGAACCCAGATTGAAACAAAAATTTCAAGTATTTTTCAGGTTCAGATTCGGGTAGAATCGAAATTCAAAGAATTGAATTTGAAATAAATATTATACAAAAGTGTGTTTAGGTGAGTTGAACCAAAGACGGGCTCAATCTGATTCTGGAGAGGTAAAATCATATTCAAACCGAAATTTATCGATTTCGGTTTGATCCTAACTCGAGCGGGTTCAATCTGGGTTCAGTCCAGGTTTTGGGTTCTGGTTAAATAGGCCTTTATGGCTACTCAAATGTTGGGGACCATAGAGATGGTCACATAATCCGTTACAGTTTCAAAAGATTTACAAAATGTTAGAATTGATCGGGTAAATTAAAACATTTTTTATCCAAATGAACACAAATATTTGATTTAAAGTATAAATTTACCTTCACGCCCCATTGGTTAAGTAGAATGAATTAATGACCACTATTTTTATTTAAATTACATATGTATATATCAATTGCTCACCATTTTTAATCTTCAACGAACACTAAAAACTATAGTAAATAGAAACGATAAAACATAATAAAGAAAAAGAGAACAATAAAGGAATGATCTTGCATACCTCAACTTCCAATAAACCGATCTCTTAAAAGAATGAGTATTTGAAAGTATATGGACATGTTTATATATAATGAAAGAAAGATTCAAATCTAAAGAATGAAGCAAGAGATGGTCCAAAGGAAAGGAAAGAATCACTAAAGTAATATTTGATTTTGATTTGCTACCTTGCTTTCACCTGATCTCTACTAAATTTGTTATTATGTTATAGTTGTTATTTTTTAGTAAAATAAATATTTATTAAATTCAATTAAAAAATAAGATATGATTTGTTTTTATTATTTTTAGGTTAAATGGGTTCTTTTGTAAGTAGAAGGGCATTTTTATATTTATTTATGGGTTGGGATCAGTAGACTCATCAAAGTGAAGCAGTGAAACTCATATGTTGACACACAATCTCGATGATGTGTATATGAAATCCAATAGTTGAGATTTATTATCTTAGAGATTTGTAATGTATTATTGGGTTTCATTGACTCATGAGAAAACACATGAACCCAACAATTGAAATACAATATCCACTAGTTGAGATTTATGCGTATCTTAATAACATATATCTTGGAGATACTTATCTCCAGGATAAATCTCAATCATTGGATTTTTGTGTTTAAATGGTTAGGATCATGTGTTCTTTCCATGAGTTTATTTATCTGAGAGGATATAATTTGCTGCTCATCACCGGCGTTCAAGTATATGCGTATTGCACTTGGGCACATTGAGGATCACTTTTCTATTTGCTAAATCAATTAAAGGGGTTTGATCACGAAATACTAGTTGGACCATTAGTCAATGGTGTTTAATCGTGTATGTATTTCTATATTATTGTAATATGTGACAACATATTCATGCAAGGGATGGCAAAAGGGGCGGGTTTAGCTACATCCGCCCTGATTAGCCCCACCTTGGCAATTCATGTCTATATATAGATTTTTTTTAAATGCTCAAGAAGACTTGAACCTAAGACCAAATTGATGTGTCTTATAACAAAGCAAGGGATGGTTGTTGTGTTATATGTTTATAACAATATGTATTTTTGTGGTGAAGCGGGTTTGGGGGTGGGGTGGGGCGGAACGGGTTAATAGGGTGGGGTATATCAAAACTGTTTAAGATAGTAAAAAACCGATCCTATAGGGGCAGGTCGGGATGGGGCGGTGCAAAATTGCCATCCCTAAAACAAAATGAAATATGTGATAGAATTGAAATAAACTTTAAATTTAAAACGTTTTTTGTCGCACAAGTTTTTGCATAAACACCTCAAGATCCCCAACAAATCATCTTCAATTCCAGTTCACATTATCATTTTTTCTTATACTAAAGTACAGTTTTTAACAGTGAAGCATCATTCTTTTTACGACTTTAAACACTTTTGTAACAAAGATTCAACTTGGAGATATCAAGCAAAGATGGACCCAATTAAGCCATTATCAAAAACTTTTGTAACAAAGACACAACTTGGAGATATCAATCAAAGATGGACCCACCCCGTTATCAAAAACTTTTGTAACAAAGGCTCATCCTATGGATTTCAAACAAAGATGCAATATTAACAAGAGTTGTTGGATTAAAATAATTTACACTATTGGATTAAAACAGAAACCCTAACTTCAACTCGTTTAATTAAGAAGATGAAGATAAGGTTAGGGTTTTTCCATCATGTCACCTACTCCAATTAGGATTTGTATTCCTTATCATTGGATTGTTCCTAAGAGTGTTAAGGTTTTATTTTTAAGACCCATTGTTTTAAAGCTCTACCATTAAGAACTTCGATTATGATTTTGAGTGATCAAGTTAAAAATCTTATATTTCGTGTAATAGGTGGAGTTTTAAACTCTAGGGTGAGATCATTTCAACATTTTCAACTTCAAGGCTTAAGTATCTGTAGAAAAAAAGAAGAAAAATGTTGTCATTTTCATTACTGTGGGAGGGGAGTAAGACTAATATAATTATTTACAATAGGGGATATCACTAATTTTATTTTCTTCAATGTCTCATATTTTTCTTTCATTTTTTTTTTCTTCTATGTTTTGCATGTAGAGATTCCAAGCACTGACCAGGTCAAAGAATGTCCTATTATATAGGATTGAACTTAAAACAATGGGATTGTGATGAAAATTATAAGATTAGGTTGAAAAATATGAAATAGAGCTGAAAACTAACAATAAGATTTAGCTTCAGAGTGACCACATTTAGTGAGATCAATGAGAAATAAGATTGAGAACGATTACGTTCTTATAGTCATAGTGCTCAGAATGATTAGAATGAACGAAAGTTGGGTTGTTTAATCGAAATATACTTTAAAATTTCAACTACTGAAGGGTATTTTTGACATTCAACCATCTCTATTAAGAGACAATTGTTTTCATTAACAGTTTGACTGAGACAACGGAAGTCTAGGGAGGGACTTCATTTTGCATTTCACAGGGGGGATAATGCTAATATCACCTATTTTGCAAGGGGTTTGACTGGGTCAACAAAAATCTAGGAGTTGGACCTCATCATCCTGCATTGCATTTTGTGGCAAGTCCTTTTTTCGAACTCTTATTAATCTTTGATGATCAAGTAACTTTTAAATGTGCTCTATCTGTCTCACTCTCTCTTATTTTAATTTACGATTCTTTTTTTGTGTACATGTAGTTTAGGCATTATTTTCAATATCAATATTTATTAAGAAAACCATATTGAAACGTATTTGTATTTAAGGTTGAGTGAGATTGCTCGGTCCCAACGCAAGTGAAGGTTTGATGAATGATCATCCAAAATAAAAGATCATTTTTAGAGTCAAAGGTACACAATTTACTATATATCCACAATCGCCAATCTCTTAAAATTATCACGGATTTGATCATTGGAAATCACCGCTACAACTATTTAATGCTTAAGTGAGAAACTGAGCTTCCCGAAGCTACTAAGGGCCTAAACTATGGACTTGTTTTTCCTTCTTTTTAAAGAAAGATTTAGGATTGCTACTCGAGAGGTGAGTAGCAAATAACACCCAAAGTACCTATAGTGTTATGTGTGTAGATTCAGCCCCATGTTGGTTAATTGGTCAGATTGAGTATGCACCATGGGGTCAGGTATGGATCTTGTAATACGATAAGCATCTTGTACGCTTCTCTTATCTTCAAAATTTGACAGAATCAGCCCAACGAAACATAATGGATCCAAGCAAAGCAGGCCATCCACCTTTGAATGGTGTTATCTTACAAACTACAAATGGGCATCGATTTTGCATGACAGGTAGGACCAAAAACTCCATAAAAAGTAAAGAATGGTCAGAATAAAATGAATTATTATCTAAAAATATAGTTAGAAAAATTCAAGCTACTCCTTTTTTCCACTAATACTTGTTTCTTCCATAAATTTTCTGGGTCTTGCTAATGGTTTCCTTGGCGCTACATGGACGGATGTTTGATCACAAATTTTTATAATTAAGAACTTTTGATCACAAACGTAGATTGCTCACGGCTATATATGAATTGCAACGAAAGCTTTATGAAGCCTTTCGTAAAGATCCTAATCTCCCTAGAAAGTTATCCAAGTTGCCAAGAAATAGTTCTTTTGTAAGAGTATGAAATCAATGTGTTTCCATTGGTCGCCTTCATAGAGTATATGAGTTCCTTTGAATTATTTGCATCGCTTCTCTTGGATTTGCATCTCAAGGTCCTTTGATGGGCATAAAGAAATCGCCTTGGTAGCAACCAAACTCACAATTTTAAATATATATATATGAAAAAAATTGAAATCAAAAAAAAAAAAGAAAGAAGAGAAAGAAGAAAACGGAAAGTGAGTGAACAAAAGTGTTCTTAAAGTACAAACAACACAACAAAGCCTTGTCGTAAGTATTTTGGTTCAGGCAAACTAATCCTTTTCCTCCATTCCATTCTGTCAGAGCCAAGTCTTTCATTGTTGAAAGTGAGTTCATATCTTCTTTCACTATCTCCGTTCAAGTTCTTTGGGGTTTTACAAATTACAAATCATGATTTATGGAACACAATAAAGTTAGGACCACTCACCTGCATTGCAATGTATCACAAATCGTCTCTGTGGTTTCTTTAAAATGTAAATCTATTGGTTTCGACTCATTATCTTTGATGTTAATACAGATCAAGCTCTATGATTATCGCTTGGTTGGTAGAGGAGCTATTCAATCTTGTGAGGGGCATGTGAATTCCCACACGCGCATACAACTTGTAGTCGATTCATCTGAGGAACTTGTTATGCCAGGTGCCTTCTGAGTTAGTAATGTCATTTGTTGCTTATAGTTTTCATTAAGCTGAGTTTGTGTACCAAAATGATTTAGGTGGAGAGGATTGTAAGGTACCATTTGTTGCGTATAATTTTCATTAAGCTGAGTTTCTGTGCCAAAATTTGTTAGGCGGAGAGGACGGCAAGGTACGCATTTGGTGCATCAAGACTGGTGAGATGCTCTTTCGAGCGAAAATTTCAAATTCTGTCCCTTCAAGAGTATGCTGGCCCGCAACAAAAAGTATATCCCATGGCCCACTCTTTGTATTTTTCCATCATTTTGTTCTTTCTTGGAAAGGTTAGAGAGAAAATGATTTCCCTAGAAAATGTTTGGTCGTGTTCGATTGCAACTAGGAAATTCTCAAATAAGAGTGAGTTTTTAGTTTTGGAGGTGGGCGTACATTAGGATTTTCTGGCCTTGATAAGAAAATTCCACCATTGCAAATTTCATTTTTCTGGAAAAACTATATTCTTGCTAATTTCCCCCTGCAATCATACAGACCCCTAATGTGTCTAATTTGTTCTCCCTGTGCAGAACCACAAAGACGGTCAAAGGAAGGGAGCCAACTCATATTTTGGGGGCATGGATTGGGTCCAAGGAAGGTTTATTTTACATGCACGGGACATGATCGATCATAAAGTTTGGACGCTGATGCAAAGTGGATAACCATGATGGCTTCTCCTTTGAAAGCAACACCATTCTCAGCTGAATGGAAAGAGATTCCAAGCAATGATCTTCAAAGAGCAGAAAGCCGTTTGTCAGGAGTAGTCATTATACGATCTCGAGCAAAACATTGTGAGACAATTATAAACATTTATTCTTGGGTTCAATGCTTTATTTCAATTTCGAAAGAACTTGGGAGTGTATGTTGTTTCTCCATCACGAAACATAGGTGTGGCATGATTCCTCAACCTCCCAAGTCATTGGCATCAAAATGTCTCTCGGCTCTACCTGGTCTGGGGTCAAGTTGGTCTGTTTGATCCAAGTCCGTGGCCAGCCTTGTCCCTCTTCCAATGAAAATTCCTTTGAGAAAACTTTTATTTGTACTAGTGGGTACAGTGAGTTTAGGCTCTTCTCTGTACATGTTGAGCCTCTAAAACCAAATATATGTTAAACACTGTGTTGCTTTCAGTTTTTGATGAAAGCCTCTTGGCAGTGTATTAGTTCATTCAAATTGGATGGGTTCATCAGTTCCTCCAATCAAGTGGTTGACATCTTCACCCTCATTCTCTACATCCCTACTCCCTTTCCCATTCTAAAGAAAATATCAAATATGATATTAAGAGCACTGAGAATTTCAATAATTTTTTTTTTGTTACAAATAGGGTGTTGGATGCATACTTTTTCTACTTTCTGAACAGCAAAGAGAAGTCGTGCATGCAATTTGAGCTATCGAACATAAGATATAGTCTGAACTGATAACATAATAAATAAACCAACTCCTATCATTATAATTAATTGGAAGGTAGATGCTTCCTCACAAATCTTGTAATTTGGGTTGCATTAGTCTTCCCCACCAAACAAAAGAACGCACATGAAGAGTTTACATGGAAAGTATTTGTGGATTGCATGAAGCTTGAAAGGGGAGAGTAGCTTATGCTGATATAGTAAGGAACAAAAGAAATGGCCTTTATCGAATTAGCTTTGCAAGCAAAACAAATTGCTGTATATTGTATGGAACAATTTAGAAGTATGAATGTTATGTAAAAGCAAATTCAATGGTTCACTCAATTTTGGCCTTAGACCATCCATAGCTCGGTTGTTTCAACACATTGCAAAGCAACTTTGAGGTCGTGGGTTCGAAGTGCAACTAACCCAAATAAAAAAAATAGAGTTACTATTGCCACACCAACTTTTACTAACACCACAAGACTGTGTGCAATTCTTTGGTGATTTACATAGGAATTGGTGTGGCATTAGTAAAAGTGGGCTTGGCAATATCAGATCTAAAAAAAGGGTAATGACTTTAGTTTTTGTAATGTACCAAAATAGTAATAACCTTTTACTATTTTTGAATAACATATCGATAGTGGACGATAAAATTGAACCACTGTTTACTCTACAAGGAAACTTTTCTCTTCTAAAAAAATTTGAACACGATGATCATACAAGGCCTAAGCCTATATTATTTACAAAACTTCAATAATAACAACGGGAAAGGAGAAAATCAGACCCAATCGTCAGAGCTTAGATTTCACAGTATCATCATCCTTGACCAATGCATTTCATATATCACCATTCCTATCAAAGCATGTGTATACCATTAACTCAGTATCATGTACTTAAATGAACTAAACTGATTTAACAATATCATGTGTCTTTTCTTACCATGTCAAATCCATATCTATTTGGCCTTCTTCCCCTTCTGAGACTCCAACCTACAACAAGGTCCTGCTTGGTATGTAGGAAATCTGCAAATGCAAGTAATTTTCTGAAATTAATTTTACCGATGCTTGGTTACAGAATAATAATGGTTAGCATTGATCACCTAAATTCTTAAGAAATTTCAGCAAATGATTTGCAGCACAAAAAGTGGCGCAAATCATTTGCAAAATCACAATGAGAATTTTCTTAGCAAAGATCAACCAATCATAAAAAGAGATTCGCAAGTGATTTTCTTATGGTTACCAAGCAATAGTAAATCAATCATCAAATCATTTGAGTTGCAAATCATTTGCAAATGCAAATGATTTGAAGTATACCAAACAGGGCCTAAGGCGCACCTCAGTGGCACATATATAATTCAAAAAATAAATAAATAAATTTGGAATCTACTTCATAAGATACTCGAACTTAAGTTTTTAATTTTTTGTTTTAGAATAGAGCTCATTCTGTCAAAGTCAGAGAGACCTATTAACTAGTTTTTTTCCCACCATATATAATTCAAGCAAAATTCATGTATCTACCTCATAAGAACTCAAGCTAAATTTCTTTTTCTATAACAGAGTTCATTCAGCAGAGTCAAACATCATAACTAGTTCTTTTTCAATAGCTGAGTTCAGCCATGGCTAAGTAATGGCTTGTGGAAATAGATTCAGAGGCCCAAAGTAGATTAAAAAAGAGTATGATAGTTCTAACTAAGGACCAATGGACCCATCTTGGCAACAAATAAGGTTAATTGAGTGAAGAAGATGCAGCAAGAGCACCAATAACAAATTGCAAAATATGTTACTTGTGTCACTCACCATAGACATGGTGATATAGCTTGGTGGTTTTTTTCAGAATTTCATCAAACCATTTTGGGCCTTGCAGTCTTTATGAAAGTACCAACACCCTTCATTATCTGGTTATCAAACTATGTAATAGAATGCCTCAAACAATAGACACTACACAAAAAAGAGTGCAGATGGTAAAGAAAACTGAAATACATTGATTAGAGCATTCTGTGCTTTCTCATTGACCGTAACAGCCACATGTGTGAGTTCAAATGTGTTTGTCCTCATCAGGGTGCCTCCCCAAGTTGCATATTGCAAGAGCATATTCTGCCTCAACGAACACCCAGTTAGCACCTTAAACAATGTCAAATGCACCACTTCGGCAGCTCCATGAATCTACATAATTTAAAAGTATATATATGTGTGTGAATAAGATGAGAAAGGATAACAAATCAACAAAGCAATGTAAAAAGAAAAAGAAAAAAGGATGAGTAATTTAGAAGCTTTGGAGGTGTTTACTTCGTAAATTGGTCAAATTGTTTGGAGCGTTTGTCAAGGTACCAAGTTAGCCAAGTTGGTAAAGGTATGTGGAATGTTGATCCCATGTCTTAGGTTCAAATCTTGTCAAACCCACCTTAATGTTGACTCCTAAAACAAGGTATTTGTACCCTAGAGCTAGGTTCAATTGTTTCAGTGATCAACAACTTAGCCTCCCATATATATTTGAAGTCAAAATGAAGGAAAATAGGCATTGTTCTCGCGACTTAATTTTTTTTTCTCATAGAACAACCTGTAAGTTTGGTAGAACAGATTAGAACTATCAAAGTGCACTTTCTTCCTCTATAGAAGAGAGAGAACAACTAGACTGTCAAAGCACCAAAAAACAATTGGTGTTGCTCAATTAGTCATCAAGATCAATGTCTTAAAACATGAAACCTTGATTCTACACAAAGGCGTGCTAACTTTGACATGATCTGAAAAATTGATCGTGAAAGAGTTTGACTGCATAGGTCCACATCTTCTATTATTGGATGTAACTTCATAGCTTCTCTGACTATCTCAAAAGTAAACTTCATTCTCACGCTCGGTATTGATATACTTTTAGGTTTTTCAAAATATTATTTTAATACAACATGAATTTTTATAAAACGGAAGGATTATAAGGATAAAATAAAATATTACAATAACTAACAAGTAAGTAAAGCAGAAAAAAGGTCCAACAATCTAGAATTACCTGATCTGGCCCCGACCCCGAATCAAATATAATTTGGTTGGGCCAAATCCTCTGTAGCTCCCTTTAGTGCATTTCAATGGGGGCAGACCTTTGTAGGCCTTTTTTCCTGTAGTTCTTTGTAGCTATTATCAATTGTTGAGGGTGTGCCACATCATCATGATTACATCAAATCTTTTAAATTTAGGAGATCAGTGACCGTACTTTTTCAAATAATTGATTAGAGAATTTTTTTTAATTTTTATTAAATCTGATCTAAACCATGAATACAAGAAGATTAAGTAGTTATCTTTCTTCATTGTAATATTCTCTGGACCACAGAACAAGAGCCATAGGACATGTCCATAAGACATTAAAATCTAATAGTTTGAAATTGAGAGTTCACTGACCCTCCTTTTTAAAATCATTGGAATAGGGGGGCAAATTCAGAACTAGGCCATGAACACTAATTGCATGAGATGTGACGTATTTATTTGTAGAATAATAGTGTTGGAATAGGGGAAAAAATTCAGAATTAGGCCATGAACACTAATTGCATGACGTGTGATTTATTTATTTGTTGAATAATGATAAACTAACACCCACCCCTCTGACATACATCCCCATACACTCCTAACGTGGCATGTAATAGAACCATAGATTTTTTTTTTTTTTTTCCATTGGGATACACTTATTATGGAGATGTGCAATTGTGTATTCCGAGAAAAAATCTATGATTTTGGCACATGCCACGTCATGGGTGGTGTCAAAAGAATGGGGATGATATGCACCCAAGGTGGAGGATTGAAGCCTTCCTCCCACACCCCAATACATGCCACCTAAGTCGTAATTGAAGGAAAATTTTAAAAGGAGATATTTTAGACACTATGTGGTGGATTGGGGTGTGGGAAGAGGGTTTCAATCCTCCTCTTGAGTTTGTTGAGTTTAGTTCCACACCGGACACTCATTGCCTTGTTTCTCTCCTAACAAGCTCTTAGGCATGTCTACTCATAGCCAATTGATTTTAAATTGGACCCCCAAATTTATCATGGAATCGGAGCGGGTCTTTCTCTTCTCCATGTCACTTAGTTCATGTCTTCATGTTCCTTGGCCCAGTACGGCCCACATGTACGGGGGTGTGTTAACTTTAATCCCACATTAGACACTCATTGCCTAGTCTCTCTCCTAATAAATTTTTGGGCCTCTCCACTCTTATTTGTTTCTTAATCATGTCTTCAAAAACTCATCCGAGACTGAGACATATCATCCAAGTTGTCTTGAAATTAGACAAGTCAATGTAAGGGACGAGATTAAAAATCCCACATTGAACGAGATCTCTCAAAAGAATAGGAAAAGTCATCCGAGACAACTCGGTCAGACCAGAAAGCGAGTTTTAAAACCATGTTCTCAACATGAGTCTCTTTCGTCTGCGGCGACGCTTTACATGAAAAGACGCGTTATAGAGGCATTTCCGTAGTTAATTGGGAAAAGGAGGGTAATTCCATTGCAAGTTTCTCTTAAGTTGCATCTCCACGCAATTTGATGATTGCCTCTCTCTCTCTCTCTCTTGTCTAGGTGTGAAGAAGTGAAAAATGGGAGAGTATTCGATGGCTTCGGTTGCAGTTTCCGCTGTTGTAGTTATTGTGATTATGTGGGCCTCGAAAATACTGTATTTGATATGGTTGAAGCCCATGAAGTTGGACAGGGAACTGAGACAGCAAGGGATCAGAGGTCCTACTCATAGGTTGTTATATTTGAGCCAACCCTTTAATTGACTGATGGGTCACATGGACCCCATTAAAAAAATGGGGATTGAACAATCTAATTGGCATACACAGATTTGACCCAAAACCAGTAGCTGGAATTTGATGTAGGGAAGAGAATTTGTACCATGAACATAATTTGTAAATGTTTGTTACTTACACAAGCGCGCGCGCACACACACACACACACAATAATAATAATAATAATAATATTAAAAGATGAATCATTGTCAATTACATGACATTGGAAATTAGTGAATAACATATCAGTAGATTATTCACATTCCAAATATTAACAGAGGTATTATTTAAAGATGGTTCATAAAACATCTTCCAATCTACAGATGCAAAAGAAAGTGCATGCGCTGAGATCATTGTACTAACCTTCTAGTATTCGCTTGAAACAACTTGATAGTCATTCAAAATCCCGAAGGGTGTGTGGTCTATGCTGTAATAGTGCAAAGGAAACTGTTCCAATTACCTGTAATTTCCTCAAGAAGGTTACTGAATTAAGGAAATATAACCGTTTTTAAATAGTAAGATCTTCTGGACTAAAACATACATTCTTCATTGAACAAAAACAAATAAAAGTGAGAAAAGAAAAAAATCAAGCTCAATCATGGGAGCTTATATTTTACAATGCTCAATAAAGAGACTGTCTAGGAGAAAATGTTTAAAGAGAGGAAATTGTAAGAAAACTGAAATTGCATTGTTACCACCTTAAACAATGTCAATGTATATCACTTGGGCAGCTCCTTGAGTCTACATAGTTTGAAAAGAACATGTGAAGAAGATGAGAATTGATAACAATCAACAAAATGTTAGTTTATGATTTAAATAAACAACTTTCTAGATATTTTTTTTATTTCCTTGAAACATTAAATTTAGTTTTAAATTCTTTTCAAAGGGGGTGTATTGTTTGAGGCAATGAACCAAATAAGTTAATTGTATCTTGTCCTAGGTGCATGGATCCAGGTTCATACATTATGTCTATTCGTAGACCAAGGTTCATTTATGTTCATAGACCAATGTACTTGGTTAGAAGAGATGAACTTGAGGTTAGAAGATATTTTGGAATATGTATACAATAAATACAATGCACCTTAGTTGGAAGAATTTGTGGGACATGTAACAATCAATTATGATACATTTCCCCAAATTCATTTCCATTGCTATATAAACCCTCTAACCCTATTGGTTTTGGTATCTCACTCATTTCTCACATTCTCTCAATCTCAATTTTCACTCCACTCTTTGTGAGAATTTTCCTTTTTTCTCCATCTTTCTTTTGGGCATCCTAAAGAGACAAGGTACAAGTTCCTACTGAGTAGTACAAACTTGTAAAGGAACGGGATCAAGTCCAAGCTAGATTAAATCCCGGAGAAAGTGTTGACATGTTCCCTTGCACAAATGAGAGGCTCTGACTATCTTCAAGAAGCATATACAAGTCTCTTAGCCAAGTTGATTTGATCAAGGATTATAATTTGTTGTTTGTTTCTTACAAAGAAATTAAGTTATGTGCTTGATTTCTAACACAAAACAATTTAAAAAGTAGACAAGTAATTCAAAAGCTTTGGAGGTGTCTACTTTGTAAATTGGTTTAAGTCTTTGAAGTGTGGCTTATGATGACTACTGTAAGGAACAAAGGAATCAGGCTTTATCCAATTAGCTGTGCAAGCAAAAGAAATCACTGTTCTCTCTTCTAAATTTTTTTTCAATGCAACCATACAAGGCCTAAACCTGCATCTTTAGAAAAATCCAATAGTAGCAATGAGAAAGGGGAGAACTCAAATCCAATCACTAAAGCATATAATTTCACAATTTTGGAGTCAAAAGATACAGCATTAAATGAAAAAATTATAAACAGTGTTGATGGTAATCTTTTCAAAATGTACAAACACCACTATTTTCCATTCACACAGCCACTATTTCCATCCCATTGCCATTATTTCAAACAAAACCATCAAAACAGAGTATGTTCTCTTAACTTTTAAATTTTCTATTTAAGTAAAGATGGTAATCACAATCAAAATGACTAATAAAATATTACCTAGAGGAAATGAAGCTGCAATCAATCCACCAAATTATCCGCCTTCTCTCACGAAAGAGTACATGTTGTTGAGTCCACCAATGTATTTCTTATCCCGCCATTCTTGTCAAATCATACGTATCCCATTAACACGGTATCATATACTTAAATGAACCAAATTGATTTAACAATATCACCATTTTCATTAAGGCGCCATACCTCAACTATTTCATGGACTGCCATTTGTTTCAATTCACAGGTTCTACATTCTTATCTTACCACCTCAAATCCATATCTTTTTGGCCTTCCTGTTCCCCTTTTGAGAATCCAACCTGCACTAAAGTTCATTTTCCTTTGAAAAGAAATTGAAAATAAAATGAGAGCAGATAACAAATCAGCAAAGCAATTTTAAAAAAAAAATGCAGTTGAGTGATTCAAAAGCTTTGGAGGTATCTACTTTGTAAATTGGTTGTCTTTAAAGTGTTTGTACCCCAAATCTAGCTTCAATAGTTTAGAGAGAATCAAGAATTTAGCCTCACAAAAAATGGGTTGATTGAGTGAAGAAGATGCACCAAGAGAGCACCAATAAGAAATATCAGAATCTGGTACTCGTATCACTCACCATTGACATGGTGTTGAAGCATCGCAACTGTTTTTTGTTTTTTTGTGTATTTTTTTTTTTTCATTCCCTTTTGGGTCTTGCCTTCTTTATGCAATTATCGACTCCCTCCATTATCTGGTTATCAAAGTATGTATTAGAATGCCTCAAACAAATGTACATGTAACTAATCATAGATCACGACAGACTTTACGGGCAAGAAACCAAGTTAATGGAAAGAAACAAAGAAATGGAACGAACTTGCATGACAAAGTTTTGATCAGGGCATAGCCGAAAACATATCATAGAATTCCCTTTAGTAGGGCGAAAAGCCAAAGGAGTCATCCCTGATCCAACCAGCTTGGCAAACAGAAGAAAAAAAAGAGGCTAATTTAATGCGTTAACTTTGAAAGTACTTTTTGGAGATTCACCCCATTGAACATAAATTCAACGCCAAGGCCTTGAAGTTTAGTTTCTTGGGTGCACCTGAATAGTATGATCATTTTTTATTAAAACTAGGTTTGTCTTTAATTGTAAAAGATATCACTGTGAGCTTGTATGTTATAGCTAACTTACCTCCCATATAGAAACCAATAATAAGCTGAAATAAAATTGGTCCACTTCCTCAAACAATATCTTCTTTTATGTCATGTGGATCCCACTTCTCCTCTATTTAAAAAAGATGGAGGTTCCCCAAACCTAACATCATTTTGAATATTTGATTAGTAAAGTAGATAATGTATGTAATAGCGTGTGTAAGAGAGAGAGAGAGAGAGAGAGAGAGAGTACCTGGCCATGGATTGTAGTTTTGATCTGATGCCTTCATCATCCAACTCTAACCCTTGGAGCCATTCTACTGATGAACAGTAGAATTGTGTCAAGTTGGGAGTGCTATGAGAGCCTAAGTGGAGGCTCTTCAGTTTTGGGCAACGTATCACTGCAATAATTTCCAAAGATGGAAAATCAAAAACTAAGTTCCCTTGCTCTCCTCCTCCACCTCCTTCTCTTGAATATAAGCATGTTAGTTCTGGTAGATCACGTAACTTCAGTAAACTCAAACGAGGGAACACATTACTTATCTTACGCATCATCTCCATCTCTTCTTCTTCTTTCACCTTCTCATCCTCCTCTGCCATTATTATTAGCTCCTTCATGACCTTGCATCTATACACTGTTAAAGAATCAAGCTGTTGGAGGCCTCCAAGTACAGCAAAAATATTTCTCAACGTGAACACATTCTTCAACCTGTCGCACCTACCTACACCTACCTGTTTGAGGTTGTTAAGACTCCCAATTGGTATTGGTATTGGTATTGGTATGCCTCTACCACCTCTCCATATATTTATCAATCCAGGTAGTTGATGCAAGTATAATTTCCTCAATTTGGGAAGGATATGTAGCGGTAGTAGTTCATCATGATCACACCCATGTCGCCCTTCTTCTTCTTCTTCTTCTTTCTCTTGATAGTAAAAAACATTTTGCAATTTGTCACAAAACTTCACTTCTAGATGTTCAAGATTTTGCATTCTTCCCCATAGAAAACTATATGAGAATACAGCTTTCTCCAATCTGCGACAAAACAACACTTTCAGGACGCTTAGTTTTCCAAAGAAACCTAATTGATGAGATGGAAGTCCATGGCATAATTTCTCCAACTTTGGCATGTTCATTAGGTACAATTCCTTGAGGTTGTTAGCAACTGCAATTATTCCTTGTGGTGGACGTGAAGATTGAGAAGAAACCATTTTATCAAAATTAATAAGATATTCCATTTCTTCACAATCTTGTAAACGAAGAAACTCTAAGCAATCATTATCAAATAAACAATCCAATTGTTCAATACTATTCACATCTTTGCATCCAAGTAAACATAGCGCCTGTGTTCTTTTCAACAGCACCCTAATCCAATTCTTCAGACGTGGACTTAACATGGCAAACGACATTTTTCTAAGGGCCTCATCGTAATTGAGAAAATGATGAAGCGGACGTCGGCCACGTCTAGACGGACCTCGGCCAAGTGTAAGGTGGAATCTATTTAATTTTTTCCAAAGGCCATCTGACATTTCTTCAAATAAACCTTTCTCATTGTCCAAATCCACTTCTAGAGATGTCAGACGGTTTAACGATGCTAGCTCAGTAAATCTAGCTAATGCTCCATCATGTCCATTATTTTCTCCACCAACATCACATTCCCATCCAGAAAAGCTCCTCCGCATGTTCAATATTTCTAAACGAGTTAACTTTGATATCACCCCTAAAGGTATCTTTCCAAGATTATATGTATCTGTCAGATCCAGTAGCTTCAAATTGGTGAGTTCACATATTGCATTTGGCAGCTCAAAGATACTGGAACACTGATTTAGGCAAAGTATATTGAGTTTTACCAACCCTCCAAGAAGAGAGACATCTTTTAAATTAACACACCATTCCAAACGTAGTGTCTTAAGGTTTGTTAGGCACGACAGTGACAGGGGCAACGATACAATGCCAGTGTAGCTTAGATCCAAAACTAGAAGAGAGGGCATCCATTTGAAGAAATTATCTGGAATATCTTTCAAATCTCGATTTTCCTGCAATAATAGAGTTAGGAGATTAGGACACTTTGGCTCTTCAGGGACAATCGTAATTTCATTGTCCCACCAATGAAATCCTCCTATATTCTCTCATGCTCTTGCACTCAGGCCACTCTTTCAATCCTATCCTAGCATTTACAAGAAATCCATGCTCATCACCCATTGAAATTTTTATGGCCATATCTCGTACGACATCGTGCATTTTCACTTCCTTGTTACCATGATCACCAACCAACAACAAACCACAATCCTTCAGTCTAGAGACAATATAATACACTTCATCCAGTGTATCTTCCAAAATTCTGTCCACCTTCAAGAAACCTTCCCCAACACCATACCACAATAGATACTTCAAATCAATATTTTCGTCTTCAGGGAATAGGGAGCAAAGCAAGAAGCATAATTTGACATCTTCACCTTTTAGGAAGTCGTAACTAAGTCGTAAAGATGAAAAAACATAATCTTCTTGTTCATTTAATATAGAATTTTGTAATTTCCTCAGTGCATTTCTCCATATAATACTATCCCTATTCATTCTCAAAGACAATCCAACAGTTACAATTGCCAATGGCAAACCTTTGCACTCACTCATGACAAGTTTTGCAATAGGTTGCAATGTGGGAAAATCAACTACATCGCCGGCTTTTTCCTTGAAGAGGATCCATGATTCATCATAAGACAATGGTTCCAATTTAATGTTACTTTGTGTGCCCATTTGGACGCAAACACTTTCCATTCGAGATGTCACCACGATTTTAAGACCCCTATGATCAGTTTCACGAGGGATTCCTATAGCAAATAAATCTAGCATCTTCCACACATCATCCAATATAATAAGAACTGTTTTCTTCAGCATCAATCCCATGAACACCTTGTTAGCCCTTAGAAGTAGAGAACGCTCTTGATCTTCGAACTTAAAGCCCAACCTCTCAGCCATCTCATCTTGGATTCTTTCCAAGTTAGGGTTGGTGGAAACAATCAAAAATATAACTTTCTCGAAGATTTGATTTCTTTCAAGTTCATTGTTTAATCTTTTCATTAGAGTAGTCTTCCCCACACCCCCCATTCCATGCACACCTACGGCTCTAATTCTCTCATCACGTAATGCTTCCACAAGTTGATGCAATGCATGCTCTATGGGTTTAAGGCCCTCCACATAATCACTAGGCATTGGTACGACACTTGGAGGAGGCAAAACACGTGACACCTTGCTAAAGTTTCCTTTTTCTAGGTGCTCCTTGACAATGACTACTTTGTTTACTGCTGTTTTACTGGCCCTATAACGAGAGCTCCAATCGGGACACAATCCCTTGAGCCACTTCTTGTTCTCACTTTCTTCTCTTCCTACATTTCTTGCAGCAAATTCAATCTCATTTGCTCTTTCGAGCCACCATTGTACCTCTTCAATGGGTTCTTCGAGGTTTCGAAGAGATTCATCAATCCTATTTTGTATGTCTTTCTTCCTCATTTCTAAATTTGTCACTTGATTTCTAAGGTTTTCAATATTGGTCTTATAATAGACCAAATAATTGATTCGGCGTTCAATGGGAACACTACGTCATATTGCGGGATAAACGACTGTCTTGAACAGTCGTTTTTGACAAAAACGACTGCCACTACTGTCGTTTGCACAGTCGTTAAAAAAGGAGTCGCGATTAGAAAGCAACTGCCAAAAAAAGTCGGGAAATACGACGGCTTTGATCCGTCAAAAAGACCGTCGAAAAAAAACGACGGCTTTGGGCAGTCGTTTTTATGAATTTATAATTAAAAAAAATAATAATTTTTTGTTTGGTTCGCAGAAAACTGATAGCGTACTTCCGGCTGCAGTATTGCATTAAAATGCTACAGAACTTTGAAACGTTGACTGATGATTAAGTCAATAATGAAACTGAAACTGAATCTAATTGATGTACCCATCATTTCCGATACGGATAGCACACAACAAAAAAAGAAACCTCCGTCCTAGAAATAGATAGAAGAACAGATACATTGATACACATCAACCTCTACTATACTCACACCATGGACTCTACCAAACCTCGTTCAACCTTTATTTCCACGACAACCTTAATAGTGGTGCTTATGTTAATAGTCTGTGGAACCAACCTTGTTGCTGGTAGCGAGTTTACGGATTGGTTAGCGAGTTTACTGGGCTGTGACCCACTAGAATTGTGGGTGTAACGCCATCATACTTAACGGAGGATTACAATTCGTGTACACCGGGCAGCCCACAAGGTTTTACACTCAGCCCGATTGCAAGGGTGCAGCTGCAGCTGCAGCATCCCAACCATCACCTGACAAAGGAATTGTAGTCCACACGAGAGAGGAAACAAAACAATAAATAAAAAACGTATCTTGTATGTGTAATCCATGTGAAATATAACTTCGATCACAAACGGGAATTAGATCTCTTTAACAATAATTAGGGGTGAACACATATTAACACGAAACACCAATCACCGCCATCCCACATGCCTTGGTTGACGATTCAACGCTATCAATAGGTACAATTTTACGATCGAAAATCTGTCACTCCATAGAAAAATAAATCCATCTGCACATAGAAAAAGTAAACTTGAAACATCACAATTGAAAAAATTGGATTCATCAACTAAGTGCACAAACAGAACCATCTACTAACAACAATACGAGTGGGTTCGATTTGAGCTTGCCAAAATGGTCCAACTTGTTAGACAAAATATCCCTTATGCGATCTGGGTCCATTATGTTTATCCTAGGAGTTGTTCCATACCAAATAACAGACATTTTACCTGTATTCAATAACAAATTCAATTCTCATATGTTGATTAAATGTAAAGAATCGAAGATCTTCTACTTCAGTTGTTGAAAGATTGATTCTGATATAATATATGGTTGGCCAAGTTGCTTTTCTCAACCAAAACAAACCTTACCTTAAAACATCTCCAAGTAAGTTTTCTTAAAGGTATGTAAAATGACTAAACCGTGAATAATTTGTAGGTAAAAAATTCGTGTATAATTAGTGAATAATGTGGAGAATTGCTAACTATGGTGAATCCATACAGTAGACCACTCTTATTTTCATTATGTTTTTTTTACTTGTATTGAATCAGGTCCAAATGACAACCACAGTATTGCCAAATGAAGGGGGGAAATAACATGAAGTAGAAGACAATCTTCAAGTCGTTAAGTAAAATACCTTCCGCCCATGAGTTAATCGCAGACGTGGTTAATCTTTAAGAATGTCATGGACACACTGTGCTACGGTAGTCCAATTCTGATAGGTACACCATGAAACACAAAAATAAATAAGTTCAACTTAAAAGCTACACATAAGCTGCAATGCAGGATTCAATATGAACAGTCTAATTCAGTTGTAGAGATCAAAGCAGCCATTTTACCTTTCCAGATATTGTCACCTTCAAAACTAAAATTGAAAAACTATATAAAAATACAAACGATTAGACACATCTATCAAACTATTCTTTAAGTAAAGTAAAAGATGAAAAAACTATTCCAGATATTGTCACCTTCCAAACTAAAATTGGCTACTAGCTAAACATTTAAAAAAATAAAAAAAAAAAAATAAAAAGCTTATAATAAATTGGTTAATTCCCATAAGCATCATAGAGAAAGTAAAACCTATAAAGAGATGAGGTATATCTCAATATTTCTATGGGGTGGGGTAATCGACCACAACAAATACTTATTAGAATCACTGAATCATGTGAGTCAGTAGGTCCACTTTAACACAAAAGAGAGCAGTATTTCGTATATGGTTTAACCACATCATACTTTAACACAAAAGAGAGCAGTATATGGAAATAATTGACTTTCGTATATGGTTTAACCACATCAAGGTATCTTGACAATAAATTTACGTCAATGAATGAATCTCGCGTACAATGGATAACAGAAGTATTACTTAAGAAAATGTACCAAAACAGGTGAGTTTGCATTTGTAAAAAATTAGTCCAACTACAATTCCAATGTAGCCTCACACACAAACAGTCTAATTCAGACATTTGAAAGGTGACAATATATGCCCCCTTCTCAATACTAAATTTTAAATTTATATGACATTTTGGAAGACAACGGCAAAAGTATCCCTGTAGATTCACCCCCAGAACTCAAATTGCTTTTCTTTTAGTGGGAGAATATGTCGAATCCAGGCCCTACATCTCTGAAAAAAAATGTCTGTTTTTCTTTTTGGAATCAATTTTGATAGGATGGATCCCTAAGAAAAAACAAATGAATTAATTATGGATCTTTCTCACAGATGATAGATATGACAGATGAAAATGGCAGGTATCTATTAAATCATGACTGCCACGTGTAGAGATGCTTAGTTGGCTAAATGTAACTGAGCTAACTTTTTGTTTTACTTTCTACTTTCTACTTTCAATATGAATGGCCCGCTCCTTTCAAGAGAAGAAAGAAAATCTTGATGAGTAGTAGTAGTATGATAGTGTAGTAAAGGTGGTCCCACAGAAGAAAATTACAGTGTTTTGTGTTCATGTTTTTGCAGCGAAGCTTGCAGAAAGTTCACTTCTTTCAGTCAGAGATGACCCAACCTGATACAGACACACCAAGCATTTTACTCAACTAATTAGATAAACATCCGGTAACAGTTGGCAAACCTCGTTGGGGAAGAAGAATGAACAAAAGATAAAAGTAAAAATAAACAGAAATATTATAATGAAATCACCTGCAAGCTTCCTGTGTATTAAACAATGGAGACGTGGCACCTGAAAATAAAAGGGTTATTTTAAGTTCCAATGAAATCACAAGTTTCATTATTATGTAGCTGACATATGAAATCACAGACCTTTTTGGGATGCAAATGGGACAATGTATCTTCACAAAGGTCGTTGGAGCAATCATCAGGAATACCTTGATGGAACTTTAGATTCTAACCCAAATAGAAGGTCCGAGAGATATGTTAGTTACATAAGCAAAAGATCTTTTTGTTCTGTTTATATATTTATATAACCTTAGATGAACACAACCAATAGCTAACAACATACGAACATAACTTCAACAATAAAAAACTAGAAAATTGTAATAACAATAAAAACAAATACCTTTGAAAGAGGGGAAAGGGAGAAGCGATCGTTCAAAAAAAAAACCATATCTCAAAATCAGGCACCACATTCATCTTCAGAAGGATCTCTTTATTACTTGATGATTCTTGCATTTGAGCTTATTTGCAAGAGAATCCTCCAACAGTCATCCGGACTTGGGACCATCCTTTTCCAACAGTCATCCGGACTTGGGACCATCCTTTTCCCTCCTCCTTTATCCGGGCTTGGGACTGGCAATGTAAAACATATAATTTTACATTGCTGGAGTTAAAAATGGGTTAATTAACAATAACAAAAATAGTTATAAAAGAAATCATAAAACATACGTAGGTAAAAAGTCTATGTAGTGAAATTAAATATACCAAAAACTAAATGTATTGAGATGACATTGGATTTACACCTAACTCTTGACCTGATATTGGATCTTTCTGCATCTGCATTTGCATCATCACAACATTTAAGTATAGCTTCTTAGTAAGGAATAATGCAACTGCATAGTAATATAGGAAGTAATGAACTAAATGAATCCGAGTTTGATGCAAGCAAGTAATACAACTATAGGAAGCATGCTTTAAACGACGCGTCACTTGAAATACAAGTTTGCTGTTTCGTTTAATATAAAAGTCTTGTCTTCACTGATTAGTATTTAGTTTGGCCTAAGATTATCTTCTATATATTCTCTGATGGAAACCTACTTTCTTGATGAGTAATTCTAGTACTTATCTGCATTATGATTGGCTCTGCTTGGGAAATCTAGACATTCAACTGCGACAGTTAAGTAATAACCTTCATAATATTACATTACATTTTCTATTCAAAACAAATTTTAAATATAAATTCGAATTTCTTTTTGAAACACACATTTGGGGTGTTATTTAGTATCATCTATGGGTCCCACTCTTATATCATAAAGACATAACATTACTGTTTTAACGGTTGCAACGGTAATGCAAGGAATCTTACACTGTTATAATGGTCCCCTTCAAACCTTGATTTTATCTATGGCATTTTGCTGGATTATTTGGTTGCTGCATGAGGAAGTATGGTTGTTAATTTTGGAGTTGCAGCTAAATGATGCAAACTGCAAAAAAAAAAAAAAATTGCAGGTTGCTATGATGGTTATCAGTTAATCCTTCATCTTAGAAGTGAAGATCGCTGGTCCTCCATCTATGTTTAAATGTGTAATTGACTTGGGATGCATCCTCCGTGTTTTGGACTGTTGGAGAAACAATCATATAATCCTTGCATGGTTTCCATATGATAGTGGCTTACATGCAGTGTGTGTCTAATGTGACTTCATAAAATCCCACAAAACTGTTGTATCCATCAACCTATTAGCCCTTTTGTGGGGCTGTATCTCTCCCCCTAGGTGCCTTTAAATTCACATAAACAAACCCCACATGTAAATTAGGATAATAATGTACCTAATTTGATACCTAATCACATCTACTTGCACCATCTATGGGTTCAAGTCTCTCATTATTAGACATAGGTGAGTAGTATATGTAGCTTGGGCTGGTCTAGTTGTAGGTTAAGATTTGCCACTCATATTATTAAATATCATATGTATAATTTAACTTTATTTTTAGTAATCCCTCTCAATTATTTTGCAAAATATTAATCCTACGTTGCAATGATAAGAAGTTATCTTCACTTTCTTGGTAGATTCTTACTGACCAACACTGTTACTTTTCCATACTATACTAGCAACATCAGCAACTGTTGACCACAGGCATTTATTCCCCAACCATCAGTTGAATGGGGCTTCATCAATCGAATCAATCCAATTGTTTTATTAATTGAAGAGAATCAATGTAAACCCCACGATTAGAGGGTTATTTTTAGCATGATCTAAACAGACTTATTTAAATAAAATTTCCTAAAAATGAATGAGACTAAATTCATAAGAGAGAAATTTTACTTATTTTTCCTATATGATTTGAATCTGAAAGGCATTATACATTTCATGCCATTTTATACATTTCATAAGAAATAAATAATTTCATAAAGTAACCCATTTCATGCCTAATACAGTGGCCATTTTATACATTTCACTAAAAAACAAGGCTCTATAAATAAGAAATAAATAATTTAAAGATAATACAATGGCTTATTATGGTTCCCCTTTAATATATATAGCAATGACGAAAACAAATAGTCTTAGGACCGGATGGTATTCCTATAGAAGCATGAAAATGCATAGAAGTTTTAGAATATCTTGGCTAACTAAGCTAATCAATAATATTTTAAAGACTAAAAATTGTCAGATGAGTGGAGGAAATAGTAACAACTGTTTAGACAAAAACGAATATATCAGAAAATAACTTTGATTTTTTGTTAGGTAGATCAACCATCGAGCCAATCTTTCTACTTAGAGAAATGGTAGAGAAGTATAGAAAAAAGAGAAAGAGCATTCATACAGTTTTTATTAACTTAGAGCAAGCATAAGACGAAGTACCTAGAAAACCAATTTGGGGGGTATTGGGAAAGAAGGGAATCCTGATTACTATTGATCTGCACAAGGGATCAACTTTGAGTCTGTATTTGTTTGTTTTAGTTATAAATTGAATAACTTATCATATTCAAGAGCATGTACTTCGTTATATGTAATTTGCGGATGATGCAATATTAGATGATGAGACTAGAGAGGCATTCAACACAAAACTAGAATGATGGAGAGAGCTGGAGGATTCCACAGGCTTAAGGATAAGAAGAGCCAAGATAGAGTATATGCAGCATAAATTTTGTATTGGCACCCAAGAACAATTAAAATTGATGGTCGAGATGTTGGCAGCATAAATTTTGTATTGGCACCCTTAGATGTTGCCCATAGAACCAGAGTTTGATTGTTAAAATGGAGGGAGTTCATATATTATAATTATATTAAGATGTGAAACACCAATCTTAACAAGAGTAGAGTTCCCAATTTCAACAAATAATTTGGCAATGTGGACATACAAGATTAAACAAGTAATTTCGACAAATAATTTCAACAAGAGTAGATCATCTACCTACTGCTTAAATTGGATACTTCCCCAACTAGTCTCATTTTACAAGTTTTCCAAAACATTCCCCCAGAAATGAACACATTAGAACTACTAAATTCTTTCAAATATTAGTTTTAGATTAACTTCTAGTTGTTTAGTCACAATTGTGATAAAAAACTCAATCGTGGCTAGGGATTTGTTGGTGGATCTTAGTTCTGTGAAGATGATATGAATTGCTACAATTAGAAATCAGGAAGAGGCGATTCAAATAAGGGTATTTTCCAACATAATATCAATTAAAAACCTTTAATGCCTTCAAACGTAAGAAATAATTTGAGATCGGCGAATCCGTACCTCTTTCTTCTTCAAATCTGCTAAAGATGACCTTGGTAATTTGAGAGAATCGAGTGAGAGATCGAAGCCCTAGATCACTGATTTTGAAATCTGATTGCGTCTGGAAACCCTAGTTATTTTTCTTCAAAAGTCGAGATTCTGTGAGTGAGATCGAGCGAAGAATTAATGTTCAAAATCAGATCGATTCTGTGAGTGAAAGAGAGTCGATCGAACGAAATCTAGAGTCAGTGAAAGAGAGAAAGAATCGATCGAACGAAACAAGTGTGACTGAAAGAGAGAGAGTAGATCGAACGAAAACCGATGAATGAGAGAGAGAGAGATTCGATCGAAGAAAAATCGGTGAGTGAGAGAGAGAGATTCGATCGAAGAAAACCAGTGAGTGAAAGAGAGAGACAGAGAGAGTCGAGAAAGAGAGAGACGATCGAACGAAATAGAGTGTGTGAGTCGAGTTTGAGTCCATAATGACGATACGAGTTGAGTCAAAAGAAACCATCTGAGTTGAGTCGAGTTTGAGGCGGAAAAAGGGATTAGCGACTGTGGGAATCCGTCGCTTAAAACGACGGCTCAAAGCAGTCGTTTTTTCCGCAAAAATCGCGTCGCTCTTTCCCCATTATGACGTAGTGGAAACCATAAACATTTTCCCACTTCAGTTACAATTGAAACAAGAAATTCCATAGCTTTCTTGGCGAAGCAAATGTTATATTTATGTATCGTAAAGGCAACAACTAAAACAATTGCGTACTACCAGGCAACAAAATTATGAGTAATGCAACGAAGAAAGATTGTCTAGTGTACCTCAATTCTTGCTTGATACAATGGTCTTTCCTGTGGGCAAGCAAGTAATAAGAAAACACATCAATAAAATGATATAGCAAAGAAACATGCCTAAGGGGGACACAAATATATATATATAGGGTGGCGTTCGAAGGCCCTAAAGAGAGCCAAACATTTTTTAAATGTATGGATTATAGGTTTTAGAATGGGCTGATTTTTGTGAGTATAATCTTTATGATGAGAGATCATCCTCACAAAAAATCAGCTCATTCCAAAACTTCTAACCTCACCAAAAGTGATTTATAAAATCGGATGGTCCACAATTTTTCAACTTGTAAACAAGGGTTAGAAGTTTCGAAATGAGCTGATTTTGGTGATGATGATATCTTCATCATAGAGATCATCCTCATAAAAAAAATCATCCAATTCTGAAACTTCTAACCCCTATTTTCAAGAATTTTTGGTACAATGTTTGGCTCTCTTTAGGACATCCAAACAATTCCCATATATATATATAAGAAAATGATTTTTATAGATGATGGCAAGGCCTAAGAAAATGGTAACCAATGTCTTAATTATCCAGACTGAATCAATAGTGAACCTAGAATTCATAACAAATTGGGTTCAAAACGTCATTCAAAGCCATCATCGATTTTAACAATAATGCAATTCAACCATCAATTGATCAACTTTTTAAACAGATTTTAAATACAAAAACATGGGAAATCAAATATAATTTCCTATGTCAAGATTCTTTATTAGTCAAGACTTTAATACTATAAAATTCAATGTTATTATTTTAAATGATAATAATAAAAGTTGGGACAATGACTGCAAAGGACTCTCTATTGAGAACATGTACTTAATAGTTCCCTAATAAAGAATACGGATCTTTTAAGTCTCACTTAATTAAATGCTAACCGTAACGTATTAAGAGATCTTTTGAAGATTTTTTTAAGAAAAAAACCGAAATACACCTTTAACAACTTTACAAAGTCGTTTGATCTAAAAATATATATAGTCAAATAAAAAACTAAACCAATTTATTTGGTTACTAATATTTTTGTGAAAAACAAAAATAAATTTTGTATTTATTAAAAGTTATTCATATATTTAATATAATTTTATTTGACTCATTTAAGTCAATTTGTTAATCTGAATCAATTCGATGAATATTCAAGTCGAATTTTACAATTATATTTTATTATTTATATATTTTAATAAATCTAACAATCATAGATCAAATCAGTTTGAAGATGTTGATAACCATACTCATCTCCATCATCATCTTTGTTGTAATCGTTATCATCATCTAAGTGAGTTAAAGATGGTTGCTACGTGCGACTCGCCAAGCAAAAAGTAAATAAATAAATGTGTTATATATATATATATATATGGAGCAGTTCGGCAGCCCTAAAGTTTGCCAAGTTTAGTGCCAAACATTTTTTGTAAATCACTTTTGATGGGGTTAGAAGTTTTGGAATAGGCTGATTTTTTATGAGGATGATCTCTACGGTGAAGAGATCATCCTCACAAAAAATCAACTCATTTTGAAACTTCTAACCTTAGTTTACAAGTTGAAGAATCGTGGACCGTCTAATTTTTGTAAATCACTTTTGATGGGGTTAGAAGTTTTGGAATAGGCTGATTTTTGGTGAGGATGATCTCCTCATCATAGAGATCATCCTCACAAAAAATCAGCTCATTCCAAAGCTTCTAACTCATATTTTGAAAAATGTTTAGCACCAAACTTGGCAAACTTTAGGGCTGCTGAACCGTCTCCACATATATATATATGGGAAATGTTCAACACCCTAAGCTTTACCCTACACTTTAACAAATGTGTTTTGTCATACATGGGTTAGAAGCTTTGGAATGGGCTGATTTTTGGTGAGGATGATCTCTATGATTAGAAGATTATCCTCACCAAAAATCAGTCAATTCCGAATTTTTTAGCCCCATGTTTACAAGTTGAAAAATCGTGGACCGTCCATTTTTTGCAAACTATTTTTTATGGGGTTAGAAGTTTTGGAATGAGCTGATTTTTGGTGAGGATGATCTCCTCATCATAGAGATCATCCTCACCAAAAATCAGCCCATTCCAAAATTTCTAACCCATGTAGGACAAAACACGTTTGTTAAAATGTAGGGTAAAGCTTAGGATGGGGAACGGGACCCTATATATATATATATATATATAGGATCAAGATCCGTGTACACATATATATACTCATATATCTACAATGTGTTTTGTCTTATGTGAGTTAAAAGTTTCAGATTGAGCTGATTTTTAGTGAGGATGGTCTCTATGACGAGGAGATCTTCCTCATCAAAAATCAGCTAATTCTAAAACTTCTAGCCCCATATTTATGAGTTGAAGAATCGTGGACCATCCTATTTTTGTGAACCACTTTTGACGAGGTTAAAAGTTTCGGATTGAGCTGATTTTTTATGAGGATGATCTCCTTATCATATAGATCATCCTCACCCAAAATCAGCTCAATCCAAAACTTTTAGCCCACTTTGAACAAAACACGTTAAACATACATGAGTAAATATATGTGTACATAGATCCTGACCCATATATATATATATATATCTTTTGTATCCCAGAGAAAAAGATCTATGGTTTTGTGCACATGCCACGTCAACGAGTGAATTTCATGTGATTTTTTCAAGTCAATTTATCAGGACTCTAATATTATATATATACTACCTCACAAGTAGCATGTGCAAATGCATTGTGTTTTACAAAAAGGATTTACGCATGGTTAGAAATTTTTATCAATTTATAATATACTTTATCACTTAATATATTATAAAAGGTTTTTTTGTAATTTAAAATATAGAATAATTTTAAAGAAAAAAAAATAAAATGATATTTTTATAATTTTATAAAACTAACATAGATATACAGGTCGTGGGATTATACGGGGCTTCTTACAATTTTTGAATATTAATTAATAAAATTTTTATTATAATGTGATCTTAAGAAACTAAGTAATGTGATTTTACAAGTGGTGGGATTGAAATTCTATTAAATTTGACAAAAATAACTTTGAAAATATAAGAATGCAAATGTGGAGGTAAATTTTGTTTTCCAAACTTTCGTGTTACCACTTTATTATAGCTTCCCTAGTTATAATAATAAAGATATAATATATTAAGAGAGATTTATCGGGTAAACCTATTTGTTGCAATTTTATTACAAAAATTTCCTTACTTTATCGAGTTAGTTACATGGGCAAACCTTAGTTTATGAATTAGGTTACTATGACTAACTTAGTAAATTTTCAAACCTTTCTGAGGATTGTTGGCCCCTATGGATTATTAAATTGACAATCCAATAATGCAGCCTTCTAGGTTTCATGGGAAAACTCATATTAAAATAATAAAATTAAAAAAATTAAAAAAAAAAACTTTGTAAAGTGAGGTTTGGTGGGTAACAAATATTGTAGAGGGATAAATTCTTCAATCGATGAGATAACGACATGTGTCACTAAAGAATAAGATGGATCACAATAAACGTACTTTCGACCTGTGCGAGTACAATCGCTTGGATGGTTCACCTAGGGAAGGAGCACGAACGAAGGTCAGGGAAACAGGGATCTGTAAGTGAAAAGATTTAATACTTGAGATTTAAGGATTTGAGCGACTGACTTATAAGGGATTCTTAGAAAGAGATTCTCCCACAATTCTTATCCCAAAATAGGAGATAAGATAGGAAAGCATGCAAAATGGAAACTCCATCTCTATAAATAAAGAAGGATTCCCACACCAAATGTACACTATTTTTCTACATTGAAACTCTGTCAAATTTCTTTAGAATTAACTTACGCATTAGAGGTTCTGTGGAACAGGGAACATAAACAATCTAGAGGAGTTGCAGTCCATCTGATTGAAAGAAAGAAGATCTCGACTATGAAAATCACATCTACAATTAGCGTTGTTCTTGGGAACTAACAAAAAACACGACATACACATGACAAACACAATGAAATAAGAACGATCTCAAGGAGTTGCAGGTCATCCAATCGGAAAAAAGAAGATCTCGAGGTGATCACAAAAATTACCTCTACAAACTTCATAGAGTAAGGTTCCCTTGGAGTTGTCAAAACTCCAAGGGAGTATTTGTAATAAAAGTACAACAGTCACTACGTGAAAATTGAAAAATTCTACAGAAAAAATTGACAAGCCAAGGATCACGAATTTTAAAAATTGAATTTTGACAGTCTAGGCAGTCGAAATTCTTGATGTTCCCAGATTTGATAGCTTAAAGCTATCGAATTTCTCTCATCCTTCATTAATTTGATGGATTCGGCTAATCGAAAAAAAAATTTGACAATGAAAAATTCAATGCCAATTTGACAGTCGGGTAAATCTCTCGTATTAAGATTTTAGCCTCAGACCTCAACTAGTATCTCGTCAGCCTTGATTTAACATTTTACTAACATGAAGTTATAAAGATGGTTTCCCTGAAGTAAAAAATTATTATCAGGGAAGATTTGAGGATCTACCACCAATATTCAAAGTTTTAACTTTGAACAATACTGGAGACAATAAAAGGCTAATATTTAGGAGGAAAGCTAGCAAGAAATGACATAGCTAGGGGACACAATAAATATAAATATATGATAATATTTAGGAGGGATTTTACCATCTGTGTGTCGTATCGATTAAGCCTATTTGAAATTTTTACCTTTTTTATTCAGTTTTCAGACTTGTACCATCGGAGTGAAAGAAAATTCCTTCAAACTGGTTATTACGAAACATAACCTTTAAAAAATTGTTATAAAGGAACATTTGAAGATCCACCATGAATTTTCAAATTTTAACCTTTTGAGGACAATGTTTCTTCAAAGGGTGTTGGAATGTTACTTAGGAACCTAACTCAGTTGTTATTAATAATAAAATTTATATTTAATATATCATTTGGGATTTGGTTGTGTTTCATTAGGATTCTTGACGATTTGCCGCCACACCAATTTTTACTTAAAACACATTAAACCTTTAGAAATTGATGAACACGACTTTTATTTAAATTATATATGTATACATCAATTGCTTTAAACCATGTCCAATTATGAAATTATAAAAAAGCAAATTTATTTGTCAATGTAAAACACCATTTCTTAATCTTCAACGAACCCTAAAAACTATATTAAATGGAAACGATAAAACATGACAAAGAAAAAGAGAACAATAAAGGAATGACTTAACATACCTCAATTAAAGAATGGAAGAAATAACCAATCTCCCCAATCAAAGAATGAGCATTTGGAAGTATATCGACATGTTTATATATAATGAAAGAAAGATTCAAATCTAGAGAATGAAGCAAGAGATAGTCCAAAGGAAAGGAAAGAATCACTAAAGTAATATTTGATTTTGATTTGGTACCTTGCTTTCACCTCTCTACTAAATTTGTGATAGTGTTATAGTTATTGATATTATTTATTATTTTTTAGTAAAATAAATATTTATTAAATTCAATTAAAAAATAAGATATGCTTTGTTTTTATTATTTTTAGGTTAAATGGGTTCTTTTGTAAGTAAAAGGGCATTTTTGTATTTATATGGATTGGGATTAGTAGACGCATCGAAGTGAAGCAGCAAAACTCATATGTTCACACACAATCTCGACTGTGTGTATACAAAATCCAATAGTTGAGATTTATGCGTATCTTAATAACATATATCTCAAAGATATTTATCCCGAGAATAAATCTCAGGCATTGGATTTTTGTATTTAAATGGTTAGAATCATGTGTTTTTCCATGAGTTAAGGGATCCTGATCCATTAGTTATTTATATGAGAGGATATAATTTGTTGTTGAGGTTGCTCATCATGGCATTCATGCACATGTGTATTGCACTTGGGCACATTGAGGTGCACTTTGCACATATGCATCTTCACGAGAAACTTGAGGATTACTTTTCTATTTGCTAAATCAATTTCAAGATTCAATCTCGTTCGTTGGATGATCAAAGTAGGTATAAGAATATGATTGATGATTTAGATGGACTTGACTGATACTATTCATAAAATACCGGTTGGACCATTAGTCAATGAGGTTTAATCGTGTACAAACAACTAGATCGTTGGCCAATGGGATTCGACCTAGGGTCAACTACATTTGACCAACTCCAAAAGGCATTTTCTTGTTTCATGAAGAGTTGCAACTCTCTATGAAACCCAGAAACGTGTATGTATCTTCACCAATTGTACCTTAAATTGGATCTAGAATAATCTAATCATGCAGTCGTGACAATTGAGGCAAACAATCATTATGACTATTTGAACAGTCACATAAGATCTATAAAAAGAGATCCATAGTCATAAATCTAAATACACAGACTTGACATTTCTCAATAATATAAAATACTCTAACACTTGCTTCTTACTTTAATTTTTGGGTATCTAATCAATTTGAGTTATCCAGGCAATTCTCCAACTTTATAAGACAACAGATTATATGATTAAAAGATAGTCTATTGTATCCTAGAAATATTTTCCTGGAAATCCTTTTGCAAACTTAAGTAAGGAATGAATAAGATTTTAAAGAAAATGATCTCATGCCGTGAGTTCAACGTCGCTTATTTTCTTTTCATCATATTTTTTAAATTCTAGGAATATTTTTTGAATAATATTATTATATGAAATGAAAACAAAGGGAATTGATGATGTTTGCATCACTCTTTCATGAGAAAAGTATTGTGATGTGATGTGTGACGACATATTCATGCTAGGGATGGATAAGGGGTGGGTTTAGCTCATTTTACCACAACACCAAGTGATGGTTGTTGTCTTATATGTTTATAACAATATATATTATTGGGGGGTGGGGTGGGTTTGAGGGCGGAGCAGGTTAACCGGGTGGGGTATATCAAAATTGTCCCTGTCCCAAAACTGTTTAAGATAGTCAAAAATCAATCCTATAAGGACGAGGCCAAATTGCCATCCCTTAAAAAAAAATGTGTGATAGAGTTGAAATAAACTTTAATTTTAAAATGTTTATCGTCACACAAGTGTTTGCACAAACACCTCAAGATTCCCAACAAATCATCTTCAAGTCCAGTTCAAATCATCATCTTTTCTTACGCCAAGTACAGTTTTTATCATTCTGTTTACCACTTTAAATACTTTTGTAACAAAGACTCAATATAAAGCCAAGATGAACCCCACCCCATTATCAAAAACTTTTGTAACAAAGGCTCATCCCACGGATTTCCAACAAAGATGGACCCACATTCATCATAAAAAAACATTTTTTTTATCAAACTTGTATCCTTGATAAAGTACAATACAATGTTGGGTACTTTTAGTAAACCACCTACGAAATAGGTGATAGTAGTCTCAACAACCCCACCTCCCCCTACCCGAGATGCAATATTAACATGAGTTGTTGGATTAAAATAATTGACAATATTGGATTAAAACAGAAACCCTAACTTCAACTTGTTTAATTAAGAAGATGAAGATAAGATTGGGGTTTTTCCATTATCTTACCTACTCCAATTAGGATTTGTATTCCTTATCATCGGATTGTTCTGAGAGTGTTAAGGTTTTATTGTTTTAAACCTCTACCATTAATGACTTTGATTACGATTTTGAGTGATCAAGTTAAAAATCTGATATTTCGTGTAATAGGTGGAGTTTAAACTCTTGGGTGAGCTCATTTCAACATTTTCGACTTCAAGGCTTAAGTATCCATGGAAAAAAAAAAGTTGTCATTTCAATTACAATGGGAGGGGAGTAAAACTAATATAATAATAAAAAAATGTTGTCATTTTCATTACTATTTTCATTTTCTTCAATGTCTCGTGTTTTTCTCTCTTTTTTTTTTTTTTTGGTATCAATGTTTTGCACGTAGAGATTCCAAGCACTGACCGGGTCAAGAATGCCCTATTATAGGATTGAGTGTAAAATGATGGAATTGTGATGAAAATGATAAGATTAGGTTGAAAAATATGAAATAGGGTTGAAAACTACCAATAAGATTTAGCTTCAGAGTAACCACATTTAGTGAGATCAATGAGAAATGAGACTAAGAACGATTATATTCTCATAGTTACAGTGCTCAGAATGAACAAAAGTTGGGTTGTTTAATCGAAATATCTTTTTCGAATTTCAACTATTTAAGGGTATTTTTGACATTTAACCATCTCTATTAAGAGACAATTGTTTCCATTCACAATTTGATTGGATCGGCAGAAGTCTAGGGAAGGACTTCATTTTGCATTTCACAGGGGAGATAATGCCAATATCATCTATTTTGCAAAGGGTTTGACTGGGTCAATAAAAGTCTAGGAGGTGGACCTCATCCTGCATTTCACTGAGGGACAAGTAACACTAATATCACCACTTCTGCATAACTTTGTGGCAAGTCCTTTTTTCGAACTCTTATTAATCTTTGATAATCAAGTCAATTTTAAATGTGCTCTCTCTCTCTCTCTCTCTCTCTCTCTCTCACTCTCTTATTTTCATCTACTGTTCTTTTTTTGTGTACATGTAGTTTAGGCATTATTTTCAATATTAATATTTATTAAGAAAACCATATTGAAACGTATTTATAAGGTTGAGTGAGATTGCTCGGTCCCAACGCAAGTGAAGGTTTGATGAATGATCATCCAAAATAAAGTTACTTTTTAAAGCCAAAGGTAAAACAAAAGAAAGGAATAGTAACAGCTACCACATAAAAGATCATTTTTAGGGTCAAAGGTACACAATTTACTATATATCCACAATCACCACTCTCTTAAAATTATCACTGATTTGATCATTGGAAATCACCGCTACAACTATTGAATTTTTAAGTGAGAAACTAAACTTCTTGTAACTACTAAGGGCCTAAACTAGGTACTCATTTTTCCTTCTTTTTAAAGAAAGATTAAGAATTGCTTCTCGAGAGGTGAGTAGCAAATAACACCCTAAGTACTATAGTGTTATGTGTGTAGATTCAACCCCATGTTGGTTAATTGGTCAGGTATGGATCTTGTAATACGATAAGCATCTTGTACGCGTCTCTTATCTTCAAAATTTTACTGAATCAGCCCAGCTAAACATAATCGATCCAAGCAGAGCAGGCCATCCACCTTTGAATGGTGTTATCTTACAAACTATAAATGGGCATCGATTTTGCATGAAAGGTTGGACAAAAAACTCCATAAAAAGTGAAGAATAGTCAGAATAAAATGAATTATTCTCTAAAAATATAGTTAGAAAAATTCGGGCTACACCTTTTTTTCCCTACTAAAACTTGGTGGGTCTTTCCCCACTAATATTTGTTCTTCCATAAATTTTCTGGGTCTTGCTAATGGTTTCCTTGGCGCTTCATGGACGGATGTTCGATCACAAATTTTGATTATTAAGAACTTTCAATCACAAACGTAGGTTGCTCATGGCCATACATGAATTGCAACGAAACCTTTATAAAGCCTTTTGTAAAGATCCTAATCTCCCTAGAAATTTATACAAGTTGCCAAGAAATAGTTCTTTTGTACAAGTATGAAATCAATGTGTTTCCATTGGTCACCTTCATAGAGTATGAGTCCCTTTGAATTTCTTGCATCGCTTCTCTTGGATTTGCATCTCAAGGTCCTTTGATGGGCATAAAGAAATCGCCTTGGTAGCAACCAAACTCACAATTCTAAATATATATATGAAAAAAATTGAAACCAAAACAAAAAGAAAAATAATAGGAAAGAAAAGATGCACATATAAAGATAAAAGATCTATAGACATCTTGCAAGACTTTAATGCAAAGAGACCCCCTATTTTAATATCTTACATTCAGGAATAAGGGTATTTTTGGATCGGTTACATGAAGGAATAAATTGTAACCCATTCTTGCAAGAATAATAACCATTTGTTACCACTATTGAAAATTATTGTTCAAAATAGTATTTAAACAGTACAAGTTAAACTAAAACTTGATCCAAAATACTTTTATTTCAACGATTTTTAAATAGTTTGGTTTGAAATTTCGATTTTAGATCATGGATAGGAGTTGGGCTGCGTAATGTGTTGCTCTTTCGGGTCCACCGACCACGAACGTTTGGCCCTCAAGTATGGTGAACCAATGAATATATCAAAATTCAGCATGATTGGATAAAAGACAAAAGAAAAAACAAATGGCAACTCAAAAGGTTATGAAGCATAATACAACAGAAACTTTTACAGATTGTAATCTTATTGTTATGAAGTTCATATACACAAAATATGCAGACCAACACAAAATATGGTGCAAGACTTAAACCTGTTGTCTCCATCAACCTGTATATACCCGGAGACGAGAGGTAATCCGCGCTCGACATATGGGACAAGTAGACAAGTTTTCCCCACATTCTCGACATGTCTGCAATCAAAAGAATATTTTCTCGAAATCAATACAGGAACATTAAAATGAAAGTGAGAAAGCCATTTTTCTTAGTGTCTATGATCCAAGAGAATGTATTTTCTGAAAATGATGTTAAGAAAGATAAATTTGCACAAGAAACTGTTTGTCCATGTTTGATTTCACCTTGAAAAGTGTCAAAAAGAGGGGTACTCAACGGGATTTTCCCATTGTGACCAAAAAATCCTTTTCCTTTGGGGTAAGGTCAAAGAATATTTTCAAACCAAATAGGAAAATTGTTTCAGGAGGGGAAATAATCTTCTTGAAAATGTGCAATCATACACCTGCAAATCACATTTTCCTAGAAAATATATTTTCCCACCAATTTTCTTGCTCAATCATGTGGACCACTGGTCATAACCACAGTTGATAGTGTCGGTGTAGCTTACCATATGCCCACAGCCAAAGGCCAAATCCTTTCCATTAGTCAAGCAAATTGGACAAACCTACATCCAAAACAAGAACTTAGAAACATGATCCAGAAATTCTCAGAATCTACATACGGACGCACGCATGCATGCACACACACACACCCAAAAAAAAAAAAAAACTATGAACGCTATCTAATATATTTTCAAAGTTTCGATTGTATTATTAATATAAAACTTTTCGATGCTTGAGCAAATAGAATCACATCCCAAATTTCTGCCAAAAAAAGAAAAATTAGTAATATCATTGTTACTTGATTGCGCTCATCTGCAGTTGATTCTGGGGCGTTGCTTGGTTGTCGTGTAAGGTGAGCGAAAGGAACTGGTGGAGGGCGTGAAACTACCTTCTTCGCTTTCCCTGTTACGCGACTTTTGTCCAATTGAACACACATATATAAGCATTATATTTGAAGCTTAACCTCAAGTTTTACAACAGTTAAACTCACAGCAATGTAGTTTAGATTCCTTACCCAAGGATACCAAATTCCATGCTTGCTTTATACTGAAGAGGTATCTCCATAAGTGCAGCAAGGGCAAAAGCTGTTTCTTTCTCTGTTGGACTCACATCTCTAGACATTATTTCTGTAAAATTAACAAACTACACAAGAAACTGAGGACGTCAAACCATATGGATAAAACCACAAAGGCAATAAAATAAAATAACACGCAACATAGTCAGATTTACGCGGTGTCACCAATAAATTCAAGACATCTATCACAAAAGAACATATAACAAGAGACCTGATAAATATTGAAACAATATAACTATACAAAATTACAGCATTTTCAATTTGCGTTCCAACTTTAATATCTGATCTTTTTGTTTGTATAAGTTGGAGTTTCAGATGTGATACCTGAAAATTATCGAATTCACGTGCAGGAAGCTTATCATCAAATTTCTTCATATCATCCCATGGACCGTCGCCAACTCCAACAAGCACGATCGAGAGTGGATAGGAACTGAATACCAAAAAAAATAGAAATGTACTGAGATTTGCTAACTCAACTAATTCTTACAAAGGAAAGTCTCTCTCTCTCTCTGTCTCTCTCTTTTTATTCTATACATCTCATGCATGATTCAACTAACTTCGGTCGATACATTTGCTTTTTTAAAATTTAATACTAAGTTAATAATTCAGCTTAATATTTTCAATGGGGAATCTCATGGAAAAAGAAATCAATGAAGGTTTAACTCATTAGAAGAACGACACCACGACCTAGCTTTTGTGATTGCAACATAAATAACTTGCATCACATCAGCTAATAGTAAATAATATGAATGAATCACTAAGAGTTCTAAAACAAGCCCAAAGGAAACTTGAAAGATTCAATCTTTCTTCATCATTGAAGTCTTATTTCAAAATTTTAGGTTTGGCAGAACAACTCTTGTTCATCCATTCAGTTATGTTGATTCAAGTGTGTTCATATCCACCCCCGAAAAAAAATTTCAATTATTTACGGGGCTCTACCTTGCATAGACTATTGACTTAATAGTGCTCTCTTCCTGTGGACTGAGCTCTGTACTATTTATATCAACGCTTCTCGTGACCTTCACCACAAAAGACACAATGGTGATTGTTGGTAAGGATGAAAGAATGAAAGTGTTAAACAATACGAATATAAGTAAAGGTTTCAGTCAAGACCTGGCCATCTGCGATGATAACCAAAACATGGTATTGGCCACCTGTCTTTTCCACAATGTCAACAGCAGCCTCAACTATTGGTCCAAAAGAAGTTGGCCCTTTGAAACAAATCACATAAATTAGAATACATGAAGTGCAAAAGTTTATTTATGACATCATCATCGTCATCATCTTCAAAGCCTTAAACTTAACGGGGTTGACTGAACACATCCTGTTCTTCCATTTATTTCTGTCTAAATCAAATTATATGGGAAAAACTAAATGATGAAATGGAATATAAACAGGTATTCCTAATGCATCAGTCAACTTCAGTAGATTTCTATGTAATTGTGGGTGTGGATGGTGGGTATGTGAGTTTGTGTTCACACATTTCTGTAGCTTTGGTTGATCTCCTTTTTAATAACATTTTGTTTATCAGAAAAAAGAAGCCCACTTTGGTAGATGAAACTACATTTGTGTTGAAGTTTTGGATCCCACGGTGAACTCTACGGTTTCCCAAATTCATGATACTTGACCGACATGCTAATTTCAAAGTATAATATCATTTGGGTTAAAAGCAGTTACTAAGATACAGACTCAGGTTAATAATTCTAACTTTCTTGTATATTCTTCTCTTCTTGAAATCTGAATTTTATAAATAAAATAAATAAATAATCCTCTAATTACTGGTCACTAATCTCGCTTGCCTAGCAACTAAAGAAATATACAAGGCATAGATCCAGGAGAAGATGCTGTTCTTGAACTTCTCTAGGCTTTTTTCCTTGTCTGAAGAAGGAAATGGACATCGGCAACAATGATTCATAGAAAGAATATAAGATGGTGTATTCGTCATCAAAGGTTTGGGACTAACAACCTGCAATGGTGTATTCGTCATCAAAGGTTTGGGACTAACAACCTGCAATGGTATGAGTTTTGCTGAAGAAAGTCTTATGTTGTGGTAACTTGAGCTGGATTTATCCCAAACTTTTTCCTAAACCAATTCAATGGTTGTTTGGACGTTGCAAAGAGAGAGAGAGAGGTGAGGCTTAAATACCAGGGTTGCTTTTTCGGTCTTATGATGTGGTTATTTCGAGTATTTTCATATGACTGTGTCATTCTTCTGTTGTCCATCATCATACCCTGGTGTAATTGTTATGAAGGTCGGTATTACAATGAAATTTTATCTTACAGAAACCCTTTGCTGGGAGAAACCTACTGCTGATTGGGTTTAAAAAAAAAACGTTAATGGAGCAAGTCGAGGGAATCCAGGGTTGGCTGTAGGTGGAGCTATCGTGAGGGATGAGGATGGAAACTTTATCCAAGCAGATTCATGGTTTTTTCGTCAATGCTACAAACTCTATTGCTGAATGTAGAGCCATCTTCCATGCTTTAGATGAGTTCAATCTCAATAACAGGAGGATTGTCATTGAATCAGATTCGTTGATAAATAGTTCTAACTTTGTTGGGTGGTGCGTTCCCATGGTCCTTGGAATCTTGGATGCAAGCTATCCACAACAAGTTGTCCACGCTCAATTGGAGGGTTCAACATGTGTGGTGGGAAAAAGGTTCTGTGGCAGACTCTCTAGCAAAATTTGCACGAGTGGTATCTTTACTATGTTCTCAGACCTTGCTAATTTTCCGTAAATCACTCGGAAATGTGTTGCAGGAGACATACTTGCATTACCCCATTTAAGGATGTTACCCTTTGTTCACTATTTTTCCTTATTATAATTCTGCTCATTTAGCCAAAAAATAATAATAATAATGCATTGTGAACAATGTTAAATGGATCCTTTGTATGAAGTTTCCAACCTGATAATCGCAAGTTTGGAACGATCCGTTTATAGCAAGCCAAAACTTCTTCAAATCCATGACAAGGTGAATGATCATTGTGAAAGCTAAACACCTCTTGATCATGAGTGGTGGCTGTCATGAATGATAGATATTAGTACTTGGAAAGCAGAGTGGCTTAAGAACTTATTATCCATTCAAGGAGAAATGAAAATTCTTCAAATTAGAAGGAAATCGTTACTGACCATCACCAAATCCAAAACAAGGAATTAAGTTGTCTTCATCGAAAGGAGCTAAAGTCTTTCCAATAATAGAGATTGCTTTTTCATATGGATTGGGTGTATCACCAAGTGCATGTAGACTCCGGTTATTGAATGAGCGTTTGCCTTCAATTACATCATAAATGCATTAAACTTCCAAGAAATAGAAGAAAAATACAGAAATAATTCAAGGAGAGTATTGTGCAAATCCCAACAATATGGATGACAAAGGAAAAAAATTATTAAAAATTTCATAACAATTACAGTGGCCTCTAAGAGTTCATATTAACTCACAAGATACTGGTAATGTATTAAAGTCTCAGAGTGTTACTATTCATCAAATACCCAACCTGGTGACCATGCGAAACTCTAATAGGGATATTTGACTTAAAAGGAAAATTTGACATTTTGGGTTTTGGACTGAGAAACTTAAAGCTATCTAAATTAGGGATGAAATCGTTCTCAGTTACATAGTGAAACCCCCTCATCTCCCAATCAAAGACTTTTAGCCAAACCATGTAAATCTTGTGTTTTCTTGATTTAATATTTCTTGGTTCTTTTTCATCACACATATCGCTAGATGTAGGATCAGAGCTCATATAATCCAATCTAACATATTCTTCCTAAAGTAGATGAACTTAATCGGTCATAAAAGAAGATGTTTGATGAGATACACATTAGTAATGAAAATGTGTATCTCCCACATTTTATTTCAATTAATCAAATGTTGTGTATCTTATATTAGCCTTGACCAAAGAAGTAAGGATGACCCATAAATAAGAATGATCAAAATTATGATGCCCCATTAAATCAAGAAATTGGTTTTTTCATTAGTTCAGACCTGTCCACTCATTGCTTTTCGTGAAATCAATTCCAACTATAAGGTTTGATGACTCTAGACCTGCATCTTTCAAGGCGGATGTAACCTACAAAAGGAAAATGTCAACTCTGATTAGTCGTAACTTATTGGAAAATACGAAAAAAAAAAAACGGTAACCTCAACAATTTATTCATATGTGGAAAACATTGATGTACAAGTTTGGTTTGTTTGGGTTGGGACTTATTTACCAAAAAATCCGGGAAACAACTCTATGTTGGGAACAAAAGCATCGTCAATTGAACTACATTATAACTGGAAAAGGGAAAGGGTGGAGATTCCGGAGCAAAAAAAGCACGTTGGCATAGTTGGGCCACAGCATTGTAAGACTCCGTCACCACCTTTCCTTATTATTTTTTCTTCTATTTTTTCAGATTTCGAATTTGCATTTATTCATACAAGAAAAAGTCGAGATTATGTGGGAGGGAAGATAAATTTAGTTATGTTCATTCAAGGCTATTCATGTTAATATTTGTGGGATTTTTTTTTGGACAAGGAATTTACAAAATCTCTATAAATCATCATCTATGCATTATCCCCATATTGAGGTCAGCAATATGTGTTCTATTTTCCAATTCTGTTTTGTCTATAGTTACATTTTCAGTCAAGGCAGCATGTGTTTTCGAATGTTTCTTAATAAGCATGCAAAATATAAGAAAAGATATCCACGTACTCATGAGCTGCATAATGAAAATCCCAAATGAAAAGTCATTATTGTAACATACAACCAGTGCAATTCAGGTACAACGTTATGAAGTTTTACGGCACTACCACATTCTTTCTTGATTGCGATGACATGAACACTCATAAGGTTTATATACAAAATAAGGAGCAATTCCAAATATGAGAAAACTATAGCTAATATAATGAACCTAATCTTCATTAGATTATGATTGGTGTATTTATCATATCTAATATCCTATCACTCTCACTTCAACTCATTGTGATCAACAACTATCGTGAGGTTACTAAAAGCAATAGCATCCCTATTAGATTAGTTGTCATTAAGGAAGGTGACAATTGATTGTCAAACATGTATTAGTGATGAGATAAAGAGTTGATTGAGAGAAATGATGGATTGTATACCGACATGTGTCGAAGAGAATGAGGAGGAGAATAGCTCAAGTCAAATGGGCCTCAACTAGGACAAGATCGATTTAGGCTAGCATGAAAAGACCTAGTCGGAAATGAGAATGTGTAGGAACCATAGATGCTTTTCAACTGGCCCACACACTTCCACGATGAAAAGCATCTATGGTTCCTACACACTTCCACATCAGAGATGTCCCCCACAATGTTACTCCAGCACAACTCTTTCTTGAGAACAATTAAACAACCCTAACCCTAACCAGAGTGACCTCAATCTAGAACCTCATATCGTACTTCTCAATGTTTAAGTAGATAGGAACTGTAAATGCTTTTTCACTCGTATCTCAATGAAAAGCATCTATGGTATCCCCACACTTTCACGTCCTAAAGTGTGATGAGGTTCCAGCCTGAGATCACTTCGACATTATTATTATTATTATTATTATTATTATTTTATTGCGGGTCTTTTAACTAGAAAATCTTCACTCGATCAATACTCGGCTGATGGATAGTTATGATTCTATTTTCATGACACGTTATCTGAGCGTCGACCTAGTGAAGACTTTCTATTTAGAAAATCACTATTTTTTTCCAAATTTTGCACGTTTTAACTTTGAGCGGGTCTCACGTTTCAAAATTTTGAAAAAAACCTCTTCATTGAATTACACGTGGCATTTTGAGAGGTGTTGCAAATTTTGGCGGAAATATTGAGACGTGAAATCAATTTAAAACTCCACGTGTCTTATAACGAAGGCTCCTTCAAAATTTAAAGCGGGCTACCCGTTTCAAAAATACTCAAAAGACAACACATTAAGGGTCTGTTCTTTACAGAAGTCAGCTCCAGCTCCAAAAGTCAGCTTCTGGAAGAAGCAGAAGCCTAGAGCCTGAAAAGCTACATTCAGCAGAAGCCTGTTCGTTACAGAAGCATATAAATTAGAAATTGATGTTCGTTTGACAGCTTTTTATCGCTGGATTCTGGTAAAATGACCAGAATACCCTTAATGTTGATAATGCATCTAAAATGCATCAAAAATGACTAAAATACCTTTATATATATATTTTTAATTTAAATAAATTTATAAATTTTATGAATTTTATAATTTTATCAAAATTTCAGTAGCATCTGCTTTAAAAATGGACATATGAAAGATGACATTAATGCACTGATCATTATTATTGTCTCATCATCATCATCTGTATTATTTTATATAAAAGATTATAGATGACTAATTTTCGAAAGAAAATTCAAATTTTTTTATAAAAAAAATCTAGGATTTCAATTGGTGATTTTTCATTAATCACTGAAAACAAATTATACTAATCCCTAAATAGATAATATATAGTCATCTATTGTAAATTTTAGTTATTTTCCTTTTATCTCAACCGTCATTTGATGAACAGTAAACCTTTTATGCTTGTCTTTGAATCCTTAGACTTAAAAAAAATAAGTCTAATTTTATTTTTTATCTTAGAACTTGAGATGACATGTTTTTAAGAAAAAATCAAGACTTTTTCGGATAAGATTAAAGACAAGGGTATTTCCATCATTTTACGTCAATATTTCATGAAAGACCAAAGAAAGATTATGTCATTAGTTTGAACTTTGAATTTCAAAACACACGGGATTATCTATAATGAGAATTTTTATTGGCACCCCAACTTTTACTTACTACACCCCATCTAAATTTTATAGTTGATGGTGGCAATGTGAAAATGTTAATTCCTATTTTAAATGCATTGTGTTAATTTTTTTATTGGGAAGTAGTGATAAATAATTTGAAGTAATTGGATTGTAATAAGTAAAAGTTGGGGTGCCAATAGAATTTCTCCATAACTAACAAAAAAAATAAGATTGCTTGGGGTGAAGTCATAATTAATGGTGTGGTAATAACACATCTCTTTATTTATTCTCAGATTTTTATCACCCTCTCTCTTTCCATTATATGTGGTGGACCCATCTAGCACAATTCTTTTTTTATTTTATTCAAAGAAGGGTACAAATCATTTGGTGGAATATTATTTAAAGAAGAGGGGCATTTAAGTCATTTTAAGTTGGTGGAATATTATTTAAAGAAGAAGGGCATTTAAGTCATTTTAAGTAAAACCGTTTTCGGTCTTTGCTTCGCGCAAAAGCTCATTCGCGGAGCACCTCAAAGGCGGCTTCAATTTCGGACTTCAATCTGAAGCCCAATCAGCTCCAGAAGCCCAAACGAACACAATCCAACGGGCTTTTTAGGCTTAAAAGCAATAAAAGCTAAAAAAATCCGGCTCCGAAGCCCAAACGAACAGGGCCTAACTTTCCACACCACTATGGTTTAGGTGCTTTATGTCCATTGGTTTAAGTTAGGTTAGATTCGTACGATAAGGCAGACACGGAAGCCCACATCTTTAAAAGATTCTTAAATCCTTTATTTATTTATTTATAACAAAAGTAATTAATTAACGTGTATTTACCAAAACACCCCCCCAACAAAACTCATCAATATCCCATTAATGCCCTTCCTCCTCATCCACTCAAGTCTATTCACCCCCCACATGACTTGACACGATGACAGCCAATCCAAGGTCATGAACAACATATTTTATTATCTCTTCTCTTTTTTTTTCACGTGACCTCCACATGTTTTCGCATGTCCCCATAATAGAAGTTGACCTAACCCTAAACCTAATCCACATTTTTTTCTACCACCATGGTCCATGGGTAAGTAAAAAAAAAACAACCATCAGATTTACAAGTACTTGATTAAAAAATTACACAAAAAAAGTAACGGTCAGAAAATTCGATACAAATTCCACAATGACGTAGGGCAAAAGAAAAAGCCACGTGGTAACGTTAGGTCAATTAACATCAATTTCCAAATTGTTCAAGTTGTATCGAAATGTTTTATTGCGCTCCACTTAAAATCAAGATGTGACATTACACTCACGACTTCCAACATCCAATAATTCAATACCGTGTTGACGTAAGACCACAGAAATAAGAGTCAGTCTAACCTCACCAACTTACTACATTTCAAGTCTTACTGAAGGTTGTTAGGTCACATCTAAATCATGATCCGATACCAAAGGTCTGCATAGGACGAAATTCTAAGGCCTTTGAAGAAAGAAAATTAAAAAAAAAAAAGCATTATTTTCACCGTTGAATTTAAATTTTAAATCTTGGGAGCCCGGTAGTCGTTTATTTTCAAAATCCTGATAAGTTAAAAGAAAAAAAAATTTCTTACTCTGATTTTTTTCTAAGAATTCTAAAAGGCTGTTGTCGTGGATTACCAATGTGATAATCAATTTGGACCCAATGACTCTCGGTAAGATTTCAAATCTTACTAAGTCAGTAAGGAAAGTGTTTTTTAATAATCATAAAAGTAGATGAAGAGTTTCCTAACATGCTAACCATTTATCACACCGATCAAATTCACACCTCTACTCATAAACGTACACGTGGCAGCAAGAAACCGTCGCCGCAACCATACTCTGACCGGCTGAGAAAGAGTAAATAAGTATACGAAGAGAGAAAGAGAACAGACCTGTTCGAGAGTGGTATAGTGGTCAGGGATAAAAGCGTATTTCTTAGATGGTTTCCTCTCAGGAGGAGCAGAGTTTTTGTGTGTGCGTGAGGATGATGAAGCTGATGAAGGACGTTGCATCCTCGTCGTTCGAGTCCTCGAGATTGACCTTGATCTGATTTGTACCTGTTTAGAACGAGTTTGCCTTTGAAACAGATTACCCATTTGAATTTGATGATACTTCTTTGTATACACTCCTCGAGATTTGTGAAGCTGATAGCAAGAGTTGATGAGAAGAAGAAAAAACGCTTTTAATATCACAAAGAGTAAGCATCATAGCTATCGTGTGTCCCTCTATGGCTGCTGATAAGTCAGAATCGGATTCTTAGCTTAGCTTTCTATCGTAATAAATAAAACCAATAATAAAATATTAAAGAGAGAACATATAGGATTCGAATGGCGGAAAGAAGATGAAGGAAACATCCAGGTTTTTTCTTCCTTTATAAACCTCAACACTCTTTTATTTCTTTAAATCTCAACCCTCTTTTTTAATAGAGAAGATTCAGATTTCTATACAGATCAAGTAGTTTTTTTTATGAGTGAGCCTACTACAGTATTCTCCCCTCTCAACCGTTCGTTTGATGGACAATCTCATATCGTGATAGCTTCTTTTTTTTTCTCTTACATCTCAGCCGTTGTTTCAATAGAACTTGAGACTAGAAAAGTCGTATGCTTTGGTCTTTATAAAAAGTTGTGAAGTGTCGTGTATCACACTATTAATATTTAATAGTGTGCAGCAGATGTGTTGGACGGACTTCAAAGATTGACTTCATTTCGCACTTTGCTGACGTGGAGTTGTGTATCTAGCGTAAATGCTTTTCTTCGAGTACGTGTGAAAAGCATCTATGGTTTTGTTTCATCTCCACGTCAGCACCAGCAAAGGTGCGAAATGAGGTCGATCTTGAGTCACTCCTGCACGACTCTTGAAGTTATGTGCAACATGTTAGCAGAACCCTTTGAAGTTGACTCCTCAACTTTCAGAAGATGAATATTCTAAAAGATTCCGAATTGAAATTAGTCCTGAAAAAAAAGATCCCGTTCGTCTCTCCTTAGCCCTTCCTTGCCGTTAGTTTATACAGCATGGATCAAGTTCGAAAAACTATTATTTTTACTTTTTTTTTTAATATAAATATTTTCATGAAATCTAGATGTTTGTATTGTTGGATAATCCATGTGGGTTTAACTATCTTTTTTAATATTTAAAATCTAATAAATTAAATATGGGAAATGTTCAGCACCCTAAGCTTTACCACACACTTTAACAAACGTTTTTTTGTCCTACATGGGTTAAAAGTTTTGGAATGAGCTGATTTTTGGTGAGGATGATCTCTATGATTAGAAGATCATCCTCCCCAAAAATCAGCCCATTCCGAAATGTTTAGCCTCATGTTTACAAGTAGAAAAATCGTGGACCGTCCAATTTTTGTAAACCATTTTTGAGGGGGTTAGAAGTTTTGGAATGAGCTGATTTTTGGTGAGGATGATCTCTATGATTAGAAGATCATCCTCCCCAAAAATCAGCCCATTCCGAAATGTTTAGCCTCATGTTTACAAGTAGAAAAATCGTGGACCGTCCAGTTTTTGTAAACCATTTTTGAGGGGGTTAGAAGTTTTGGAATGAGCTGATTTTTGGTGAGGATGATCTCCTCACCATAGAGATCATCCTCACCAAAAATTAGCCCATTCCAAAACTTCTAACCCATGTAGGACAAAACACGTTTGTTAAAGTGTATGGTAAAGCTTAGGGTGCTGAACGGGAACCCAATATGGGAAATGTTCAGAGAATGGGTAAGAGAGAAATTTCCCTCTTTTTTATTTTTTTCTTTCTTTTTTGTTTTTTATATAAATTATGTGTTTTCATGTCAGCATGCATCATGGCTATCCACCAAAAGTCCGTCATAAGTACACCATGTTATCAGCACTCGTGAATTATTGGTGGAGCCCACTTATTAAGACTCACGAGGGCAACAGTTTTAAAACTCCAGTGTGGAATATTTTATAAAATGGCCAAACCCCTTGTGGACTAACTAATGATGATGAGCTAAACACTCCACGTTTTTGACAAATATTTGAGATTACTACTCATGTAATGTTTTCAAAACTTATGGAATGCTCTTTCACGTGGGTCTTCTCTTATAAACAAATGAAAATACCTAAACACCCTCATCTTCAATCTCTCATAATTAATTTATTTAAAAATCAATTTTTTAACATATGTGATGACTCTTTTTATGGAAAAGGAGATTATCTACTTAAATCTAGGTAATAAGGATCGTTTAAAAAATGAGTAAGGTGTTGTGCACCCCATTCTCTCCATTATAAATCACCTTTAAAATTTATTATTTAAAAAAACGATGAATTGGATAATAACTAACAATGAATCATATGCATGAAAGGTAGGTGGATGCAATAAGTGAGTAATGTACATCTTTAAGAGAGGGTTTAATGTTGTGTTGACGTTAGAGGGCACCTTACGAAAAAAGATGCCTTGTTAAATCATCACTCTTTATGTGAAATTGAATATTGATTTAAGTTTTTTTAAAGAGATTTCATGAGTGAAATTCTCTTTTAACCATAACATTGATGCATGCATGCGTGGTTAAAAACTTAGTGTTTCCAGCCCACCAAGAGGGTTACAAAGTTTTTTTATCATGACTAAACATGTGGTATGTGCATTGTGTACTTGCATGAGATAAATGGGTTAAGATAGCTTCAACCCTTATCATTTTAATTAAACTGCCTCAAGCGTTTCATGCCCAAGGTTAAGGTTCAACCTACTCTAGATGAATGATGGTTCTCCATTACATCCCAAGATTATCTAAAAGAAAAATAAAGAGAGGGATAAAAGGAGAGAATGCACGTGTTTTAAAATGAAAAATTAAACATACACCCACCTTGCCCCTTGATGTTTTGGAATAAGTTTGATCTTTGAATGATAGACTTTTAAGGTTGTGGAGTTTTAGTTGAAAGTTGAAAGTAGAAGATGGATGGGGTTTTAATATGAAAGGTTGAAGGTTAGAAAAAAGCTAAGGGGTTTTTAGTAGAAATTTGGCTTGAGAGAATTTATGATATGTTGAGTAGAGATTTTGATTGAGTTTTAAGGTTGAGATAAGGGGGCTTGATATCATGGGATTCTCATGTAAAGTAAGGGTTTATATAGAGGTTTTGAGTAACTTTTGGGTGTAAAGTGGTATAATCTCAAAATTAAAGGGAAACGGCATTGGATTTATGTTTTTCCTTTTTAGATTTTTATTTTGTTTTTATGAAGGTAAATGTGAAAATTGTGAAATGAAACCCTAAAAGCATATTTGATATTTGATTTTTAATAAATAAAGATAAGAGACAAAATGGGTTTTAGGAGAGTGAATGGAAGAGTGAAATGTATGAAGGTGATGTAATAAGTAAAAAGTAGACATTGTTTCATTTGTAAATAACACATAAAACAATGATAAATGGGAAGATGTGGAAAAGCACTTTTGGAAGAATGACAAGTGTAAATGTGATGTATTAGATAAAAAATAGACCTTGATTCATTTTTAAATAACCCAAAAAACAGTGTCAATGATATAAATTTGAAATTGAACCAATTGGAGGGTGACATGTGTCCACTTTTGAGAAAAGGTGTGAGACCATAGGCTTCTTAGGTTATGACATAGGTCATGGATTTGGATTTAAAAGTTGGATATAAGAATGAATTAGGCTTGGATTTGGATTAAGAGTAATGATGGGTTTAGGTTAAAAATGGGGTCATGCTTTAAATGAGTTTGGGTTAAAATAATGAGTTAGATTTTGTAATTGGATTTAGGTTAGGTATATGGATAATGAATTTGAATTGGGTTATGGAAAATAGATTTAAAGCAATGAAGTGGATATGAGTTGGGTTTGGGTAAAATGGGTTTAGGTTGGGGACAAAGTTTAGGAATGCAAAACAATATGAAATGATGCATGCATGCATCTGTGCTTGCGAAAAATGTCCAATGATGGTTATTATGGACCATGAGTTCATTTAAGGCTTTTATTTAAAATTAAAATTGAGATTCTTAAAATTTTGGAATTTTTTAGGTGAGCTTGTGCAAATTGGGGTGTCTACATATCTCACGTAGATATATCAAATATTCAACAAAATCCAACCGAGTTTAGTCAAACCGATCAAGTTTTGAGCCAACTCGAGAATCTACTGGGTATGTCTGGTTAAGCCCAGGTTTTTAAATAACTGGCCTGGCATGCTCCTTCAAAGACTAAAACCAGATAGTATACTCAACTCGAAGACCGCTAACATCTCTTAATTGGTGAGCTTGTGAACTCCCTGCCTATAGTCAAAGAAGGGTCGATGTAATTGAGGCTAACTCAAATTTCAAACTTTACATTAAAAGTTATGAAGCCCATGTGTATCCAAGTCAACTCGGGCTTATCCAGGGATTGATTTGGATTCTATTCCTTGAGCAAACCCCCCCCCCCCCCCCCCCCCCCCCAAAGAAAAAAAAAAAAACCCAACTCAAGGACATGTCAAAAAATCGAGTGGTTTGAATCGATTTCAATGTTTTTTATATTTACCTTTTTATTAAATTTTAAATGTTTGTGAGTAATACACAAATAAAATAACCTTATTTCGAAGATTTATTTTTAATTAAACATATTTTATTCCCTTTATCTACTATACTCAAAGTTAATTTTTTTCTTATTGAAAGTGAGTTTATTTCTATTAAACTAGATTATGACTAAAAGAATAAACAAAAAACAACAATAAAGTATTAAGTCCGTTGAACTCAATTTGAAGGTTTTACTAGTTTGAGTTGATTGGATCACACACACACACACACACACACATTAGCCCATGGCCTATTTATCTTCTTTTTGAAAGTGCTGATTTTTTAACTCAACCTGATAGGAGGACTCAAAACTCATCGACGTGGCATGGGCAAAAAATCGTAGATTTTGTCCTTCGAGATACACAGTCGACCTACCATCTGCAATTGTGTATCTCGATATATGGTTGTGTATCCTGAGCGAAAGAATCTACATTTCTTTGCACATGACACATCAATTAGTTTTTGAGTCAAATTGTTAGGTTGAGTTTAAAAAGCATTAGTTTTTTTTAAGGGAACACATGACACCCTCTCATTCATATTCTCAAAATCACTCTTTACCTACCACTTAACTTCCCACATATCTCCCCCTCATTCATGCTCTCAAAAATCATTTTTGACCTATTACCCACTAAGCCTTTTTCACCATCCCAAAACTTACTCAAATTCCCTTTCAAAAAAAATATTTTTTACTCCCCCCACATACTCTCTCTTCTCTCTCTCTACCTACTACAAAAGAGCTCATTCAATACTCAAAGAAGAAGAAAAGATAAAATGGAAGAATACTCAAGGAAGGAAGGTAGGTTCTTGGATAATTTATTTCAAGTACTTGCATACCCCTATCCTCTTTGATTCCCCTCAATCACTCTTTATTTTATTTTTAGAAAAATCATAATAAGTTGTATAAAACATTTTTTTCTCACACTTGATAGATCGAGCTCAATGCTTATGCAATGCATGTGAGGAGACTCGATTGATGGAATGGGAGATGAAACCCTTAGGGACTGACATCATTTTTGTTTCCTTGCCATTACTTTGTCATGATATTGACTTTGCACACACAAACACTCATCTTATTTAAATGGCATAGGAAAAAATGGGAATGCATCTTTATATGGGACTCCTAACTTCTAGCCAACATTTCATGCACTCATGCACTTGGCAATGATGAAAAAACAGTCCACTATGAAAGTGACCAACATGCTTCTAGTCAAGCTTTAATTTATTTGTTACATTCTTAATGCAATGGTGACCAGATTCCCCCTACTAACGAGATGAATCCATTCATAACTTAGCCATAGTCACATCTTTTTCAAGAGAACATCTCATGCATTCAAATCACTACATGGCAAGGCATGAACAAGGGTTCCCTTCTCAATAATGGTATCTTCATGACTCAGTGCCAAATAAATGACCCCTCCTTAACAATATATTCAATGTATAAGTCATAATGCATGTACTTTTTTTTTTTAAATTGCCAAGTTAAAATATGTAATCATCTTTGGATGGAGAGAATGAGGTGCTTAACACCTTTCTCATTATCCAACCGAATCTTTTTTCCTAGACTTTTGATAGATCATGCCCTTATTCATTAGCGAGTCACTACAATGTCGTTTATGTAAAACTATTTTCAAGTTTCAATTCACACTATTTCAAAATTTGAATGGTGGAGCCTCCAAACATAAATGGTAATTAGATTGTTCTTATGAAAAAATCACATCATTACAATAATAATAAAGAACTAAAAAAAAAATGTTAGGTCAAGCCATGGGTTGAGATTCTCTATCAACATAATTGTCATGATGGTAGGGGTTCCCAAGAAAAATGTATCCCAAGGAAAAATTAATCCCTAAAATAACAAAAATGATCCTTAGAAAATCTGCATTTTTCCTCAAATCCTAGCAGCCATGTTGACGGAGAGCCTCAACAGTGGGTTGAGACTAGAAAATTCCTAAAAATAATTGATTAAAAGGAAATAACATAATAACACTAAACTACCTTAAAATCTTACACTTGTCAAGGTTTTATATTTGTCGTGGATTATCAACTTTATGCAATCCTCATTCATCCGATCTTTGGAACAGATGCAAATTCAATGCTCACAAAATGCGAATCTAATACTTTCAACTCTTGAGTTAAATTCTTTTTCATTGAATGTATTTGAAGCTACATTAATGGATATACTTTAGCATTAATCCCTCTTGGTTGAAAATTGAAAAAGACATTGAGAATGACTTTTTTTACAAATATTTGATTAAGACTTTTCATGCCATTGGACGAGATTCTCAAGGTATTTGTGCTTCCATCAATTTGTTTGGCATCAATCCAATTGGGGGGTGTATCTTTGTAGAACTTTTCTTCTTATAGCTCTCCTCATGACCGTCCATTTTCAAATCCTTATAGTCTGGGGGAAAAAAAAATTGATTTCGTTATTAGAAAAATTAGGGATTTCTTTCTAAATAATCCTTGAGTTTTAGGTGGTTACTTGATAGTCTATTTAGTAAAACTTTCTTTTCTTAATGATCCATCATCCTCATCTCAAGTAATAATATTTTTGAATACTTAAATTATCTTTTTTCATCTTCTGCACATATTTAAATTTTCAGTTCACAACTCTGAAGAACGAGGCCAAGATTTAAAAAAAAAAAAAAAAAAAAAACAAATTACAATCTCGAGCTCACCACTTCTTATTTATTATTGAGATCAACATTTTTATGATTGAGGTCATTAATATTTTATTGTTGAGTTTGACAATTTTTAGAAAAACTATTGAACTCGAGAATAAAAATGTTGAACCCAAAAATAAAAAGTGGTGAGTTCGACGTTGGTAAAATCCACCCGTTTTCATTTTTTGAATTTTTTAGATTAAAAAACATGGAAAGATCGACTAAAAACTTGACATAATGATTTATGTAGATGATTTCAAAGCAAAAGAATCATTCTTAATCAATTTTTATCCAAAAATGAAAAATAGATATTTTACATATATTTTCAAAATGCTTGAAAATAACTTCTTCTTCTTTTTCGAAGGAGTCTTCGAAACTTGACCAAGATATCGAAAATCTAATTTTTTGTACAAAATTATTGAGTTCAAATGGTAAGAATAGTTCAACATTTCAATCGTAAGAGATGTGTGGAATATGATTTAGAACCTAATTAGAAATAAAAAATTTATTAAATGAATTATTAAAAAATAAATCTCTCCATCAGGGTCCTTTATGTAACTTTCCTTTGCTTGTTCTCTAAATTTGATTCAAGTTATTGAACCTAGAGGACTGAGTTTTTTTTCCCCAACGTGATGTACTCTTTCTTGACTGGCAAAAGTTTTACAGGAAAGAAGCCACTCCCCAGATGAAAGTGATAATCGTTGACAAGTTTATTCATTTTGTTAATTTTATTTTGTTTTCAATTATCCACTAGATTGTAGTCCCCGTGAAAGTCATCTCATGGTTGGTTATACAAAAGAATATGAGAATAAAAAATTGTTTGCTCACTGAGCTCATAGAAATCTGGGATCCACCGACCACATGTACCCATGTGTATTAAATGGTATTCTTAATTTACAATATTACCTTTACTAATTATCAAACTACTACGCTTATATGTTTGACGTGGCAAATACTGAAGTCTGTAAGAAAAAAAAAAGACTCGTAGGAGAGTCAAAGAATTGAAAGTTGAGATGGATAAGTTTAAAAAAATATGCACGTGTATTGAATGGCATTCCTAATTTACATAAGTACCCTTGCTAGTTACAAAACTACCCTTATATTACTTGACTTGACAAATATAGAGTGTATATGTACGGAGCCTTCGGAGGCCTTAAAGAGAGTCAAACATTGTGTCAAATATTTTTTGATGTATGGGTTAGAGATTTCAGACTGGACTGATTTTTGGTGAGGATGATCTCTATGACGAGGAGATCATATTCATCAAAAATCAGTTCATTCTAAAACTTCTAACCTCATCAAAAGTGATTTATAAAAATTGGACGGTCCATGATTCTTCAACTTGTAAACTAGGGTTAGAAGTTTCAGAATAAGCTGATTTTTTTTGTGAGAATGATCTCTTTACCTTAGAGATCATCTTCATAAAAAATCAGTCCATTCTAAAACTTCTAACCACTATTTTGAAAAATATTTGACTCTATATATATATTTGCCAATTAATTTAATTGGTAAAGTCTTGGATGATGACACAGAGACTTGGGTTTAAATCCCCAAGTACCAAGTTATTGAATTTACAAAAAATAGATTTATTAATAACAAAAACTTAAAAAATATATATTAAATTTAAAATATTATTTTTTAATATTTTACAATAAATAAAAATCTTTTCTTTTTGTTCTCCACAATATTACAGAGAGTTGAATAATTCTGTAGAGTTTTTGACCAATCTTGTTGCATTTTTTAATCTTAATAGGCTGAATTGCGTAAATGATATGCTTAGTTGACAGGAGGAGTGGGCTTCATAGAATTTTAGGGCCAAGCAGGGCAGATTTACATTGGGGGTTGGGTGACGACATAGAAACTTGAGCTCAAATCCCCCAAGTACCAAGTTTTTGAACTTACTAAAAATAGGTTTATAATAACAAAACTTTAAAAAAAATATATTAAATTTAAAATATTACTTTTTTATATTTTACTATAAATAAAAATCTTTTCTTTTTGTTCTCCACAATATTACGGAGAGTTGAATAACTTTGTGGAGTTATTGAATAATTTTGTTGAATAATCTTAATTTTGTGTGTGTGTGTGTGCGCATGTGTCCCCCCAAAGAATCCCAAAAGTCAAGAATAGGGTGTCAATGGGTCGGTTCTAATTCGGTTCTTAAGGAACTTAAAATCATAATCATTAATATTTGTTCGATTCTCGTTCTTGATAGTTTTGGGTCTGATTTCAAAATAAATGGAATCGGAATCGGAACCGTCAAAAATCACGGGTACCCATTGGTTATGTTTCTCAATAATCGAATGAAAAAAAAAGTATTTCAAATCATTATAACAAAAAAATTAACATACTAGCAACAAAACTATTAACTTAGTTATAATTTGTTATACTAAATATACAAATTAAAGATTTTTTTTTCAAAAGTAAAAAAATTTATCTTTGTTTAAAGTAACAAATTTTTAGAAGAATAACTCATTTATTTTGAAATAAAAAAATACTTTAAATCTTCTATACTATGGAAATAAATGACAAAATTAATCGGTTCCAGTTCCATTTATTTTGAAACCTAATGGTTCTGATTCCTATCGATTTGATTCCATTTCAGACCTGACTCTAATCGATTCCAATAAAAAGGGATCTGAAATCGGGGTTTTCAATTCCGATTTCAGTTCAATTCGGATTAAATGGGTACCCATTGACATCCCTAGTCAAGAAGATTATGAGCTATTGCAATTTTTATTGTCCCCGAACTTTTTTTTCCCTCTTAGTTGTCATCACAAAAAAACCTTTTACCATCTTAATTGCCCCCACATGGGCAAATTTCTAGCTTTGCCCATGGGGTCAAGTCTCCTACAAACCCAATCCGAGTGAAGCCAACTTGACTTGGTCAAATTGTGAGTTGAGTTGGTAATTATTAAAACTGTCGTCTAAACATAGAGTCATGCTACTACCGCCCACCATATACTGCCCACTTAAGTTTTTTTTTTTTTTTTTTAAATAAAAATAAAAACAAAATTAGGTTTTTACCCTTCTCCATATACTTACCATCTTCTCAATTTATTGATTGAGAAATCCAAACTGTTTTCTCTATCCATTCTCTTATTCTTCTCTGCCACCTACCCCTCACACACACACACACACACACATACAATCTTCTCATTCTTTTTCATATTCATCTTCTTTTTCATTTTTGTGAGAGGTGGAATCAATAGAAATTAGGTTTTAGGATTTTTTTTTCAAGTTATCTTATTTTTTTATTTTTTTTAAACGAAGATTTTAAATCGAAGAACTTAAAGTTTTTTTTTTTTATATAGATTTTGTTTGATAGGTTCAAACTGAACTTGTTTTAGCAGATTTGATAAGTATCTTACCGAACGTAATTTTTTATTGAACATTACAAAAGCAAATTGATAGATGTTTACCAAACAAAATTGTTCTTGTGTAACTTGAAGACCTCCAATTGCATCTATCGAATCTATTTTTGTAATGTTTGATAGAAAGTTACGTTCGACAGGATACTTACCGAATTTGCTAAAACAAGTTCAGTTACGGAACAAAATCTATAAAAAAATCTATGAGTACTTCGGTAGGCGTCCACTGAATCGATTTTGTAATGTTCAGTAGAAAGCTACATTCGATAGGATATTTATCGAATTGACTTAAACAATTTCGGTCTGAACCTATTGAGCAAAGTTTTTAAAAACACTTTGAGTTCTTCAATTCAAAATTGTTGTTTTGAAAGTTTTAGGGTATGTTTCGTCATACTTCTGAAGCCTGAATTCTAATTTCTGTTTTTTGAAATTTGGAATCTAAAGTCTTGTTCTAAAAAAGTTGTTTGTTTATCATTTTTAAAAGCTTCTGGTTACAAACAAAATTTTAAAACATAATGATCATTTTGACAAGATTACCCTTTTGTAATTCTAATAAATTGTTAACCGAAAAATATAACATGTTATGCATAATGAAATCATCTACACATTTAATTTCAATTTCTAATAAATCAAAGACCCCAAAAGTATTGTTTTCAAATTGATTTCATACTTGCAAAATTATATTCTAACAATGTAATACTCAAACAATAAACAATCATGTATTTTCTAGTTCAATTGCAATCTGATCATATAAAGTGATGTGAACTACCTACAAATTTAACAAATAAAATCAAAAGGAAAAGTGGATTGAGATGTGAACTACATAATCAAAAGAAAAAGTGGAAAGACCTTAACAACACAATTGTAGAGGAAGAAGAGGTAGAAGAGAAAGGAAAAGTAGAAAAGTTAAAAATAAGGGTTTTAGGATTTGTATAAAGAAGAGATAAGTGATAGAAATCAGTGTTTTGAGAAGGGTATTTTAAGAAAAAATAATAATTTAAAATTCAGAAGTTTCATCCAGCATCCCCCATTGCTTAATCAAAAGTTCTGAATTTTGGTTCTAAAGGCAAAAATCTGAAATGAAACAAACAATAATAAAGCTTCTTCAGAAGTCAAAATTTTAAAAGTGGACCACCTCTTTTCAGATTTCAGAAGTGTTACCAAACACATACTTAATAGTGATTTTTTCATCTTTTTTTATGATTAAATGCAAAAAAACAAAACAAAAGTAAAAAAAAATAAAATAAAATAACTTGAAAAAATAAAGCTAATCTCCATGGATTTAACTTCTCACAAAACTCAAAAGGAGATGAATATTAAAGAGAAAGAAGAAGAATGAGAAAGAGGTAAACAATGGAGAAGAAGGAAAGAATGGATAGAGAAGATGGTGAGATGATTGGGATTTTTATCTAGTAAATAGATGGAGAAGATGGTGAGTGTGTAGAGTAATTTGATGAGGGAATTAGTGTAATTTTATTTTCTATTTTTATTTTTTTAATAAAATAAACTTAAGTGGGCGCAAAAAGAGCATATGGTGGGCACCAGTGGCACGACTCCTGTACAAATGGTGTTTTTGGTTTTCATCCCAAAACATCTCATCATCTTCAACCTCCCAAAAATCTTTCTTGCTTTTAAGATTTGAATGTAGAAAGAAGATAAATTTTTGAAATTGAAGGGTAAAACTTTTTCTAGTATTCCCCAATTAATCGATAAATCATCACTTAATCCATTGATTTACCAATAAATACCAATTAATTCATTGGTCTACCGAATTAATTGGCTGGTCTCTCATTGACGAATTTTATAAATTTTCGGAATTTTTTTGAGGATTTTGTGAGTATGGTGCTGAAGAGAGAGAAAAAACATGACATTTGATGTTCTTCAAATATCCTTAATAGTGGGGAATGCGAAAAATAACCAATTGGAGCAAATCTCAACGTGCTGGCATCAGCATTGCTAGCATCAATTTATTTATTAAAAAAAAAAAAAAAATCCAAGTATAAATAACCATAATGGGCAAATTAATTTAAAATAAAAATTAATGGATGTGAAAGCCACTTAATAGTTGAGTAAATTGCAGTTGGTTCGAATCTCCCCTTCTCTTTTGCCTGTAAGAACTTGAGTATTTCCTAGCTTCACCATGGACACTGCAAACTGTTGGTAGAAGAGCAATGGCTGACTTGCCAATGCAGTAACAAGAGGTGAAGTCCTCGGATCAGAGTAAAGCAATTGATCTGTAGATAGTAATCCCATCTTCTTCTCGAGATTTGTGTAGTAAGTTGAGTCAAAAGTCCTTGGGGTTGTAGCATCGAGATCCACATATTCCGAAGCCCAACGACATTTTCTCTTCAAGAAATTCAAATATTTTGAATCGATGGAGGGATCGGGCTTGCTTGTACCATTGAAGTTATATAGCCTGTTTTGAATCGAACCGCATGTACTCCTACCAATGGTGTGTGCACCTAAAGAATATTTAAATCAAAGAGTATTGGATATGATACATTGTAATACGGTGCAATATACGTTAAATCATATCTGACAACTGATGATTAGACAAGTGTAGCCCTACTATCACCCCTCATCAAGACCAATGATCGTGGTCTTCCTATGGTTTCATGGAGCCTGATCGTATTGGTTAGCAAGGAGTACTATCAATCATTTCTCAGTTTTTCGCCCGAGCCAAATTTTCCTGTGGGTATTTTCGTACTTTTATTGATATTATGTAAAATCCTAATTACATTTACTGGGTCGGGGTGCATATTTCTTTTTATTCGGTGAAAGGGTGTAATCTGTAGTAGAGAGCTTTCTCTTCCTTGTGGAATCGGTGTGAATCCGGGGACATACATCAATCTTAAGGACAACCACGAAAATCTCCATGTTTCTTGTGTGTGCTTGCATCTTGATTTATTTTACCATATTTTTCTTGGATTGGTTTCTTTACCAGACTCGTATCATATTGTTTTATGGACTCAAGGTATGTGCCCATCTATATAATAGGAACGGATCTTTTGCTTTTTTTCTTTTTTTCCTATAGCTCTTGTTCTACAGTCCAGAAAACATCACAGTGAGAAAAAATAAAAACTCAGTCATCTTGTACTAATGGCTTAGATTAGATTTGAAATATATGAATGTATATGGGTACGGCTCATGGGACAACAGTTGTGACAATTTCCATGACAACTCTTTTTTGTAAATCACTTTTGACGGGCTTAGAAGTTTTGGAATGGGCTAATTTTTTTGGTAAGGATGATCTCTATGGTGAGAAAATCACTCATAAAAAATCAGCCTATTCCAAAACTTCTAACTCCAATTAACAAGTTGAAGAATCGTGAACAGTCAATATTTTTTGTAAACCACTTTTAATGGGATTAAAAGTTTCAGAATGAGCTGATATATAAACTTCTTTTTGTAAAGTATATAAAATTGGACGGTCATTTGATTCCCAAATTAAATGATGGGATGTAACTTTATTGATGGTGTGACATCCTCAAGCGTTTGTAATAACTACATAAAGCTATAAGAAAAATGGGCTACAGATAATCTGCTCCCCTGTATAATGGGCATGACAAATGGTTAGGGAGTTTTCAATTGAATTTAAAAATACAGTGTAAAAGCTTCTGGCCTCAATTAGAGAGTTGAGTGTTTTCACTCACGGGTGAGTGAGTCCTCGGCAGCTCTAGTGATTTTTGGTGTGATCCCTTGTTGGGTGAGTGCATGATTCCCCCCAACTATCTACCCTTGTTCTCCTATTTTCTTTGTAATCTTCTGAAATTATTTTATTTTCTTCATACTCTCTACATTGGTTACCCATCTTGGTCGTAAATTTTGGGTTGATTTTAACTTTTAAGTTAAAATTTTTTTTCGACAATATTCATAAAGACTGATAAAGATTAAAAGACATTATAATGCAAATGTACCTGAGAGGATGACTAGATCAAGTAGATTCAAGCCTCTAGATTGGCAAAATTCGATCAGAGAGGTGACATTTTCGTGACCCTTAGGAACATTATCAGCTTCTTTTGCAAAGGAAGCTCGACCATCTTTCCTACCGAATGGGACCTCCCAAAATGGACCTCCGAGCTTAATTGTTGCATCTCTAGCAGCAGTGGTGAGAATGTCGGCACAAGAGACAGTCTTGGGGCATTTCTTCTCCACTTCTGCTTTGATTTCGTCGATCACTTGAAATCCTCTCAATGTTTTGCTAGCAGCAGCACTCCTTTCACTTCCCGCATGGTTTAATAGAATCGAAGCATCACATCCCTAATAAGATGTAACACATATATAATGTGCAAGTAGTTATTTTGTGACAAATTATAGGAGAGGGACTATGGTAGTCTCATCATTTCGGGTAAGTGTTAAAAGTGACTGAAAATAAGTGAAAAATTAAAGGAAAATCGATTGAGATGGTTTGCTCGTGTGAAACGAAGACTGGCTATAAATTGAAGGCTTGGATGATCTAAGGGGGTTAAGTATATATCATTTATGCATAAGAGCTAAATCTAATAAGAGTTTTTATGACCATTTCTATAGACTAAACATGCTATTCTAAAGAATCGCGATTACCTGATTACCCCACGTGGCATAGTCAATTGACTCTCTTGACGTAACAAGTTCAGGAACCGTAGATTTGTACCCCTCGGGATACATGGTTCCCTCAGGATACACATTTTTTTGGGATAGTGCAGTTTTGTATTCCGAGGCATACAGATCTACGATTTCCAAACTTGTCACGTCAGGAGAGTCGATTGAGTGTGCAAGGTGAGGTAGTCAGATTATCACCATTCTATTCTAAATTTTAAACAATTAAAAATATTTACTAAATTTAATATGTATTTACTCGACTTGCTTGAGTCCACTCATGAGTTGTTGAGCTGACTCAACTCTGTGGAAATCAGAATCATGTAGAGTTTCCAAGTATTAAAACTTAGATTTTAGTAGGATGGCCAATTGATTGGGTCTTAGGTTGAATCATGGTCGATCTAGCACCAATCCAAGAAAGATCTGATCAGACTTGGGATAGACCCAATAAGAATTGGTCGGACACTTATTAGATCGGGATATTATTGAATATCAATATTATGATCTGAATCCTATTCGACCAAAATCGGATCAAATCTGAATTGACATACAAAATATAAATGAACTCGTTACATTTAAACAAAATATAATATAATTTATATACTTTCCCACATTTTATCCGATTGGGACATGGTCAATCCAAAATGGATGCCAAAAGTTATCAAATCAGAACCTTATTCAAAGTAACTCAAGTTCTCAATCCATTCTAGATTATTGCCAATAAAAAACAGACCAATGTACCCACCAGCGTCTAGCTGAGATGGTAAGAAGTGATTGGGTTTGCTCTCCAAGTCATGACTTCGAATCTCTATGTACCCCTCCACAGAAATGTGGCTGCTTAAATATCGTAAAACATGACAAGGTGCGGTGTTGTGTGCGGTGGGACTAGACCAATTTATATAACACCCCGCAAATATAATAATGTAATTTTCTTACCCTAACTGCACAATCATGAAAGTGCAATCTGATGAGACTGGCAGCAATGGTGTAATCCTTCTTAACCCAAGCATCCACTTTCTTGTGGATAATTCCTTCAAGATCAGGACAGCTGTGATGATAGTAAGTGAGAGAAAGATAGTTTCCTCCTGGTCTGGCTGCCATCTTTGGAGAAGTAATGGCCTTAAGAGATTCAAATTGTACTTCTTCTTGAGCTGAGATGATCATAATCAGGTGAAGAACAAAGAGGAAGAAAATGGAAAGAGACAACTTCATTTCTTTTCTTCTTCTTTCCACTTGGAAGCCTAAGAAGGCGAAAGAATGAATCTTTGATCTAAGAAGTAGAGATGTTTGGTGTGTATCTTATAGCTTTTTCTCTCGACAATATATAATATATTAAATGGGATTGTGTTATTAAAGAAGAGAAATACGTGAGAGGCACATCTCATAACCATAGGTGACATGCCAACACGTAGGGTTGGGACTTGGGAGGGAATATTTAATTTTCTTCAAATAATTTGGAAAAGAGTAGTTTCGATCAACTTTCAAACGTGGTTTGAGCCTCTCCATATTAAATAAACGGTGGAGATGGGAAATACTCCTAAGAATTGGAAAGAATATTGTATCCCTAAAAAATAATTACTATTCCCTAGAAAGCAAGTACTTGTTACTTAAGCTACAAGTTGGGTGGGCCAAAGCCAATCTATTGGGTTGAACCTGGCATTAGGTCTCAGGTTAGGGCGCAATAAGCTTGGGTTCGTACAAAAGAAAATGATCTAATCAAATTGGGTTGGGTTCGGGTATAGGAATCCGATTGCCCAATTTTGGCTGAGCTCAAATTTAAGATGATTATAATTTAAAAATATTTTCTTATATTTTTATTTTTTTCTCATTAACAATTCATATTTTTAATACAAATTACATATGATTGGAAACCTTTTCTTATAATTTCATGTAGGTAAACTCTGAAACATAATCACAAATTTTGTCAAATTTTTTGAAATATTCGTAAATAGTGGCTCAGCCAATTACATCTGCGATTAATCGCACAAATCTTTAAATCAGCTTCTACTATCATATGCATCTTCCATGTCAGAGCATAAAAGCAAGCAGCTTTGTCTATTTTTTAATTTATATTATTTTTACTGTTCTAGGCTTTGAGCATACAAATCAATACTCGCTTTGCCCTTAGCCGCTCAATCGTTTGTTTGATGGACAACCTCAAATTTTTAAGTAAAGGCAAAAAAAAATAATGATTATAATGATTTTAATAAATGTATATCCATCCGAAAAAATTGAATCAGTGCAGATCATGGTCTGACCAATTAGAAAATTTACGATATATTGATCGATCGATAATTAAAACATTAATTGACAAAGTTGATTGAATATTTAGGGTCTCTAAGGATTGAATGAAAAATTGAAAAGAGTCGAATGTAACATATATCGTTATATCTTTCTTGGATTTATTAGTAATAATATGTTATATTATACAAATACATCATTTATATAGCATTCAAAAAAATTTCAATTTTTTTTTACGGAAATTTCCCAAATTCATCCGACTTGACTGAATTAACCTATGGCCAAATCCGAACTTTGTTACTATGCTTTGAAACACATTGTCAAAACCAATATAGCAAAATTTGTATACAAACTACTTATCTTCACATAAGCTCTTATCATTACTAAATTATCCACTATTGATGAGAAATAAAAATGCATGGTCAACCTCATCAACCTTACTTGGGTTGGGCTTGACTTCAGCATTTTATGCCCGAGATCGGATTGGGCATATGGGTGTGGCCCTGGTGGCTTGATGTTCATCAAGTTTGGTTCGGCAGGCTTGGGTTGATCCCAACTCGGCTCAATCCAGCCATATTGCAGCCCTATGCAATAATAGAAAATGTGTGATTATCATCTTGTCTTGTCTAAACTATCTCTCAAAAATAATTTTTAACAACAAATAATAATAATAATATAGGTCGGGTTCTAATAACTTGTGAAGAATGACTTAGGAGAAAACACATGATCCCAATTTGTGTAAATACGAAATCCAATAATCAGTATTTGTACATATCCTGAGTACAAATTTTGACAATTGAATTTAATATTGAATACACCATCAAGATCATGTGTTTTTTTCATGAATCACCCAAACCTGACCCAAATAATAATAATAATGTCGTGTGTGCAAATACATATGTATTACAAAAATTACGATTTATTCATGACTAATATTTTTTATTTTTATAAATACTTTAAATAATTATTTTGGGTATTTCACAAAATGATCTATGAAATACCCAAACTACCATTTTCTCGTCTTTGTCATGTACTTGGGGTTTCCAATGGAGATTGCAATCAATTTTGATGATTTTTTTTATCCTAAATGACAAATGGAGAATGAATACTTCTAATTTTGAATATTTAAATGTATTCTTTTTTTATTTATTTCAACGATTTGTAACAAACAATGAAGAACAACATTGCGATTCTAAATTTTTTGAAGATTTCATCATAACTTTTGATCTGAGTGTCCATTTCACAACTATAATATATGCATTTTAAGTATTTCGAGAAGATCTACCTAATTTCATAATCAAAAAATGAAAGAACAAGAAATATTGTTCACATTTATATTGTCGAGTTCACCACTTTTTTATTGTTGAGTTTTAATTAAAATTGGTGAACTCAACAATAAAGTAAAATGTTAAACTCAACAACAAAAATCAGTGAAATCAACAATAAAATGTTAAATTTGACAATAAAGTGGTGAACTTGATACTGTAAATGTGATCTAATTATTTTTTTAGATTTTTAGTTTTTTTGTGTTACGATTCTGAATAGATCTTCTTGAAATACTTAAAATGCATATATCATAGTTGTGAAATAGACACTTGGATTAAAAGTTATGAAAAAATCTTCAAAATTTTATAATCCTAACTTTGTTCTTCATTTTTTGTTATAAGTCGTTGAAAAAAAAATACATTTAAATGTTCAAAATCAAAAGTATTCATTCTCCATTCTAGGGGTGTCAATGGGTTGGTTCAGGTTTAGTTCCTAAGAAAGTTAGAATCATAAGCATTGTATTTAGTTCAGTTCCAGTTCTTGTTGGTTCCATGTTTGGATCCAAAACAAATGGAATCGAAACTGGAATTGTAAAAAATCACAAGTACCCATTGGTTCCAATTCTCAAAAATTGAATGAGAAATACAGTATTTTAAATCATTATAAAAAAAAATTCTTTCAAAAAATTAACATATTATCAACAAAATTATTAACTTAGTTATAATTTGTTATATTAAAGATACAAATTAATAACTTTATTCAAAAATAAAAATTTATCTTAGTCAAAAATAAAAATTTATCTTAGTCAAAAGTAATATTTTTTTAAAGGACTAACTCATTTTAAGCTCCAATCAATAATTTTTATGAAAAATTGAAGAATAACATGCATTTATTTTGAAATAAAAGGTACCTTAAATCATCTATATTATGAAAAGAAATGACAAAATAAATCGGTTTTGGTACCCATTGGATAGAACCTAACGGTTTTGATTCCTATCATTTAGATTTCATTCTAAACCCAGCTCTAATCGATTCCAATAAAAAGGGAACTAGGATTTTTGATTTTGGTTCGGTTTCGGTGAAATGGGTACCCTTGACACCCCTACTCCAGTCATTATTTGCTGTAAAAATAATCGTCAAAATTGATAAAAATCCCCTTTGAAAACCCTGAATACATGAAGAACATGAGAAAATGGTAATTCGGGTTTTTCACTAGCTATTAAGAAAAGAAAAGTTTACTACACTGGCTACGAAGACATCACCCAAATCGTAAGGACTATTTAGAAAGTTAAGGGGTCCTTTAAGTATTTTGTTTCCTTTAAAATATTAACAAAGACGATTTTAAAGATAATATAATAAAACATATTTTTATAATTTTGAAAAACAAACCTAACTATAGGGGTTGTGGCATATGGGATTGTAATTTTATTCTTTCGACAAAATTAACTTTGATAATAGTAAAATTAATGGCAAATTTACCAAAACATGCATTGAAAATTGAATAATTCAGAAAATAGAGCAATTTTGAACTTATTTCTAAAGACGGTAATTTACCATTTTTTATTTTTATTTTTTTATTTTTTTATTTTTTTATTTTTATTTTATCAAAACTGTAAAAAATAAAAATTTAAACAATAAATTGGTAATTTTATATATCAAAAGTACCTTTAAAAAAAATTCAATGTAAAAAAGATCTTATTGGCATTAAACCTCTTATACATATATAGATAATTGTTGTTTGTCGTTGGGGTCCTTTTGATATTGTACAAAACTAAATTATGATCTCATGTCAAAAGATATTTTAAAAAAAATAAAAATCAATGTCAACATGATCCTTTTAGCATTAGATCATAATTTATTTTTGTATAATGTCAAAATGATATTATTGACAAAGATCATTTAAAAGAATACTAAATGTTAACATGATCATTTTAATGTGAGATCGGAATTTATTTTTATACAGTGTTAAAAGGATCTCATTGACACTGATTGTTTAAAAAAAAAAGGTATTTTCAATAAATAAATAAAATAAAATAAAAACTACCATTTTACTGTTCAAAGTTTTTCTTACCATTTTGATATAACAAGATATTTCCGAAAATGATAAATTTCGTATTTATTGTGTTTTAGAAATAATTAAGTTTAAAAGTGCTCCGTTTTTTAAATTATGTCAAATGTTTATTCCATTTGGATAAATTTCTCAAAATTAATTGTAAATGTTTGAGGCATTTATAAGATTTCAAATTTTGATGTCGAATTGTTGCTCGTTCTCCTCCCCTCCTTATAACAGAGAAGATTAATAAGTAAAATTTACACATTTTCTATGGCTGAGATGAAAGGTAGTCCTTATGGATTCGCAAATGCAATACATCACAAACGCATCCACCACTTTCTAAGAAACTGTGTATTTCCCACCCATCTCAACCGTAGGTTTGAAATCAATTGAGGATCAAAGGTTACATGAAGTTCGAAAAGTCTGAAATTTAAATCCTTTAAATTAAAATAATAAATATCCAGAAAAAACTGAAAATTTCTAATCTTAATTGATGTTTGAGGCTCAACATCAAATCATTAACTGGGAGAAAACAACACAAGTTGTTTCCTAGCAATCGGTCTCATAGTGATTCATCAATCAAGTGGATCACGTAACAAATTTTCCCATCTCAGCCGTAGTTTTGATGCAGACGTTATTCGAGGTTAGTAGTCTCCAACTTTTAATATAAATTATAAATTCCAATTTTTTAAGGGAAATACTATCCTCAAACACGTTTAATTTTAGACATTCCATCAAAATTCAAATGAATGGTTGAGATGAAAGGATGTTTCCTTTCCCGAAAATTTGTGTTTGTCTTTCCATCATAGTTATATCTTTGATATTGATTTATATATATAAAATGTTTAGCACCAAACATTTTGGCAAAACATTTTTCAACATGGGTTAGAAGTTTTGGAATTGTCTGATTTTTGGTGAGGAGGATCTTTACGGTGAGGAAATCGTCATCACCAAAAATCAGCCCATTTCAAAACTTCTAACCCATAAAAAATGGTTTATAAAAAATGGACGGTCCACAATTTTTCAACTTGTAAACATGGGACTAAAGTTTTGGAATGGGCTGATTTTTGGTGAGGATGATCTCCTCACCGTAGAGATCATCATTATCAAAAATCAGCCCATTCCAAAACTTTTAACTCATGTAAGACAAAAATGATTGGCTAAAATGTTGGCCAAAATGTTTGGTGCTGAACGGGACCTTATATATATAGGGAAATGTTCAACAACAAACATTTTGGCAAAACATTTTTCAAAACATGGGTTAGAGGTTTAGGAATGGGCTGATTTTAGGTGAGGATGATCTTTACGGTGAGGAGATCATCATCACCAAAAATCAGTCCATTTCAAAACTTCTAATCTCATCAAAAATGGTTTACAAAATATGGACGGTCCACGATTTTTCAACTTGTAAAATGGGGCTAGAAGTTTTGAAATGGGCTGATTTTTGGTGAGGATGATCTCCTCACTGTAGAGATCATCCTCACAAAAAATCAGCCCATTCCTAAACCTCTAACCCATGTTTTGTCAAAATATTTATTGTTGAACGGGACCCACATATATATATATATATGAAAAAGAAAGGTGATTATTTAATATTGTACACGTGCCACATGAAATGACACGTTCAGTTGTCAAAAGAGAAAAAGAAAAAAGAAGGCATCTATAGATTACTTGTCCCATTCTGTCACGAAAGCAACTTAATCATAAGAAATTTGGTTTTCAAATGAGCAATAATCGGTGTGTTTTGTATTCTAATATTCTCAATTATTGGAGCCTCTAGCTCTCTGCTTTAGATTTTATTATCCAGAATTTCAGACAACATGGTATCCAAAGAAGTAATGGAAGTGCCTCCTTTATAGAACACGTGGTCCTGTGAATATTTGACATACCCTTGCGTCTGCAAACTGATGATATGTCCCTTGACCTTGATCTTGTCTTATAGACTAATGAAAACTGACTTAAAAATCCTTGATGTTTCTTCCCAAACTCTAAAATTTTCTTCCCAAAATTAATCATCTTCGACAGCTTAGATAAGATGATGCAATAATTATGATGAGAATGGTGATGGTGAGGGAATTGAGGTCCTATTTCCTCAATCTATGAGTGAAGATTGACATATCAAAGGGGATTTGTCATCAGTTTAAAAACTTAAAGAGGTGTCTTAAAAATTCAACCCAGGGAGAGGTGGTGTCATTGTTTGAATTATCTTATATGATAAGAGTTAAGAGTATGTTTGATATAGATTAGCACTATTGATTGTAAGATTGTGCTTGTAAGAGTTTGATCAGAATTTTCTAGCATTCATTTACATGGATTCAACAAAGGAAGCATCAAGAGAATGAAATAGATTATCGAAGAGAACATTTAGACCCAGTCCACATGCTATACTTCTGGGCTAAGTCTCTCTTAGTAATTCTCCATCGCCCACATCATTCGTAATAATAGCAAGTCCCACATGCTATTTTCCAATGTCACCTATACGAATCCGAAGTTACACCATGGTGATCCAATCATGCTCCCCTCCCCTCCCCACCCCACCCCACCCCACCCCATTGCTCCTATATGCTCAACTCATAGAGGCTAGTGAAGCACCTCAACAAATCCTATTCCCGTGTAACCATCAAGGTCTTATTAACCCAATATGCTTCATTCTCTCTCCTCAACTCATCCTTATGTGTAGTAGGACAAGTTGCCATAAAACCTTATAATTACAAATTTGTCTCAATCACCGAACATTAGAAAATAACATTACTAAGAAGGGGAAAATCACTTCCCTTGCGGCTAAGGAATAGAGTAGCTACTAGGGGTGGTAATTGGTCAGTTCGTGTCGTGTTGAAGTAAAGGTATTATGAAAAGTTACTGTGGTAACTTTTTTGGGCTGCCACTTCTTGAGATGAGAATTATCTTCTGATTGTATACTTGATCTTGATCTAAAGACCTTCCTCCTTTGTTGGTGCTTGCTCAATTGACCTCTTCTAATGGTGGGCCTGATTTTGATCTAAGGGTATATTTTCTTCATCTGATGATGGTTGATCTTCAGTCTTTCTCAACTTCCTAGTTGAGGAAAGCAAGAAAGAGATAAGCATTAGGATTCAGTGTGATGCTTGTCAAGGATGTCTGATGGTCAAGTTAGTACTCCAATAGAAAAAGATGAATAGTGCTCATAGATATAGAGATTAGAACTCAACCCCCTCCCCTTTAGTTTTTAGAATGTATACTTATAGCAAGTCTTGGAGATAGGTATCACCACATTAGTTGTCCAGGTATATGATGAACTGGATAGTTGAGATGCACCTGAGTTATTAGGAAGATGTTTTCATCACTTGTTAGCAAAAACTTGAATCTAATGTGTAAGTGTTTCAAATCATTAATGCAAAATAGATAAATGAATAATTCTTACATGTGATGTTCTATCAATTTGACAATATCTTGTTTGCATCTTATTTAATGTGAATGATATACTTGAATTTAAATACGTGTTAGGGATTTTATGTGTCATAGGGATCAAATTAGATACGAGCCAGGGATTAAATTAGATACGAGCTAGGAGTCAGATAAACTTGGGATCAGATCCAAGCTTGGGTTTAGCTCAGATTTGAGCTTTGGTTTATATTAAATATTAGCTAGGGATAAGATAAAATACGAGCTAGGGATTGGATCAGGTATGAGATCGGGATTACATACAAGTCAGGGATTAGATTATATTCGAGTTAGGGATCATATTAGATATGAGCTTAGGTTCAAGTCAAATATGAGTTAGGGATTAGATATGAGCTAGGGATTATATTAGATACAAGCTAGGGATCAGATCATAAGCGAGTTAGGGATTAGATTATATAAGAGCTCAATTTTAGGTCCCTATGTGATATCGCTCAAATGTCAATTGCTTTTAACATATTGATTTAAATAAGCTCAGGCTCTACTTTTTTTATGTGATGATAATTTCATATTTTGGGGTATGTATCACGATCTTAGGTTGTGACAAAAAATGGTTACCAAAGTTACCAAACCCTAAATAATCATGTCAAAAACTTGAACCCAAACTCAACAACTATTTGTTTAATAGTTAACCTAACTCCCATCACAATGTAAAAAAAAAACCTATATTTGACGGTCCAAGTCATTAAATTTTTTATTTTCAATTTCTTTTCTTTGACAGATCAAAATCGTTAAATTAATGGAGGATGAAAGAAATTTGATGGCTCTAAGTCGTCAAATTGGGGACCATGGGCCATCGAAATTCGATTTATAAAATTTATGGGATTTGGCCTGTCAAATTCTTCAGTTTTCACAAAGTTCATGTAACATGTTTAATAAAATTGTAATCTTAATTGAAAAAAATAAATTCCATTTTTACAACCAAAAATAAAATACCATTATCAAAAATAAAGTTACACTACCATAAACCAATATCACAAAAGATAACTAAGATTCATAACCAAAAATGTATTACAACCAATTTAAGGGATAAGTGAAGAAGAAAAAGAAAATAGATAATTATTTGAAAAATATCTTAAATTTTGAAAAAAAATATAAATTTAAAAAAAGCTCTACGAAATTCTAAAAAAATGGAAAATTTTAAAATCCTTAAATAATTATGAATATTTGAGATACCTCTTATGTTTAAAACAACATGTTAAAATAGTTAATGAAAAAATAATTAAACATGCCAAAATGGTCAAGTAGGTTGACATCCTTAACCCAGACCCTACCCATTCAATAATTGTGTTAAACGGGTCGATACTAATATAACACAAACCCAATAACTGCATGTCATTTTTGTGGGTTATGTAAAGATTGCCACCCCTAGTGGTTGGGATTTTGATCCTTTATTTGTTAAACGAGATACAATGAATAATGAAAAATGCATGTATCAATCTGTGTGGGGTTTTTTTTTTAAATCTTTTTTGGGCCTTTGAACAATTTGGATTAACTCTAATCACCATGGTTGCCCTATCAAGAAAATTCTCTAACGCCTAAGTTGGTGGATAATCTAGCAAAGTAATAATGTAAGTGTTCAAAATTGCCTACCTTTACACTCTTTTAAGGTTTTTATTTTTATTTTTTATGGCAGGGTTTCTGGATCCATAAGCCCAACTAGTAGGGGCGAGACAACTGGTCTCTAAGAGCACCATATATCACCCAAATCTCCGTGGTACATGCAATGCTCCGCAAACAACACTACTAGGTAAGTAGGGATTAATTCCTATGGGTGGCCAACAAAGGGGCTTGAACTCAAGACCTCTCCTTTTTTGGAGGGATGTCTTTGGTTCCTCAATTCCCGCAAAGATGGAATCCTTCTCCAATTTAAGAAAGAATCAGTCAGTGATTCCCTTTTCTGAATGTGTGGGATCCTTATCTAGACACATCATAATTTGTTGTTTAGCTAGCAATCCTTTCAATTGAGGTTGCATGTAGCCCTTGTGTACGTCCATTTACCCAATGTATTTAATATAATGAGTTATCTATCTGCTGTTGGTAATTGTCGTCAGGAGTTTACTTTATGTCATTACATAATCCAATTGGAGAAATGGCTCTAAAACCTTTTTCTTGGTTTGGTAAAATTCAAATTGAGTATTCTCAAATCTAAATTGAAGATATCAGTGAGAAACTATCACATCAATGAAATAATAAAAAGAGTGGTAGTCGGGATGAAATCCAAAATCAAGTACAAATCAATGAAACTTCTTATCAGATTATATATGGATAGTGAAGGAGAGTGTATCTGTAAGCTACAAAGCCTCAAGTGATTCAAAGACAGGATCAGACGCAAATCTAGACTGTTATGGGGGAGACCTCAGTTTTGTTGTATAACGTACTGACTGGAGTAGAATTCTATCCACGGATTTCTTTCTCATTTCCTTGACTTCTGATCCAACTATTGTTATTAATATGACAATATACTTTCTCTTTTTTTTTTTATAGAAATAAGTAAATAATATCAAACGGAAACTAAATTAAAAAAAATTACTTATAGTGATGTATATGAAAAAAAAATAGAAAAAAAATGAATGAGATCGAGACTAGAGTTTGACTCTATAGCTTTAAGACAATAATCACCCTGCACTGGTGCTCACGATCTTTGAAAATTGTCTCCCAAGATATAACGATCTCCTTCTTGTGATAGTAGCACTTCAAACCACAAGAATAACGAAACAACTATGATTTGCACTCTCTTTTATGAAACTAGTATGCAGAATGATTAAGAAAAATTCTGTAAAAAATGCAATAAAGATGGACTATAAATAGAAGAAACATGATAGTTAAACACCTATACATGGAAGGACATGACTGTTGGAAAGGTACATAACTCTTTGAAAAGGTATTGCAACTATTACCATTTAATACACCTCTTTGAAGGAGTACATAACTCTTAGAAAAATGTACGTTTAATATATTTATTTTAAGAGGTACATAACTCTTGAAAAAGCACATTTAATGCATCTCTTTGAAGAGGTAAATAATTATTAGAAAAAGTATTGCAATTTTTAATAATTTTCTGTCCACATGACTATTATGAACATGTTTTGTAACTACCCATGCGACTGTTGGTATGAACCCAGATTCTAAGACAAACCCAAACTCTAATTTATCATTCATTATTCCAACAATTCCCCACATGAATAAAAATTAACTAAAAAAAATGAAAATGAAAATGCAGACACTAGAAAAAGTATAATTGAAAAATAACTATATTGAGATAGGTAGCTTGTGGCTTTGAACCCTTCCTAGTGAAAGACTATTGGATTTACTAGCTAATCAATGAACATGATGTCTTGAACTATTCAGCCTTTTTATGTAAATTTAGATAATAGAATTCACACAATTCTTTTCGGACATAGTTGATTATCACGGTTGTGTTCATTTTAGTCTTGAACAATTTTTGGTTTCATGAGTGCTTTAGATAATTTTGGCCTTTAAAATCTCATAGAAGAGACCCTCTTTCACACTCATATAGGTGATTTCCTATTAAGAGTATCTTGCCATACCCTATTTGAATTCTCAAGTTATAGTAACTATTAAAAGTATAACTTATCTTATGTAGCATTGTTTCATTATAGGAATGATTGGGAATAGTTTTCTTTCTAGTGCTATTATTGAATCATACATAATTTGGTTGTCTATTTTGAACCTAGATCTTAAGATCTCCAGTCGATTAGGTTGGGTTGTCACTATGAAAACTTTTTAAGTATAGGTTTTAATCTCATTCCTTCGATGAGTAGTTGACTTTATCTCTTTACAAACTTTTAGTAAATTGATCCGCAAGATTATGCTTCGATTTAATATAATCTATGAAAGTTATTTTATTTGAGAGTAACTACTTCACGGTATTATTTCTTCATAGATATATATATATATATATATATATAATTTTGTGCCCTTCCAATCACTAATTGACTATCGCAATGTATACATATTGCTGGTACAGGTTTTGACCAACATATAATATTTTCTAAGAAATTATGAAGCCATTCAGCTTCTTCTCCAACTTTATAAAAACTATAAATTCAGATTTCATAATGGATATGACCATATAAATTTGTTTTGAATATTTTCATGATATGGTTGCACTTCCAATTGTAAATAGATATTCATTAGTGGACTTAGAGTTCATAGTATCTGATATCCAATTAGCATCATTATACCCTTAAGTACAACTGGATATCTTGTGAAGTGCAACCCATAATTTAGAATGTATCTTAAATATCTAAGAAGCCTGATTATTGTTGTGTAATGATATTTTCCTAAATTACTTGTAAATATACTCAGTTTATTAACTAAATATGCTATGTCAGGACGTGTGTAGTTCATGACATACATTAAACTACTTATGATATGAGAATATTCTATCTGAGATATAATTTGACTAGTATTTTTAGCTAAATGTAAATTTACATACATCGATGTTTTTGCTGGACTATTTCCATATTTATTAATTTTTTTCTAGTTTTTTCTCAATATAATTTGATTAAGATAATATTAGTTCTTTAGATGTTTTAGAAATCTTTATTTCTAATATAATATCTGCAATACCTAAGTCTTTCATATAAAAATTTCTAGTAAACATTTTTTTGATAGCTTTAATGATGTCATTATTGTTATTTATAATAAGTATATCATCCATATAGAGACACACAATTACATAGCCATTTTGTGTACTCTTGGCATATATGTATTTATCACGTTCATTGGTCTTGAAGCCATTTAATAATATTGCATTATCAAATTTTATATGTCATTGTTTTGGTGCTTGTTTCAATTCATAAAGAGACTTAATAAATCTGCATACTTGCTGTTCTTTTTCAAGAACAATAAATCCTTCAGGTTTTTCTATATAGATTTCTTATTCTAATTTACCATTTAAGTTGTTTTAACATTCATTTGATGAATTTTAAGTTTATGTAATGCATCAATTGCTATTAACATTCTAATAAATGTTATCTTAGTAACTGATGAATTTGTATCAAAGAAGTCCAAGCCTTCTTTTTGTTTAAACATTTTGTTACTAATCTAACATTATACTTATCAATTGCTCCATCAGGTTTCAATTTTCTTTTGAATATCCATTTGTACCCTAAAGGCTTATTTTTCGATGGAAGATCTACCAGTTCCTATGTGTTATTTTGTAAAATGGATTCAACTTCACTATTAATAGTCTCTTTCCAAAATGGAACTTCTTTATATCTTTGAGGCTCATTTTCTAATAAATAAATTAGAAAATCAGGTCCAAATGATTTAATCAATTTTGTTCTCTTACTATGTTTAGGTTCATCATCATTTTCTATAGATTTTTTGTCTATATTCCCTTGAGAACTACTTGCAGTATCATGAGTTCTCTTATGAGAACTTATTTATTGTACATTTTTATAAGAAAAATCTCCTCAAAATATGAAGCATTCTTTGACTAAATAATAGCATTAACATAAATGTTAGGAATGTTAGATTGTGCATAAGGAATCGATATGCACTATGTTATGCTAATAACTAATGAATATACAATCAATGGTTTTGTCTTATTTTAACTCTTTTAGGGGTAGAAACCATTATTTTATCTAAACACCCTCACACTTTTAAATATTTATATGACAATCTTCGTTCTTTCTATAACTTATATGGATGTTTGATCTTTTTTCTTGTAAGGTATTTTGTTGAGAATGTGATTTGCAAAAAGAATTACTTCCCCCCCCCCCCCCCGCCCCAAAATTCTAAGGAAAATCAAAACTTATCAACATAACATTCATCATTTCTTTTAAAATTCAATTTTTGTGTTCAACAACACTATTAAATTGAGGTGAATAAGGAATGATAGTTTGATGAGTAATATCTTGTTCTATACAGAACTTATCAACATGTACTTCATATTCACCACCTGTATCGCTTCTTATTACCTTTGTCTTTTTTGCTAAGTTGATTTTCAACTTCATTCTTGTAATACTTAAACATTTTTAAGATTTTATATTTGCTTCTTAGCAAATAAACATAACAATATTTTTTGCAATCATCAATAAAAGTAACAAAATATTTTTTTACCATCTCTAATTTGTACAAACTTTAAATCACAAATATCATTGTAAATTAACTCTCAAGGTTTAATGTTCCTTTCAACAGAATGAAAGAGTGTTTTGGTCAATTTAACCTCTACACACGTTTCATACTTATGATTTAAGTCAATATGAAATTTTGACAATAAATATAAATTTATTAATCTATACAAGATATTAAAATTCACATGACCTAAACTATTATGCCACACATTAAAAGATTCGAGCATATAAATAGAAGAATTTACTTTATTAATATTAGAAATTAAGGACACAATTGTCAGTATATTCATCTTAAAAAAATTATCAATCAAATAACATTTGCCCAAATAGACCCCATTTTTAGTAAAATACGAACTTGTCAGATTTAAAAACCAATTTGAACCCATTCTTATTCAACAACGACCCTGAAACTAAGTTTTTTCAAATATTTGGAACATACAACACATTATTGAGAGTGAGTTCCTTACCCGATGTCTTTTTAGTACGACCTTGCCTATGTCTTCAACCTTAAAAGTTGTAGAATTTTCCATAAATAATTTTTCTTCATTATTTATTTTCTCATATGAAGATGGCATTTTCTTGTCTGAACAAATATGACAAGTATCTCTAGTGTCCACCCACCATTCTCTTGGGTTGCTTACCAAATTAACTTTCCACACTACGGTTAAAAATTTTATGCAAGTAATTTTAGTTACTAGTCTCTCTTCCTCAGTCATATGCACTTGATTTGTCTTCTTTTTTAAGTTTTTTTTCCCTTGTTCAAACAGCAGTCCTTGGCACGATGACCTTGTTTATGACACACATAACATTTTCCTTTGAATCTTTTTGAATAACCTTGACTTGGACCTTGATTAGAATGTGTGGACATGGGATTTTCAACATTTTAAAACATCCCTCCACTTTGGGGGTGTTTTGGAGTCGCCACCATTCAAATTCAAAAATGGGTGTGAATGGTCACCCGAAGTCATATCTTTTGAAAAACATGTCAGTTTGACATTTTTGATGATTCTCGTTGGATAATACACGTGGTCCAACCTTTGATTCAAGGTAAGGGGGTCCATTTATGGAGTAGGGTAGGTGTTAAGCACTCTACTCCATCCACGTAATGTGGTAACCTCGTATTCGATCTTTTCTAAAATAAAGGAAAATAAAATCGAAAATGATTTGATGTGTGCCCTCAAGTGAGGGACTTTCGATATTGGTTCAAATCATTGAGGGCACCCTTATGAAGAAGGGGGCCCTTTGGTGATTTAAATCATCGTGGTGTGTGCAAATGTGTAGAGAAGGGGAGAGTAGAAGAGGGCAATTGAGGGGGGTGTTCCTTTGTCCAAACCCACCTTGTTTCTTCCTTGACTTCCTTTGATTTTCTTTGATGAGTCTTCTTTTTCTTTGCTTGACTTGTTTGAGAGGAGATTGAGAGTTGAGAGTTGTGAGTTGTGAGATGAGTTGAGAGTTGGGTGTTGAGAGTAGAGTGAGAGTAGAGAGTTGAGAGAGTTTTTAGGAGGTGTTTTTTTTAATTTTTCATTAATTCTTGTAAGGGGAGAATGGATGGGTTTTTATAGAAGTTGGAGAGTTATTTTAGGGGTAGAATTGGGTGAAATGAAGAAAAAGGATAGAATGGTTATGAGTTTGAGAAATAAGTGGGTGTAATTTAGAGGAGATTGGAGGGTATTTAGGGAAGGGGGATAAATGGGTGAGTTTTGACCCAAATGGTTTGGATCCTACCCAACCCATTTGGGTGGAGTGTTTGGTGAGGTGAGTTTAAGATGGTGGTCGTGATTAAATGGTGTTTGGTTTAAGAGAATGGATGATTTAATGAGGTGGGTTGATGATATTTTGGGAGGGTGAGGGAGATGATGCCATGTGTTAAAGTGGGTGGAAATGAAGGGTTGAGATGAGTTGATGGAAAAGGATGAGTGTTTGATTTGAGAGAATGAGTGTAGGTTTAGATTGTAGATGTAGGTTTTGTAGGGAATGATGAGGGTAGATTAGGGGGAGATGTATGTTATAAGTGTTTGATTTGAGAGAATGGATAGGATAGGTTAGGCGGTGTAGGTTGTAAGTATGGGTAGATGATATTTAAAGGAAAGTAATGAGATAGTTATGGTGATGGGGGTTGGTGGTTAGATGAGGGAGGTGAGATGGGGTGATGACATATGTCATATTGGGTGATTGGTTGTGATGTTGGGCTTGGGTAGAGAATTGGGCTTGGGTAATGTGTTGGGTTGAGTTGAATGGGCTTAGGTAATGGGTAGAATAAGAATGGGTTTGGGCTTGTATTGGGTTGGGTTGAGTGGACTTGAGTTTGGGTAGAATAAGAATGGGTTTGGGCTTGCATTGGGTTGGTATTGAAGAATGTAAGAGGGTGATGAGGTGTCTGGGTCCATGGGCCACGTGAGTAGCCTTGGGCCGTTTATTGAAAATAGGATGACAAAATACGTTGTATTTTTGTAGGTTTGGGCTTCGGAGCCCATTCCAATTTTTACGATTTTTGGGGCATTTTGCATCAAGGGCCCGATCAAATTTGGGTGTCTACAGAATGCTTTCTCTTTTTGTTGGTTTTATGTTCTACCTCTACTATGTTTGCCTTGGAATCTATAGAAATATTTCTTATTTTCTTTTCAGAAGTACATTTATCTTCTTTTATTCTCAATCTCACAATCAAATCCTCGAGTCCTATTTCTTTATGTCTGTGCTTTAAATAATTTTTAAAGTCTTTTCAAGTTGGTAGTAATTTTTCAATTATTTGCAATCACTTGGAATGATTCACTAATCATCATATTTTCTGCATGTATTTCATACAAAATGAGTTGTAACTCTTAGACTTGACTTATGATAGTCTTTGAATCAATCATTTTAAAATTAAGAAAACAATCGACGACAAATTTCTTCATGCCAGTATTTTCTGTTTTATATTTTTTATTCAAAGACTTTCATATCTCTTTAGAAGTTTTGATTTGGCTATACACATTATACAATGTGTTTTCCAATCAATTGATGATATAATTTTTACATAAAAATTAGAATGTTTTCGTGTATCCACAACAGCCACTATTTGACTATCAATTTCATTTTCTTTTGAAATAAGGACTTCCTCAAGTAGAAATCTCACGAGATTCAATGTAGTAAAATAAAACAACATTTTCTGTTGTCATTTCTTAAACTCAGTCCTATTGAATTTCTCGGGTTTCTTCTTATGACTAACATGGGTTGGAATAGTGATATGAGTGATAAAATTTGTAATCGATGTAGTAGTCACTCTTGTAAAATACAAACTCTAAAAATATTGTCTTAAGATTGTTATTAATATGACAATATACTTTTTTTTTTGTAGAAACAAATAAACAATATCCAATGGAAACTGAATTAAAATAAAATTCAAAAACACTTATAGTGACGTATACGAAAAAATAGAAAAAAAAAATTGAATGAGACCGAGACTAGAGCTTGACTTTATATCTTTAAGACAATAGTCGCCTCGCACTAGTGCTCACGGTCTTTGGCAATTATCTCCTAAGATATAACGATTTCCTTCTTGTAATAATAGCACTTCAAATCACAAGAGTAATGAAACAACTATGATTTCCACTCTCTCTTTATGAAACTAGTATACAGAATGATCAATAAATTTTTTATAAAAAATGCAATGAAGGATGGACTACAAATAGAAGAAGCATGATAGTTAAATACTTATTCATGGAGGGACATGACTATTAGAAATGTACAAAACTCTTTGAAAAGGTATTGCAATTATTACCATTTAATACACCTATTTGAAGATGTACATAACTCTTGCAAAAAAATACATTTAATACACCTCTTTGAAGAGGTACATAACTCTTGTAAAAAGTATTACAACTCTTAACAATTTTCTGCCCACATGAGTATTATGATCAAGTTTGTAACTACCCATGTGACTGTTGGTATGAACCCAAACTCTAATTTATCATTCATTATTCCAACAATCCCCCAAATGAATGGAAATTAATTAAAAAGAATAAAAATGAAAATATAGACACTAGAGAGATTACAATTGGAAAATAACTACATATAATTAAGTGTTTTTCGATAAAACTTATATTTTGATTTCATTAAAATCTAATTGAAAGTGTTTTTCGATACTAGCTTAGCGAAAACAAAATGTTATTTGAAATTCATATCATATATCATTCATTAATTCGAAAGGAAAGCAAATATATGGGATAATTCTAGGGGAATGAGAATTAAGATTTGGCTATTCTTAAGATATGGTCAAAGTAGGATAAGTAGGGTTCTACAAGTATAAGTGTCTCTCTTTATTAAAGGTTTTTTTTTTATTTTTTTTGCTTTGGTGGGCCACACATACCAAACTCACTGCATGTGTACAATAGTTAAATATAGTCACTTTATGTGAAGGGGCATCTAGAGATTCGAAGGTGTGACTTGGGAAGCAAACATAATCTCCCTTACCATCTCAGCTAGCCTCGAGTGGGTTATTGGAGGTTTCTTTCATGTGAAGCTCAATTAAAGAACACTACTTTGTACACTTGGATTTGTGCAACTTTGGGGCATTGAGATTGCTTATTTAAATAAATGCATTTTTCTTTCCCAAAGAAAATATAATCTCTCATTTGTTGAAAGAAATTAGAAGCCACGATGCAAAATAAGCAAACCCCTTCTGAACATAATCATAATTTAGGCATTGATATCTTATCGTATTGGAGACGATATTTAGACATTTACAAATGAATAAGGACATTAACGTTTAGAAGTCAAACATTTACACTTATGTCGATTCCAACAAACAATAATTTCAACTCAAAAGCACTTTTCTCATAGATTCAAATCAGGTTGATTAATGTCCTAAAAAATTAAAATATCATCACGTTATAAAAAATAAAAAAATCCACTTTATTTAATCTGCTTCAACTCGACTTCATCATCTATTTTAGTTGATTGGGGTCAAATTCCAAATCCACCCATAGAATTGGTCGAGCCTATGTTGTAGTCTTACAGATACCAAAATTCCCAAAATTGTAGTATAAGGGTCCCTATACCACTCATAAAGTAAAGACAAGTCCTTAAAATCATAAATAGGACTCATAAATTTGAGTTGGGCTTGAACAACAACATGGAATGGACCCAAAAGCCCAGGTCAAGTTCATCATCTATTACAGTTGATTGGGTTCAAATTCCAAATCCACCCATTGAATTGGTAGAGTCTATGTTACAGTCTTACAGATACCTATATTCCGAAAATTGTATAAAGGTCGCCATACCACTCAAAAATTAAAGACAAGTCCTTAAAATCATAAATAGGACCCATACATCTAAGTTGGGCTTGATCAACGACATGGGATGGACCCGAAAGCCCAGGTCAAGTTTCAAAACGGATACATCGCGACCGAATTATGCATCCAAATGATTCAGACCAAGCACTGAGAGTCACACATCCAATATTGAAAATAGTTGGTCTATAATTGATGTATAAATTCTGATTAAAAATAGATGGACCCCAAGAACAAAATAGATTGAGTCTAGTCCATAACACTTTTAAGACATTTTTTGAATTTTGTTACATGGTTGATCTACCATGTATCACATAATCTACATTTCAACTCCAGTTCTGGTGATTGCTTCATCATATCTTTTACATCTACCAGCCACAGATCCTCATTACTACTATTAGAAGCATTCCTTCTTTATTTTTTCAAAAGAGCTGTAGCCATCCCTAGTGTTTCAAGTCACAATAAGATTGTGATTAGTTTGTTTCACATTTGAGATCAATCCTTTAGGTGGAGTTTTGTTTTCAAGGACAATTATATTCACATTGAGATCTATTTTGTCCACTTTCTTTTTGAAAAACTGATTCTACAAAACTGTGAAAAGGAATGCAGCTACAATATTCTTAATCTTGCAAATTCATCTTGAATATCATTATGAGATAAGGTGTAAAAGATGAAATCATGACCAAATTATACATCCTAATATGATATAAGTTAGTCAATGAGTGTTGGGTGTAGTGGTCAGGGTCTCACTCCAAAAAGGAAGAGGTTTTAAGTTCAAGCTCCCTTGTTAGTCACCCATAGGGATTTATCCCGGGGTATTGCATGTACCCAGGGGATTTGGGAGAGTTATGGTGCTCTAAGAGATCGGTTGCCTTGCCCTTGCTAGTTGGGCCTTCGATCCAGACATTTTCGTCATCAAATATGTACACACACACACACTAGAGTTTGGGCATCCTCTTTAAGGTTAACAAAGGCAAGAACGAAAAAAATAATAAAATTAGAGGGGTATAATTAAAAAAATATTAAGATTGAGGGAATAAAAGATTTAAAAAAATCAATAATAAAGTAAGAGAAATATTATTAAGAAAGGAGGAAATGAAGAAAGACAATAAAATGGATTAAAGGGTAAAATATGTATGATAGTAAAGTTGGAGTGCATTATTGAAAAATTGAAGAAGAGAAAATATAGTAAAATTGGATGATATAATTGAAAAAAAAATTGGAGGGAGGGGATGAGAGGAAAGATAATAAAGTTGAAGGGATGAAAAAAAAAAAGTGAGTAGGGTGGACCCCATAAAATTGTAGTAAGATGAGACTTTTATCCCCTCACAATTGTAAAATGATGGAACATTTACCCTTACAAAACTGTAGTAAAGTGGGTCATACAATTGTATTTTATTATATACTAGAGTTTGCCTATGCCTACGGACAAACATCCTCTTTGGGGTTAAGTGCATAAAAACGAAAAAAAATAAAATTTGGAGTACTATTAATAATTTTTACTATTAAATTTTTTAGGTTAAGAGATTAAAAGATGGAAAACAATAAAGTGGGTTGTTAAATATGTAAAAATATATATATATAATATATATATATATATATCTATATATATTATATATATAATATTATATATATATATTAGAGGGGGGGTGAAGAGTAAAAACAGTAAAGTGGGTCTCACAAAAATTATAGCTTGATTGAATGTTTATCCCTACAAAACTGTAGTAAATAAAAAATTTGTCCCTCACAAAATTATAAGTAATTGTGAATCCTACTGTTGTGTTTTATTTTATATATATAAAAACTTTTTCTTTAATAATTTTAATGTTATTAAGATGATTTTTTGCAGATTAAAAAAAAAAAAATTTATAATTTTAGAAAGCTAAAACTTAACCAACACAGTTACAGAAGGTTGTCGAATTGAGACTAATCTCCCCTAGGGCCGCACGCACCATCCAACCCTGTCATGTGTTATGATGGGTAAGTAGCCACATTTCTATTGAGGGATATGTTGAAATGATCTTCCTTTTTATAAAAATATCCTTGACAATAATGAGATTAAAAAGTAAAAGTGCAGGCATTTTTTACCTTCTAAATTTTAATTTAAACATTCGGTCCACTCTTATTATAATAGTAAAGATACATGGATAGATATGACTTGATTGAAAACCTATATAGTTGAATGATGAATTATGCGATTCATGGTGACTATCCCAATTTAAGGATAACACATCATTGATGATGATGAACTTTTTCTTTCCCCAAAAGGATGACGATATTCCATCATTATTTTATTAGGAATGAACGGTGATTTAGCATTAAAATACTGACAATTTGCTGTATCGCTCACACTGGATATCTCCCCTTGTAGTAATCCACTTGATCAAGTTATTATTGAGGCAATTAGGGGTATTATTATTATATAGTGAGTTTGGTGATAGCTTAAGCTCGTCATCTTTGTCATATTTGCTTGGACATTGAATCTACAATTAATTTACGATTAAATCTTCTCTAGGTAATAGAGAGTTGGCTTATTTAACACCACGAGTCACTATAATTCTTTGTACATTATTGCATGGGACGCATATTAAAAGTCCTAAATCTGAATCTTTATTAGATTATTTGCTTATATTAACAAAATAAATAAATAAATAATAATGTCAACACGAGTGGGCCATCATCGTGAGGTCTAGACACCGCGAAGACGATCTGTCGTGGTTGACGGCAACATTTCCATAGTACTACAGAATGTATTGTTGGCCACCTAGTCCATTTATATATCTTCCTTGTCATTTTAATTGGTAAATCTTAAAATAAAATTACTAAATGCACCTGCAGATGGACTTCATTCCAAATGCCTCACTTAATTTTGAGGGTAAACTCCATAAGTTTTAAAGGAAAATTACTTAAAGCATCTCTAGGAGAGACTACTTTCAAAATAAGGATTTAGTTTTAATGTTTGATCCAAGTATTTGTTTAACATTGTAATTTTAGAAAGATTATCTAGCTTCATGTTCGAGCAAATGAAAAATTGAAATCACTAAGATCGATAATTGAATCATCAAGAACGATGTTCGAATCGTCTACCTCGACAATTTTACTCAGAGTGTAATGTTTAATCTGAATGTCGTCTCTCCTTTATCATATATGCATTTGGTATATTTTAGAAAGATCTATCTGACATAGATTAAAAAAAAAAATTCTAAATTTTGGAGATTGATATTTAAATAATCAAGATTGATATTTCAATCGTCGATATCGATGATTTTAATTTTTGTTGCTTCAAACATAAAGCCCAATTAATAGATGCCATGTTTCTATGATTGGGAATTTGTATTTCTTTGTGAGTCCTTTTTAATGTTAGTATGACTCCGAGAATATAACATGGACAAATCAGTAAAAGTAAGAATACAAAAAATATGGGTCTTTAGGGCAAACGTTAAGATGCATTAAATGCACCTTTAAAATTTATTTTACTATAATAATGCCCTTAAAAATACTTTTCCTATCAAAAATACCTTCAAATACATATTTTCAAGGTGTTTTAAATGCATCTTAACATGTTTAAGGCACACGCAATACCCAAAAATATAGACATTCAACCACATCAATCATTATTAGAAGGAAAAAAGACCCGACCAATCCAATTGATTAATTCATTTATGTGCAAAAGAAGTGTTGCAAGTAATGAACTATAATATTTTATTGAAAACCAATATCTTTTAGTGTGGGAAAAGAATTAGGGTTGGTTTACCAAATAGACTCAAACCATAGAATCCATCCCACAAGATAAACTAAAAAGGTTATATTAATGTCTGCACGGAAGGACGGGAAGAAGTTGTCCTCCTCACCTATTCCATGAAAGAATTATCATAGATCCAATAACTTCAAGTTTTAAGTGATTTAACTCATCATAAACTATTAACTCCCCTAGTTAATTTGGAACTTATAAAAGAATAATGATGAAAGCACGCGATCTGGGTACTTGGCTGATGTGATAAGGGCACAAAATTGAATATCTTTTTCTTGTGTATCCCAATGAAAAGGATCTATGATTATGTGCCCTTGCCACGTCAGCTGTGTACCCAACTACGTGCCAAGACCACGTGCATGCATCACGACTCCGTATAAAAAGAAGTCTATGTGACTCCAACTCAACTTGTAAAATTGACATGCTCTAGACCATCATTACTTGATCGTTTTTATCCTGGCCTTCGATCCTAGATAACCTAAACTTGATCTATTTCAACACTAAACTGCACTGATTTGGATTGCCAAAGTAACCGAGTAAATTCAATCTTTGTGTTTGATGAATCTAAGTCCTAGATTATTGTAACCTATTCCACTCGCTTTGCATTTCACACATCAAAACGAAATCGTAATATAGTTCAAGAATCGAAATCATAATTGAGGTTTAACCCATAATCTAAAGTTGTCAATACCTTTGGGAGAAAACGGTGAACAATTATGAACTTTACTTTTGGAAGAGCATGCAACATAACGGCGAGTTGGATTAAACATTATGCATAAATATTTAAGCAAAAGAGCACAACCCACAAATCATTAAATCCAAGATATATAGATTCTTCAACCTATGCTTTGATACCACATGCTCTATATTTCGACAATCAATATACATTTCCATGAAATATAATGTTCCTAATCTTTGAATGTAACATATATCTCAAGATTGATTCATCATTGTCATGCTCATAATATTCAAAAAATTAGAAAGTGTACCTTGCGACGTTGCAATCCAAAATCAAATTCCCGAAATTTATTGTGCTAGCAAACGAACTTCCCCTTAATTATTTGATTCTAGTTTCACATTCTCTTCTTTTTCTCTATCATTTGGATTGACCAAAGCTTTTCATTCTTGATAGATTTCAATCCCAAAAATCTTAGAGAGTGTCTCCACGTTTTTTATTCTTTTAATGATTATTGTTAATCGTTAATGCCTAATACGGGGGCCGATCCATTCTTATATAAAGAAGAGTAAAGGGCGTAGAGTTCCTCTTTTAGTATAATTCATTATCATCAAGGTTTCCTATTAAAACCTAATAAGGATTCTATTTAAATCCAATGACTTATGGGTTTCTTATTATTGACAACTCTTGATTAGAATAATCAATGCATATCTCAGACATATATATATATATATATATATATATATATATATATATATATGATATATATATATATATATATATATATATATATATATATATATGGCTTAATGACTTAAAAGTTTCGGATTGAGTTGATTTTTTTGTGAAGATGTGTTCTCTAGGGTGATGAGATCATTCTCACAAAAAATCAATCTAATCTGAAACTTCTAAATCCATCGAAAGTGGTCTACAAATTATTGATGAAAAATCTACGGTCCACAATTCTAATCACTTTTATGGGTTTAGAAGGTTCATATTAGACTGATATTTTGTGAGGATCATCCCCTCATCCTAGAAATCACTCTCACAAAAAATCAGCTTAATCCAAAACTTTTAAATCATGTAGGACAAATTATTGACTCTATAACGTTGGTTGCTGAACCAAACCCTATGTACATATGGGATTACCCTCCATAGACTATGCTAGGAATTGTGGGTTCTTTTACTCTGCCTGATTTATTGCTCCTGATCTTTCTCTCCAGTGGTGTTAGAATAGATTGAATTTTTGTGAGGATTGTCTTCAAGACATGAATAATTCATCATATGGTTGGATTGTCTAAAATGTTATCCACATGAACCCCATAGGCTAGAATAAGAGCAGAGAGCATTTTAATCAAACTATAATCATGAAGTACACAAATTTAACACGTGCCAGTTAACTTAATTGATAAAGTCTTTGAGTAATTATACTAGAGACCTGGGTTCAAATTCTGTTAGCATCGAGTCACTAAACTCATTAAAAATGGGTTTATCGATAAATAAATAAAAGATCCAAATTTTAGAAAGATTGTAAAATAAAAAAAGTAAACGTTCATTTGATCCAAAACTACTTGTACAGCAAATTGGTTCACTTATATTAATTTGCAGTTGGATACATGTAGAGAGAATTCAATAACTTAGATTAATTTGGTCAATTACAAAAGTTTTATGTTCAGATAGAAAGAAATACAAGGTCAAATAAGATTTGAAGATGGCAAATTTATCCAACGGTTAACAGCTCAACTGCAGCCTTCTCCGTATGAAAACGAGCTATATGATGATTTCCTAAGCATTAAATAGACAGCATGGATCGACCCATGTTTCATGCATGTGAACCCCGCATATGCTTTGATAGAAAAATGCAGTCTCAATAACTCGACTTCTTAAGAAAATAATTAATTTTTTGGGGTAAGAACCTACTTACACACGTTTCTCCCACTCAAGAATCCTATTTTCAAATAAATAGTTTTATTTCTAAATTTTTATGACAGTCATCCTTGCAATCTGGTGCAACTTCTTAAGAGCTTTCAATTACTAAAAGCAACAGTAAACTATTAAAATATATAAAATTGTTATTTTATTTTTGGGAGATTGACCGATATGGGATAAATTTTTCCTCTCTCGATGATAAAGTAATTTACCTAATGTATCCAACAAATATTTAATTTCCCACTGCACGTAAATTGCATTACCGTGGGAAGACTATTTTCTTTTGAAAAAAATACAAAATCCTAATCATTGAAATACAAAATCCCTATTTGGGATATAACATATACTCAAGTTATATTAAAGATACATCCCAACAATTGGATTTCATTTATTTTTTATTATTTGTGAAGAGGGTGACCGAACTGACGTCCAATTAGGAGATCAGAAGAACCAAGGTATATGAGTAACTTGTTGTGCAAAAACATGCAACAAACAAAACAAACTACGAGTAAGAGATTAAAAGAAAAATGAAATAGAGAAAATAGAAATAAGACACCCGATTTACGTGATTTGACAAGATACCTACGTCCATGGGTAATGATGATCAATCTATTATTTGCAACGAGATTTTTACGAAGTCCATCAAAAAAATCTTAGTCCCCTGTTACACTCATTCTATACTTTCTCTTGTAGCTCTACTTTTTCTCACACAAAGAATGAATCCTAAAAATACTCTTTATATACTTAAGGTTACAAAGAGGATAAAATGGGTCGGATCAAAACCCAAATCAAATGGGTCAAAAAAATTCGATTATATGAGTCATTAATGGATCATCAAGAATTTAGGTTGAATTCATGACAATTCTCCAACATCCCTCCCTTAAGCAAGTGCAACGCCCACACATCACACATACTAAATAAGTGAGGGTGCGCCCTCACAGGTGGCCCCACAACCTATAGGCTCTCACCGTTTATTAGATCCAAAATTGCCATTGAGCCGTCCCCTTAGGGTTAACAATCATCAAGATTTCACATTTTTTTTTCTCTCTTTGAGTCCCTGGAATTTATGTACACTAGACTCTAAATGTCCGATGGTCCAAAATAAAAAAATAAAATACAAAATCTACAAATCAAATGGTTGTGTTCTTAATTGGTCAATGTTTTTTCAAAGATCAATTGCATGGTGGGTCCAATTAACCTTCCTAGATGACTGTCTACAATGCAAGCAGGAAGGCAGCTACATCCTCTACTGACTTGATATAGAAAACACACCCTATGTATGTCCTTATCCATTTAAATTGCTGATGAATAAAGTGGTTTTTTTTGTTGTGAGGAAACTAAAAACAAGAATAAAAGCATTGTAAATGAAGGTAGGGACTTGGAGGTATTGGTTAGAACTTAGAAACAAGAAGAAAATGAAGAGAAGGGGAAAAGAGGGAAAAAGGATGCAAGAAGACACGAGGGTTTGGTATGAAAGAGTATTAAGTATGAAAGAGTATTAGTTTTGTACTTGATTTGATTATATTAAGAAAGAGAATAAGAGAGTAGAAGAAGAAAGTTGGAAGTTTGTTTGTTCTCTACAGTCACGAGTGGGGCTATCAGTATTGACTTTGTAACCCTTGAAAGACAGACATCGAGAGAGAGAGAGAGAGAGACAGAACAAAAATGGGAATTCAACAGCTCTCTTATAATATTTCTATCTGTGACACTAAAACTAAGAGAGAGAATAAAAATGGGAAATCAACTGCTTTCTTTCGAATTCTCATAATCTTTTTAGCTGAAACACTAAAACTAGCAAAAGTAACAAACCCACGTCCTCTCTTGCCTTGTCAGTCATTCAACTACTGTATCTTCCCTCATGTAACCTCTCCTCTCTCTCTCTCTCTCTCTCTCCAATTATTAGCTTTTTTTACTATAATATTTTCTATTTTTCTCATATTCAATAACCATCTGTCTCTCAATAATCAAGAACTGTTGGTTGGTTGTCATTAATAGCCTCTCTCTCTCTCTCTCTCTCTCTCTCTCTCTTATCTCTTAATATAGCTCATTTCAAGATACTCTGCAAATACCGACGTATGGCTCAAGAGTACAGAAACTACATGCATTCGCTAACAAGGTCGGCAGCTCAGACACAGTCAATGCTCATGCAGAGAACCTAACGAATAAGTATTTATGACTCTTTTGTTGAGTCATATTTATCTCTTTCTCTTCTCCACCCCACACCGACTTTGAGCTTCAGATTTTTGCAAAAATGGCAAGAAATCTCGTTTTATCTGCATTTCTTCTTGTTCTGTTGATGGGTTTTTCAATTGGTTTCGTTTCCTGCAAGAACAAGAGAAACCGAGTCAATCACGAGTTAGACTCTTCCTTCACTCATAAAGTTCTTTTGGAGATTAAGGCATCGTTCGTTGAAGACCCATCAAACGTGTTGGAAGATTGGTCTGAAAATAACTCGAGTTTCTGCGCATGGAGAGGAATTTTATGTGAGTCGAACTCAGTAAAAGTGGTGAGTCTAAACCTATCTGACTCCTCACTCGCCGGGTCAATATCTCCCTCACTCGGTCAACTGCATCACCTGGTCAACCTTGACCTCTCTTCCAACCGCCTCACTGGTCCCATCCCTCCTCACCTCTCTAACCTCTCATCTCTTGTTTGTTTACTTCTTTTCTCCAACCAACTCACCGATTCAATACCAATTCAACTCGGATACCTAGCGAGTCTTCAAGTCCTTCGTATAGGTGACAACGATCTCACTGGTCCGATTCCCACTTCTTTCGCTCATCTCTCCAATTTGGTCACACTTGGTTTAGCCTCTTGTAGTCTCACTGGTCCGATTCCTCCAGAACTCGGACGACTCGCCCGAGTTCAAAACCTGATTCTTCAACAGAACAAACTCGAGGGTCCGATCCCAGCAGAGCTTGGAAACTGTTCAAACCTCATCGTCTTCACCGCTGCTCTGAACAATATCACAGGTTCAATTCCAGCAGAATTGGGTCAGCTGAACAATCTCCAGATTTTAAATCTTGCCAACAATTCTCTCTCTGGAGAGATTCCAAGTCAACTCGGCGAACTGAGTCAACTCGTTTATCTCAATTTCATGGGAAATGGACTTGAAGGGCAAATTCCCAACTCCTTTGCAGAAATGGGTAATCTTCAAAATCTCGATTTATCGATGAACAAGCTAACAGGAAGAATCCCTGAAGAATTCAGCAATTTCAAAGAGTTAATTTTCATGGTTTTATCGATGAACAAGCTTTTCGGTACTATACCTACAAGTATATGTTCTAACACAACTAATTTGGAACATTTAATCTTGTCTGGTAATGGGTTTTTTGGTGAAATTCCAATGGGTTTAAGAGAATGTAGATCACTTAAACAGCTCGATTTGGCCGATAATCAGCTCAACGGGTCGATACCGTTTGAATTATTTGAGCTAAGTAATCTAACTGATCTTTATCTCAATAACAACAGTTTAATGGGTTGGATTCCTCCATTAATTGGAAACCTCAGCAATCTCAAAACACTTGCTCTTTATCACAATAATTTAGAGGGTAGATTGCCTAAAGAGATTGGAAAGTTGGGAAATCTTGAAATTCTCTATCTTTATGAGAATCAGTTAATGGGTGAGATCCCATTTGAAATTGGTAATTGTTCAAGCTTAAAGATGATTGATTTCTTTGGAAATCAATTTACTGGTAGCATTCCGATAACAATCGGAAGGTTAATGGAGTTGGAGTTTCTTCATCTTCGGCAGAACGATTTTTCGGGTGAAATTCCTGCCACTTTGGGTAACTGCAAGAAACTAACTGTCTTGGATTTGGCAGATAATCGAATCTCCGGAGGCATTCCAGCGACGTTTGGATTTCTTGAATCGATGGAACAGTTCATGCTTTACAATAATTCTCTTGAAGGTAATCTTCCTGATGAACTAAGAAATGTTGCAAATTTGACTAGAGTGAATCTTTCCAATAACAGATTAAATGGAAGTGTAGTTCAATTGTGTAGTTCGAATAATTTTCTTTCGTTCGATCTTACAAGCAATCTGTTTGACGGAGAGATTCCATCCCAATTGGGGAATTCGCCTTCTCTCAGTAGGCTAAGATTGGGGAGTAATCGGTTAACGGGGAATATTCCATGGACATTGGGGAAAATCGGTGAGCTCACTCTGTTAGATCTTTCGAACAATTCGCTTACGGGAGTGATTCCATTTGAACTCTCATTGTGCAGGAAACTAACCCATATCGATCTGAACAATAATCTTCTTGGTGGAATGATCCCGAATTGGTTAGGAAGTCTGCCTCAATTGGGGGAGCTCAAGCTCTCCTCTAATTTATTTGTTGGATCTCTTCCTCAAGAGCTCTTCAATTGTTCCAACCTCCTCGTTCTTTCCCTTGAAAACAATTCCCTTAATGGATCTCTCCCAAACAAATTTGGGGATATACCATCCCTCAATATCCTCGTTCTTGATCGAAATCGATTCTCTGGATTGATTCCTCCAACAATTGGCAAGTCAAGCAAGCTCTACGAGCTCAGACTATCGAGAAACAGCTTTAATGGTGAAATCCCATTTGAGCTCGGGCAACTTCATAATCTGCAAAGCATGTTGGATCTAAGCTACAACAATCTCACTGGTGAAATCCCACCGTCGCTTGGGGTATTATCGAAGCTCGAAGTTATGGATCTATCTCACAATGATCTTGTTGGAGAAGTACCGCTCGAAGTAGGCGAGATGAGTAGCTTGGGCAAGCTTGATCTCTCTTACAACAATCTTCAAGGTCAATTAGATGAGCGACTCTCGCATTGGCCATCCGATGCATTTGCAGGGAATGTCAGGCTCTGCGGAAGCCCTCTCAACAGATGCAACAGCTCTAAGTCTGATCACCACAACACAAAACCATCATCAATGGCAGTAATTATAGTCTCCTTAACCATACCTGTCGTTGTTTTATTGCTACTTGGTCTTGCACTACTGTTCAACCGAAGGCGCCAATCCCTTACAAGAGCCCACAAAGTGAACTGCGCATATTCATCGAGTTCTTCCCAAGTTCAACGGCGACTACTCTTCCAAGGTGGTGCGACAAGGAGAGAATTTAAATGGGAAGACATCATGGGAGCAACTAATAACCTAAACGATGATTATGTGATTGGGTCGGGTGGGTCCGGGACAGTTTATAAAGCAGAGCTACCCAATGGAGAGAGAGTTGCGGTTAAAATGATATCGAAGAAAGATGAACTTTTATTGAATAAAAGCTTCATGAGGGAGGTTCGGACGCTCGGGAGAATAAGGCATAGGCATCTAGTGAAACTGATGGGGTGTTGTAGTAACAAAGGAGCGGGATCAAATATGTTGATATATGAGTATATGGAGCATGGGAGTGTTTGGGATTGGTTGCACCGATCATCGGTGAGTGGCAAGAAGAGGAACGAGTTCGATTGGGAGGTGAGATTGAGGATAGCAGTGGGGTTGGCACAGGGCGTGGAGTATCTCCACCATGATTGTGTGCCGAGGATCGTTCATAGAGACATCAAGTCAAGTAACGTACTTCTCGATGTTGATATGGAAGCACATTTGGGGGACTTTGGGTTGGCGAAGGTGCTCGGTGATAACCAGGACTCGATCAATACCGAATCTAATTCCTGGTTCGCAGGGTCTTACGGTTACATTGCTCCAGGTACTACTACTAATTGGCAACCGATGTTCTAACCATCCCAAGTGATGACATTTTCAAACTGACATACCCTCTAGGCCATGGTCTTGTATGAGATTGATAGAAAATGGCCGAAATAACTTCATAGTTAACCTATTGCAAGAAACCTTTCATTTTAACCGAGCTTCAAAACTTCAATTTTTAGGGTAAAATCTTTGATTTATTTCGCAATCCTTAAATTTTCTCTAAAAGCTCTTATTTTTTCTCAAAAACCAATAGCTTTCAACCCTTAATTACTTTTTTGCAAAATCATCTTTAAGGTAATATAACTTCATTTATTTTCTTCTCATTGCTTTAGAAAGTCAAACAGTAGAGAAAATTTAGTAGTTTATAATGAATCTTGTCACTGAAACCCAAGGTTGAAGATTGGGTTTTAGAGTAAAATCAAGGGGTTTTTTTTTTCACTAGAGATTGAAGATGATGATAATTTGGTCATTTTTTTATTAATTTCACAAAGAATACTACCATTTAAACTGATGTTTTAACATGTCTAATGAAGATCTTACCATGTATGTGTTTGTTTCAGAGTATGCTTACTCATTGAAGGCAACAGAGAAGAGCGATGTGTACAGCATGGGGATCGTTTTAATGGAGCTTGTGAGTGGGCGGATGCCCACTGATGCACCCTTTGGTGTAGACATGGACATGGTGAGATGGGTTGAGTCGCATATGGACATGTCAGGCCCCAACCATGCCCAAGAGGACTTAGTTGACCCGGCCTTGAAACCACTCCTACCCAATGACGAATCTGCAGCTTTTCAAGTGCTTGAAATCGCGTTGCAATGCACAAAAACTACACCAGCAGAGAGACCGTCATCTCGGCAAGTCTGTGATCAACTTCTTCATGTCTCTAACAACAGTAAGGTGGCTTCTGAGAAGAAAATGAGTTCTCCATATCCATGGTAAATAGAAAGTTTGTCGAAATAGAGCTCTTGTGAATAATGACAAAGAGTTCACTAAGCACAATGTATCAACTTTTGAGTATGGTTATTTATTTTTATCAAAGGGTTTTATTGAGGTAAGCATCCTCACTAATTTAAGGCTTATTTAAAAAAATTAATTATAGGTTTTATTCACTAATTTAAGGTTCCCCCACCCCCTAAAATGAAAATTGATAATTTACATTTATATTTAGAAGCTCACAAGATATGGGTTTCGCTTCAACTTTAAAAAAAATATATTCGTTTAATCCCACTAGTTGCACGTTCTAGGAAGAGTCCTTGCAATCACCTTTAACCCACTTAATTCTTCTTCGCACATTTTCTCATTAGTACCATCAATTGTAGTTGCAGTAGCTCTCTCTTGAAAATGCAATCGGATGTATGGAATGGAATCAGTAGAAGAAGAAGATTGTAAAGGAGTGCAGTCTTTTTTTTCCTCTCTTTTTTCCTTTTTTTCTTATTTCGAGTGACAATGAACAAGAAAAATGACAATGTTGCAACCAATCTCATAATGTTCAGCCAATCAAGAAGAATAGATGATTATGAAGTGCAACCTTTTGTTTTTGAAGTGGAATTATACGGATTACACTGAGGAATTTTGTAAGTGATGAAGCATAATTGGTATCATGAGATCTGCAACAACTAGTAAGTCACCTTTCGAAGGAAAAAAAAAATTAGTCAGTCCCTTATATTTATTGCAGTTAGAAGTTTTGAATTCTCTCGGAATATGGAAATCACAATGTCTTACTTTTAATCGAGTTACTCTCAAAATTCAAATGATATCAGAACAAAATATAGGTTTAGGATTGTCTAATTAACCCCATTTTTATAACTACAGATGCAGGTTGACTCACTTAAATATAGAATTGAAAGGAACTTCAACATTCAACCTGAGATGCTTTTGGGCCCCAATAAGCATCGCAGACCATAGGCTTTCCTAAAGAAACGTTTCGGCTCACATCACAGAATTCTCCCGCACCCGCAGAACTCAAGCTTTGATACCATCCATATCAAAACCAAACCCCTTCTTAAAAAAACAAAAAAACAAAAAAATTATTATTAAGCCTTATCCTAAAGATTTGGGCTCGACTAAATTTACATTGTTCCTCTATTCAATCTGTTCAGCACCACGTCTTCGTGAGTGTGTTCATAACCACTTTTACAATATTGAAAGATCACTCTTTTAAGTTTTTTCCCCACCCCAATCTAAAAAAAAATTACGAAAAAGAGAAAAAACTACCATTCAAGTTAATCATCATCATCAAGTACTATGACAAGAAATCGGTACTAACAAAAAGGAACCACATTCATGTGTGCACATCAGCATTAGGTAACGTTAAGGACGACTTTGCATTTCACATGAAGCTTGCAAAATATAATTTACTAAACTGAACTTTTTCTATGCATCTACATCAAAGCTTCCCTTTCTTTTGTGGCAGATGCAAAACTAGCCAACAAAGGAAGAAAGAAAAAAAATATTAGTATTTTATGAAGTTATTTTGCTCATAACCCTCCGTGTCACTTCAATGAAAGCGAATAGGATAGGTGGGAATGGACTAGGATGAAGGATTCGAGATTCTCTGTAAGGTCTTTCTATAAGTGGCTCACTCATCTTGTTGAACAAGCCATCCTGAGTTCTATCATTTGGTTCAGGTCAGTGCCCTCAAAAATCTCATTTTTTGTTTGGTTGGCGTCCCTTGAAAGAATTCTTACAATGGATAACTTGATTATTCGAGGTTGGATCACTCTCAACTGTTGCCCCCTTTGCTTGATGGAAAGAGAATCGGTTGATCATATTTTAATTCATTGTTCATTTTCCTATAAAATTTGGTCAAATTTCCTTGGTTTATTTCGTATTAATTGAGTCATTCCTCGTAAATTTTCTTCATTGTTGGATGAGTAGACCAATAATGTTTTTTACACCAAAAAACATTACTTGTGGGCTATGCTTTCTTCGACTATTGCTTGGGGGATTTGGATCGAGAGAAATGACAAGGTGTTCAATAACAAGATTAGAAGCTCTCATGCAAGTTTTTTAGAGATCTTGGACTTATTATACCTATGGTCTAAGCAAAACATAGAGTTCGCAAGGATTTCTTTTCATGATTTTATTTTTAGATGGGACTCTTTATGTAACCAATGATATTGTTTGTTTCTTTTCCTTGTTATTCTTTGTGAGACCTTCTCGGCCTCCTTGTATTCTGTTTTCCTCTTTGCAATATATTATACTTATCAAAAAAAAAAAATTTTACCACAATACTGCTATGAAAAGCCCAACCATAGTGTCTACTTTGTGTCTGACTTAAACCACAAATAACATCAATTTAAACAGCAGAATTAATAAGATTCATAGCATGATTTAGGGATTTAATTTATTAAAACAGCTGTTAAGTATTATTTCAATATTGACTTGAAGAAAATTAGTAATTTTATTTATTGCTTTCAGCATTCCATTTAAAATTTATTTTTTCCATTTCTGCATTTCCAATGCATCCCAAAGTGTGAAGAAAGTGTTTGAAGTAAAATAACTTATCAAGATTAACTTTAAACAACTCGCAGGAAAATGGGTAAACAGTTAAAATAGGAGCACATTGAAGTGTCGATAACACACGGGATTTTCTTTGAAACTTAGGGCGCCTAAGACTGAAAGGCTTAACAAATTCTGACCATGAAGGGTGTTGTTAATCGTCATTGTCATCTGCACAGGAAGAAGGAAATTTAAGATTCAGATCATGCTATATTTGGCATAGAAATCAAGTAAGTCTTTCTTCTCCTCTAATCCATAAACTCAAATTTGACAAATTACATATAAAAGGATAAGATAATAAGTCTCTTCAGCCCCCTTACCATATGGTCGTAAAAGCATCAGAAATTCTTGGAAATGCAATGCATGAACACCCGGATCAAAATAAATGAGATACAGATTTTACTACCCAGATGTGCAGAATAGGCATGCCTGTACATGGGACGTTCAGGCTAGAGCTAAAAGGCAAATCAAATCAGTGAGATTTCTGATACAAAGATGTAGTAGGCTTGTATATTAAGTTTCTGTGAAAGCTATAACAGTGAAATGTCTCATCTAGAGATAACTTCTCGTTTGTTTGGGATATGGCTTTGATGATGATGATAGAGATAATTTCTCATGCACACTAGTTTCCAAATATGATGGCCTTCTAGCTGTTGCAACACTCGAAAACACCCAAAAAAAAAACATTGAAAACGAACATTTACTAATCTAATTTCTCTAACTTAACTATTCTTTGTCATATTTTATGATTCTATTGAAGCTCTTGTAATTGTAGCCGGTACCAAGGCATTATTGATATTTTAGTCATTTTTAGAACAATCTGGCTTCTGGATTAGAGAAGGCATGCCTCAGTGCAAGCACTCAAAAGGGTCTTGGGGCTTTAAGGAAAGGTCATTTCCGCCCATAAGATACGCCTTATTCAAATAAAGTGCTGGAAAATCTTATGCCTTAGGGGAGACGCACGGCCTTTCAGTGAGAATTGATCAAAGTCAAGAACCCACACGTTGCAACACTTCAGGAAACCAACATAGGGAAGGTAAATGAGACAATTATTAGAGAAGTGTGGAGCCAGGGTAAAGGATGGGTAGCACTACTAGCCATAGGGTCTTTGGGAGGTATCATAGTCATGTGGAATAAAAAAGCATTTCTATGTCAGATCAGCTCATTAGGGCTTTCTCAATTTCAATATTATGCAAATGTCTGCATAAAGAATTATCTGGGACATTCACAGGGTTTGATTCGCTTGTGAGAAAAAAGGGAGGATCTTGGCTAACAAGCAATACGAGATCGTTTGGAGAATTTGTATATAGAAATTTTTTAGTGGATATGCCGCTGGAAAGAAGGCTTTCACATGGTCAAACCATCAGGAAAACCAAAGAATGTCGAAATTTGATAGATTTTTATTATTAATCGAATGGGTAAAACACAATAAATATGGCATTCCAAATGGCAGTGCCTAACCCATGCTCTGATCATTGCCCCATTTTCCTTGAAGCAGGGTTATCATGCAACAGGACAAGACCCCATTCAGATTTGAAAACATGTGGCTATCCCACCATGAGTTCCAAGATAAGGTGAGAGAAGTCAAATTCCTTATCCTTTGTGGGAATACCAGGCATTTGATTTAGGGAAAAATTAAAGGCCCTCAAAGAGAAAATAAGGAATGGAACAAAGAAATTTTTGGTCGAATTGAGAAAAACTGGGAGACTCTTCTCAATGAGATTGAAAGGGGCAAAAAGGAGGAAGAAAATTTATCCTTTCAAGAGATAGCTAATCGAACAAACTTAAAAGCGAATTCCAAAAGGTGGAAACAATGAAGGAGGTGAGTTGGAAACAAAAATCAAGGGTGGGGCTGAGACCCATAGCTCAGTTGGTTTGATGCATTGCAAAGTGACTTTGAGGTTGTGGGTTCAAGTCCAGCTTACCCATCAAAAAAACAAAAAACAAAAAATACAGGGGTGACATGGTTCAAGGAGGGAGATAATAACACAAGGTATTTTCACAGGGTTGCAAATGGTCACAGAAGAACAAGTCATATATCAAGGCTAAGGATTGATGGCAAAGATTGGATGGGAAAGAGAATATCAATCATGGGGTGGTTGATTATTGTCGCAAGCTATACTTGAAAGTCTGGGACAATCGTCCTCTCTTGGATAATTTAGAATTTGAGTGCTTATCGGAGGACCAAAGAATTTGGTTGGAGAAACCATTGGAGATCGAGGAGGTTTACCAGACTATTGGGGCAATGAGTGGAGATAAAGCCCCAAGTCCAGATGATTTTCATGTTGTGACATTGTTTGTGATGATTTGATGCTAGTGTAGCTTTTTAGACTATTATTCTCACAAAACATTCATAGCTATGATCCCTAACAAAGTGGGTGTTGAGGATATCAAAAATTTAAAACCAATTAGCCTTTATGGGATCAGTGTACAAGATCTTGTCAAAAATGTAAGCCACAAAACTAAATGAGGTAATGGAGAGCATAATTGGGCCAGAGCAAGGAGACTTTGTGAGAGGTCATCACATTCTTGATGGGGTTTTAATCGCAAATGAATGTATTTATTCGAGAGTTAAATCAGGACTTCAAGAGTGGTTTACTAAATAGATATGGAGAAAGCATACGAGTCTGGTCCAGCAGTGTTTGATTGGCAACGACTTTGGTCCTACTTGGGATTTGGGGTTCAGAAAAAATTTTAATGATTAGGAGCTAACTGAGGTGATATCTTTCCTTGATCTTATGTATACGGTTCATCTCAACGACAGCGAATAGGATAGGTGGGAATGGATAAGGGCTAAAGACTCAAGATTCTCTGTCAGATCTTTCTATGAGTGGCTTACATCCTATGCAAAGAGTTCCCTAGTGGGATCAATCAGTTTGTCCAGGTTAGTTCCCTCTAAAGTATCATTTTTTATTTGGTTGGCTAATCTTGGAAGGATCCTTACGTTGGATAATTTGATTGTGAGGGGTTGGATCATTCCCAATTGTTGTCCCATTTGCATAAATGATGGGGAATCTGTCGATCATATATTAATCCATTGTTCATTTTCTTATCATATTTGGTCGAACTTCCTTGGTCTTTTCGGTTTTAACTGGGTCCCTCCTCGTAAGTTCTCCTCGTTGTTAGTAGAATGGACTAGTAATGCTTTCCACACCAGAAAAAGGACCCTTTGGGCTATGCTTCCCTTGGCTATTGCTTGGGGGCTCTGGAATGAGAGAAACAACAGAGTGTTCAATAATAAGAATAGAAGCTCTCATGCAGGTTTCTTGGAGATCTTGGGTTTGTTATACCTTTGGTCAAAGTAAAATATAGAGTTCGCAAGGACTACATTTGATGATTTTATTTTTAGATGGCACTCCTTATGTAATTACTGATGATGTTTTTATTTTCTTTGAGGCTCTCTCGGCCTCTTTGTTTCTTGTATTCCCTCTCTGATCAATATATTATACTTTTCAAAAAAAAAAGCATACGACCATGTTAGTTGGGAATGCCTGAAATATTTGATGGGTCGTATGGGATTTGGGGAAAATTGTATTAAATGGGTCATGAAAAGTGTGTTTTCTGCGTTCTTCTCCATTTTGGTAACCCAGCAAATTATTTTGGGAGTTCAAGAGGTCAAAGTATTATTGTGGCAAAAGCATTAAATCAAATGTTGGTGAAAGCTATTTGCATTGGGGCTTTGTCTGGGTTCGAAGTTGAAGTATAGGATCCCATGGTTTCCCACCTGTAGTTTGTAAATTTACCATCATTTTCTTGGAGGTTCCTATCAATTAGATTAGGTTCCACAGAGGAGTTTTAGTATGCTTCAAGATGACCTTACTTCTTGCTCGCAACCTCTCTAGGGTTCCAAGTGGACTGGTTTCCATTTTCTTACTTAGGCCTCCCTTTAGGAGCATCTTATAGAAGTTGGATTATTTGGGATCCGGACATTGAGCATATAGGGAGGAGGACTGGATAATGGAAATTCAAGCATCTTTCAAAGGGAGAGAAGGTGACCCTAATCAAAAGCACTCGTTCAAGCATTCCAATATACTTTTTATCATTGTTCACCATGCCTTGAAGTGTGGAAGTGAAAATAGAGAAGATGCTTCAGGATTTTCTATAGAATAATAGGGAAGGAAATAGGAAGTTTCATCTTGTAAGTGGAATCAGGTTTGCCTTCTTAAGGAAAATGGTGATCTTTGGGATTAGGAAATAGGAGCAATGAATATGGAACTTTTAGGAAAATGATTGTGGCAGTTTGGAGATGAGAGGACAACTTGAGGAAAGCGATAATCAGAGCAAAATATAGGACCAATCAATTCAGTTGGGAGAATGGTCCAGTGACCTCAACTTATGGATGTGGATTGTGGAAAGATATGCACAAGAATATGTTAAGAGTTCCGAAAGAGAATCATGTTCAAAAATGGAGAGAGAATAGAGTGAGATTTTGGGAGGACCGACAGAATGGAATTTTACCCTTAAGATCTCATTTTCCTAATTTATTCTCAATATCTCACAAGAAAAATGTCATAATAAAAGACTTTATAATTCCTTCAGGTGATTAAATCTCTTGGGATTTTAGGTTCAGGAGAAGCTTCAATGATTGAGAGGCTCTAGAAGTCGCTAGTCTGATTGAAAATATATCTAAGGTCCATATAGACTCTCAATGGAGGACAAGCGGGTATGGGAAGCCAACAAGGGCAACACTTTCTTTGTAAAGAATTTTTCTGATCTTTGGTTCTCAACCAATCTTCCTTGTTCCTCGACATTGCTATCGAGGGGCCAAAAGTCCCATTCAAGAAATCTTTTTTCATTTGGACAGCCTCACTCAAGAAGATTTCTCACTATAAATTATCTTATGGCTAAAGGGTTCATCTCCATCAATCGTTGTCCTCTTTATAAATCTACTGAGGAATCAGTCAATCACCTTCTTGCTCATTATCCATTCGCAAGAGAGGTATAGATCCACTTTCTTTTGCTATTCCAAGTCTATGGTGTTTTCTTTCCTCATTTTATCATTTGTTTCAAAACTGGTGTTTGTTTGAAATTCCTCATAAAAAAAGAACCTTGTGGTCTTTAACCTCGTTTAACATTTGAAATATGGATGGAATGGAATAGTAAGGGCGTTTCCAGGGAAAGAACAGTCGTATGATGTCATCTTCTCCATTGTGGGGTTAGTATTCATTTGGACCAAATGTTTTAAAGCAATTAAAGGGGTCTTCTTCAAAGAGTTTGTTTGACACATTGCAAAACAACTTTGAGGTCATGTGTTCCAAGTCCAACTTACCCATCAAAAATAATATGGAATTGAACTTGCTCTAGTTGAGTAGAGCGTTAGATTTCTCCTCTAAAAGTTGTGGACTCTCTTTTGTGAGTTTGATTTCAATCTTGTGTCAGGAGTTAGATAGTGATTTTCAATGGGTGTTCTCAGGAGTGTATGGTTCTAACAAAAGCAAAGAAAGGGGTCAATTTTGTGATGAGCTGAATGATGTGGCTGGGTACTGGGATAAACCTTGGTGTATTGGGAGAGATTTTAATGTGGTAAGATTTTCTCATGAGAAGAAAGGATAAGGTTCTATTTCCAAAGGCATGAGACATTTGGGGAGTTCATTAATCGTTTCTCCCTGATTGATCTTCCTCTGGAAGGGAAGGTTATCACCTGATCTAATAATCAAGTTGTCTCTAGAATGTCCAAGTTGGATAGATTCTCAATCTCGAGGGAGTGGGAGGATCACTAAGGGTTGTTGCACAATCTTCAGTGTCAAATCCAATTTCTGACCACACCCCTAGCATTCTAGAGGCAAGAATGCAAATTATGCATGAGGATTTTCGCCAAAGAGTGGACGCATGGTGCAAAGAATTCAACGTTGTTGGTGACCCCGGGTTTGTTTTCAGGCAAAAACTTAAGGCTCTTAAAGAAAAAAATCAAAGTTTGGAATGTGGAGGTTTTTGGGACAGTTGACTTCAAAAAAGAGAGATTTTGAAAGAGATCAAAATTTTGGACAAAAGGGAGGAAAGGCAAAGCTTATCTTTGGAGGAAAAGATTAAAAGAATCAATCTTCGAGGGAAATTCCAAAAGATTTCCTAATTAGAAGGGGTGAGTTGGAAGCATAAATCAAAGGTGAAATGACTCAAAGAGGGTGCCAACATATTAAATTTTTTCACAAGATGGCCAATGCTGGAAGGAGGTTCAATAACATAAGATGGGTGGTCATCAATGGGGTAAATATTGCAAAGGGGAGGGGGAGAGGATTAGGGATGGGATAGTGGGATTTTATAAAAATCTTTACAAGGAAAAGCACGATTAAGTAAATGGGAAATATGAGTGGGGACAAAGCTCCAAGGCCTGATGGTTTCACATTGGGTTTTTCCAAAACTTGTTGGGATACTATTGGTTTTGATCTCTTAAAAGTGTTTAAAGACCTTCAGATGTCAAATTTCTTGGATTTTGTGCTAAACAATTATGTTGTGGTTTTGATCCCGAAAATAGAAGGGGCTGAAGATTTAGAAGATTTTAGACCAATAAGCTTGCTTAACTCAACTTACAAGATTGTCGCTAAGGTTCTAGCACCTAGATTAAAAGAAGTAATTTCTACAGTGATTGGCTTGAAGCAAGGGACTTTTATTAAGGGCAAACAAATCTTGGATGGGGTAGTAGTTGCAAACGAGTTAATTGATTCGAGATTGAGAGAGGGGCTCCCGGGGTTAGTGTGTAAAATCGACATTCATAAAATGTATGATCACGTGAATTGGGAGTTCTTGAAGTTTTATGTATCGCATGGGCTTTGGAGAAAAATGGATTGTGTGGATAATGAAATGCGTGTCGTTAGCCTCCTTCTCAATTTTAGTTGACGATAGTCCTACTGGGCATTTTAGTAGTACAAGGGGGTTGAGACAAGGGGGTCCTTTGTCTCCTTTATTGTTCACCATAGTAGGTGAGGCTTGTGGGCAGATTGATTAAAAGAGGGGCGATGTTGGGGGAATTAGAAGGGTTTAGTCCAAAACTTGGGGATCCCCAGGTTACACATCTTCAATTCGCTGATGACACTCATTTTTTCTAGAGCATCGACCCATCAAGTGAAATTCTTGAGAGGTTTGCTTTGTTGTTTTGAGATGAGTTCGGGTCTTCGAATAAATTTTAGGAAAAGAAAGCTTTGGGGGTGGGTTATGATCCACAAATCCATAGTTGGGCCAATATGTTTGGGTGCCAAGTGGATCATTTCCTGATTTCCTATTTAGGTCTTCCCCTTGGGGCCACCTACAGAAGCAAGGCAATTTGGGATCCAATGTTGGAAAGAATGGCAAAACGATAAGTTCTTGGAGATCAAGATATCTGTCTAAAGGAGGTAAATTGACCCTTATTAGGAGCACGTTGAAAAGCATTCTAGTTTATCACTTGTCCTTGTTCTCTATCCCTAAAAACGTTGAGGTAAAGTTGGAAATTTTGGTTAGAGACTGTGTAACGACAATGAAGGGAAAAGAATTCATTTGGTCAACTGGAAGGTGGTGTGTGCTCTTAGAATGAATGGTAGCTTGGGTATTAGAAGTTTTAGGATGTACAATAAGGTGTTGCTAGGTAAATGGTTGTGGCAGAAAGTCATCAAAGCAAAATTTGGTGAGAAAAGGTATGGTTGGTTGAGTGGTGATGCGAAGTACTCGAATGAGTGTGGGGTGTGGAAAGATATCACAAAAGGGTACAAAGAATTTTAGAAGCGGATAGTGTTTAGAGTAGGAAGTGGAGATAGCGTTAGGTTTTAGGAAGACATTTGGTGCAGTGAGACAGTGTTATCTTGGCAATTTCCTTTGATCTATGAGCTTTCCTTGAAAAAGGACTTGAACATCGCGAATTTCTTGATTCGTCCTTGTAGTGGTATCTCTTGGAACCTTGATCTTAAAAGGGCTCTTAACGATTGGGAAATTTAGGAGTTAGCCGACCTATTTTCAATTATGGATCTTCATCTACTAGAACCTTCTGAGAGCGACTCTTGGGTATGGACTTGCAGCAAGGACAAAAGATTCTCAGTAAGATCTTTTCGGGCCATTCTAAAGCCTCAAAGTTTAGCTACCTTTCCTTTCAAATTAATTTGGGGTTACAAGGTTCCTTCAAAATTTTCCTTTTTTGCTTGGCAAGCGATTTCAAACAAATTATTAACTTTAGACCAACTTATTTCTAGGGGTGTCATTACTCCAAATTTGTGTTGCTTGTGTCGGCCAAATTGGGAATTTGTTTATCATTTGTGATGTAGGACATCTACAGCTCTAAGTAGTTTTCTAATTCTATTAAATTTTTATTTCTAGTAGGATTTCTATTTCATAGTTATATTAGGAGTATAATTCCTTGTTAGTTTCTAATTTGTTTTAAATTTGTTTTTATTATTTAGAGTATAATTAGAAGTATTTAGAAGTCCCCAATTTGAGTTATAATAGGATTAGAAAGTTAGTATTATGTTATAGATAGGTTAGGAATATTAATTTTTAGTATTTTAGTAGGATTACAAGTTATTATGATGGAGTTATCTATATAAGGAGCTCCAAATCAGAAAATTAATCAATCAATAATTAATTCAATTATCTTTTTTCTTTTAATTACTTTTTAGTTTATGCTTCTTTTTCTTTCAAGCTATTGCTTGTTTATCAATTGAATCTATTGATTCAAATTAATTTTGAGTGTTCCATTGAACATGATCTATCGAATTTATTGATTCACATGCTTCTGCTACGTCAATTTGTTCCTTCATTATCTATTTGCTTTAAATTTTTGGTCTCATTTCTTGTGTTTAATCAAGCTGGAGTGGATTTTCCCCTTTTTTTCGATCGATTCTTTTCTGTAGGGGTGTCAATGGATAGTCGAAAATTTGAATTCGATAGTTTTATATATTCTAAATCCTTATCGGATATGGATTCGAATATTAACATTTTGAATCCGATAGTATCCGATTCGAAATAATATATAATATATATTATTTTATCTGATTTATTTTTTATATAAATAATATATTTTATTTATTTATTATATAAATAGTATAACATATAATAGTTTTTTCTTAATAATGAAAAAATAGTTGGATAAGGAAAAATTGTGTTTTTTTTTTTTATATACAAATTATTCGAATTCTATCAGATATTATCCAATACCCAATAGGATCATTGGATTCGAATTCGAATTCGAATATTAGATAAAAATTTCAGATTGGGATTCGGATATTGCTGTATCCGAACCGATACGCATCCATGGACAGCCCTATTTTTTGGAGATGTGGTCTTAACATCTTCTAGGGTAGGAAAAGGATACTCTAGGCTTTGTTACATTTTGCTATTTGCTGGAGCATTTGGAAAGAGAGAAATAGGAGAATCTTCTTGGACTTGTAGAGCTCTATCCACGAGTTGATTTTGACAGTGCTTGATTTTTTGTTTCATTGGTGCAAGTTGAATGGAGCTGTTAAAATGGTGTTTTTTTAGGAGTTTGTTTTTAAGTGGGACTCATTGTGTTCTTTGTAGCTTGTTTCTCTTTTTTTCTTTTTGTTTAGTTCTTGTTTTTCATTGTATTTGGGGTTAGTCTTCTCAACCACCCTTTAGCTTGATGAATATATTTGTTTACCTATCAAAAACAAAAGTTCCGCACTCAACTATCATCCTAAAAACAAACTTTTAGACCACCCTCCCGATCTTGAACACAAATTTGTCGCAAAATGACAGGGGAACCTTGAGGACACATTTCCAAATCTCACAATCATACAAGGAACGAGCAACCCCACTCTCCTAGCCAAAAGAAATTTTCCTAAACTTTACCACAATAACCCTTCATAAACTCCTTTGGTTACTACCAAACCTCCATTGCCGCTTTTCTAGGAGAGCATAACTCATCAGCCTTAGATTGTACAAGCCAAGGCCTCCAAACTTCTTTGGCAACAGAATAAGTTTATTTGAAAGTCCCTACTAGTCTTACAACTAGACATGGAAACATGTGGAAACTTTAAAAGGCTCTTTGTCATTTGAAACAAGCCCCAAGTGCATGGTCTTTTAAGTTAAAAATACCCTTCAGCATATAATGAAGTCAGTTAGGCAAGTGATCTTGATATCGTTTCACTATCCCCAAATATAGAGTTTTTTGGGGGTTGCTTTATCTCCCAAAAGAGTAAGAAAATGCGACCCACTATTTCCTACATGAGGTACAAGTTGTGTCACTAGAGAGCTAATTTGGCTACATGAAGTGATCAATTCAATGGGTTTCAACATTTCAAAGCCATTCCACTTACTCTCTTGCGTGACAATCAAATTCCTATTATGAATTTATATTTTTCACAACAAGATAAAGCATCTTAAAATTGATTAAAGTCAAGTCCTTAGTGGATTTTTTTTACATACAACACACGTCTCAAATCTCAATTAAAGATCAACTGCTGGTATACTCACAAAAGCATTTCCATCAGATTGTCAAACCTTTCTTGTTTCCAAGCTTTTTCAATGTTCGATCTATTTTTATAAAATTTAGTTTTAAGAAGTTTGTACTCATTCCTAAGGAACCACTTCTTATCATATTCGATCTATTTTTATTAATACCAAAGATTAAGAAAAGGGCATTCCTTCTCTTTAAACAACAATGTAAGAACATGAAAAGAATCAGAATTTCCTTTTTAACGTAAAATAAATAGAACCCATTATTAATTTATGCAAATTCTGTTCGATAAGACCATTTTCAATTATCAAACCTAAATAGATTTGAAAACAAATTGAAGCAGAAATTTGGAAGAAATGACGATGAAGAGAGAGAGAGGATGAAGTACCGAAGTAGCGGCGCTCGTTAGCGGCCTTGGCTTTTTCGAGCATTTTGTCAAGATCTTCTTGAAACTGAACATCCCATTTGGCGACCTGGTTTGCGAAAATTGCTCCTAAGCCCATCCCCAATACGTGCTCCCATGGATCTGAAAAACAAACCAACAGATATAATTAATCTACCAAATACAAAGAGAAGTGAATCAAATTAGGGTTAATTTCCAGGGTGTCAAGGAACTCACGCCTCATGAGGGGAAGTTTACGAAGGCCATTGGAGTAAATCTGGGTCGTAAACCCCAGCAGCACACCGATCATCGTTGCTGTTCCTGGCATATTTTCACTCTCTCGCTCGGTCGCTCGCTCTTTCTCTCTCGTTTAACTTTCACAGTATCATCTTCTCTCTATTGATAGCTGAGTTTTTTTATATTACCTCCCTACTCAGTGTGGGATATTCGAAACGCCTCCCTGTCAATTAGGGCTGGCAATGGTCGGATAATATCCGCTTCCCGAGTTATTCAGGTATGGGTACAAATTTTTTGTCCGATCCCGAATTCAGGTAAATTTTTCCACAATTAGTTTTATCCGAATATTTCTAGGGTCGGATATGGCTGTGTCATATCCAATTGGAATATCTATTCATCCAGATTTAATATAATAAATTCACAATAAAATATATGTATAATCCAAAATTAAGGTTTTTCTATCATGTTCATAATGAGGTATATATATTTGACTTGGATATCAACTTGAAATTTGAGTACAAGTTGGATATGGACATCTTTTAAAAAAGTGGAAAACTAGTCGGAAATGAATATCCTTAGGAAAAGTGGGTAAAATTTTGGACATGGATAATCAGATTTAGAGTTGGATAAGGATATGGAAATAGCTTCATTCGACCCCACACTTGACCCATTTCCAGTCCTACTATCAATTAAGGCTGACAACGAATCGATTTAGTGTCGAATCAGTACCACTCCAATATCAATCCAAAAAATTTTAAGCATGTACCTGATCTAATTGGATTAATGAACATGTGAACTGAATCCGATCCATTTCATTTCATCCTTCATCCAAAATTGATCAGATCCGAACACAAGCCTTGTTTTCAAATTACCAATATTAAAAAAATATAAAATTTTAAAAAATCTACTTTCCAACTACAAATACAGATGGAAACCAAAAAGACTAAAATGTTGTATCTATACATATTTATATGAAATTAAGTATTAAAAAAATTATTAAAAACAGGTTCGGAGCAAATTGGGGTCATTCAAATCCGATCCGAAATTGTTTTGGATCTAATATTTTAATCTAAATCCAATCTGAAAATTCGATTTTTCATGTTTTTTGGATCGAATTGAACCGATTCAAACATTAGGTATATTTCGGATCATTGCCTACCCTACTAATAATGGCTCGATTTAAAATGGTTTTAAAAATCAAGCGTGTCCGAGTCAATTCGAAAGAGTCGAAGCAAACTCAAAGTCCTCTGAGCAAGTTTTCCAATGAGAACTGGTCACCATTGACTCATTAGCCTCCATGTCAATTCGTCAAATTTTTAAAAATCTCTGGTCATTGTTTTAAATTTTTAGCTATGTTATTTTTTTTTTGAAAGGTAATTTTTTTTTTTTTTTAGCTATGTTAACTTCTTAGGTTTAAGGATTATTTTGTATGAATATTATGTTGAGCTTTCCGGCTTTCCACTCCTTGATATGAGAACGCCTTATTTATGTGGCTTTGACTTTGATCCAACGCCTTTTCTCTCTTGAAGACGTTGTCCAATTGTCATATGCTTTGTTGTGAGCTTCAAGTTGGTGGAAGGCTTGAAGGAGATAAAGAAGATGCCCATGTGCGATGCCTACCCAAAATCCTTTGAAGATTAAGTCAGACTACAGAATAAGATATCTAAAGATTTGGAGAAGATGATGAATATTGTATTAAAGGGTGTATTGGGTTATCAGAGTGAATGTATATGTGTAAAATCAAGATCTAAACCCTCTCTTAGTTTTTTAGGGTGGGGGTAATAATTGAATCCCAGGAGCAGGTATCATCACATCACTTGTCCATATGTCATGCAAAATAGGATATGAGTTGGATGGTTGTTGTTGATATTGCCATTGGTACTTGTACCCATGCTTCATTAATGTTATATTTGAGTTGGATTAGCATTGTCTTAGTGTATTTAATGATGAGTAGGTGATTTTTCACTATTTGGGGTGTGGTACATTCTCTTTTTAGATAAGTGTTGGAAGGTATCATATTTAATGTCTTGGATTTGATGCCCAAAAAGTGTAGATCACCTTAAATTTTTTGTATTATTATGCTAGACATCTCATCGAAGGTATGGGTTTACTGACCTTACTTTTAGTTGTATTTTCCACCAGGATTGTGCTACATTGAATACTCGGTTTGTACCATCCTTACTATATTCATATCGTGTTTAGTGAAGGTTTGAGGTTGATAGGAAGGCTTGAGGGTCCCTTCCTTCATTTCGGTGAACTATAAATTAGAAATCCGTTGTCCTTATCGATAATTCTACGAACTTCTTGCAAATCAGCGTTAGCTCCCTCACTTTTAGATACATGTCTTTTGATCTGAGGTAGGGATAGAAATGGGCTCCATAAATATGATGTTTCCCGTTAAGGTAGTATGATAGAGTCATACATTGAGAAAAGTCATTGCTTGAGCCATAAGATCTTACAGGTCCGTAAGTTATGGGTTTATGGGATGTCTAGAAATATTAGACGATTATAAGGGTAGGTTTGATTGCATGTAATTCACTTTTCTAGGTAAATTGAATTCCTTGGGAAAATGGTGTTAAATTTTAAAATTAAATTTCTAGAAGTCTTACTTTATTTTAAGGGTTGTAGGGAGAGTATTTATTGATCGATGCTATGTAGATTGCAGAAATGTAAGATTGTACAAATAATGAGATAAAACTTTGGGAGTAAGATTCATTCCATAGGGATAATGGATATTCAATTTTTTTCTTCGAATTGAAGCCAAAACAGAATTTTAAAACAGATTAAAAGAATAACAACTAAGAAATGAATTAAAAACTTAAATAAGAGAAAGAATAGAGATTGAAAATAATGTAAGAAGGGTTTAGAGAGATCAAATTAGCTTTTGCAAGTCATCATAATGCTGAATAATTCTCATTGTAACTCAATCCACGTAATAAATTGTTATTCGTGGATTGAAAGATAAATTGATTAATCACTTGAAGGTAATTAGAAAATAGCAATTATAAATCCTAAATTTATAGGAGATTATCCAACTTATATTTCGAATTCATCACAAAGTATGATTAAGCTTGAACTCATCAAGCAATAATCATCAAAGTTAAAATTGAAAATACAAATCGGATGATCTCATTTTAAGAGGCTTCATAAGAACATAATTGAAGCAAAAATAATGGAATTGAAATAGCAATATTAAGATGAACTCGCTCCGACATCATCGAACTCTCTAAGGAGAGTATGGCCGATCATCGCGAGGAATAAATTACAATAATAGTAAAATAAGTGAAACATGGTAGAGAAGAGAATGAAAAAAGTCTATGTTGCAATTCGATTTCCTCTTGATGATCCTCCAATGGAGTTACAAAGAAATTTAAATAACAAAATGAAAGAAAAACACTCTTGAGATCTCACTTCTACAAGAATTCTTTCTCTCAAAAGAAAAATCAAAAAATTACAAAGAAATTAAGAAGAAGTAGAGGAATAAGAGAAACCCTTTCTTTAGAGATTGAGACTCTATTTATATAGAAAAAGGTGTGTACAAGAGTAAAAAGTAGCCTCCACTTTTCTTTACACAAGAGGAGAACATGAGTTAAGTGAGCCCAAATGCTTTTGTCTTGAGATTTGAGTTTCAAAATGCTGATTTTTTGCACAAGAAACATACGTAATCAGATTTATATAATTATTTATATATAATTAAGTCTAATTATCATCTATTAACATGCACCATGATGTTTTGAAACTTATCATGATTAGTACCTTAATACGAAGAAATAGGGACAAAAATTAAGATAAATGTCTGGAAAATGTGCGTATAATTCAGTGTTTCAAAACACTTATCATTTATGTAATTTTGTATGGGCCTCACTTCACATGTATGGTTGACACATGTCACTTTCTTTCTCTTTTCTATCTCATCAACTTTGCATTTCCCATGTAACCATTATTGCTTTTCTCATGTACTCTTTTAGAATCTCTACCTTCATTGATGAACCCCATTACCATCAATTTTCTTCATTTTCTCATGCAATCAATCTTAAGTCCCAATACATTTTCGTTTTCCATCTTGAACCCTCTAGAAACCTTCTTGAAACTCCTTGAACATGCATCCTAACATGCTAGAAACATCCCTCACCACTTATATATACATGTAGGAAGTCTCATCTATAACCAAGTCCTTGAAATAGCCTTTGAGAAGAGAGAAAGTGAGTAAGATACTATCAATACTCTAAATTTCACATCTTGTTTAAGTGGAGGTCTCATTTTCAACTTGTAAAGTTTCTTTTTGAATTAACTTAGTAATTTTCTTTTCATCATTTTAATTATTGTTGTTCTTCTTCTTGGTTGTAAGTCTTGGGTTAGTGTGTTTCTACACTATTTGAGAAGCAGAGTTCCAGAAATTTGGATTCTATCTTTTTCCACATAGTATCAGAGCCACAAAGGTAATGTTGATATTGTCTAGACTCTCTTGGTGAAGAAGATCAATTGCTCTTGAAGATGGATATGGGTGGAAAGTTCAAAGGCTTTGGTATTGAGTTACTTATTCAATCCAACTATAAGATATGGAGATCATGTATGAAGTTCTATCTTCTTAACGAAGACTTATAGGAGGTTGTTGGTGGAGATAATACGGTGGCTCCTCAAGATACTCCAGAAAATATTGATAATTTGAAGAAATGGTGAACGACTAATGCAAAGGCAAAGTCAATTTTGAAGCGTTCTATCTCTCATGGCTTATTTGATCATATCATGGGTTGTAAATCCGCTCGTGAAATTTGGACTACTCTTGATGGGTTGTTCAACAAGAAGGATGTGACTCGATTGCAATTGTTAAAAATATGAATTGGCTAACACTAGCCAAGGTGGGTTCTCTATCTCACAATTCTTCTTGAAGATTAAAATCTTTATTCATAAATTTTTATTCTTGATCCGAAAAAACCTATTTTGGAGGCACGAATGAAACACCACATCATTCGTGGGTTAAAAAGAAAATATATTCCTTATGTTACATCTATTCAAGGGTGGGTTGTACAACCATCCTTGGTGGAGTTCAAAAACCTTCTTACTTCTCAAGAGTTTTTGGCTCATCAAATGACTAGATGCTCAATTATGATGAATGATGGAGATGCTTTATTTTCAAGTAACAAAAAAATTATAACAATGGCAAGGATAAAGGTAGAGGTTCCAAAAATAATGAAAAACTCTAATGATGCTTCTTTCAAGCATAACGTTGAGAATCATCTAGTAAATATGATAGAAATTGAAAAAGATATCAAGTGTTACCAATGTGATAAACTTGGGCATGTAAGGAAGAATTGTCATGTAAAATTGAAAGAATGAAATGTACCCAAGAAGGAAGGTGAACCTAAAGACGATCAGGAATGGGGAAAATACTTCATAACAAATACCATTTTAATTAATGCTTTGACATTAATTAATGTTGATAACGATTGGTTCATTGATTCCGGTTGTAGGTATCATTTTATTGGTGATGAGTCTAAGTAATCAAGTTTCTGTTATTACAACGGTAATAACATTATTATCATGGCAAACAACTCTATTCACCTAGTTGAAAAAGAAGGAGTTGTTACCATAAAAAATGATGGAGTTGATCACATCACACTCAATAGTATTTTTCAAGTACCAAGCATGAAAAAGAACCTCTTATCCATTGTTAATGCGGTGGATTTGGGACATTATGTCTTATTCGGTCTAAAAGACATGAAATTCCTTTGAAATATTTCAGAGTTGAAGACGGATGTCGTTCATACAGGCACAAGAGTTAAATATTTATTTGTTTTATCTTCAATTACGTCTTATGTTAATAGTATGAGTTCAAATGAGGATGCATCAATTTGGCATGCTAAATTGGAGCACCTTAGCATGTATAAATTGAAAGTTATGGTGTTGAAAAATTTGGTGAATGAATTGCCCAAATTAACTTCATTTGATTATAGAGGTGTGTATGAAGGTTGTCAATATGGTATTTGACAAGTTTTATTCTAAGTGTAAGATCTCATTCGAGCTTATCCATAGTGATTTGATGGGACCTTATAACACCATTCATATTCGGATTTCCATTATATGTTGTTTGTGGATGATTTTACAAGATATACATGGGTTTATTTTATTAAAGAGAAGCCGGAAGTATTTTTAAAGTTTAAAGAATTTAAAATGACTGTTTAAGGTGTCATTGACAAGAAGATTAAGAGGTTGAGAATGGATAATGACGGTGAATTTACTTCCAATGACTTTTTTTCATTTTGTCAGACAAATTATATTAGAAGAGAGCTATCTTGTGCTTATACACCTCAACAAAATGAGGTGGCCGAAAGAAAGATTAGACACATCGTTGAGATTTGTAAATGTTGGCTACATGCAAAGAATTTGCCCAAGACCTTGTGGACGGATATGACATGTGCAACTTATGTGATTAATAGGGTGCCTCTTAGCTTGGTTAATATGAGATCTCCCTATGAGTTGATGTTTGGGAAGAAGCCTAGCGTCAAACATTTTAAAGTATTTGGGTATATTTATTTTTTTCATGTACTGGATCAAATGAAATCAAAATTGAATTCTAAGGCAAAGAAATGCATTTTCATTGGTTATGATGAAAGGAAGAAAGGTTGGAAGTGCATGGATCTCAAAACCCATAATTTTGTGGTTTCTCGTTATATTTGATGAAATTTTATCCTATTATAAGGATGATGGTGTTGTCATTGGAAGGAACATTCTTGTTCACATTGAGCCTCAAAATGAAATTAGCTTACCTATAAACTCAAATGCTCTTATGATGCCCAATGATTCAACTTCTTTGTCTAAGGGAAAGCAATGTGATAGGGGGGGGGGGGGGGGGTGGAGTTGATTATCATGAGCTGGATGAACAACAAAATTATAATAATACGGGAGAGGTGAAGAGTGCACCTCTTCTTAAAAGGTCAAAAAGGCAAATTGTTTTGCCTGCTCATTATAAGGATGGAAATTTTGAATCTATGCACTCTTATTTTTTTACTATTCCAATTGAGGAAGGCGAACCTTCTTATTTTGATGAAGCAAAGGGTGTTTAAGAATGAGAGTGTGGCATGGATGAAGAGTTCCAAGCTCTTATAAAGAATCAAACTTGGGATCTTATACCTAAGCCCAATGATGTAAAAACCTATCACATATGGTCTACAAAATCAAACGTAAAGTAGATGGTAGTGTGTATGGACAGATTCAAGGCAAGGTTTGTTGCTCGAGGGTTTTTTCAAAAATATGGAGAGGACTATGAGGAAACCTTTAGTCCAGTTGCAAAAATGACTTCGATTCGAGTTGTAATTTCCTTGACGGCTAGTCATGGTTGGAAATTGTGGCAGCTTAATGTTAAAAATGCATTCTTATATGAAAAAATCAATAAAGACATCTATATGGAACAACCACATGGTAATGTATCTCATTCACATCTAGAGTTCGTCTGCAAACTCAAGAAGGCCCTCTATGGATTAAAGCAATCACCTAGAGCTTGAAAGTGCAAACTTTGAGCCAAACTTGCCATTTACATGGAGATAAAAGATCTGGAAAATCTTAGTCACTTTTTTGACTTGAAAGTAAATTCGATGAATGAAGGAATATTCATATCACAAAAAGATTATGCAAAGAAACTTGTTCGCAAGTTTGGTTTGGACCAAAGTAAGCAATGTTCCATCCCTCTTGATATTAACATAAAGTTAAGACATGATGAAGGTAAGCTTTTTCCGGATCCTTGACCTTATCGTGCTCTTGTTGGTAGTCTCATTTATTTAAACTATTATAAGATCGGATATTGCATTTTATGTTGGGCTTGTTAGCCGTTACATGCAAGCTCCATATAAACCACACTTGGAGGTAGCTAAGCGAATCTTGAAGTATGTTTACTCTACACTTGATATGGGTCTTTTGTTGAAAAAGGGAGTTATGTTCGAATTGGAAGATATTCCGATGCCGATTTGGGTGGTGATTTAGATGATTGTAAGTCCACATCTGGTTATGTTTTCTCATATGGATCGGCATGTGTTTCATGAAGTAGTTAGAAACAAGATTCGATGTCTCTTTTTACGACAGAGGAAGAATATAAGGCTTCATTTCTTGCCGCACAAGAATGAGTGTGGCTACGTCGGTTGATCGATGATGTTTCTTCATAAATTCACCAACCAACTACTATATATTATGACAATTAAAGTACTCTAAAGCTGCAACAAATCCTGTTTGTCACACAAAGACCAAGCATATTGAAATTAAACATCATTTCATTCGTGAAAAGGTGCTTGATCGATCAATTGAAATTTTGAAGGTGCGGAGCAACGACAACTTTGAGGACATCTTTACCAAGTCACTCTCCAAAGGATCATTTGAATTTCTTAAAGCCAAGCTTGGTATTATTTCTAAAAAATCATTTTAAGGGGGAGTGTTAAATTTTAAAGTTAATTTTCTAAAAGTCTTACTTTATTTTAAGGGTTGTAGTGAGGATATTTATATAATTTTGTATGGGCCCCACTTCACATGTGTGGTTGACACATGTTATTTTCTCTTTCTTCTCAACCTCATCACCTTTGCATTTCTTATGTAACAATTATTGATTTTCCGTGTACTCTTCTAGAATCTTCACCTTCATTGATGAACCCCATTACCATCAATTTTCTCCATTTTCCCATGCAACCACCCTTAAGTCCCAATGCATTTTTGTTTTCCATCTTGAACCCTCTTGAACTTCTTAAACACACAATCTAACATGCTAAAAACTTCCCCCATTACCTATATATACATACTATTTATAACCAAGTCCTTGAAATAACCCTTGAGAAGAGAAAATGTGAGTAAGATATCATGAACACTCCAAATTCCATATCTTGTATAAGTGGAGGTCTCATTTTCAACTTGTAAAGTTTCTTTTGAATTAACTTAGTAATTCTCTTTTCATCATTTTAATTGTTGTTCTTCCTCTTTTTTGGTTGTGAGTCTTAGACTAGTGTGTTTCTACACTATTTGAGAAGCAGAGTTCCAGAAATTTGGATTCTGTCTTTTTCCACAAATGGCAACCTAGAAAATATGTAGTCCATTGTTTGATTGCATTTAGGATAAACAAAAAACAAAAGAAGAGTCATGTTACACTGCCTTCCAACAACACTACCTTCCGCATTGTGTGGACAAAGAACCATCGGTATTACTTGAGTATACAACATTCATATCTAAAAAATAAAAACTTTTATAGTTTTGTGCACACCTCCACATCAGCACGTTGTTGGGGGTAGTGTTGTAAGAATAAGTCTGTTTAGCATTTTTCAAAAAGAAAACAAGGGGGGGGGGGGGAGAGAGAAAATGTGGGGACCACACTTTGCCCTACATTCAAAGCATATAACACAGGATGGATGAGAGAGAGAGAGAGATGCATGAATTTGATTTTTCCTGGGAATCGTTTGATTTAATCAATAATCTTTGAGATTGTTTTCCTTGGAAAATCAGTAATCAAACATTGAAAAATATTGGTTTTCCGTTCTTCCATCTATTCTCAAATTCCAATCAAACATACTTGAAATTTTTTTTCTCCAACAACATCGGAAAATATTGTTATTTTGGTGAATATTGGATAAAATTTAATAATTGTTCTTATTATCTTAAAGATTACACCATTGTCTTTTTCACTAAAAGATAAAAGGGGGGAGAGAAAATACTGAAAAATGAATGTAGTGGATAATGTTAACGTCCCCATGAAATATTAGACGTTAGTATTCCTCTTATTTATTTATTTATGCCTATCATTTAGTATATTTCATTCTTTTTAGTTCTCTTACTAGTTTAATTTGATTGTTTCAATTATGAGGCTCAGTGGCACCGTACTTTGGTTTGATTTTTGATGATTTTTATATAGGCCCACCCACACCCAATTGGTTCAAACTCAAGCCCCATTGGAGCAGCAGAGACACCTACATCTCTATTTTCTTTAGTTGCTATTACATTAGCCTTCATGATATTTGAGATCATGGTTCATAATTTTTATCTTTGGACCATTTTGAGTGATCTCTTCTAATCTTTATGGTCTGTTCTCGCTTGGACAATCGTAGTCTTGTAAAGACATTCCCAGCCTTATGGGATTAGTTGCTCATAATTCTCATGTTGTGTCATCGACTGTGAATCAACTCTCATCCTTTTCTTTTTTTTTTTATGATAATATCAATTATACTGTTTTTTATTAATTTATTATATCAGTTATAATTGATTAATTATTTTTATCTCTGTATTTCACAAAGGTCAGATAAAAATCCTTAACATTATAAATTTGAGCTATCTAATTATGATATTTTATGAAATCTCTTCCATTACTATGCTTATTTTGGATCTCACAAGTTGTTCATCTTGAATTCTAAATTTACCTCAAATTACTTGAATAGTTTTCATTTGACAGTATTTGATCATTGTATCCAACATTTTATCACATTCAAATAAATTGTTTATTATTTCAAGGGTTGGAATATGTAGAATCACAAAAAAAGATTCACAAAAAATATGTAATCCCGATCCTTGTTAGTTATCTCCCGTTTAATTCTTGAAAAATTTACAATTTTTTCATTTTTTTTTTCTTCAATGAAAGTATGTTCTCCAGATTATTGAATTATTTTGAATAATTCACGTATTTTAAGTTAAAAAGAGCTTAAAGGCAGGGTTAAAAGTTGGTGTTAGTAGGCCCAAAATATTATATAATACAGAGCACCAAATACATGGAGTTTGGTATCTACCAGACTACATGCGGTACAGGATCAAGATTCTCAAAAGAAATATGGACCAACAATAGTTAAAGTAAAAGAATGAAATCGGTAAAATAAATTTTAAATAATCCTATAAACAAAATATAATCTTTGAGATGAGAGAGTCACATAGAAGTCCTTCTTTGAGTAGAAAGCAAGCAAAACAAAAGCCCTAAAAACAAAAACAAAAACAAAAAAAAACCACACTTTTGTTTTTCTCCAACCCAAGCAAGCATATGTACCAATTACCAAATATAAAACTAACAAGAAATGATTTTAAACTCGGAAACTTAAAAGATCAACTCGTCCGAGTCAAGTCATCCGAGTCAATAAATTTATCAGAATTAATTATATGACAAAAAAATTTGTTTTAATGATTTAAAATATGTTTTATTTGCTATCTATAAAAGAAAATATTAGATGTAACACACCTTTGAGATTGTCTACCAAGCCTCCTCAAAATTCCATATTATGGAGTCTACTTGGTCGAGTTTTGACTTAATCCCCAATACTCGATGTAACAAACACACCGAGTCATTACTCGAAAATGTAGTAAATCATCAAGTCAAAATCTCAATCGGTTAATTTGGCTATATATAATTTTTTTGGAGATCAAAACATTTTTAAATTTAATATACAAAAATGATTTTAAATTGAACTCGCCATTTTGATTTCGACTTGTTGAACATTCAAGTTGAGTCCAATCGAGTTTTCTAGTCTTAAAACCATGCATTAAATATGACATACACAGCACAGAGAGACATACAAAAACTGAAGAAATTTTCCATCTGACTCTATGAGTTTCTGAATAATCTCAATGGGTTCAAACTTTTCGAGTTTATATACTAAGTCACCTATGAAATTCCATGGAGTCCACTCAGTCAAGGTTTGAGGTGACTCAGTGAGTTTAAGAACTATAAGAAGCACAACATCCTTAACTCTCTCGAACACACATCCATACATCTTTTTCCTATTTATATTTCTTTCTTCGTGGGCACATTTGTTACAATGTGACACAAAAAAGGTGGCAAAAGAATAATCTTTAATGCTAATATAAATATAATATGTCCACTTTGTTCTGGACCTTATTTTCCCTTCTAGGACTTATGAACTTGTCCAACCTTTAGCTCTATTTCTCCCTAAGTGTGTTATTTTCTGGTCTTGAGACCTCACCTTTCATAGAAGGGGTAGAAGTGAAGGAGAGGAGAAGTTAGCTAAGATGAAAGTTGGTGTTCATGTAATGGAGCTTAGAAGAGATTGCATGAGACTTTGCTTGGTTCTTCTCTATGTTTGCACAGTAGTCACACTCTTCACTCAATGTGGTAACTATTTCTTGCTTTTAATTTCATTTTTACGGTTGGGATATGTCACCATTCGTCCTAGGGATATGAGATATCCTTAGGATACGTGTTTTTCCCTGATCATTGGATTTTGTATTTCAATTGCCGGGATTTTTTTTTATGAGCGACTGGATCCGGACCCTTATTTTTAACCGAATTGCTTTTAATCCTTAAAAAATAGTCTCCCACATCCCTTCTTGTGATTATCCCATCAAATTAGTGGTTAGTAATTAGTGGGTGAAGACGAGTTTTGAATCTAGATTCAGGTATCAACACTTACAGACTTTAATCAACTTAGCATATGCTTCCGACTAAGGATTCATTAGGAGTATCTTTTTGCCCAAAATGGTCTACAACAAGTTTTATTTTGTAAATGAGGAGTCATTCTTCGGTCGGAGGGCCATTTCAATCACGAGAAAAATCAAGACTGTCTCAAACAAAGATAATTTGGGATAATCTAGAGACCTTCGATATTTAAGGATTAAAGATTTTCAATTCGTTCCAGTCTTAAGTAGTTAGCATAAGTACGTCGAGGGCTAGATGTTGGGGATAATAGGAAACTTTATTCCTTACCTCCCACCACCATTTATTCATAATCGTACGGTGTTGAGTGACTCTACCAACAAAAAGTTCGATCACCAGTCCTCCATCACATTAGTTTTTTGACACATAAGATGCCCTACCAACCAGGGAATCACACAGGAATATCTAATTGCCAAAAAGGGTTCAAAAGAAATTGTCTACAGATAATTTGAAATATTCAATATTTTCAGGATCAATTAAGATCCTAGAGGATTGAATATTGAAAATTAAGTCCTCACATGTCCTATTTACGTTATTTCTATATAAAATAAATGAAAAAAAAAAAAAAAAGGGGATAAAATACTTTGACATATGAGTTTGAATTTTTGTGTAGCAGAGGCAAGACTATCAAAGAAAGCATTCAAACCTTCTCACAGATTGGAAGATCAATCTAGTCCTAGAGGTTCAATCATCAAAACCAAAAAGAACTTAAAACAATTGAAGCACTTTGACATATTTCCAACGTCAGATCCTTCTAACAGCCAACCTTATGTAAGTTCACCTTTCTCTTTGCCCCCCTTTGAATCTCTAGGCCCAATGCCTTTACCCCAAAATGCCCCTCCCTTTTGTGAATTTCCACCCTCCACCCCACTATCACCTTCTATGGTACCACCAACTCCTCTGATCTTCCCAACACCACCATCTTCACCAGAATCCTATACCCCCACACCCATTTCCCCATCCAAAACCCACCTTCAAGCCCAAGCCCACCCGAAAGTTTACCTACGCCAATTCCACCAGAGTTTGCGCCTAGCCCACCCGAAAGTTTACCTACACCAATTCCACCAGAGTATGCACCTAGCCCACCGAAAGTTTACCAACACCAATTCCACCAGAGAATGCGCCTAGCCCACCAGAATACGTTCCGAGTCCAACAGTGTATGTGCCGAGCCCACCGCAATATGTTCCGAGCCCACCTAGTTATACACCCAGCACACCAGAATACGTACCGAGTCCACCAGAGTACGTGCCTAGTCCACCTCAATATGGGCCTAGCCCACCAAGTTACATTCCTACCCCATCTGGGTACGTACCAAGCCCACGGGGGTTCGTTCCAAGCCCACCGGTGTTTCAACCGCCTGTCGTGTACCCTCCACCAACTGGGCCACCGTCTCCCCATAAGGGCCCGGCATATGCCCTTTGGTGTGTTGCTAAACCTTCTGTGCCCGATCCGATTATTCAAGAAGCTATGAATTATGCGTGTGGATCTGGAGCGGATTGTGGATCGATTCAACCCAATGGATCATGTTATAAGCCGGATACATTGTTTGCCCATGCTTCCTTTGCTTTCAATAGCTTTTGGCAGAGAACAAAAGCAGCAGGAGGGACTTGTGATTTTGGAGGGACAGCCATGCTGGTTACTGTGAACCCAAGTAAGTTCAACTTCCATAGTTGCAAGAGTAAACAAACCCTATAGAATTACTTTTACAAGAAGTGCTTTTGAGGTAGAAAGCATCTATTATTGCATTATTGCCATACCAATAATTTTTTTAAAGCACCCCAATTCATACAATACGGATAACGAATAAACACGCATCTTGGGGTGCTCTAAGTAAATGTTGGTGTTGGCAATAGAAGCTCTTGTATTTTAGTAACCGCAACTTGCTTTCAATGGAAGTGTTTTTTAGTTTTTATATTTACTTTTGCAAGAAATGCTTTTTTGGGATCTAAAGAATTTCTAGAAGAAGTGGGACATTTTGTGAAATCAACTAAGAAGCAATTTCCACTTAAGTGAAGACTTGAAACAAGACAAGAAAGATGACCCTAGAAGCAAATCCAAAAGAATTGAACGTTTTCATTCTAAATCTAGTAAATTTTGTTCCATCTAATTTCTTGCTAAAACAGGAAGTCGATCAATCTTGGATTGTTTCGACTTCTGATCCCCTTTCAACTTTTGGTTTTGTTTTTAACTCTGAAAAGTGCTTTTGATGATTACGAACTAGAAGAAAGCGTCAACTTAACGAATTTGGTAAAGGTGTGTGGAGTGTTGATCTCACGACCTAGATTCAAATCCCATTAAACCCACTTTCACATTGACAACTAACCATTTTGTTTGCTTAGCAAACAAAACAAGATTTTATCTGTTAATATTATATGTTAATCTAGGATTTGAGTTCCAATAAGAATCCAATTTGATTACTTGTAGGATTGGTTCTAAATCAACCACCTCATGACCTGATAGGGAACCGATGTGTTTTAAATATACAAATGATGTATATTACATTATATTTTATTTTATTTAAAAATATGATGTGTATCATATTTAATATATGTGATTTTCTAACGCCCCCCTCTGACACACGCCCCTATCACAAAATCATAGATCATTTGCTTCGGGATATGCAAAATCACAAATCTTTTCTTGTGTATCCCGATGCAAATGATCTATGGTTCTGTTATGGGAGAGTATGGGGGCGTCATATTATTACGACACTTAATATATATAGTTTTATTGAATTAAATTGGGTTAGATTTGAAGCTAATCCGAAAATATAGGTTTTTTTAGATTGGGCGGATACGGTCTAGTGCATATCATACGAAAAATCCGAATGGGTCTCAGTCTAATAAATGTACAACTCTACAAGAAATTTATGAAGATAATTTAAAATTTATTACCAAACACTCCCTAAATGAGTGAAAAAATTGGAGTACTAACCTATTTCCCTCTCTTGTGTTGTTTTATAGGTTTTAATGGGTGCCAATTTATTTCCACCTGAGAGCCAGTCAAAGCACTTGCGAGACAAATGTTTTCTTCTCGAGATCATAAATAAATAAACTCTCTTTTTTTTTTTTTTCTATACATACAAGTTAGTGGCCTCAACATGAAATTTTGAAATCATATATATGAAATATTTAATTTTGAGGGACACATTTAAATATTTAGATTTTCTAGGGTTTATTGCTTGTCCATTGGGTTGTAGAAATTCCTCTTATTTTGTACTTACTTCTCTGCTACATTTTCCGAATATATTAATAAAGTGGGATAGAATTACTGCAATTGTGTCGCCATCTTTGAATATCTCTTATTAGCAATGTAGTTTTAAAACTTGTCAAATTGATTTGAAAGTTGGCCAAGTCGATTCGAATTGATTGAAATAATATAAATTCATGTTTATTATCATCAAAGTTTTATTTTGATAGAACCCTCTCTCTTGGATGACACGAGGTGTTTCCAAAGAGGTATCCCAAATATTAACAAAATAGTAGGGGTGTGACACAAGCACACAAAACTACATGTCATGTTTCGTTGAGGGTTCCTCCAATATTCTGAAGTAGCCTGGCCGTCGCTTCAAAGTGGGACTTTCCATTGTGAGAGTTTTCAAGTTTAGTTCCTTTCGATGCAATTTTATTTAATGTTGTGTTTGGATTGAGAAAAATGAAGAGAAGAGAAGAGAAGAGAAAATAAATGAGTTTATCTCCATTTCTCTTGTTAAATTTAGATTATTTTATTTTAGAGTTGTAGCCAAAGTTGACAAGTAATTATGTTGGATCATTATATATAGGTTTGACAAATCTTATTATAAAGAAAACAATATTAATAAATTATTATTTTCCTCATCTTAATAAACCCTTCTTCTTTTTTATTTCCTCTTCTTTTCTTTATCTTTTTTAACCTTAGCATCTAATATCAAATCATCTTTCATGGCCTTTATTATGACGGTTAAAGTTCTATCATTTTCCCAACAAGTTGAAGAAATTTATGTGTCATTGAACCAAACACGAATAATGAGTTGCTAGGGATGTTGGAACACATATGGGAATGATTGAAGTAATTGAAACCGATGACACCTAGGCCACAATCAAAGATACACAATTTCTAAACCAAGATAGGATCATAATTCTAGGCCCACCATTCATATTGATTTTTTGTCGTTTAACAAAGATAAGCAATTAATGTTCTCAAGCCCCCATCTTTCAACAACAAACTCTACTAAAATCCCTACTCACCTCTCTAACTTTCTCTTAAGCCAACTTTCAACTCAAGAACTCTCACTCATCTCACAACTTTCAACAAAAAAAAAAAAAAAAATCTCATCATCCCTAATCATATACCCTTAATAAAAACACCTAGGCAGTGTTTGTTTGCGTTATTTTTCAGTGTTTATTGCTAAAAAAAAACATTAAATTCAGCACTTTTTGTCAAAATATTGCGTTTGTTTACTCTATATTTTCAGCGCTTATTGCTGAAAATAAGTGGAAAAAATTCAATACTATTTTGATGTTAAAAAAAAGTGTTGAAGCGGTAAGTACTTCGCTTTTTTCAACATAAACAAGTATGCCCTTTATTTTTTTGATCATGGACAAGTATGCCCTTATTCTTAAAAGGATAATATCTCTTATATCCTATGGATAAGTATATAAACACCCCACAAATTAATAAACCCACACAATGGCTAAATTATTTTCTCTTATATGGGTTAAAAGTTTTGGAATGAATTGATTTTAGTGAGGATGATCTCCTCATTAGTATATAAGCACCTCACAAATTAATAAACCCACACCATGACTAAATTATTTTATCCTATATGGGTTAACAGTTTTGGAATAAGTTGATTTTTGATGAGGATGATCTCTACAATGAGGAGATTATCCTCACCAAAAATCAACACATCTTGAAACTTCTAACCCTATCAAAACAAGTTTAAGAATTGTAAATCATCCCTTTTTTTAAAAAATTATTTTTGACGAGTTAGAAGTTTCAGAATTAACTAATTTTTGGTGAGGATGATCTCTAGACCATATAGACCATCCTCACTGAAAATTTGCTAATTCCAAAAACTTCAACCCATATAAAACAAAAAAAAAATTGGCTATGGTGTGGATTGCTCTTATTAATTTATAAGGTACTTTTATAATTACACATCCTTCATTTTCATCGAAAATTATTCATCCAAAATTAAATTATTTTAATGTTGATTTCAAATTTTGGTGAATTGTATAACATTATTATTTTTAATTTGAAATTTGTGAGCTTTTATAAATAGAAATTATTATTTATAAATTGAAGATTTGAGTATTATTTATTATTTAAAAATGAATTGTATTTTAATTTTATAAGAAATAATATATTTTATTGTGTTTGATAAGAAATAGGCATTTGAAACATGCAAACAATGTATAATATGATTGTGAGGGTAACAAAGACAATTTATCAACTTCAGCAATGTGTAACAAATATGATTCAGCATCTACACAAATAACTTTTTTAGCACTTAAATTCAGCGCTTATAAGTTTTAGCGCTTAATGCTATTCAACACTTATTTTTTTCAATTTAACAAACAGCACCTCAATCTTCAAGTTCATCTCTCAAGACTCAAGCATATTCAAGAGCCTTAAGGGACAAGGTGGATTAGATTAGGTTTATTTTCAAGTATTTGCACTTTCTACTTCTAACTCTCCATCTATTTTATGTCTTAACAATCCTTTAGCATGTAATACACACCATCTCCCACCTCTGATAAGTTGGACTTAGGTTTGACCAAAAGGTGGGAGTTGAAGCCTTTTTCTTAATACATGTATGCAAGGCTAGAAACTTAATGTTTCACCCTAACTAGATGGTGACACATTTATTTATCATTGCCAAGCATATGTGAGTGGGGGCATTGTGTATAATATAATGCATGAGATATATATATATATATGTGTGTAGACACCTCATTTTTGCACTCGCCTAATTAATCAACTCGTCAACCCGATTGCAATGATTCCCAATGATGGATGTGTATTCCATTGCTTTATTTTGTTACCAGATATGTTTCAGAAATCCGGATGAGGTATCTCGAACTGATAAAACCTTAGAAACCACGCTACGCTAGGAAAATACAACTCCAAAAACATAGAAATCATCATCTTGCAGACCAAAAAGAAATTTCACGATAAAAATCACTAAAAATTGACCAAATTACCAAAATACCCCTAACCTCAAAACCACCTTAGAGCCTACGTTACGCTTAGGAAAACTCTCTCGAACACATAAAATAACAAATCGGAACCAAATAAATCATTTCACCAATTTTAACAGAATTTGACAAAATTACAAAAATGCCCCTCATAAAGTTCACGACCATTTCACACAAAAAATTTCATAAATAACACAAACTAATATTTTCATTGAATTCCTTACAAAAAATCGATTCTAAAACATCCTAGAACGTTAAAAACTGACTTAAAATGTGAAAAGTCCTCTCCGGGGGCAAAACGATAATTTCATAATTTTCATAATTAAAAATTTGAAATTAATAAATAAAACATTAAATAATTAAAGTGAAACATTAATGAAATTAATTTAAAATTTTGAACCAAAGAAATCGATCAATCGGGTTTTCAAGTAAAATTGTTGAGGGTTCGTGAGATATTTCTTTAAGGAGCCCTCCATTTGGGGGTCCAAAGAATTAAAGATATTTTAGAGGGGGGTTCTCCAAAAATTAAAAGTAAATCAAGCAAGACTAAAGTCAAGGTATTAAAGTCAATCAAGTGAAACTGAAGTCAAAATTAAAGTCAATTAAGCAAGACTGAAATCAAGATATTAAAAGTCAATCAATTAAGACTAAAGTCAAAACATTAAAAGTCAATCAAATAAGACCAAAAGTCATAATAGAGTTCTAATTAAATAATAACTCAATCTAATAGAGTTCTAACTTAAAAACAATTCTACCTAAAACAATTCTAATTAAAACACAATTCTACCTAAAACAAGTCTGACTAAAATACAACTCTAATTAAAAGAACTTTAATTAAATACTAACTCTATCCAAATCAACCCCTAAAAAAATCTATAAATAGAGGTGCTTACACCCTATTTTCGTATCAAATCATAAACCCTAAGAGAAGTAAGTCTAGAAGTCCCCATAGCCTCCCATAAACCCTAATCTTGGAGCCCTAACTCCTTACCTAACATCCCTCATTCAATTTTAGCCTAGAAAACACCTAAAAGCCCTCCAAAAACACCCTCAAATCCGTAACAAACTTGAAGAGTTCAGATCCAAAAACAAGGAGATACCTTGATCTCGGAGATCCGAAATCAAATTCGGAGACAGAACGAAGCAAGGGAGTACGGTACAAGGAGCTATTTTTGTCAGATCTGAGGGAGCAAAATCCTTACTATCGGAAAGGTATAAATTTTTTTTTTTTTTATCTAGGTTTTTAGCAATGTGATTTATTTGGGAAATTAGTAGAGACTGGCTTTGGCCGGGCGGGGTTGGTGCCTAACACCTTCCAACCCCGTAACATGATCCCCGGACTCTTTTTCTCTTTCGTAGATTAGTTTGCCTTTTTTAGAGTCAGTTTGGTTCCTAGACCTTAACAACTAGGTGGCGACTCCCAAACCTCGAGGGTCAAAAGTGGATCCGCGCACCCCGCGGATCGAGGGCGCTTTCAATATAGCCTTGCATAAGTTTCTAGTGTGAAACATTAAGTTTCTAGCCTTGCATACATGTATTAAGGTTGTGGTTTCAAGGTAACTCCATCATGGAGTCTCTTTAACAAGCTCTAAACCAACATTCCAACTCATAAAAAATAGTGTAGATTACATGGGTCATCTTTCTCTATGGGATGTTCCTAATGTCATATTAACATCAAAACCATTTTTCAAAGAAACATTTTCACTTGTTGCACACATACTACATCTAACATTTTTCTTATTTTCCTAAGTTTTTCAAAAGGATTGTAAAGTTTCAAGGTAACCACCTTTGGTGGAGAAGATAAGGTGCCTAACACCTTTTCCATCTTCTAATTGGATATCTCTACTTAGATCTTAAGTAGACCATGTCTTTTCCATGTATGAGAGTCACTACAAGGTCAAAATCAATTTCAAAATTATTTTGGGTGCTCATTTACATTCATTTCTAAAAAAGAATGGTGACAACTCCAAATAATATAACGATGAGGTTCAATTATGAACATCTCATGTCTGCAAGATCAAAAATAAAAATAAAAAGTCTCAAAACTCAAAATTCCAAAACTCAAAAAAAAAAAAAAAAACATAACAAATGAAATGAGATTGAACCTCTAGGGTTGATGACGAAGACAACATCACCTTGTTTTCCTCTATGACTAGAGATTCCTCAGTGAATCGTACGATTGATGGATAGATATGACGCATGGACTGCTTTGCTTTGTTCTGATAAACAAAGAGAGAGATGAGAGAGAGAGAGAGAGAAAGAGCCCTAGATCTGGGAAGATATGAAGAGATATAATGTGCACGAACCCTAGATCTAGGAAGTTGTGGAGAGAAAGGGAATGCATAAGAGAGAGATAATATTATTTGAGAGATACAGACAAAGAAAGTGTGGTAAGGAGAGAAAATGCAAGAGAGACAATTTTCGAGAGAGATTTGATATAGTGTAATACTTACAAATAATAAATCACAGATTAAGCTAGTAACGACAATTATCGGCAACTAAAAACTGTTACAATTAATGACTACTTTAACAGTCGTTTTTAACGTAATTGTGGAGTCACAAAAAATACAATATGTCGTAGTGTATCAATTGCAGTCCGAGCGGTTTGCCAATAGAATGAGAGGATTATCAAAAGACTTCATGATTAGTTGCTTTGTTTGGGATTTGCATAACAAATTAGTCGTAGGAGTTCAGATGTGAAAACCTAGTACCCTTATACAAGCTTTTGAACTTGCAATTTTTTAGGGTTGTGATCTGGATTTTATTGCTAGAGATTTATATGGAAAAAAAATTGATTTGTACAGACTGGACAAGATTAGAGGAAAGGTATATTGCCAAAATTGAATTAATTGATATCTTGAAAACGATGAGGTATGCAAGATTTTAAAATTTCCCAAATAATGATAAGTTCTGAGTCTTTGTACTTAATTAAGAGTGTTACGAAAGAGATAGATATTTTTGGAAGTATGTTTAACTAGTGAAGGAGATAGAAATAATGAAGGCTTTATCTTTATCCTATGCTTTTGAATTTTTCTAATGTGAAATGAACAAAGTTGTTGCTTACCTCGTTCGAGATGTATTGAGGGAAATTTTTAGGGAAATTACGTAAAGGACCTTAGAGGAGGGAGTTCTTTATAATTAGTCTCTAAATTTTAGGGCCTTTCTTAATAGTCCATTTAGTAAAAAAATTATTTCTATCAGACCTTGAACTTCATTTCTCACATTTCTCACGATTGAATGCCCTAACTGTTTGAACTCCACATTTTCATAATAAAAAAATAGATTTTTAGCATCTCAATCAAGTTTCGAAGACTCCGTTCCATTGGAAAAAAAATTAGAAGGAAGAAGAAGCCATTTTCAAAGGGTTTTTTAAACTTTTTGAAGATGTATGTTAAAAACTAAGGTTTTTTCACTTTTTTTCTTCCCTTCATTAATTTTTGGATGAAAATCGATCAAGAATGGTTCTTTTGATTTGAAATCATCTAAACAAATCATTATCTCAAGTTTTTAGTTGATCTTTCTACGTATTTTAGTCGAAAAAACTTGAAAATCGAAAATGAATATGTTTTACCAATGTCGAGTTCACCAGTACTTTTTCTTGTCTATTTCAACAATAAATAAAAGTGGTGAACTCAACAATAAATAAAAAGTGGTGAGATCGACAATTAAAGTTATGAACTCGACAATAAATAAAAAGTGGAGAGTTCGACAATAAATAAGAAGTAGTGAGTTCGATGCTAAATAAAAAGCAGTGAGTTCGTCAATAATGAGGGACCATTAAAAAGTAAAAAATTTACTAATTAGATTATCAATCTACCACTCAAAACTTAGGGACTATTTAAAATGAAATCCCTTTGTCAGAATCCTTAAATTTTCTCAAATTTGTATGTTATCTAGGATGATTCTGCATTCCTCAAGAGTTGTTGAGAATATTAATGGATGATTTATATTGTAATTATTCTTGTTAGCTAAAATGTATTAAAGGGAGGGACCCCCTTCAACCCTAGCTTATGATCAAAATATAAAAAAAATTTGACAAGGACGGAACAAGAAAATGCCCCTAAATTTTTATATTTTTATGGTGCAAATAGGGGGACGGAGCTTACATAGGTGCAAACGAGCTTTGTTAAGTTGGTTTGAGTCTTAGAGTATTGATACCATGATACGGAAAACCTTCCATCTCTTATTAATTATCGATTGCTAATCTTATCGAAAATAGAAAAAGACAATAAATAAAAAGACTCTACATGACAATGTTTGTCAAGCTAGAATAAGGTTTTTGGGCTGAATCATGTAGATGAAAAAACTGATTATAGCCTATTACCCCCACACTGAGTAACCTACTATACATAGCCAGTTTTCCATAAAGGATAATTGGGTACGGATAGAATTTTTAACTAAAGTTTGAGAGTTTTGATATTATAATATGAGTTCAAAACCCACCTTCACTTACTAATTATTGATCACTAATCTTACCAAAAAGAAAAACTCAAACTTGACCGTGTTAGATAAGCTAGTAGCCATAATAAGACTTATGAACCCATCATGTGGAGGAGGAGGAGAGGGGTGGGGTTGGATATATCCAGTATTTTGGCCATGTACTTGAGGACAAGTAAGAGTATAATTTATTTTGTAGGGACAATTAAGATTGAAAAATTCTAACTTGACTGTGTAGATAAGCTAGAAGTCATAATAAGGCTTATGAACCCATCATGTGTATGTGGTGGGGTGGTGGGGGGCGGAACTAGGATTTTGCCCAAGTGGGGATGATTAAGAGTAAATTTTTTTTTTTTTTTTGTGGGAGACACTTAAGAGTGAAAAAAAATAATTGTGGTGGCAAATATAAATGGAAAAAAAATTATGATGTGTGGGCAATAGTGAGAGATTCTTTCATCTGTCGCGAAAATTTGCCGCAATAGCTTACTAATGCATAAACTTCTAAAATTCTTATGGCGACAAGTCCCCACTTTAAGTCCTTCCCTGGATATAACCTATTTTGTAGGTTTCCTCTACAATAATTACGATGAGCCTAGCTAGAGTGACTCGAAGTAATGATCAAAGTAGCACTATTGAGTGTGCAAAGAATTGTCTATTGTCCTCGGGTGTATACCACACACCTATCGAGTAAAAGCATCTCTAATTTTCTAAACACTTTGAGTGCTACTTGGAGTATTATTTCAAGTCACTTCAGCACTTTATGAAGTTGTGAACAGATCATCACCGACGCGTAAATTGCAAATCATGCTACGAGACAAAAGATTAGGTTAAGTAGAATCCCGAGGAAAAGTAAATCAATCCAAGCATTCAAAGACAAAAAAATAATTGTTCGAGGCTGTTGTCGACTTTTAAGTGAAAATGTCATATCGAATTTAGGATTCCAGTTGTTACGATTATCAAAAAATAGTAACGATCACGGACTTAACAGTCACTATATGTTAAAATCCCTCACAAGGCTAAAGTACAAAATGACAAACCGCGTCCTTGACTTTTAAGACCGCAACCCATGTCCTTACAGTGAGTACGAAGCACCTTTTGAGTAGAAGTTCAAGTTTGCTACTTCTATGCAAGATTAAAACTTGATGTCACTCTCTTTAATAACAAGTGGATTTCTTTGGGCCACTCTAATTGTATGAATGATCAATTCATATTTGTCAGGATTAGAAAATATCTCTTAAAAACCCAAGTCCAAGTACTCTAATTATGTGAATGATCCAGTTAACCTTGTTGTCGAGATACGAAAATATCTGACAATTACCCTAGTCCAAGGACTCTAATTGTTTGATTGATTAAGTTATCAATGTTGGGATAAGAAAATATCTCGTAATAACTCAAGTCAAAAGACAAAACAGCCGACAAGATTTCGAGAAAGATTACTTCAATTACCTTGAAATCGAAAGAGAGAAAACTTTGCGAGTCCTTAATTCCATGCAAGCGATCTGGGATAGTTCTGAAAGAGAAATTAGAGTTTGGGGGCGTAAATTGTAACGACGTACACTCCAACGAATGAGTGTGGTAATGTAATTAGACGATACATGCTCCAGAAATCATGAGCTACTGAAACGTATTGTCAAATACTAGCATGTACGTGTCATGTATAAAAGAAGCACGGTGCTGGAATTTTCAATTGAAGTGATGTAAGCTTATTTAAACATGATATTGTTAGAGATTTTCAAGAATAATATGAAAATGGATGACAAAAGCAAATGTACATAATTTTATTAAGAGATACATCATATTACTCTGTCAAAAGTTTTACTGACTTGATTGTCAAAATGTGATAAAGATAAAAAAAGAATAAAAATTGAGAGTTAAAATTTATCAACTAAAACGAAGGAGACTGAAAATAGAAGAAAATATTAACCAAAATCTCTTAATGGCTCTATGCCAAAAATGGTAATGATAATACTGGCATCAAGTTGAATAATGATAAAATTAAAGGCTAAAAATCATGTTAACCACTAGCATCTAACTACTACAAATTCCAATCTGAGTGTTTGTTCACATGCCCATCAAAAGATTGGTCAATAGTATTGCAAACTGTCCGACTAGTGTTATTAAGATGGTAAGGATTTCACCCTCACTAAGGGTCCTTGGGCTCATCTTGTGGCATCCGAAAAATGAGATCCGATGCTCCATGCTTGCAGGGGATAAAGTTTTATGGACTTTAAAAAAAAAATCAATAAAAATTTATTTTTCACCATTGAATTTCAATTTTAAGTTTGAGAGTTATGTTGGAAGCTCGAAGGCCATGATTGTCAAAATGTGATAAAGTTTGAGTAAAAAGACTCTTAGTAAGACTCAAAATCTTATTTAGTAAGGGAAATGTTCCTCTATTACAAAAGATTTTTCTAAGTGTGATATGAAGTCTTTTTATATAAAGTTGAATATTAAAAAGCATTTCTAATAATTATGTAGTGGCTTCTCCACGTTCTGCATAGTTGTTTTATGTTTTATGCATGTCAAGTGGTCTAGCTCTAAATCTTCAAAACTTGACTGGGATCCTATGTTCTTTTATTTGACAGCATGGTTTTTAAACTCGGTATTTGGTCTCGTCTCGTTCAACTCTGATACTGAGTTGACTCGGACGATATGTTTCGTCTAGTTCGAGTCGTCTCGTTCGACATTGAGACAATGGTTTTTAACCATTTAAAAATCTAAAAAAATCAAGAAAAATTCAAAAATGATTCCTATTAAAAAATAAACCAAATATATATATATATATAATTAAAAAAAATCATAATATACCTTTCAAAATAAATTGAGTTCCATGTTTTTTTCTAAAAAAAGTGTTTATTGTGTTAATAGATGAACAATCACAGCTACAGTGTTGTTTGTCATGCTTCTTTAAATGGCATTTCTGGCCCTGTGGAATATATTACATGTTTACATTCTAAAAACAAAGCAGACAATCCATAAATGTTTGCACATTGATGTTGCTTGTAAGAATGTTTTTTAAATATTTGAAGGCATGGCATGAAGCGCTTCAAAAAAATATAAAATATAAAAAAAAATATAAAATTAAAAAAAAACTCGGTTGTTCACTTGGTGGAGAAGATGAAGAAATAATGGAGGAAAATCGATTTAGGAGTGAAATAATTGAGGATTGAGGCAAAACTCGGTTAACTCGAATGAGATTTTGAAAATCTCGTCCGATACAACTCGTTTATCTCACGGGTTAAAACAAAATCTACGTTGTCTCGTTTATCTCATTCGTATCGCCTAAGTTTTTCGAAAATATCGTCCGAGATGATTCGCTTATCTCATGATACACGGTCGTCTCATGACACATTGTGAGTTGGTCTCGTTAGGTTCCGATACCTAGTTAACTCGGGCGATACGTTTCGGTCTCGGACAAGTTTAAAAACCATGTTTGAGAGTAAACTCAGACAAATTAATAGAATATATTAACATTATGACTAATGATTTTTGAACTCAGCTTGACAGCCAGACTCAAAAACTCACTGACGTGTCATGTGTAAAGAATCGTAGATTCTTTCACTCGGGATACACAACTTTACCCTTAGGATACACAATTGTAGATTGCAGGTTGCAGGTCAATTGTGTATCCCGTGGGACATAATCTACAGTTCTTTGCCCATGCCGCGTCCGTGGGTTTTGAGTCCCCCTGGCAAGTTGAGTACAAAAATTAGCACTCACTATAATTATAGAGATATATTTTAAATATTTTAACTTAAAAATATACAAAAATATAAAATTAATACTTTAAATTCAAAGTATATTTACTTAATATTTCCAAAAATATATAATATTAACTACAAATATAAATAATTCGGTTGAGTTTTCAATATAACTTTATTGAGTTTTACACTCAACGAGTTTGAGAATTATGGTCCTAAAGTTTCTTAAGTGTGTTTTTGTGAAGAAAATACTACGCTCACAACTTGGCCTGGCCATCTTTGAAGTGATGAAGAGTATGTAACCCTGCTTATGTGGTGATTGCTCAAGTCAATGAATCAAGACAAATCTCTCTCTCTCTCTCTCTCTCTCTCTCATATCTTACTTATAAAATGACCCACATTGGATGTATCATTCACCAGGAGTGGGAAAGCACTCAGTTTCTCAAAAACTCGTGTGGGTTTTCTATTATGGGGAGGTTCGTAGTAGCAAAAGTGCTGTTTCTCCTTCTGAACTTGGGGACTCTCCTCACTTCACTTGCTTGCCCTTACTGCCCTTACCCATCTCCTAAGCCCCCAAAACATCCCCCACCCAAGCCTCCTGCTGTTAAGCCCTGCCCACCCCCAAAGTCTCCTGTGGTTAAGCCACCCCATGTTCCTAAGCCACCAAAGCCTCCTGTGGTTAAGCCACCCCATGTTCCTAAGCCACCAAAGCCTCCCATTGTGAAGCCACCCTATGTGCCCAAGCCACCTTACACGCCTAAGCCACCTTACACTCCCAAGCCACCCTATGTACCCACGCCGAAGCCACCTTACACGCCCAAACCACCAAAGCCCCCTATCGTGAAGCCGCCCCACGTACCCAAGCCACCTTACACTCCGAAGCCTCCTATCGTGAGTCCACCTTACACACCTAAGCCACCCTATGTGCCCAAGCCGCCGCCTGTCGTAACACCACCCTATGTGCCGAAGCCCCCCCCTGTTGTATCACCACCCTATGTGCCAAAGCCGCCTCCTGTCGTGACCCCACCTTATGTGCCGAAGCCCCCTCCTGTTGTAACACCACCTTACGTGCCGAAGCCGCCCCCTGTTGTATCACCACCCTATGTGCCAAAGCCGCCTCCTGTCGTGACCCCACCCTACGTGCCGAAGCCCCCCCCTGTTGTAACACCACCCTATGTGCCGAAGCCACCTCCTGTCGTGACACCACCCTATGTTCCAAAGCCCCCTCCTGTTGTAACACCACCCTATGTGCCGAAGCCGCCTCCTGTCGTGACACCACCCTACGTTCCGAAGCCCCCCCCTGTTGTATCACCACCATATGTGCCAAAGCCACCTCCTGTTGTGACACCACCCTACGTGCCGAAGCCACCTCCTGTCGTGACACCACCCTATGTGCCGAAGCCACCTCCTGTTGTATCACCACCAAAGCCGCCTCCTGTCGTGACACCGCCCTACGTGCCATCGCCACCCATTGTTGTGCCGAAGCCTCCTACCCCTCCAACGGAAAAGCCATGTCCTCCACCGCCACAACCTTCTCCTAAAACATGCCCCATTGACACGCTCAAACTAGGTGCATGTGTGGACCTGTTGGGTGGTCTAGTGCACATTGGAATAGGTAGTAGTGCTAAGGACACATGTTGTCCTGTTCTACAAGGACTCGTCGACTTGGACGCAGCAATTTGTCTCTGTACCACCATCAAAGCAAAGCTTCTTAACATTAGTATCACCATACCCATTGCTCTTGAGGTCCTTGTTGACTGTGGGAAGAATCCGCCTCCTGGTTTCCAGTGTCCTGCCTAAGGTATCATTCATTTAGTATGTTTTTTGCACTTATATGGGAAAGATGATTGCAGAGATGGTGTTTTCTCAAAAATAAAATAAAATCAGTTTCCTCATAAAAATTTTGTCGGTATTTAATTTGATTGAACACATGAAAGTGTCAAAAAAGAGAATTGGATTAATTAATTTAGTTTTGGATTGGGTTGGGTTCCAGTGATTCATAGAAAGCACATGATTGGGGCTATTAAAAATACAAAATCCAATAGTTGGGATTTATCTGTCAGTACATATTCCATGATTCCATCATTGGATTTCATCTTTTAATTGTCAGGATCGTATGTTTCTTCATGAGCCATTTGATTCAAGAGGGTGACTAATTGGTCATGGCATCTCATCTTGTTCACGAACGATGTTGTTTCGGTCTCGGACAACTTTTATCCTGGCCCTTAAGTTTTTGGGTGGCCAAGAAAGAATTACAAAAGGATTTTCCCCACTTAAACGGAATCATTTTGTGCGAGGTCATATCGGAGAATGTTTTGCTAACAAATGTGTAATTATTTACTTTGCAAATAAAAATTTATCTAGAAAACCCATTTTATTATTGAATTTTCGACCCAATCAATGAGATCTTAGCATCTTCATTAAATAGTCAATATTGCATGAACCTAAGAAAGTGGCCGAGTCAACTCAGGAATCATTGAAGGGGAACTAGAAACTCAGTGGATATGTACTTTTACTCGCCTGAGTTGACTCTGGCTGGTGGGATATCAAAGCTGCTAGATTTTGAGTTGTATCTTATGTTGTTCTGAGGCATTGGGTTGTGTTTAGGTTGCAGGGCATGAAAGAGTTAATTTGGCAAGAGAATATTATGTGAGGGGCTTCAAGGAAAGGTCTCTCGAGTCTCGTCCTAAAGAATGTGCTTCTTTTGTTTCATGTATCTATCTCCAGCTATTATATCAAATTCACATCCAACAGTGAATGCTTGTGAAAAATGTTGTTTGTCTTCTACAAATAAACTCTTGTTACATGGTTCAAGTTATTTGTTTTCTAATAAAATAACTCTCTCTCTCTCTCTCTCTCTTCAATGCTTCATTAAAAGCCATAAATAAAGATAGGAAAATACTTAACTCTATGCGTTGGACATTGGGTTCTGACCTGACAGTGCATAGAAAATTGTTGATTTTCTCACTTGTGTTCGAGGAAATAAATCTATGGTTATATGTGCACTGCACTGTTAGGTCAGCTCAATATCGAAGTTAGTGTCCCACACAAGCAATGTAGTATGACTCATAAAGATATTATGTTATTTGTAAAGAGTTGTGAGAAACTGACTCTTTTTGTACGCTCTTTGACTTGGTAGTTCACAGAGTATAGATTTTTTTCTTCGGGATACACAAGAAAAAAGATCTATGGTTCTATGCACATGCCACGTCAAAGAGTGTCAATTTATCAGTAGTCATTTGTAAATGGATGGTTTCATAAATATGAAAAATCTCAATGATTTTTTTATAAATATATATTTTATATTTATTACACAATCATTTATAGGAATGTCATTTTTTGAAAAAAGTATTTATGTATTATGTTCCAACGATTCATGAGAAACACATGATCCCAACCATTTATACACAAAATCCAACAATTGTGACTTATGCATATCTTGATAACACATATCTCAAAAATACTTATGCTGATGTTAAATCTCAACCATTTGTCGTGTTTAAACAATTGGGATCATGTATTTTTTCCATTAGTCAAGGAATCTTGACTTGGTATTTATTGCATAGATGCAAGTAAAATAATAAATATTCCAAATCTACGATAAATAGTGAAGGTATACACCTTTGCCAAAATAAAGAATTTGAATATACATAATTGAATTTATAAAAATCTACGGACTAAGAAATATTAATTGAGTGACGGTTGTTTCACTTGGCATCATTAAATTACAATTAAAGCTCCTTTATTACACTCAATGGCAAATAGAATTGACATTAAAAAAAAAAAATCGATTCTATCGCTTTGAAAATGTTTCATTTCCAAAAGGTTTTTGTGGAAGGGAGGTAATTTCTATCACATTTTTTAGTAATCAAATATTAGTAGTATGTATTTAATATTAAGTTAATAATTTGAAGGACCTCACATTACATTTTTAAATTATTAATATAAATAAGTTCAACCAAATTGAACCGGGGTCCAACCATGGTCCCAACAATTTGATTTCATAATCTTGTAAGGCCCGCGATTAAAACATCTTGACTTGGTTATATCACGTAGTATGTAAATATGCATCCATGCCCACCACTTTCACGTGCATGTCTTTCCTCTTTTTTTGGTTTTTTCCCTTTTTGGGACCCGAACTAGATTTAAATCTCCCCAAACCATCAAAAAGTGAAAATGCTCTCTCTGACACTTTCTCTCTTTTTCTCTCTCTCTCTCTCTCTCTCTCTGGGGTCACATTAATAACGTGTGGGGCCCATGACTATAATATTATTATGTCACATAGTGGGCCAGTGTTACTTTGCCCTTTTGACATGTGAGATGGAACAAGTTGTGGATGGATGAGATTGTGGGACCAGAATAAGATTTGATAAAGAATTTATTGTCTCATCACCGAAAAAGCACTATAATAAATAATTAATTAATTAAAGAAAAAAATAATTTATTTTATAAAAAAAAAGAAAAATGTTGAAATGACAAAAAGAATTTTCTTCGATTCTCACAAGTCTGACATGGGATGAGTACATAACGATAGATGTGTTTTCTTGTGATACGAGTAAAAACCATCTACGATTATATATATATGTCCATGTCAGAATTGTAAGAATCACAATAAATCCTATGTCATCCCAACACGATACTAAAAAATTAATTTGTTGATAGAATTTTGACTATAGTGCTCACAGAAATCCAGATCCACCAATCACATTAGTTCGTATGTATTAATTGCATTCTTAATTTACAAAATTACCCTAGAAAGGCTTGACGTGACACATATTGAAAAGTCTATGAGCATAGAGATAGAAAAATTTTGTGAGCAAATAATCACTCGTTCAATTTGAACTATATTAGAACTCGATCCCATTCGAAAGGAAATGCAAATATTTGCACTCCTTAAGGTTATCAATGGGGGCCTTAGGGCCTCAAAAATCAGAATCCTAGGTTGAACCCAGCCTGGCTAAATGGTCAGGCCGTCTCGGTCAGCAAATTACATATATATATATATATATATATATATATATATATATATATGTACAGTTATATTAAAATAGAGTGTTATTATTGTCACACCAATTTTTACTAATGCCACACTAATGTGTTTATTCTTTAGTGATTTAGATAGAAATTAGTGTGGCAATAGCAGGTCTCTTAAAATATATACAAAATATATGACTTATTCGGTCAGACCATCCGACAGGCCTAATACCCAAGCCTGAGTCTGGTCCCATATGCATGAATTGGGACAAGCCTTACAACACCCAAACCCGACCTGTTCTGTATGGTGTAAGTGTAGTCCGATTCTGGATTGGTCAATCCTCTACAAAATTAGTCCTTGTCTTGTTATGTACTTGTAGATACCAAGTTGACTACTCTTGAATCATCTTATCTCTTACATTCAAATCGATTTAAAATAATTTATTAATATATATTTAAAATGAGAAACGTTTGCCTAGATCGAAGGACCAGGCTCACCCTAGACCGCATCAACATAAACATGCCACGTTTATATAATTTAACTAGAGTTCTAACTTTTATTCTTTCAATCTCTGTAACTTTCCAAAAGAGAAGACAACAATGGACCTAGAAGATTTTCTCAAACTCAGTAAGATGCAAACAAAAATAAGAAAAAAAAAAAAAAAAACCCTGAGAATGGAAGAGAAATCATGGTGAAATTTTGTAATTTTGTTTGATCTTTGAATTGTAATTAATGTTGATGATTTTCGAATTGTGTTTTTTCAAATTTTTTGTAACGTATTTGGTTTTGAATCTAGGTTTTATTGCTTTCGAATTATGTTTGAATGTGGATCTGATTTGCAAAATTGAAGCTTGAATTAATCATGTAGAGTCCGAAAACCCGGAATTTTAAAGAAAAAGAGAAAACAAAACACAAATACATTGAATCCTCATTAAGATATTGCAATTAAGTAATATCTTAGGTTCGTTCTAAGAGTGTGGAGGTGGTTTTGGGACTTTACATTAACATTTCCTAGATCAAGATGTTTGGTGTTGGAGAGTTGGAAAAATTAGAGAACTTGGGTTGCAATGTGGGGGAGTCTGTCTACCTTTTTATCTGGGATTAGCTATGGGGTTTGAGATCAAAAGGTTTTATTTGAAAGAAGATCAGCTTCATGGAAAAGATGTTTTCTTTCTAGAGGAAACGAATTCACTTTTATTAAGAGCTCTATCTTAGTCCTATCCACTATTTGTTATTGTCTATGATTCTAATTGATATGGTGAAAAGGATGGAGAAGTTTCTTGATATGTTTTGGTTTCAGTGTAACTAAGGCCAATGATTGGTGAATCGAGGGCTATAATTGAGTAAAGAATGACAACAACAACAAAAAAAAAGGGGTTGAAAAACATGATTTCATGAATCGTGGGTCAACTTTTATTCTTTCAATCTTTGTAACTTTCCAAAGAGAAGACAACAATGGATTCAAAAGATTTTCTCAATTTCGGTAAGGTGTAAACAAAAACAAGAAAAAGAAACTTAAGAATGGAAGAGAAATCTTGGAGAAAATCTGTAAATTTTGTTCAATCTCTCTCTCTCACTTGAGGTAAGTGATACTCCCCCCTCTCTATTCATCTTCCTCTTCTTTTGTCTATTTCCTTTTCTCTATTTCTCATCTTTCTCATATTCCTTGCCTTCAAATAAGTAGATCTTCAACTTGTTTTCTTCTTCTTTTTTGTCTTTCTTTGCCATTTGATCTGAAAGATCGATTTTAATTTTTTTCCGTTCTTTGATTTGACAATTAATTTTTATAGGGGATTTTTTTTTTTTTTTTTTTTTGAATTTTCTCTAAAATTTTAATGGAGAAGACAAGTCACAACTTCTTAAGGATTTTTTATTACTTTGATTTTATGTTTCGAAATGTAACTCACGTATTTAGAAGTTTTTCCCTATATTTTTTTCCAAGTTTGAGATTTCAAAGGGTTTTACACATTGCATCATAAGAAAAAGATAAAAACTTCTTTTATTCCAATTTCTATTTCAGAATGGAACCCATGTCTTCAGAAAATTTTTCTTGTTGGCATTCTGAGGAGGCTTAGGATAGCCTAACTAACTTAGAAATATTTCAAATCTAACTAAGTATCGTGAACTCATATCGTGACATCCAAAAACATGATCTAATGCCATTGGGATACAGAGGACAAAATTTTAAGAATTTTGAAGAAAAAAATCAAAAGGAAATTGTTTTTCACGTGATAAATTTTAATTTTAAATTTGGGAGTTCTAGTAATTTATTTTCAACACCGAATTTAACTATTTTTCCTGTTCATTATTAATCCTAATAATTAATGGTTGATTGACAGGAAATTATGAGTGTGCACTTAACTATTCACTACAAAGATTTTGGAAATGGATAAATGCATTTTACCAAAATTGCGCGCATTTCCTTCCTCACCAAGATATTCAACTCAAAGAATGTCTTTGACATTCTGATTATTCGTGGAGAAAGATATGTCTATTCCACCTGGAGCCATGTTCAAAGAATGGTGGTCTTTTGCAATGACAACAACTTGATTAATAAGTTGGAAGGTGGTGCGTTGAATTTGATAAGCTTAGAGGTACATGCCAAATGTCCAAAAATTCAAACTTCTTTCTTACACATGAACTCATCCAATTGATCAAATTTCAAATTTTGGAGAAGTGTACTAGAATGGAATACTTGCATTGCTCATAAAAAAAAATGAATTTTATATTCACCTTCAGTTTCATGTAAGAGTTAAGTGATTTTCTAAAACAATTTTTATTTGATTTATCAACATTAATTGTCTTGATAGTGCTTTGGAATACTTGCATTGCTCATAAATAATAAAAAAAAAAATGAATTTTATATTCACCTTCAGTTTCATGTAAGAGTTAAGTGATTTTCTAAAACAATTTTTATTTGATTTATCAACATTAATTGTCTTGATAATGCTTTGGAATGAAGTAAATCAGGTGCCAAATGGAAAAAGTTTATATGAAAAAAAAAAAAAATTTATAGATGCTAGAGTTGAGGTGTATTGTTAGTATTCATGCAAGATTCATAAGCACTGGTTCTGATTATGATGATAAAAAAGAAATGTGTGGTCATTTATATCTGAGTTAGAACAAACTCTAACATTATGAAGGGATATGCCCAATAACCAATTTTAAAATTCTTCGTGAGTCAACCTTGTTTCAAAAATTCGTATCATCTAAAAAATTTACTTTTTGGTATGATTAAAATAGTCCCAATAATGTGATTTTCTTACTCAAAATCAATACTAAAATTTAGTTTTTTAATGTTATCCATATAATCATGAAAATTAATCTTTCATCGCATTCAAATTTTTTCAACTAAACTTTAATTACTATGTTGTTGTAGCACCCAAATAATCTCAGAATTGATATTCTTTGTGCCCTTTAATCTGCTCCAAAATCAGTGTTTTTATTACACCAATTCAATCCCAACAGTTGGACTTTTGGTATCATGAAAGTTGTCTAAAATAATTTGCTCATTTTAAACACTCAATGATATCATAATGGTGATTTTTGGAGCACAAAACCAAATCCAAAATTAAATGACTAGTGGCACCATTATCTCGAGAAAAAAAAAAAGCACCATTAACCCACAAAAAAAAAAATCTAATGTTGACTTTTGAATAATGCAATAAATACAGAAAGATCTTATATTGCCTTTTGATGAGTTGAGAACTTGCTAGCACTTACAGTTGTGACAAAAAAAATTTGTGTTATTCATGACAAAACTTACTCATAAAAAACATTGCATATTACAAATGTTAATAAATGATAAATAAATGTAATAGGTCCAATTATATATAATAAAAAAAGATTAAAAAAAAAATCAAACTAATTTATAATGGAATTGATATATAAAAACATCAAGCAAATCTGTAAGAGACGTATCATGTTAATAAAAAGGTTTAAGGTTCAATAGATCAAAAATTATTTATCTTAAGTCATGTCGATAGATTGAAGACCCACGAGGAGGAATGAGACAAAGACTTTGCATCACTTTAATTTTTCATGAAGAACCAAAGCAGTAGCTTGCAATTTTTGATAAACAATAAATGCTAATTACAAGAATACAACATAAAATAAAAAAATAAAAGCTCATTCCATGGATGAGACATGCACTGTGGATGGTCTCATAAAAGTGGGATTAATTTTACATTAGTGATCCTCATAAAATGTACAATAAATTATATTATGAAATACAAACATCTTTTTCAAGATTGTCGTAAAAAAAAAAAATTCAATTACAAGATGTGGAACTCTCAACCTAATACATTAAAATACACATTATTAACGTGATGATAAACTCAAATTAATTATAATACTAATAGATAAACATATTTTCACATGTGAATTACTTTTTTCTTGGGACAAGTCATGGCATAATTCCCTTTTTATTATAATAGTCACATGTCCTTCGTTTGTTTTGATTTTGATTTTCCTCTAAACCTAAATAAAATCTTTTAACATTTTTCGGTCTATCCACCGTGATAGCACGCTTTGGATCTTGTATTCGTATCTTAATATGTTCAATTAGTGGAACAACCTTTTCAACATAAGATAAATTCTCATTTCTACTTTAAATTTCTTTGAGACAATTTTTTATTCTTTCAAGTTTGTCTACAAGACTTATCAAAGTAGGTATTGCAACCTTGTAATGATCTATTGATTTTATTCCCATGTCAGTTGATTTTAAAGTCACTTATCTTATGTTCCAAATTATCATAGATTTAATATGATCTAGGTCAATACTTTTTGTTTCAACTTGACGTACATGACCATATCTAGCTTCTATTGTCCAACGGATAAGGATGTATTTAGATGGAATTTTCAACACGTTTGTTTATTGAAAACTTTGAAGATATGTATGCATAACAATCATTCGAACTTTTTACAACAATAATTTGTATCACCTTCATTTTCATCAATCTTTACTATGAATCTTGTATGATTTGTATCATAAATTCTGACTCCATACTAACTGATAGAACCATATTGACTTAACTTTTACACAATGCAAATCATGATTTTCTTGAAATATATTAAAACTAGACCTTGTATAAAGGTCTCTAACTTGTGATTCCATTGGATTATTGGGCCATAAAATCAGTTTCGTGTGCATTGTCATATGATTCTTATGTTTTTCGTGATCATATCGATATATTATTACTACTTCAAATGCCTTTACAAATTCATTCAAAAGTTTTTGCATTGACGTAACTATCAGAAAATGCATTCATACTTTCATTACGTTTGTCATATTCATGTCTGCAAAAAATGTAGATTTTAAGTAGCGTGGGATCCAATGATGATTAACGCCATACATATATGTCAACTAAGAATTTTCTTCCAACTCATAATCTTTAATAAGTTGACCCCATCTATTTTCAAAATCAAAAAATATTTTACTGTATTTGCATTTCTTGTAATTTGTGTCAAAATTTATGTACTTTGTCTATATAGCACTCAAATTTTTTATCTATTTTTTTTTCCAATATGTCAAATCGATGTATGATTCCTATAAGGATTTTTTCAATTGCTTTTCCCATCGCAATACATTGATAGGTAATTATAGAAATTAGTCTCTTTCTTCCCATTGCTATCAACTATATTTGAAATAACCAAATACTAGTTTCTTCAATCTCATCGGCTAATAAACCACAACCAAATAATATTGATTGTTTATGGTGATTAACACCCGTGAAATGAACAAATGACACTGAAAATTTGTTTGTCTTATATGTAATGTCGAAAACAATAACATTCCCAAAATTTTCGTAAGCTATCCTTGATTTACTATTAGTGCAAAAGATACTCTTTATTCGATAATTCTCATCAATTTCAACTTCAAAAAAGAATATGTCATGTTCAGTGGTTATTTCCATGAAACTCTTGATGACCTTCATACAATCATGTCCTATATTATTTTTTTAAAATTTTTTAAAATTTTTTAAAATTTTTTTTAAAGTAATTGTGGGTATCTTATTGATTGACAACAATATGTCCATCTCCTTCAAAAGTGGCTAATGTACTCAAAATTTGTGAATGTCCCATAAAATTCTGTAAACTATTGATTGACGATCTCATTATATTTGACATTCTCTTATGATAACGTAACTTTGTAGATTTTGAAAGGGTCACAAGACCATGTGTATGTTCTTCTTTAAACAAATCTACATCTTATTTTTCATCTTTATTCAACTTTATCCTCAAACAGGCATGGCAACCTTCTCTTCTTATGGGTCGTGAGTACTGAGGATTTTCATTTTTTTTACTGTTATTTTCCTTGAATTTTTGTTTTTCACAAAAAATAATTACGAGTTATAATGCATTTTATTTTATTATCGCGGTATACTTTTCCTTTTAGAATATCAAACCCCATATTTTTAGCATATCAGTTGTAGAAACAATCCAAGCCATTGTATGGTTTGCATGGCAAACCTTGTTATGACACATTTTCTCCACTATCTCCATTAAATTAAACTATTTCTTTATCTTTACTATGGACTTCTTACTTTTGTTCATCAATCATTTTCAAAGCATCTTGCTTATCTAATCCATGAATGCTCGACTTTAACTCATTATTCAAATGGTTATTAACAAAATCCTCCACAACACCATCCATATTCTACAAATAAAAATAAATTAAAATACAATGCGTTAAGAACCATTGACAGAAAATGTTGTTACCAAATGATTTTTTGTTTAAAAGAATAAAAAAATAGAGGATCATGTAAATAAATTTATCTATGATCGATGTTTTGTAGATTGCAAAAATGTAAGATTGAACAAATAATGAGATAAAACTTTGGTGAGTAAGATTCGTTCCATAGGGACAATTGTGATTCAAATTTTCCTTCAAATTGAAACCAAAATAGAATTTTAAAAACAAATTAAAAAATTACAGCTAAGCAATGAAATTGAATTAAAATGAGAACAAGAATTAGAGATTGAAAATTATGTAAAAATTAGAGAAATCAATTCAACATTCACAAGCCATCTTGGTAGTCTAAACAATCCTAATTTGATCCCAATCCACGCAACAAACTATTGTTCGTAGATTGAAAGATAATTCAATTAACACTTTTGTAGATGAATCCAATAGTATAAGTGATTAGTGAATCAAAATGGTATTATCAGAGTTATATATCAAGTTGTCATTAAGCATGATCAAGTTTGATCTTATCTAAGCATAGATCATCAAAATGAGGACAATCGATATAAATCGAATAATCCGATCTTAATAAACTTCTCACAAGTACTATTAAAATAATTATGAAATAATTCTTTAAACAAGAACAAGATAGATTCACTCCGGCATCATCGACCTCTTTATGGAGAGTCTAGCCGATCATTATGAGAAACAAATTATAGCAATAGTAAAAGAAAGAGAATATGATATAAAAGAGGATGAGGTAAGTCTATGTTGCAATTTGATTCTCAACTTGATGATCTATCAATAGAGTTATAAAGAGAAATTAAAGAACAAAGATGAAAGAAAAACACTCTTAAGATCTCACTTCTACAAGAACTTTTTCTCTTAAAGAAAAATTAGAAAATTACAGAAAATTTAGAAAAAGAAAAGGGACCCCTTATCTTAGGGACAACCCCTCCATTTATAGTTTTCTAATCGGGTTATTCGGTCGGTTTTTCGTCTTAATTGATTCAAGAAAGACCTTCAGTTACAACGATCGAAGAGTCTAGAATTTGCAGCTCGAATCTTGAGGTATAATTCATTGATATTATCACGGCATTGTAAGGGCCTACCACCACGCGGTGACATGGCGACTTTTGGCTTCGAAATTTGGTTGAATGCTCCCTTTCAGCTTGTACATTATAACAAAAATTGTTACAAAAATATTTACCTCCGAATTTTGCCCTTTTTACCTACAAATAGTAAGAAAATCTATTAGTTTCAATAATTTGGCAAATTAATACAATTTATGTTTATTTGGGACAAATAGTAATTAGGTGTTGATAATCCTTGTGTAATTATGGTCCCCAAAAATGACTTTTATAGTACCTTATCAATCTACTTGCAATCAAAATTAATAGTTTCACATTTACTTATCTATTGTAATTTCCATATTTAGTTGTCTTGAGCATCATGCACTTATGACTGCCATATTTGGCTTTGTGATAGAAGAGTATAAAATCCTAATCTTGTAAATAACTCTCAATATTTATTAAGGTTCGAAGGATAATCTAAAAGAAGAGTAATACCCTCATGATAGATAGTTCTATAAATCACCAATCAGTGTTATCTTTAGGTAAGTGAACTATAAAAAATGGGCAACGTGGCATTTAGAATTCTGTTATCAAATAATGGCATTATCCGCAATAAAAAAATAAAAATGAACAAATTGGAAACTTGAAATCAGCTAACCTAACATGAGTTCAAATTTGATGGATCCATGGACACAAAAACCTCGATCTCACCCCCAATAAAAGTACATGTGGCACATATGCATCTCCATAATACTCATCTTGAGAATAAATTCAAATCATTGGATTAAAAAGAAATTGTCAAGAGGGGTCACAATTCTGATTATTAGTACTTTATTATTTATAAAGAGAATTGTTATTGTGACTTCAACTTTTACTTATTACACCCCAATTAAAAATAACGAAAATAATTGAAGTGAAAGTTGAGCTGTCAAGAAAAGTTCTCTCAATTTTTTGTTTTATTTCTATCTTTTTGGGTTTAAGATTTTTATGAACCTAATCCTAATTGTTACAAACTATTGAAATCATTTGAACGACTTCTAAATACCTGGATTGCATTCCGAAACAGAAATTCAAAGAAAAAAAAACCTAAAATCAAAGTTGTGACTTGTCTTCTCTATTAAAGATATTGCAGAAATATGCATACCTAGAACATTCAAGAGTTCAAATTGGAGAGTTTTTCTTCTTGTAATTATGATGGTGGTAAGAGACAAATCAATAGGATCACTAGATTCTATGTTCTAACTAGAATAAAATAAAATAAAATAAAAAAACACCTCTTCAATTTTAGGAGGATGAGAGAAAAAAAAAGAAAAAAAAGAGGGGGTGAGGAGAAGAAACTTATTGAATTGTGTATGATTCCTCCAATTATATCTCCCTCTGTCTCTATGTATAAACAAATAAGAATCAATGAACTTAATTGTATCACATTTAAAACTCAATTTTTTTCTTAAGAGTTTCAATTACAATAGGTTACCTAATTTCGATCAAAATCACATTTTATTTTCTTAAGTTTCTCTCAAATTCTCTCTCTCTCTCTCTCTCTCTCTCTCTCTCTCTCTCTCCATTCTTTTCAAAAATTAGTTACAAAGAACGTGAGAACAACATGTGAGACTCGCCACTTACCTAATTAACTATGGCTGATATCTAGTTAAGTAGATTTCATATGCCATTTTTTTTCATTCACTTGGACCAGGCAACCTTTTCCCATTTAAAAGTATAATTTACTTATTAATTTTGTTTAATGTATATAAAAGTACAAAAATTGAAGACTCAACCAAGTCAATGTGATGGATGAACCGCATTAACCATCTTGCCCAATTACCTTCAGGATCGGGATGACTTGCCTGAATCATCTCGATCTCATACATGTGCTAAAAACATGATAAAAAGTCCTAGCTACCAATCCATTCAACATATGTTATACATTTTGTGATACTTAACTTTCACTTTCATAGATATTATGTTACATGTTGATCGGGTATTTATTTGCAAGTTACATATGATATTGAGTCTAAGTTAGTAGGTTTCATTCAATTTGAAGTTGTCTCTCTTCGACATGAAGAAAAAATAACAATATACCTTATATAATAAAAAAAATAGAAGATTAGTAATACACATGAATGATTTACAAAAAATGTAGTATATTTGTCTTTTCTTATTTTTTATTTGACTCTATCTTTTTAGGATTTTCTCTAATTGCTTGTTTTTTCTTTAATTTATTTTGATTTTCCTTCTCACACCTCCTCAAGATAAGGAAGGAAGTTGGTTGAATTCTCATCTTGATGTTGAACGTGCAAAAATGATCACAAGGTGGTGAGAATGTCAACGGGTTGATCATTTGATCAAATAATTAAGTAACTAAAGAACCATGAGCAACTTTCTCTTGAACAAAATGGTCATTGAACTCTATGTTCAACCTAATATATAAATCTGAATCAGAAATAGGTTATGTTAAATTAAACAGTAAGAATAGTTGGAATGAACTTATCAATTTGATTAAGTAATTGAAGTACGGAGAAGTCATTGTCCTTAAATCCTATTTCTCTCCCTTAGGATGATATACACAGTGCAATCGGTCTCCAACGACTTGTTTCCAAGATTTAACAGTTACAATTGAAAATAACATATTTTCGACAAATTCAATTGAATCTGTTGGTATACAAGTAGTAAGAATGAAAATAACAGAATAGAGGAAGATCAAAATAGTGTTTATAGGACCTGTAGACACCCGAATTTGAGCGGGTCCTCGACGCAAAATACCCCAAAAATTGGGATGGGCCCCAAAGTCCAAATCTACATTAATGTTCGAGGTCACCTACGTGGCCCATGGACCCGCACACCTCACCACAATCCTACATCCCCAAACTCAACCCAACCACTCTCATTAAACCCAAACCCATTATCATCAACCCCCTATCCAATTACCCACACCCAAACCCAACCTAAGCTAAGCCCATCACATAAAACCCAAACTATTCTCCTAAACCCAATCCAACATAAACCCAATTCAATCCAAAACCCAATCCATCATAAACCCAATTCAATCTAAACCCAAACCCATCACATAAAACCCAAACTGCTTTCTTAAACCCAACTCACTACCCAAACCCAATCCAAACCATCATCATCACATCAAACCAATCACCAAGAGATGACACATGTCATCATCTCCTCCCACCTCCTTCATCTAATCAACTCAACCCATAACCCTACCCTAACCTAACCTATTCCCCATCCTCTCATCATCAACCACCAACATCATAACCCATACCCTACCCTAACCTAACCTATCCCCCATCCTCTCATCATCAACAACCAACAACTCAACCCATACCCTACATACTCTAACACTATCAACCACCCACATCACAACCCATATCTCCCACACCTCAACCATCACTTTCCTTAAAACACTCCCATAAAATCACCTCAACCCATACCTCAACCCATACCTCCCATACTCTTCTCTCTAATCATCCAACCACCATCACCAATCAACTAATCTCTTCATCCCAACATTTGCCACATGTCATCATCCCTTCAATCCTCTCAAAATCAAACCAATCACCACTCATCTCTCCAAATCAAACACCATACCTCTTCAACCATCTCAACACTCCTTCTCCAAACAACTACCTTACACCACCATTCCTCCCATCAACCATCACTCATCTCACCCCACCAAACACTCTACCCAAATGGATTTGGGTAAGATCCAAACCATTTGGGTTAAAACACAACCCATTTCCCTCATTACAAAACTACCCTTATTTCTCCCTCAAATTTCATACCCCTCTCCTCTCAAACCCATGCCATTATCCATTATTCTCTTCATTCACCCCATTATACCCTCAAAATACCTCTCCAACCTCTATAAAAACCCCTCCATTCTCCCCTCACCACAACTAATGAAAATTTGACAAAAAAACCTCTAAAAAAATCATAACTCACCACAACTCTCTACTCTACTCTACTCTCAACACCTCACTCTCAACTCAACTCAATCTTCTACAACCTCAAGCAAGTCCAAGTCAACTCAAGGGAAGACATACTTGAAGATCAAGATTGGGACAAGGTGGGTCCAACAAAAGAAACACCCCCTCCACATCCCCTCTTCTACTTTCCCTTTTCCCACACATTTGCACACACCACCATGGGTTAAATCACCAAAGGGCCCCTTCTACATAAGGGTGCCCTTAATGATTGAAGCCGACATTGAAAGTCCCTTACACTTGAGGGCACACATCAAATGTTTTTTTAATTTCATTTTCCTTTTCTTTTTTAAGTTAAAAAACCGAATCCAAGGTTACCACATTGTGTGGGTGGAGTAGGGTGCCTAACACCTTCCCTACTCCACAAATGGACCCCCTTACCTTGAATCGAGGTTGGACCACGTGCATAATCCGACGAGAGTCATCAAACATACAAATGTATGATTTTTCAAAAAATGTGACATCGGGTGACCATTCACACCCTTTTACCAATTTGAATGGTGGCGACTCCAAAACACCCCTAAGTGGAGGGATGTTTGAAGAATATTCAAAATCCCGTGTCCACAGGACCAAATTTTTTTTAATTAAAAGTAGGCCTATCACGTAAAGCTTAAATCCAAAATTTGCACCCCCCTGCACATGCGCACTAAAGTTTTCGACGGGTTGACTCCTAATACAATGGGTTGCAGTCTCATGATACCTTAAGCTCACATGTGCACATGAGGGTCAATCTCTTTCTCACACACACTCAAGCAAGTAAGAGAGTGTGAACATTTATAGGTTCAGTACAAGTCCTATATTTATCCTATATGCAAGCAAGTAAGAGAGTGTGAACATTTATAGGTTCAGTACAAATCCTATATTTATCCTATATGGATCTAAAGATTTAAAGAGTTATCTCTACAACTTTGAAGAGTAGGAAAATAAAAGAATTTTTAACTTTTTAACTATCACAAATAAAGAAAATATTTTTTTTAACTAAGGTTTCACCAAAAATAAAAAATCCATATATCACCCATGCTTAAAATAATAGAATGCCTTAAGTTCAAATCTTACCCCAATAAATAATAGAAAACTATAAATTCGACAACACTTTATATGTTTAGTATGCAAATAAATAATAAGAATTAATGAATGTAAAATGCGTTAATGTTATAAAAAAAAAAAAGACAATTAAAGAGACCCAATGTCTCAAATAATAAATGTTAATCATGTAAGTTTAATTACTACAATATTCGTGAAATGATATTCATCATCAACACATGAATGTACTATTATAGACTATTTTTTTTAATATATCGTGAAATCAAATTGTACTCTAAGCTGACACAAAACCCTATAGTAGAGTAACAAGTCAACCAAATACTACCACAATTATTGTATAAGAAAGGATAAAGATTTATATTATTTATAATGCTTAAACATAAATTATAATCAAGTTTTTATTATTATTTGTAAATCACAATCAAGTATGTTCCATTCAGATAATGAAGAAACCTACCAAAAGTCGAATGTGGGAGATTGATAAGAATGCAAAATGTCATATTTTCTCCCTTAATGTTTAGTCTTTTATACTGATTTGGTCCCTAAATGTACTCATTATTCTTATATTTTGATTTAGGATGTCAATGAAGGCGTTAAGTATAAAACGAAACTAATTGGGCAATTTTAGATAGTTTCAACATCGCTTCGTAATCTAAGCATAATTTTCTCATCCGAGCTCCGATTGAGTTGATTCAAGATGCCAAAGAACACCAAGAAAACGTTATGCAATTTCGTATTTTGAATTTTGAGAGATACTGTTTGCATCAAGGTCAAAATCAGGTTTGAAGTTGTTATACCTACATTGTTGACGTTCTGGAACATCCCTTAGCTTGCAATTCTAATACGCGGATTTGATGCGATTTATTTTTAAAAGTTCCAGATCTAACGCACGAAAATTCCAACTAAAAATATCACTTTCTTAGTTAGATTAGGACTTTATTTTATTTTTAATATTTTTCTTAATTAGTCAGATTTGGATATAGTTATTTTAGGATAATATTTACAATATTTTAAAGAAATTTTGTAGGCTTCTAATACGAATAAATAACGTGTAGAGGGCAAAGAAATCAAGAGGCTTCACACACGCCTCTCTCTCCCCCTCTTCTCTAACTTCTCTTTTGAGTTTTCATCATGGCCTTGCGTGGCTAAACTTTCCTAATTGATCGAAGGAAACGAAAGCCTCGGAATCAATAAAGTTGTGAGATCTAATTTGTTTTTATTATTCAATTTATGCTTCGAGTATTGGATGTTCTTTGGTGCCTATTTTCTATTGGATGTTATTTGGTGCCTATTTTCATGATTTTCTCGTTAATTACTAAGAGGCCTACTAATTTATTATTCGTTGCAATCTACTTCTAGGTTAGATATCAAATCCGTAATTATTTGATACCTCTAATTTGTTGAGCAACTAAGATTTAATGATTTATTGTGTCAGAATTATTAGATCTTAGGAGGAACGCTCAACTAAATTAAATGCAACCGCTTGTACTTGTATTGTTTAGCTTCATCAATCTCTCTAATTCTTAAAACTACTACTAAATTAAATATTTAGCGTTTGTCTTGGGTTGTTTAGTAATTAGGGTTAATTAGATCGCCTATTTTTTAATCAACTACGAGTGAGGAGAGATAGAAAAATAGATTCAACGGTGAATATTCAAAGTGCGAATTGATATATACTTGCATCGATGATCAGTTGTAAAATTTTGATGGTGGATGTTGACTTAACCAAGGTTTGTTCTTTTGATTGATTTTGATACTTCAATTTCAATCGTTCATTAGTTATTTTTCTTAAATTATTTTCGTTATACTCAAACCCCCTTCTTTGTTCATGTAGCATAAAACTAGGCTAGATACTCTCCGTGGGAACGATCCTTACTAGCACCACTACATGTATTTTTTTAGTATAGATTTTACTTTTTGTTACTTACAATAGCAAACCAAATTTTGGCACCGCTATCGGGGAGTGATTCTAGTTGATTTTTGTGCTTCTTATGATCCTTATTTCGTTCTTGAAATTTTTGAAAAAAAATCTCTTTGATTGTTTGTATTTTAACGTAAAATTTTTATTTATTTTTATTATTCTAGATTTTTCCTTATTTGTTTTTCATGATTTATTAGAGTTTCTTTGATTGTTTATGATTGTAACTCGATCTTTTAATCAAGGTGATTTGCAATGTGAGCCAGAAATAAAGAGAACTTTGCACAGGTTTAGGAGGGAAGTTTAAAGAAATTCTAAAGAAAACAATCTAGCTTTTGATTCCCTATTTGCTAGATATTTTGATTTAGAAGAGGAGGTAGTCATTGTTGGAAATCGAACTTTGAAAGAGCTTGCCGCCCCTGATTTAAATCAACAACCCTTATGCATAACGTTCCACACTTTAGATGCTACTACTACTTTGGAATTAAAATCTAGAGTAATACATCTCTTACCCACTTTTCATGGCCTTACAAGTGAAGATCCTCACAAGTATCTAAAGGAGCTTCATGTGGTATGCTCGAGTATGAAACCCACGGAGGTGATTGAAAAGTAAATTAAATTAAAAATTTTTCCATTTTCTTTGAAGGATTTGGCTAAGAATTGATTCTATTATTTATCCTCCTAGTGTATTATCACATGAAATGAGATGAAGAGGTTGTTTTTGGAGAAATATTTCCTAATTTCAAGGGCGGCCAACATTTGAAAAGAAATTTATGGTTTAAGACAGCACAACAGAAAATCCCTACATGAATACTGGGAGCGTTTCAATAAATTATGAGCGAGCGACTTATCCAGTATTTCTATGATGACCTTTTACCTACTAATAGGAGAATAATTAATACTTCTAGTGGATAAGCTTTAGTAGAGAAAACTCTCGAGGTTGCGAAAACTTAATTACAAATATGACGACCAATTCTCAACAATTTGGCATTAGACTTGACCCTCTATCTAGGCATGTTAATGGGTAAATATTTCCTCTCTTGAACAACAAATTGCAAGTCTAATTTCTCTGTTAGTCAAATGGTTGTAGGTAATATGCAAATGACAAAAGTTTGTAAGATTTGTTTAGTAGTAGGACATCCAATTGATATGTGCCCAACTCTTTAAGAGGAGCCCATTGAGCAAGTAAATGTAGTGGGTGATTTTCTTGGACAACTGCAAAGGAAGTATGATCCCTATTCGATCACGTATAACCTGGGATGGAAGGATCACCCCAATCTTAATTATGGGAATCCACAAGTAAATCAACCTGTGACTCAAAACCACCCAAGTTGCCAGAAATATAAGCAGCCATACCCCCTAGACAATAACTGGGCCAAACTCCTAATTCTAATATGTTTTAGAAGATATTGTTGAGTCTCTTGCCACTAACACTTTACAATTTCAATAGGAGACAATAATTTCAATAAGAGGCGAGGGCCAATATTCAAAGTTTGGACAATCAAATGAGTCAGATGGCAACTGCAATTAGTCGGCTAGAGGCACAAAGTTCGGGAAAATTACCTTCTCAAACAATAGTAAATCTAAGAGAAAATGCAAGTGTAATCATTTTGAGAAGTGGTAAAGAGATTCCAATAAAAGTAGCCCCCTATATCGTCAAAATAAGATAAGGAGAAAAATGTCATGGTAGATAGGAACGTTCCCAATAATGATGACATACCTAAGCATAAGTTTCTGTCTTTTTTGATTACAAACTAGTACCTCATTTTCCTCATACTTTAGTAGAATCTAGAAAAGATGAACAAAATAAAGATTTTTATGAGATTTTTCGTAGATACGAGGTAAATATTCCACTTTTAGATGTTATTAAACAAGTATCTCGTTACGCTAAATTCCTGAAAGAATTGTGTACAATTAAGATGAAACAGAAACTTAAAGGATGTGAGAAGGTGAGAGTAAGGGAAAATATTTTTATAATTATTCAAAGAAAACTCCCTACAAAATGCAAAGATCCAGGTATGTTTAATATCCCTTATATGATAGGTACCACTAGATTTGAGAAGGTCATGCTAGATTTAGGAGCTTCTATCAATGTCATGCCATATTTTATACATGCTTCTTTGAAATTTGGACCTTTAAATGAACATATTGTTGTGATTCAATTGATTAATAGATCTAACGCCTATCCTAAGGGTGTAGTTGATGATGTTCTTGTGCAAGTTAATGATTTGATTTTTCCTATTGATTTCTATGTACTTGATATGGAGAATGGTGATCAAACTACTCCTATTTTATTATAACCATTTTTAAAAACATTCAAAACTAAAATAGATGTTCATAGTGGCACACTTACCATGAAATTTGATGTTGAAATTGTTAAGCTTAATATTTATGAAGCTATGAAATCTCTTGGTGATGGCAATCATGTTTATTCTATTGATGTAATTGATTCTTTAGCATTGAAAGTTTTTGAACTTGATGGAAAAGATGGATTGGAAGTTGCCATTAGTAAGCATCTTGAGAAAGAGAATGATAAGTTAGCCTTGAATACTGATTTGCGGGAAACTATTGCAGCGTTGAGTGATTTTTCAAAGTTACAACAGTCAGGTAACATTCCTTATATTATGTTACCAGTTTCTAACAAGAGACCTTTTCTTTCTGTTTTGTAAGTCCCTATTCCAAATTTGAAGCCTCTCCCCAGTCACCTCAAGTACGTGTTCCTTGGAGAGGGAGGAACGTTACTAGTGATCATCTCTAGTAAACTTAGTGTACCACAAGAAAAAAAAACTTGTGCAGGTCCTTAAGGAGCATAAGAAGACTATTAGTTGGATAATTGCAGATATTAAATGAATTAACTTGTCTACATGAATGCATCGTATCTTACTTGAAAAGGGAGCAAAACTTTTATGTTAACCGTAAATAAAATTGACCTCGCCCATAATGGATGTAGTGAAGAAGGTGATCCTCAAACTTCTTGAAATTAGAGTGATTTATCCTATTTCGGATAGCAATTGGGTCAACCTAATTCAAGTGATTCTTAAAAGGATTGGAATAACTGTTGTGAAAAATAAGAATGATGAGTTAGTTCTTACCCGTTGAAAGCGTCCTCGATCCGTAGGGTGCGTGGATCCGCTTTTGACCCTTGAGGTTTGGGAGTCGCCACCTAGTTATTACAGTCTAGGAACCGATCAATGACTCTAAATAGATAAAAGACTAATCTAAAACAGAAAAAACTGAATTCGGGGATCATGTTACGGGGTTGGAAGGTGTTAAGCACCAACCCCGCCCGGCCAAAGCCGGTCTCTACTAACTTTCCAAATAAATTACATTGCTAAAAACCTAGATAATAATAAATAAACAGTTATACCTTTTCGATAGCAAAGACTTTGTTCCTTCAGATCCGATAAAAATTACTCTTTGTACCGTATTCCTTACTTCATTCGATCTCTGGATTTGATTTTTGATCTCCGAGGTAAGGTATCTCTACTTTCTTGGATCTGAATTCTTCAAATTTTTTGTGAATTTTGGGGTGTTTTTGGAGGGCTTTTAGGTGTTCTTTAGGCTAAAATCGAAGGAGGGATGTTAGATAAGGAGTTGGGGCTCAAAAACTAGGATTTATGGGGGGTTAGGGGGGCTTCTAGACCTATTTCTCTTAGGGTTTATGACTTGATACGAAAATAAGGTGTGGGGACCTCTATTTATATATGTTTTTAGGGGTTGATTTGGATAGAGTTAGTATTTAATTAGAGTTCTTTTAATTAGAGTTGTGTTTTAGTTAGATTTGTTTTAGGTAGAATTGTATTTTAATTAGAATTGTTTTAGGTAAAATTATTTTTTAGTTAGAACTCTATTAGATAGAGTTATTATTTAATTAGAATTATATTATGACTTTTGGTCTTATTTGATTGACTTTTAATATTTTGACTTTAGTCTTAATTGATTGACTTTTAATATCTTGACTTTAGTCTTGCTTAATTGACTTTAATTTTGACTTTAGTCTCACTTGATTGACTTTAATACCTTGACTTTAGTCTTGTTTGATTGAATTTAAATTTTTGGAGCACTCTCCCTCTATTATATATTTAATTCTTGGGACCCCCAAATGGAGGGGTCCTTAAAGAAATATCTCACGAACCCTCAACAATTTTACTTGAAAGCCCGATTGATCGATTTTTTTTAATTCAAAATTTTAAATTAATTTCATTAATGTTTCACTTTAATTATTTAATATTTTATTTATTAATTTCAAATTTTTTTAATTATGAAAATTGTGAAATTATCGTTTTGCCCCCGGAGAGGATTTTTCACGTTTTAAGTCGGTTTTAATGTTCTAGGATGTTTTAGAATCGATTTTTTGTAAGGAATTCAATGTAAATATTAGTTTTTATTATTTATGAAATTTTTTGTGTGAAATGGTTGTGAACTTTATGAGGGGCATTTTCGTAATTTTATTAAATTCTGTAAAAATTGACGAAATGATTTATTTGATTTCGATTTGTTATTTTATGTGTTTTAATGAGTTTTTCTAATCGTAACGTAAGCTCTAGGGTTGTTTTGATGTTAGGGTTATTTTGATAATTTGGTCAATTTTTAGTGATTTTTATCGTGAAGCTTCTTTTTGGTCTACAAAATGATGATTTCTATGTTTCTAGGGTCGTATTTTCCTAGCGTAGCGTGGTTTCTAAGGTTTTGTCAGTTCGATATACCTCATCTAGATTTTTGAAACATATCTGGTAAAAAAATAAAGTAATAGAATACACATCCATCATTGGGAATCATTGCGATCGGGTTGATGAGTTGATTAATCAGGCGGATGCAAAAATAGGGTGTCTACACCCGTATTAAGAATGGGTGGCGGCGGGTTTGTGTAGATTATAGAAAATTAAATGTTGTAACCCATAAGGACCACTTCCCTTTACCTTTTATTGGTCAAATGCTTGAAAGGTTAACTAATCATTCTTACTATTATTTTCTTGATGCTTATTCAGGTTATTTTTAGATTGCAATTGCTTTGGAAGATTAACAAAAGATGACTTTTACATGTCCATTCGGGACTTTTGCATATCGTTGTATGCCCTTTGGCCTTTGCAATGCCCCAGCCACTTTCCAAAGGTATATGGTTAGCATATTTTCAAATTATATTGAGCATATCATAGAAGTCTTTATGGATGATTTCACAGCTTATGGAGACTCATTTGATAATTATTTGCATAACCTTATACTTGATCTTCAAATATGCATAGAAACTAATCTTGTGTTAAATTTTAAAAAATGTCATTTTATGGTTGAACAATGTATAGTTTTGGGTCATGTTGTTTCATCTAAGGTAATTGAGGTAGATAAAGTTAAAGTTAATATTATTCAATATTTACTTTATCTCACTGGTGTGTGGGAAATTCGTTCTTTTCTTGGACATGTAGGTTTTTATCGAAAATTCATCAAGGACTTCTCCAAAATAACATTACCACTATGCAAGTTGCTACAAAAGAAGGTGGCTTTGAGTTTGATGATGTGGCGCCCCGCCGAACGCTAACACAAATCCCCATGTCAGATTTCAAGGTACGAGGTGGCACCTCGAAATTTCGGCATGGTCTCCTCTGTTTATGTTAGCATTCCAAGGCGATTCAACCTGCACCTGATAAACGACATACAATCCTGCATATAACAAACAAAATATAATACTAGCAGAAGCCTATATACGTCTAATAATGTCCGATAGATCAGAGTGCGGAAGGAGAAAAATTATATACAGGATTATACAAAATTCCTCACTCTAACATAATTCCTAACACTCAAGACAGAATCCATAAGACTACCTGGAGAAACTGACACCACTAGGAGGTATAGCCCTAATACTTACCGGGTGACGGACTCTGGTTGTCTATCTGACCAACCAGATGATCCTTGCTCTTGTTCTACACTTGTTTCGCCAAGCTTCAGATCTGAAACTAAAAAAAATGGAGAAGGAAAGGGTGAGTAACAATGGTTACCCAGTAAGGAAGCAACAATTTCTGCCAATAACCTCTCCTAACATGAACGAATAAACATACTGAATCATTTTAAAATAAACAAAGTTTTACATAAAAAAACTACGATTAACTGGTACATATAGCCAGGGATGAGCAACTAAACATTTTAAAACTCACATTACATCGATCAGCAATACTCACTATAACATTATCTTTTTATACAAATCTAATTGATCAAATGGAAACAATAAACATGCATTTCATTTTATATATCAAAATAAGCAACCGATATATAATACACAATGGTGGAGTATTGGAATTAGAGAGTTGGGATTCACGACTGGATCGCTCCCAGTCGGGACATGATGTTACAATTCCTTTCTGGCTTTTAGTTCCTGATTTTGTGGCCGGTCGCTGCCCTTACGACGTTTGGTTGACCATTTATCCGGCTCAGGCTGGCCGTTTGACGTGACCGTAAGCAATGGGTCTCTTTTCGATGTGTCAGAACGTTCGACTACTATAGATTGTTAGTGATCACTGACTAATCATCTTCGTCTATGCCTATCAGGCGTGCAAGTGATTCCCAAATACAAACCATTCGTATACGACCACCTTTACATTACAAGTTCACTGGTAAAGATAGAGAGGAATAAACCCGGATTCCAGTTGTGACTCCACTCTCATACGCGTCCCATACCACGTATGAGTTTGGTGGTCCCTACCGTACATCCCAGGATAGTACACCACTCCGGATGATATGATGCACTATCCCTTCAGGCATTCACAAACTCTTTAACAGCTCACAAAAGTTACTTATATATATATTATTTTCATTTGAAAACAAAAAAGAAATTAACAATACAAGGTTGAGAATAGATATCCAGTTTCCTACCATGCAAGTGTGGCCACCCGGCCTAAAATAAATAACATAACAGAGCGCCTCGCGCTAACAGAAAGTAAATAAACATGCAACCAGTAACATTATCCCTGGATATCCGTTCACCAACCTGCATACAACACAACAACGTAAAATGCAGACATCACCCCTCGGGTGTGACTCTGACATTTTACCGTTTCATACCCTTTTTTCGACTTTTACAGTTTTCAATCTCTTCATAAAATATCCATTTTCTGATATTCATCAACTCAATATGAGTTCATTGAATATTAAATCACATTTTCCAACTATAGAATTTATTTCTATCAATAATATTGAAAAAAAATACAAATTTCATATCAAAACGGGGTCCGAGTAGTGCACAAGACCCAATTTATGACAATAATACCCGTTAAAATACCCTACCCACGTATAATTTATTAAAAATACAATTAAACATATCAAACATGCAATTTCTGGCGTGAATTTTTGAAATAACAAAATAATTTTATATTTTAAAAATACATCCAAATTTTTCGATAAAATCCTAAATGCAATTTTCACAATCTAGATTACTAATAGAAATTGAGAGTTCCTTACAATCACTAGGCGACGGAATTAAAGCACGTGCGCGGAAATCGAGGCGATTGGCACGGTAATCGAGATGGACCAAACTTCGAAGTGGCTGATTTTCGAAACTGGCTTGGTGGTTTCGAAGATCTCGATGTGCTTGTCTCTTCTCCCTTCTACGGCGAAAGACGGTTTGACCCCGAAATCGATGAAAACCGAGGTCGAAGTTACGAAAATCTCCGTATAAAAATACGGCTGATTTTTGACTATACGGGGTAAAAAAGATGAGAAAACGAAAGAAACTTGGTTGGGTTATGTAGAGAATGAGGTTGCGGACGTTTCTCCCTTCTGCGTCGGAAAGCGATTTGACCCCGAAACGGACGAAATCCGAGGTCAAAGTTTCGAAATTTCCGTATCTAAATACGACTGATTTTTGACGATATCGGGTGAAATAGAAAGTGAAATGAAGATAGGTTGGGTGAGTTTTGTAGAGAACGAAGCTGCGGACCTTTTTCTCTTCTGCGGCGATCGTCAAAGTGGACCGTTTGCGAGAGATCTAAAGTGGAAAAATCGGAGGAAAAACAAATTTATTTTTTTTTTGTTTTTTTTTTTCCGCACTGTTTGGACGAGTGGGGAAGATGAGATTAAAAAAAAAATTTAAATATTATTTATATAATATTTGGGACGAATTCGGTATTTCGCCTATTGTTTTGATCGACGATAAATTGGTCATTCGGTCTCCAAAACTGACAAACGAATACTCTATTTCGCCTAATTTTTCATTCTGGATCTAATGGTATAGTCAATTTTTACAAATTATGTCTCCATAAAAAATTTACATTTTTGGCCTGACGTGACCCATAAACTTGATGTCGTTTTCGTTTTTGGCGATAATTCAACTTCCTGATCTCCAAAAATGACAAATAAATAGTCTATGTTGAATAATTTTTCGTTATGAAACCAATGGTATGATCGAATTTTAAAAATTATTACTCCAACAAAAAGTTACTGTTTTAGCCTGGTCCGACCCGGTAATCGAGGATTTTACAACTTTTATATTTGGACTCGCATTTGAGCGTGCTTACAGGCTAAACTATGTTTTTCGATCATTTTGAATCTAATGGTGAGGTCAGATTCTATTAAAAATGATCAAAATAAGGTCCCACAGTTTTACCCTAAGTCCCACTTTCAAGATTTTCTTAAAATTCCACTATTTATTTTTTCCTCGAGATACGAATTAAAAATTCGGGGTTTTACAGATGAGGTGTGTAAAAAGGCGTTTGATAAATCGAAGGAATTGTTGACTTCTACCCAACTATCCAGCCTCCTGACTAGAATGTTCATTTCAAGATAATGTACGATACAAGTGATTATGCAGTAGGTGTTATTTTGAGTCAAAGAATTGGAAAAGTGTTTCATGCTATTTATTATGTTTCAAGGACTTTGTATGATGCCCAGAGAAATTATTTTACTACTAAAAAAGAACTTTTAGCTCTTGTTTTTTTGCTTTAGAAAAGTTTCGATCTTATTTGCTTGGTAGTAATTGTTTATTCTGATCATGCAGTTTTTCGTTATTTGATGATGAAGAAAGAGGCAAAATCATGATTAATAAGATGGATACTTCTCTTGAGTGAATTTGATTTGGAGATCAAAAATAAAAGAGGGACAGAAAATTGTGTCATAGATCATTTGAGTCGTTTAGTTCATATAGAGGATGAACTTTGTTTGCAGGAAACGTTCCCTAATGAGCAATTGTTCTCCGTGAGTGTGACATTACCTTGGTCACTTTGAAGCTAAGAGGATGGCGAGAAACGTGTAAGAATGTGATTTTTATTGGCTATTTTTATTTTGAGATTTAGATTCTTTTTGTAAGTCATGCGATCATTATCAAAAGAGAGGTAATATATCCCAAAAGACTGAGATGTCATAAATCCCCATACTATTTTGCGAAATTTTTATGTTTGAGGCATCGATTTCATGGGACCGTTCCCTATATCTTTCGATTATGTTTATATTTTACTTGCTGTTGATTATGTTTCGATATGGATGGAAGCTAAAGCTATCAGGACTGATAATTCTAAAGTTGTTACAAATTTTATCAAGTCTAATATATTCTCTAGGTTTGAAATTCTAAGAGCTCTAATAAGTAATCAAGGCACTCATTTTTGCAATCAAATTGTGGAGACTTTGTTAAGAAAGTACCATGTGACCCACAATGTGTCAACTGCCTATCATCAGCAAACTAATGGACAAGCAAAAGTGTCAAATCAAGACATCAAGTCCATCATTAAAAAGACAATGAATCTAAGTAGAAAAGATTGGAGTTTGTGCTTGGATGATGCCTTGTGGGTGTATATGACTACATATAAGACGTCCATTGGTATGCCACCTTATCAATTGGTGTTTAGGAAACCATGCCACCTTCCAGTTGAGTTAAAACATGAGGCTTATTAGGTTATCAAAATTTTTAACATGGAGATGGACGAGAGTGGAAAATATAAGAAGTTGCAAGTATAAGAGTTAGAGTAAATTTGCAATGATACCCATGAGAGTGCAAGGATTTATAAGAAAAAGACGAAGGCTTTTCATAACAAGATGATATCTAGAAAGGGCTTTAAAGTTGATCAAAAAGTCCTTCTATATCATTCACGGCTTTGTTTGTTCCCGGGTAAGTTGTGTTCTCGTTGGATTGGACATTTTATTGTTACTAATGTTTTTCCTCATAGTACAGTTGAAATTCAAAGTTTAGCAACTTCCAAAGTATTCAAGGTGAATGGCCATAGACTTAAACCTTTCTATGTAGGTTTCCAAGTAGAGAATGTGATAAAATTGAACATTGAGAATCCAACTTATATTGATTGAAGAAGGAAGCATTGAGTCGAGCCAATGACAATAAACAAAGGCATTGTTTGGGAGGCAATTCAAGGAGAATTCATTTTTCTTTATTTTTCACATTTATATTTTAGTTATTTTTGCCTTTTCTTTGCATTTCACCTTACATTGGGGACAATGTAAGTTTTAAGTATGGGGGAAGGGATTTAGGTTGTGCTTAATTTTGTATTTAAAAAAAAAAAGAGTTTTACTTTTTGTTTTTGTAGTTTTCAACGATTTTTGGTTGTGTATGTCATGAACAAGAATAATTTAAGCTTGAAAAATTCATAACATGATTAAATAAGTAATCTTCCAACTTATAATTAATTAGTCTACTTATTTTTCTTGAGAATGGTAGTGATTAAATTTAGTAGACAAAAGCTGATAAGATTTTAAGCTTTTAGACTGACACATCCATATCAGTCTCACTATTTTCTTTCATGTGTGACATTCTTCCATGAACTTGTTTCTCTATAACTTTCTTTGATTCTCTTCGAGGTTATATTGACACATGCATGCATGAACATGATTAAGGCCCTCTTTGTTATAAGTTACATAAGCCAAATAGCCTACCTTGTAATTATCTTTTCCTTTTGTTGAACCCCTTTGAGCTTTATTGGTTTTTTTATTTATTGTGAACCCACGTTACAAGCTTTAAACCCAAAAAATAATGCATTTACCCAAACCATAGAGCTAATGGAGCATTGTTCATCATTATGATATGTATAGATGTACAAGAAATAAGTGTGGGGGTGTCTGGATTTGTGGTATGGCTATGATTGGTTAAATGGAACATGTTTTCATTCTCAATTCGTGAGTTCCATTTTGATGTAATTTTGAAAAAAAAGAGTAAGTGATGGAGAAAATTGCTTTTAATGTTACAAATTGTCCATGTTCATAATTCCTCCTAAAATTTCATGAAAGGGATTTGTTATACATGATACATATAAAGGTGGAAGTTGTTAAGAAGGATTGTTCTTTGCTACAAGCGAAAAGTATTCCTTTTGAACGATCTCTTTTTTAGTGCAGGAGTTGTACATGGTTTAAAATGCTTTAAAGTTAAATTGAAAAAGCTGCTAAATGGAGTGAATGGTTTACATGTCTTATATATACGAGCTTGAGTTGATTCATTTTTTGCTCCACTAGTTTTGATGTCTTTTGAGTTGCATTTCCAAATATTTCCCACCTTGATCCTAAATCCTATTACAACCCTTACAAAATCCTTATGATTCGTGTTATGCATGTGATCCCAATAATGGAGAATGAGAAAATATGCAAGCCTATGGTAAATCATTTCCATTGGAATGAATTTGAGTGAAACACATACCTTTCAAACACATTAGAGTCGAGTGTTTATTTCCATGAGAGTCTACGTATTTAGTTTATTCCATCTTCGAGTGAAAATGATAACTAAGTAATTGTAAGTTATTTAAGAATGTTTGTTCATGATATGTTATAAGTTTTGAAGTGCTTGGTTGTTTTTAGAAAAATGAATTTGAATTTTGCCCAAGGATGAGCAAAAGTTAAGTGTGGGAGAATTTGATGAGAATGCAAAATGTTATATTTTTCTCCCTTAATGTTTAGTCTTTTATATTTTATTTGGTGTCTAAATATACTCATTATTCTTATATTTTGATTTAGCATGCAAATGGAGGTGTTAAGTGCAAAATGAAGCTAATTGGGTAATTTTGGATAATTTCAATATCGCTTCGTAATCTGAGTATAAATCTCTCATCCGAGCTCTGATTGAGATAATTTAAGATGTTATGGAATGCCAAGAAAAAACTTTACAACTTTCATATTTTGAGATTTGATAGATATTGTCTGCATCAAGGTTGAAATCAAGTTTGAAGTTGCTACACCTATACTGTTGATGTTCTGGAACATCCCTTAGCCTGCAATTCTAATACGTAGATTTGATGCAGTTTATTTTCAAAAGTCTCCAAATCTGGTGCATGAAAGTTCTAGCTGAAAACATCATTTTCCTAGTTATATTAGGACTTTATTTTATTTTTAATATTTTTCTTAATTAGTTATTTTAAGATAATATTTACAATATTTTTAGGAGATTTTGTAGGCTTCTAATACGAATAAATAATGTGTAAAGGGGGAAAAAATCAAGAGACTTCACATATGCCTCTCTATCTCATTTTTCTCTAACATCTCCTTTGAGTTTTCATCATGATTTTTCGTGGCTAAACTTTCATAGTTGGTCGAAGGAAACGGAAGCCTCAGAATCAATACAACTGTGAGATCTAATTTGTTTTTATTGTTCAATTTATACTTTAAGTATATTGGATGCTCTTTGGTGCCTATTTTTCATGATTGTTTCGTTAATTACTAGGAGGCCTACTAATTTATTATTCGTTGCAATCTACTGTTAGATTAGATATGAAATCTGTAATTATTTGATGTCTTAAATTTGCGAAGCAACTTATATTTAATGATTTGCTACGTCAGAAATTATTAGATCTTAGGAAAAACGCTCGACTAAATTAAATGCAATCACTTGTGTTTGTGTTATTTAGCTTTATCGATCTCTCTAATTCTTAAGGTTGCTACTAGATTAAACCTTCAGCGCTTGTCTTAGGTTATTTAGTAATTAGGGTTAATTAGATCACCTATTTTCTAATTAACTGCAACTAAGGAGAGATAGGAAAATAATTCCAACGGTGAATATTCAAAATGTGAATTGATATATACTTGCATCAATGATCAGTTATAAAATTTCAATGGTGGATGTTGACTTAGATTAAAGTTTGTTCTTTTAATTGATTTTGATACTTCAATTTGAATTGTTCCTTAGTTGTTTTTCTTAAAATTATTTTCGTTATACTCAAACCCTTTTTCCTTGTTCACGTAACATAAAACTAGGCTAAATACTCTCTGTAGGAACGATCCTTACTAGCACCACTATATGTATTTTTAGGAGTATAGGTTTTATTTTTAGTTATTTGTAACAACACACCAGAGATTGCAAGAGCATGCACATTGTAAAACCCTGAGTTTTCAATTCGTATCTAGAGAAAAAATAAATAGTAAAATTTTCAGAAAATCTTGAAAGTGGGACTTAGGGTAAAACTTTAAGATATTTCTGATCATTTTTAATAGAATCTGACCTCACCATTGAATTCAAAATGATTGAAAAATATACTTTAACCTGTAAGCATGCTCAAGTGTGAGTCCAAATATGAAAGTTGCAAAATCCTCGATTATCAAGTCGGACCAGGTTAAAATAGTGACTTTTTACTAAAGCAAGAATTATAAAAATTGGATTACACTATTGAGTTCATAATGAAAAATTATTGAACATGGACTATTTATTTATTATTTTTGGAGATCAGAAAGTCGAATTATCGTCAAAAACGAAAACAACATCAATTTTAGGGGTCACCTCAGGCAAAAAATGTAAATTTTTGTTGGAGATAGAATTTGTGAAAAATTGACTATACCATTAGATTCAGAATGAAAAATTAGGCGTAATAGAGTATTCATTTGTCAGTTTTGGAGTCCGAATGGTCAAGTTATCATCGATCAAAACAATAGGTAAAATACCGATTTTGTCCCAAATTTCATATAAATAAAATTTTAATAATTTTTTTTACACTTCGTCTTCTCCAACCCATCCAACAGCCAACGCGTTATATAAAAAAAATTTGTTTTTTTTTTTGTTAAACTTCCACCTCAGATCTCTCGCAAACGGCTCGCCGTCGACAACTGACGTAGAAGGAAAAAACGTCCACAGCCTCGACATCTACAAAATCCACCCAATATTTTTTTATTTTAATTTCATTTTTATTTGATATCGTCAAAAATCAGTCGTATTTATATACAGAGATTTCAAAGCGTCGACCTCGAATTTCATCGATTTCAGGGTCAAACCGTCATATGTCGCAGAAGAGAGAAATGACGACGACATCGAGATCTTCAAAATCATCAGGTCAGTTTCGAAAATCAATCGTCTGGAAGTACGAGTTACCTCAATTTCCGCGCATGTGTTTCAAGTCATTTGCATAGAAATTGTAAGAACTCTCAATTTCTATTAGTAATCATAGATTGTGAAAATTACATTTAGGATTTTATCGAAAATTTGTTATGTATTTCTAAAATATAGAATTCTTTTGTTATTTCAAAATTCACGTCAGAAATTGCATGTTTGATATGTTTAATTGTATTTTTTAACAAATTATATGTGGATAGGATATTTTAACGGGTTATTTCCATCAATTGGGTCTTGTACACTGCTCGGACCCCATTTTGATATAAAATTTATATTATTTTTCAATATTATTGATAAAAATAAATTTTATAGTTGGAAAATGTGATTTAATATTCAATAAACTCATATTGAGTTGATGAATATAAAAAAATAGATATTTTATTGAAGAGATTGAAATTTGTAAAAATCGAAAAAAGGAAAAAAGGGTATGAAAAAATGTTAGAGTCACACCCGAGGTGATGTTTGCATTTTACGTAGTTGTGTTGTGTGTAGTTTGGTGAACAGATGTCTAGGGATAATATTGTTGGTTACATGTTTATTTAAATTTTTGTTAGCACAAGGCGATGTTTACTTTTCCTTTATGTTATTTATTTTAGGCCGGGTGGCCACACTTGCATGGGAGGAAATTGGATATCCATTCTCAACCTTGTATTGTTAATTTCTCTTTTGTTTTCAAATGAAAGTAATATATATATATAGCTATTTTGTGAGTTGTTAAAGAGTCTGTGAATGTTTGAAGGGATAGTGCGTCATATCATCTGGAGTGGTGTACTATCTTGGGATGTACGGTAGGGACCACGAGCTCATACGTGGTATGAGACGCGTATGAGAGTGGAGTCACAATTGGAATCTGGGATATTCCTCTCTATCTTTACCAGTGAACTTGTAATGTAAAGGTGGTCGTATATGAATGGTTTGTATATTTGAGAATCACATGTACGCCTGATAGGCATAGACGAAGATGATTAGTCAGTGATCACTAACAATCTATAGTAGTCGATCGTTCTGACACATCGAAAAAAAACCAATTGCTTACGGTCACATCAAACGGTCAGCCTGAGCAAGATAAATGGTCAATCAAACGTGGTAAATGCAGCGATCGACTACAAAATCAGGAACTAAAAGCCAGAGAAGAATTGTAACATCATGTCCCGACTGGGAATGATCCAGTCGTGAATTCCAACTCTCTAATTCCAATACTCCACCATTGTGTATTATGTATATGTTGTCTTATTTTGATATATAAGATGAAATGCTTGTTTAATGTTTCCATTTGATCAATTAAAATTATATAAAAAGAAAATATTATAGTGAGTACTGTTGATGGATGTAATGTGAGCTTTAAAATATTTAGTTGCTCATCCCTGGCTATATGCACCAGTTAATCGTAGTTTCTTCTTCTTTAAAACTTTGTATATTTAAAATGATTCAGTATGTTTATAGTTTTAGGTTAGGAGAGGTTATTGGTAGAAATTATTTTCTTCCTGACTGGATAACCATTGTTACTCACATTTTCTTTCTCCATTTTTTTAGTTTCAGATCTGGAGCTTGTCAAAGCAGGTGTAGAACATGAGTGAAGACTATCTGGTAGGTCAGATAGACGACCAGAGTCCGTTACCTGGTGAGTACTGGGGCTATACACCCTAGTGGGTTGATTTGTCAAGGAGTAGTATAGATTTTATCCTGAACGTTAAGATTTTTGTTAGAGTGTGAAGTTTTGTATAATCTTATATATTAATTCCTTCTTCCGCACTCTGATCTATCGTACGATATTAAATGTATATAGACTTCCGCTAGTTATTATGTTATGTTTGTATATGCGGGATTGTATGTTGTTTATTAGGTGCAGGTTGAATGCCTTGGAATACTAACATAAACAGAGAAGACCATGCCGAAATTTTGAGATGCCACTTAGTACCTCAAGATCTGACATGGGGATTTGTGTTAGCGTTTGGCGGGGTGCCACACACATATTAGACCTATCAAATTAAAATTTTAAGAAATATCAAAGCGGGTAAGAATAAAATATTATAAGACTCCAACTAAATACTGAAAGATTTTCTATCAAAAAAGACATATGACATGACCATTTTATTAGTTTATTGTCGGTCTAAATCATCTACCAAAAAGAAATGTAAGACCACTTTAGAGAGCACGACTAGAGCTACATCTGCTGAACCGTTTCCATCTGATTGGGAGATACTAGGAATCCTTATGGTTACGAGAATCTAGCTAAGAAGCAAGTGGTATAGAAAAAGTTGGTCATAGTAAAAAAGTCAAATCCAAAGTTCAAATTGTGATTGAAGATGATCTATTTAAAATTCAGTTATGGATCTAATGTACGTTATTTGATACTTCTTTAATACATCAATAATAACAATCCTTTAATCCATGGTGATGAAGCATATAAGCTATAAAGTAAAATAAATAATATATGTTTACTAGTTGGTTGATCAAGGCATTAGCGTGACTCGCTATAGAAAAGTGACAATCATTATACTATTGAGTAAGTTGATGTTGTAAGTTCTTTAGGATCACATCTTAATATCCAACGATTTGATATTATAGACCAACATTGTCGAAAAAGCCCCAGTTGTACTCCTTGACGGTTCTATTAGAGTTCTTAGTTAAAGAAGATTAAGAAAAAAAAAAAGAGAAATTAAGAAGAAGAGTTTAGCAAAAAAAAAAAGATTGGAATTTATTAATATTGTTCGATTTATAATAAAGTTTTTCCACCTATACAATGATTCATCACAATTATATGCCAACTTTGGTTTCAATTCTAAAATAAAATAATCTTAATTTAATTCTAAAACCTAATTAAACTTGTACTAAACTCCTAATAAACTTATAATAGAAACATTATAAATTAATAACAAATAAAATTGACAAACTAATATAAATATGAAACTAATTAATAGAGATCCTAACATCTACCCCTTCCCTTTAAAATGGTGTCTTCAAATATGAAAAATCTTGTTAACAACGTCATCCTTAAATGTATCTACACAATTATCAATGGAGAGAATATTAGCATCCAAAATGAGTATTTGAAGTTTCTTGCAACGATGACTTGATTTGAATTGTTTATTATAATTGAAACAAAGACCTTTGGATCACCAGTTTACTTGCGTTGTTGGAGAAATTCGTTGAATAGGAAGAAATCTAGGTGGAATTGGCCCAAATAACAATCGTGCAGGATCCATGGGTGTTGGTTCAGTAAGAGTAGGAACAATAGTTAGACAATTGAAATTCACTCGAGAGAGTTAATTTTATTCTCATCATAGTCACGGATTCATCCTGAAATTTTGTAAATTCAAAAGCTTGTATAAGGGTAGCAGGTTTTCACATTTGAATTCCTACTCATAATTTGTTATACAAACTCTAACCAAAACAATTAATAAGGAAGTCTTTTGTGATTCTCTTGTTCGACCAATTGCTTAAATTCCAATTGATAATCATTAGCAGTCCCCCATTTGACTCAACTTGGAAAGAGCTTCACCAAGACTATAAAATATTATTATTAGTCATAACTTATTTTTTCATACCAGTCATTTTTATTATAAATCAAATATATTTTGTTATTATCTTCGTAAAATACCTCATAGTGAACCTATGATTATGCATCCTATATCAGGTTCTAGAATAGAAGATGGGTAAACCACATGCCACATCTGAGACACCTAAGTTGCATGCGGAATCATCCAATAAGAAGTGTTGTTAAATAGTATATGTGAGCATATGCGACCAACACATATTGTTTGCATATGCGGCGGCTTATACTACAAAAAAATGGAAAAAAAAAAAATAAGAATATAAAAATATAAAATGTGCATAATAATTACGGCACAAATTTCATATTTTCATTCATAAATTGTAATTCATACACCAAAACATACAAGTAATAGAATAAAAATAGTCAACAATACATCAAATAGCCAAATAGTCATACAAATACATGAAATACTCACAAAATTGTTTAAATAACTAACTCTAATTATACCAAATAATGATATAAAAAAAATTTAATGAATAATACCCCCACAAATAGATCAAAACACAATCGTTTGATGAATCTCTAAAGAAAAATCAGTTAGTTGTGTGGTTTCGACTCAACTTTGATAGGATTTTTCGATATGGATTGTTTCGATAGGGCTTTTATATGCTTGTAATCAGTAGGAGGGAAAAATTGCATTTGTTCGATGAGTGTTAGGTGGGTATATGCAATAAAACGTAATAAAAGCTAAAAGGGTATTTACTTACTTACACATTATTGGCATTTAACATTTAACTGGGTGTGACAAACAAAAAAGTGAATGTAAATAGCGCCCCCTTTAAACATGTATGACTACATTTTGGTAAATATTAGAGGTATCAATATTTTCAAACATGTGACATGCTCCTAGCCCAAGGTCTTCTTATCTAAGGTAATTTAAATTACCTAAATACCCCCATTTACTTCCTCTAGGCGAGCATTCCTTGATTTTCTCAAAAAAAAACTCAACTTATGTTTTACCCTCATTTACAATATTATGATTTCATTTTTCTATAACATCAATTTTTTTGAGAAGGATGGATTTTTCGATAGAAAAATCAAAGATTTTCACAAGATATTCAAGTTAGAATTAAATATATTAAAAAGAGTTTATTCTAGAGGTCAACAGTTTGAAAATAATTGTATTTTTGGCTGAAATCATCTTTAATATTAAAATTTGAAGTCCTTCAACTTTTAAACTTCAAGAACAAGAAAAATCTCTTGAAAAAGTAGGATGAAATTTCAAGTGAAAAAAAAAATCAAAGATTTTCTACAAGATATTAAATACGATGGATTGAATAGGTTAAAAATACGATGGATTGAATAGGTTAAAAATAATTTTCACTAGAAGTTACCAGCCTAATGATGATATATTTTCGGGTAGAAACACGAAGGAGTTTTAATTAGTGGTTAAAGACAAGACCATGTAAGGGTATTTAAGTCATTTTACATTAGTTACTCGTACAAAACCTAGGTAATAGGGGTATATCAAATATTCACAATAACGTGGAGGGTTAAACACAAAATAAAAAAACAAAAAAGATAATAAAAAAGTGGAAGAGGAAACCCATTTCGTAAGAAAGCCTCTTCACATCTCATCTACCATAAACCCTAACTGTTCTCAGCCAATTGAAGCCTTTTGTCTCTCCTTGTTCGCTTCGGTTCTTGTTCGGATTTGGGAGAAATCGAACAAATTTGAAGGATTTGTTAACCAAGGAGAAGTAATCTTACCTTTCTGTCGAAGATCTCGGTGAAAATCGCCGGATATCTGACTTACAATTGCCGTGATCTGACACAGAAATCGGTCATCCATGGCAGCTCTCAAGTATCTGGAATCTCAGCGTGACGCACATCCCGAGCAGGCAGAGTGGTTCAATTCGTTGGCAGATTTGTATGAGAAGAAGCTCTGGCATCAGCTCACTCTCAAGCTCGAGCAGTTCGTCTCTCTTCCTGTATTTCAGGTCTGTTTTATTTTTTAGATTGATATTAACTTTTTTTTTTAGTTTTTTCTTCACTTAGATTTCTAAGGGTGGAATTTTTTGACCTAGATTTTGGGGGTTCAAATCTTGGAACTATGTATTTGTGATTGATTGTTGAGAAAATTAGGGTTGTTCTTGTTTTGATTTAGGGAAAGTGAGAGACATCACTTCGAATTCAATGTAAAAGAGATAATAATGTATGATTTTTCACAGTTAAACTAAGTTCTTAAAGCTGTTACAGTTTGTTCAATCTCATTGTTTGTTGGAACACCTCTATGTATTTGTGACCAATTGTTGAGAAGATTAGGTTTCTTGTTTCAATTTAGGAAAAGTGAGAGACATTAATCCAAAATCAATGCAAAATTGGGATGAATGCATGGTTTTATTAAGTTATTAAACAATCCTATACTGTCACAGATTGTTTTCAATGACATGTTTCCAGGAAGATTCGCGATAAACTGATGCTCTTGTCGTGGCAGTGCACAAACCATGAATCTTTTTCTTCGGGATACACAAGGAAAAGATATATGGTTTTGTGCACTGCCACGACAAGAGTGTCAGTTTATCAATTAGTCTTCCAGGAATACCTACAGCTTGGTTTGGCTTAAAAGTTAACCGGGAAAAAAAATTATTGACTTCTGTAGAATTTGAATCATATTTTGTAGTTTTTTCTTCTTTCTTCTCTTTCAGATCCTCAATGTGCCCTTAAAAAAGGGTAATGTGAAAGAGGTTAATATATTAGTTGCTGGGCTAAAAATGAATCACTCAGTTTTCTTTGAAGATCAAGGAATCAATCGGATAATAATGTCATTAGGAAGAAGTCTTCTATAGAGGGAAATGGAGAGGAAATTTTGCCATAGATTATTATCTCATTCCATTGTAGCGGCTTGACCAGTAACCAATGACGAAAACTCAAAAATCTATGGTTTCCTGGTTCAACCTCATTGTGCATAGTGCAGTTCCTGCTTGTATATTGTATTTGGTAAAAGAAGTATCAGACATGGTGTTCCTACCTTCTTGGGTCTCTATGGACCAAGATCTGCTTCAATTATATGAGCAATACCGATCTAAAGTAGATCATATGGATGTAGAAAAGAACTTATGATTTTGATGAATTGGAAACATCTCTTTTCCATTTACCCAATTCATATCTTGGTTTCGTGTATTTCCAGAAGTAATTCATTAAAAAAATTACTATTCTTATATCAATTTTCATGACTTTAGCACTTGTTACCTTCCTTTGGATAATGGAATGTGGCATCATAGCTTTGAGTGTCAATAGATGAGGTAAGAGTTGAGTATTTGATTCCTATCAATGTTTATGGTATTTTTCTTTGCTTAATTGCACCAAATTGTTTCATGCATCGATTAAATGTGTCGATCTGGAGCTACCATATGTAGTGATTATATGCTGTATACATGTTTTTACTGATTGTTCAAAATTTTTTTTTTTCTTGTTCTGAATTTCGAATGCATATTATGAGTTGATTCTGGCAATTTTTAATCTATCCGGACTTTTTTTAAGGAACATGTCTTTACTGAAGATATGGTTTCTGATGAGTTAAATGGAGAAATAGGATTCATGTTGACCACCCCTGTAATTTGGATAAAATGTAGATGATGATTTTGTTGGACTTCTTTTCATATTTCTTTTTCAGGCTGGTGATGCTCTAATACAGTTGTATCATAATTTCATCGCTGAGTTTGAGACCAAAATCAATCTCCTCAAGCTTGCCCACTTTGCTGTCATAGTTTCTCGGCAGTATTCAGAAAAAGAAGCTGCAATTGGTTATCTTGAAGGGGTGATTGAAAAGCTTCGAGCTACTAGAGAGTTGCGTATAGAGGAGCCAATCCTTTACGTCAAGATGCAGATTGCTTCCTCAAACTTGAGAAGGGGAGCAAAAGGAGTGCAAGAAACTTTTGGAAGATGGGAAGACTATACTTGACAGCATGACTGATATTGATCCTTCGGTTTATGCAAGCTACCACTGGGTTTCATCTCAGTACTATAAGTCCCACCAGGAATTTGCAGAGTTTTATAAAAGTGCCCTTCTCTATTTGGCCTACACATCGGTAGAGTCTCTCTCGGAAACGTTCAAGCTGGTCCGTATGGTCTATACTTTTGCATTAATTTGATTACAATTTTATTTAGATTGTTCGATTTTTTGACATGTCTATTTTAGTCATTTAGAATGTTGGACAGATTTCTTGATATTGAATAGAGCTTGAAGCTTCTAAATTGAAAGCAAAAGGAGAAACTATGAAGATCAAGGAATCAATCGGATAATAATGTCATTAGGAAGAAGTCTTCTATAGAGGGAAATGGAGAGGAAATTTTGCCATAGATTATTATCTCATTCCATTGTAGCGGCTTGACCAGTAACCAATGACGAAAACTCAAAAATCTATGGTTTCCTGGTTCAACCTCATTGTGCATAGTGCAGTTCCTGCTTGTATATTGTATTTGGTAAAAGAAGTATCAGACATGGTGTTCCTACCTTCTTGGGTCTCTATGGACCAAGATCTGCTTCAATTATATGAGCAATACCGATCTAAAGTAGATCATATGGATGTAGAAAAGAACTTATGATTTTGATGAATTGGAAACATCTCTTTTCCATTTACCCAATTCATATCTTTGTTTCGTGTATTTACAGAAGTAATTCATTAAAAAAAATTACTATTCTTATATCAATTTTCATGACTTTAGCACTTGTTACCTTCCTTTGGATAATGGAATGTGGCATCATAGCTTTGAGTGTTAATAGATGAGGTAAGAGTTGAGTATTTGATTCCTATCAATGTTTATGGTATTTTTCTTTGCTTAATTGCACCAAATTGTTTCATGCATCGATTAAATGTGTCGATCTGGAGCTACCATATGTAGTGATTATATGCTGTATACATGTTTTTACTGATTGTTCAAAAAAAAAAAAATTTTCTTGTTCTGAATTTCGAATGCATATTATGAGTTGATTCTGGCAATTTTTAATCTATCCGGACTTTTTTTAAGGAACATGTCTTTACTGAAGATATGGTTTCTGATGAGTTAAATGGAGAAATAGGATTCATGTTGACCACCCCTAGATGATGATTTGTTGGACTTCTTTTCATATTTCTTTTTCAGGCTGGTGATGCTCTAATACAGTTGTATCGCTGAGTTTGAGACCAAAATCAATCTCCTCAAGCTTGCCCACTTTGCTGTCATAGTTTCTCGGCAGTATTCAGAAAAAGAAGCTGCAATTGGTTATCTTGAAGGGGTGATTGAAAAGCTTCGAGCTACTAGAGAGTTGCGTATAGAGGAGCCAATCCTTTACGTCAAGATGCAGATTGCTTCCTTCAAACTTGAGAAAGGGGAGCAAAAGGAGTGCAAGAAACTTTTGGAAGATGGGAAGACTATACTTGACAGCATGACTGATATTGATCCTTCGGTTTATGCAAGCTACCACTGGGTTTCATCTCAGTACTATAAGTCCCACCAGGAATTTGCAGAGTTTTATAAAAGTGCCCTTCTCTATTTGGCCTACACATCGGTAGAGTCTCTCTCGGAAACGTTCAAGCTGGTCCGTATGGTCTATACTTTTGCATTAATTTGATTACAATTTTATTAGATTGTCGATTTTTTGACATGTCTATTTTAGTCATTTAGAATGTTGGACAGATTTCTTGATATGATTGAGAGCTTGAAGCTTCTAAATAGTTCTTGAAAGCAAAAGGAGAAACTACATTTTACCTGATTGTTTGCCATTCGTAATAAAATCTTAAGAAGTCTTTCACAATTTTTTGGTTACTTGGCATTATAAAAGCAAATGCTAGGTTAATGTTCCTGATTGCTAGAGATTTTTTAATGATTAGATGAACAAAATGGTGTTGGGAGAAAACTATTCAAGATCAACAAAATATTGTTAAGAAACACTGCCTTCCAACTTCATGGGGAAATTTTGATGCTATTTTAGGTGCAATGTAGTAGATGCTTTAAAGATTGAGATTTACTATTCATCAATCATACATAGTTGTTTTTGAATTTATTTTTTGTGTTGTCATGTCATTTCAACTACCGGGGAGTGACAATGTTAGAATGTCAACCACTTTTAGGTGTAGTCCGTAGTTTTGGTAGAGCATATAAAAGTGAATTTCAGCTCTGGTCAAATGAAATGAGTGGAGACAGTGAGAAATAGAAAATTTCAGATACATGTTAATTTTTGTTAGTTCAATTAAAAAATTGAAAATTAATCTTCATCTTTCTCTAACAGTAATTTCTTTGCATTTGCAAAATGCAGCCACTGGTTCTTTGTGACCTTTGGATTAATGCCTGTAAAATTAATATTTAGTATCCCGTAGATCCATGCCATCCTCCATTTTGTTACATCTTTAGAATCAGACCAATTCTTTATAGGTGCCCAGTTTATGTTTTCCTGGAGTTCTTACGAGATCCTTGCATAGTTTCTGGTTATTTGGCTTTGTGGAATTCTCAAGTTTCTGTAGTATTCTCTTTTTCAGGAGTTGGCATTTGATCTGTCCCTTTCTGCTTTACTGGGAGATAACATCTACAACTTTGGAGAGCTGCTTGCGCATCCAATAGTAAGAGAAGTCTCCACATAATTTAGAATATTTTTCAATTTGAACCTTCATGGTTATTAAGAGAAGTTTGGTGATCGTGGTAACATTCTATCTGTTTTTTGGGTAACTGTTGTCTTGCCTGGATTTGCAAATATATTTGTATGTTTTTCCTGATAAGATTTTTGAATTAGGTAACCAAGTTGTCTGCAATTTATTAAGTTTTTGTCACGTAGGAATATCCTTTTCGTGTCCTGTTTTTAGGCTTCTTTCATGCAGGTCCCTCTGTTAATATATGTAGATATTTACTTTGTATGCATACGAAATGATTTGGTTTCCCACTCCCAGCAGTATTATTCTATTATACGCTCATTTCTCATGACATGTATCCTTTTTCTGTTATTCAACTAATTCGGACCCATAATAAGACTTTACTAGCTAAGCTAGCTGGCACCTGTTTCCTTTGTCTTATGACAACTGTCAACATGACATAACCTTCCTCCTTTGTCTGCAACCGGTGATGGAAGCCTTATGCCTACCCAGGAAGGGGTGGCTTTTAGCAGCAAAACTCAAGAGCTCTTCATAAAGTGGAGAGGTTTTCTTTACATGTGGCAGATGAGTTGGTGGGCCAAATTGTCTAAGCATCTCACCGCCCAGACATCTTCCCATTTGGCAATTTAAACCGAATAGCACTCCACCACTGCACCACCTTGCAAAAAGAATCATATTTGTTTCTTTTTCATGTTTTATTTAAATAACTTTTGATTTGGTAGCCTCTGAGATTTCGTACTATTTTCTAAGGTGTTTTGGGGTGAAGTGGTGTGCTCCAAGTTCTTTATGGAATTTAGTGGAAGAATGGTTGGCCATAGGGTCGGGCTTCTCGGCATTCAATAGAACTTTGGAGCATTACTCTTTTTGCAATTTTTTGGGAAATTTGGAAAGAAAGAAAGCTTAGGTCCTTTGAGGGAACGGAATCCTCGGTTCAAAACATTATTTTTTCTATCTTTTTGTGGAGCACGATCTTTGTCGAGTCAAAGGGGTCTTCTTTGAAGACTTCATAGCCAAGTGGGATTGGGTGTATATTATTGATATGTAGCTCAATTTTGCTTTTTGTTGCTTTATTTTTCTCTTTGTACTTTACTTCATGGTCTCTTCAACCATGCTATTAATAAAGATCTTTGAATTATATATAAAAAAAAAACTATAGAAATTCAACGGCCGTAATGGGTAATCAAAATTCAATACATGTTTGGGTATGACTTATCCACATGGCCAATCAATGAAGGGGAAGATTTAAGATTGTCCGTATCAGCCTCCATGTATATAGAAAACCCAGCCACTCCATGTTGACTATTGGGATGTTGCTTTAGATTTATAATATATATGTATATCTTGCATGTTTGATGGCAAGCTCTTTATCCAAAGACAAATGCACTTCTTGAGGATGGTACTTGTACAGCTAGACATGGTACTGACCCTAATAAGAGATTAACCCTTATCCAACCCACTCTGTGGTGGCTGGTGGGTAGGTTACTGGGTTGTATTCGATGCAACCCATTTCTATTCTATATAGTCCTAATTAAGCCCCTTAGTTGGGAATGGAAATTCAGATCGGTCACTTTCATCTACTGTAACCGATTTCCATGTGTCATGCATGTCCCAGGCTTTGATCTTTACTAACAACTTCTGCAGATAAAAACACTTCTTGGGACTAAAGCGGAGTGGCTCTACTATATCCTTCAAGCATTCAACTCTGGTAATTTAGTTCGCTATCAAGAACTCTGCCGTGTCCATAATGCTGCTCTGAGTGCTCAACCTGCATTGGTGGCGAATGAGAGGAAGCTACTAGAAAAGATTAACATTCTTTGCCTGATGGAAATCATCTTCAGGTATGTACCGGGTTAGCAATTTAGCAAATACCAGTTGGTTAATATGTTTTTTTTACGAAGTTGTTACTAAACCACTGGTGGACTCTTTGCAGCCGTCCCTCGGAAGATAGAACTATTCCATTAAATGTCATTGCAGAACGCACAAAGCTTTCTATAGAGGATGTGGAGTACCTTCTCATGAAGAGCCTTTCTGTAAGTCCACGTTATTCTTGAAGTCTTTTGGATAAGTAACTACTTACAAGGAATCTAGTTTATGATTTAGGCCTCATTTGTCAATGTTATTTTTATCTGGTTTCAACCAAAATAACTGTAAACCTGGTTGAGGGAAGTTCATCTTTTAATGAAACTGAAGCTCGCATGGAGACGTCTAAATTTTGGCGCAGACTAAGATGCTCCCTATTTGCAATGTATTTTGTGATAGTACAAGGGTATGTGTCGAAGTTTGACATGGGAAAGGAGTGTCAGATTCACAAATCTTGACAAAAAGTAAACATGGTCAAGATAGTTTATTTTAAACAATATAGAATAAGTACTCATTTCAATTTTAAGTAAGTATATATTTATGATATTTATGCGTTTTTTATGTCCCCATCATTTAACATACAAATAAGACAGGAGAAAACAAATACAAAAACAAAAAGAATTTCACAAGTATTGCAGTATAGTCTGAAGTGTTAGAAATTTAGAATCCAACACGTTTGACACACGTATTTCATCTGGTTAGAAGAAATCATTCAACATGGATCATTGTTCATATATGTTTTGTCATTGATATCATCTGGTACATACTCATCATGGTTCTTAACGTATATTGTCTCGTGTTGCATTTCATTCAATTGAAAAAAACGAAATGTCTGGACTGAGAAAAACCTCCGATGTCTTGTTCCAGGCATTACAAGATTGAGATGCCTTGTTCAAGGCATTCCAAGAGAAAATGCAATGAAATAGGCTGATGAAAGGAAAATGTGGGAACTTTTCTTACTAGTCACAATGTCTGTTTTTTTTTTTTTGAAAAGTAACTAGTCACAATGTCATGGTGATTGAATGAGGTTTTGGAATGAGGAGGCTTCTATTTGAGTATGGTTGCATGGCTTAGAGTGTGTGTGTGCATGTTTTTATTTATTTTTATTTTTTTAATATTGGCCCATGACATAGTAGGGGTTGATGCAAGGGTCAATAGGAAATCTCAAATTTATTTACATAATATTCTCTCTTGTTTTTTTTTCTTCTTCTATGCAAGTGAGATTAGTGGTCAATAATTAGTAGGGGAACGCAGGTTTTGAACCCAGGTCATGGTATCAATACTCACAGACTTCAACCAACTTAGCTTGTTGGCACCTGCTATAATGTACATGATCTAATATATGAATCTGTTCTCTTTAGAATTAAAAATAAACCTGGTTTCCAATCATGTTTGCACAAGGAGATCAAATCATTGCCAGTTAGTAAAACCTTGGCTGGGGTAATGGGTTTCCGTTATTTAGGGATCTTGAATTGCATCTTAGTATGAATGAAAAGGTGGGAAGCATGGGGTTGAAGTCCACATTTCCTAATCCAGCTGTAACCAATCAAGGATCTCTGATTATAGTTGATAAACGACAAAGTGTTACGCTAGCGGTGGCCTTTAAGGTTAGAGTTGACAGAGTTCTCTTGACAAATGGACTGAAAAATTAAGCATCTGAAAAGCTCATGATGAGTTTACCTTGTCACAATCCATTATAATACTCTGTAAGAAAGGTATGTAATATATGTAGGTTAAGTTAAAGTACAATTCCTCATAAGTTTAATCAAGTGTTTTTCAAATGACCAAATCCATTCAAATAGGAATCTTTCTATGGACTATTAAAACCTTCCAAAGATGTAGCATCACTTCGGTAAAATCATGGTAACTTTGGTTTGGTTTTTTCATATATATATATATAGGGTCCCGTTCAATGGCTAACTTTTTGGCAAAACATTTTTCAAAACATGAGTTAGAAGTTTTGGAATGGGCTGATTTTTGGTGAGGATGATCTCCTCACCGTAGAGATCATCCTCACCAAAAATCAGCCCATTCCAAAACTTCTAACTCATGTTTTGAAAAATGTTTTGCCAAAAAGTTAGCCATTGGACGCTACCCATATATATATATATATATATATGAAGAAAAATAAAACTGCAAGTATGATATCTTTTGTAGTGTTTCCCATTGACCTTGGTTCTCTTGTTAATCGTCATAGATAGAACTGTAGAAATGGCCTGCAATTTGACTTGAATGTTCACAATTTGACCCGATTGGTAATTTATTTTTGAAAATGCTATGGAAACTTATACTAACATTTAAAATACTTGGGGTACTTACATTGCAGGTTCATCTCATCGAAGGGATAATTGATCAAGTGGAGGGAACCGTTCATGTTTCCTGGGTACAACCAAGAGTCCTTGGTATATCCCAGATCAAATCTTTGCGAGATCGACTGGACAATTGGCTGGACAAAGTGCACACGGCTTTGTTATCTGTTGAGGCAGAAACACCCGATCTAGTGGCTTCATGATTCCCTTTTTGTTGATTGTTTTCTGTGTTCTTCGTAACAACTCGTATGGTACGTCTGAGGGAGGGTTCCAACTCTCTCATATTGGCTCTCAATTGACTGGATGCTAGCTCTCTTTTCGCCTAATCTTTCTTTATAATTATTATTTTTGTTTTCTGAGCAGCTTTGTGCTGGCTGGCTATGAGGCGTGTAGATTTTTCAATCCTCGTGATTGTTGAATCTACAACAGCATGCTGAGATAAAAATGTGGGTTGGGCATTAGAGAACTGTTGTTGCACTCCAATTAAATTTATCATTAAGCATCTCTTTTTTCTTTTTTTGTTTGTTTTTTTTTTTCGGTTGCTACATTAACATTTTATTTTTACATGCAATGTGATACAAAACCCCCCAACAGATCTCTATTTATGTCTTCTTTTTTCGGTTTAGATAACGAGACTTTTGAGGTATACAGACCTTGTAGAGCACCTACTAATCCTTGGGCACCTGTAGTCTTGTCCATCAACATGCACCGGGTAATTTTTTGGGATAAATTTCTGAGGGTGGCCCTTAAGGGGAAATTCAAACTAAAGACCTCTGCTGTCTGAGGCATGGTCTTGATTATCTCGTCAACCCTTTGGGGTTAAAAGTTGACAGCTTTGGAAATCCATGAATATGAATGTAAAAAACCAGTCCCTGTTTTAGCTGATGTTCCATCAGAACTGCCCCCATCTATCTATTTTGAGGGTACTACCACATGTATAGAAAAAAATGTGGATATCACTACCTCTTGATATGCTGTTTCAGAGGAAAACAATTTTGGCGTGTTTCTCCCATTATATTGTTGACTTTTAATAAAGTCCAGGGCAATGTGGATGAAAAGAAATTCTTTGGAGCTTGGAGACTATTTTCCAGGTAATTTTCCCAGGTTAAAAGATCTCTATTGAATGTGTGTGTTGGTCGTAGAATTCAATCTGTCGTCACAGCTTGTAAAAACTGGATTCTTAGTGCACATGGCAAATATAGTTTGCAGAAGTTTAGAGAGGCCAATTTCATGAGCTTAATCTTGATAAAAAGAAGCCCCTCGGAGGTCCACCAAGTAATTTGCGATCAAGGCCAAAAAAAAATTCCCTTTTCAGTTCTACTCACATCTTATGAATGAAGCTTAGAGGTGGTTTCTTGAAAAGTAAACGTTTTCCTTCATAATGTCTCTTCACCTTAAGCAAAAGTTTTATCGTAAAGAATATTAATCAAAGATGAAAGTTCCTACTGTTTACATATAACCCAGCCCAGAAAGGAAGTTGGTTGTAGTTGGCATCTCTAGAACATGAAAATGGCAAAAACATAATCAGGTTAGCTTGTTACAGTAGTGGCTGTTGTAGTTCAGTACATCATGCGCATGCATATATGGGTGGTGTTCTTTTGACAAAATCCTGGATAACATTCTAGACAGAGTCACCCTGTTTGCTTCTCTGAAGGTTTTGAAGTGAAAGTTACCATATGTAGAGTGTAGGGCCCAAATTTTGTTAAGAACTTAACTCTCCGTGGGCAATGAATTTTCTTTTCAAGGATTAGAATAGCTAGCAGTGAGTTGGCTTCCAATATGAGAGATTGCGTGTCCACTGACTTAGCTAATCGAATACCCTCCAAAATTGCTTTGAGTTCGTGTCAGAGGACTGATTTCCCTATAAAACATTCTGCAAGAGTACTCAGTACCTCCCCTTTAGCATTACGAACAACAACCCCTTGCCTACCAACGTCCTCTCTAAAAGAGTGGTTAGAATTCAACTTCCCGTGGCCAACTTCAAAAGCTATCCATTTACAAATTATGGGGGAAGGAGTATTAAACTTCATTGAGAAACTCAAATTATCCAAGAAGTCTATTGTGCTACACATCCAAATCCAAAACTCTTGGTTGTCAAACCTAACTTTAATTTCACCTTCAATGGCTTTAAGCAGTAGAATGGGATTAGAGAAGGTATTTTGGAAGATTCTTCATCTTTCTCTCCAAATTTAATATAGGTAAGCACAAAAGATAGATTTCTTAATGGTATCAACGGACAATCGTCGCACACTCATTGAAGTTCTGAGTTCCAATCTCTGACTGATCTTCTATAATTCATTTTATGGAGAATTCTACCCCCAATGCTCCTTGACAAACTCACATCCCATGAAGAGGTGATCATCATTCTCCTCTGCCGCTCTACAAAAGTGACAAATCGAATGATTTATGATACTTCTTTGTATAAGCCTACTCTGAGTTCTAATGCCTCCACTCATAGCCAACCAAACTATGAAGTAGTGCCTTTGGATGTCTTGGTTGTTCCACACAAATTGTGCCCATTGTTTATCTAGCCCTCAAAGAACAAGGCCTTGATATGCTGATTTAATTGAAAAATCTCCTTGTGGATGGAGTCCAAATCACCTTATCCGAGTCCTCTCTGTCGATGATTGATTTTAAAGATGAAAAATCAAAGGTCCAAGACAAATGATTTTGACAAAAGGAGTGTCGAGATTTTTTTATAAGTAAAAGTCGAAGATGAAGGCATAGAGACCAGAGAATGCTTCTAAAGAAGCCCATGATATCTGTACAACTTTCTTTTTTTTCAAAATTTTCTTTTACCCAATAAAATCAAATTCGGATATTGATTCATAATATTCATCAGATTTTGAATTTGCATTCCGATGCCAAATTTTAATTCCAGATTTGAATGCGGTTGTATAATATTGGAAACCTTCATTTAACAGCCCTAGTAGCAGTGCCCTCGTATAAAATGTGTCATCAACCAGATAAGGGTAAAACGTGGGTGCTAGCCAAAGGCTGGGATTTTGAAGGCAAAACAGAGTAGTAAATCTAGTAATCCAAAAGTATGTTATTTTTAAGACCACGCATAATACTTGAAAGGTTTATCATTACACTACAATCAATAACACAAAATGAACTCTTTTGGCTACATCATTCACTAGAACTTGTAATCACTCAAATTAATTCTTTAATGTTCGAGCTTGGATTGAAAACCCAAATGCAGCCTGGAAGAGCTGCTAGAAATAACATTTGAAAAAGTAAGATAAGGCATGAATCAATCACCTTTCTATCGCAAACCAATGACATAACTTGACAAACAAGGTTCTCAGGAAACGGTTTGAACAGCTCTGTCAAAGCTCTCTTCAGCGGCGGATATACGTTTCACAAGCATGTGGTCAGGATGCGACAACTTCAACTGGCTGCAAAATTCACAATCATGTAAGTGGCCATTCCAAATAACCTTGCCAAAGAGTGAAACTAAGTCTGTGACTGATGACCTGGTATCTCTTAAAGCTAGAAATGTGGAGATATCTATCCATCAAATATACTGATTCGTAAACAAACTGTGAAGTACTTAGAAGATAATGGTCAAATATCGTGAGTTATGACAAAGATGAAAATGGGATATAAAGTACCTGATCATCATAGGTTTGTACCAATTTCAGCAATCTACATTATACTGGACAATAAGTAAATAGGTGCCATACAACCCATGGTGAACAACCTTTTACATTGGGAAATCCAATTTTTCTTTGTGCAAAAAGTATTGATATATTTGCTGCTTATTTTTAATGTATAAATAATATATGGAAACATTTATAATTACAAATAATTTATTTTTTATTTGCTTCCCAGAGATTTTAGGAGAAAAAAAGAGAGTTCTGTGAAGGTACAACCCATGCCCCAACAATCTTCTACACAGAAATCAAAATATCTTTAAGATGCTCAACTGCTTTTCATAAGAGACACTTTCTACTAATTTTTCATGTCCATAAACTTCATGAATCACCATCATCATCATCGTCTAAAGTTACATGGATGATAGATGATGGTAGTGATAATAGACATGAACATAACTAGTTGGAAGATATTGTTCATGACAGAGTTAAAGAGAAAAATAAGATTTAAGTGGCTGACCCAAGTAATTTGGATATGAAGAGTAGAAGATGATCGTCATCTACATCTTATCCCAAATATTGGGCTCAGCAACATGAATACTTTTTCACTCCTTAACTACATCTTGAGCTACATCTTCTATCAAGGTATATGGTTAAGATATTTTCTCATTTTCAGCCATCTTGCCTTTCAGAACCTTCATCTTAAGCACTCCTCATGATGCCATCATTGATCTTTGTTGTATATGGCCAAACCATCTCAATTGACTTTCCTTCACTGTATGTCCCATTGAGACTTACCTAAATTCCCTCAAATGCAATTAATATTAATTGTCTTTCATATTCTTACAACTCATCCATATAAAAAATTCATCCCACTACACTCATTCTAAGAACCAACAGCATGCTTATTGACGGCCCACCATTCAGCTCCATTAGTATCATTGCAAATGCTACATTCTTAAAAAGAAAAAAAGGTCAAAAAATAAAAAAGGAAGCAATGTATCAGCGTATGTCATTGCTACAGTTGTAAAACACACTGGCCCCACCAAACCTTTTTTTTTTTTTCTTGATAAGTAGAGGAAACAATTAAATAAAAATCTAATAAACTAAAAAACCACATAGCCCAAAAGCAACACCACATAGCCCAAAAGCAACACCGTAGTGCTCATCGGAGCACACCCAATTCCATCTAAACAAGATATCCTCAAAGAGAACACTTCTAAATACCTTAGAGCTTTACACCAAAAGAAAAGAAACCCAATAGCAATTACAGTGACTTCCTAAACTACGCTCTCTTTCCCTTCTAAATTTGTGATTATTATTTTTCTCCAAATGGTCCAACAAATCTCAAAAGGAGTCCAAACTCCAAAGAATCCTTTCCTTCGATAAGAAAACCAAAGACTGCTATGATTGAAACAATGATTATATGAATAGAGGGAAACTCCAGTTCATTTTGAACAAAGATGAGAAACGTGACCAAATCGACAATGCATAACTATAGTGGGTAAGAATGTTGAAGACATCCACCCCGCTAGCCTTACAAAGAGAACAAAAATTCACAAGAATACCTCAGCAATTGATGTGGTCCAAAGTAAGGATGTTGTTCAAAGCAACATACCAAATAAAAGAATGGAGCAAATCCATTGTAGCACTTTTTTCCTGTAGCTACCGGTAGCACTTTTTTTCTAGTTGAGAGAGCGCCACTTTGAAAAAAAAAACACCTCAGCCATGGAAGGATCATGTCATGGATCGAATTTTTAAAATAAATAAATAAAATTAAAAATTAAAAACAAACTTGTTATAGTTTGATCCAAGGCTTTGAAAATGGATGAACTCCCAATTTTTAATGAAGGGATTTTGGTGTTTCGTACACGTGGCTCTTAACTGTATAAAAGTGCTACAGGGAGCTACAGGGAAAAAGTGCTACAAAGGATCTACTCCCACAAAATAAAGGTACTTTGGAAGGACCTTAAGAGTCCACGCAGCAACATAGATGAGGCAATATAAAGATTTGAAAGAGAAGTTACCATTTCGAGTCTTATCCCATACCTTACAACATGGCTTTAGAACTAATTTGATACCGAGATGAGTCGGGCTAGTCATCCCTATTTCAAAGGCAATTGGGCGAGATGGTCTATGTGAATCATCTATCACATCGACTCACCCAAGAGCCTTAATGACTCATTCGATATTTTGAACACTAGACCAAGTCAAACTGTTATGTGTTTTTGATATAAAATTATTAATACGTTTTATGCTTTAAATGTTTATTATCGATATAAAATAAGATTTTATTATTGAGCATCTATATGATAAGAAAAAAATTACAATTTTTTAAACATCAATACGATATGTATGTGTTAACTCATCTGAGACAAGTCAATGGAAGGCGAGACGCCAAGACAAGACACCGGGTTTTAAAACCATGCCCTACGATCCTCCTCCAATGGATCAATGAGCAAGTTGGATAAGTGATTATTGAGGTTAGTGATAGACAAATTCATTAAAGTTACTCTTTAACCTAAAGTCCTAATACAAATATGATATTGCATGAATCATAGATCTCTATATCAAACATGATTTCTTAGAGGAGATTATATATAAACCTCGAAATTAGGATTTGAGATATGTGTCACACCAACAATCCTCCAAAAACCTGAATTTGTTGCCTCTCCCTACCATAAAAGATTAACATTTTTTTATGAATCCTAGAAGGACTTTCAGGATTCCTTTTCACACCCTACATCTAGAGATGGACCTCACATCACAACTATCACAGTCCATCTGATCGGAGTCATAATTCACTTCAATCACTCTCTTCCCAAAGGTACCCTTCTCAGCACTGAATTGCCATAGCCGCTTATTAAGAAATGCCAAATTAGCCAACTTGATCATTCGAAAGTCTAAACCATTAATTTCTTTGAGGACCAAATGAGCTTCCAATTTTTTCTATAAGTAAATTCTATTAAAATAGAGTAAAGTATGGTAGAGGTGACCAAAACAACAAACCACCCAATCAACAAGAACTACACAAAAGAAATACAACAAGCCCCTCTACTTGCAAAGTCCTTGAAGAAGACCCATCTAAATTCCTCATAAATTTTGCACCAATAAAACAAAAAACAAAATAGAAATAATTATGCCCTGGACACAATTCTCTTTCCATTCAAAACTTTGTTATTTCTCTTTTTCCAAATCTCCCAACAAATTGCGAGCGGGGTAAGACTCCTAAGGCTAATATTTGATGTTGAGAATGCAAATCCAAGTGAATCCCAAGACTTGAACAAAGCTCAAATGGAGAAGGGAAAGCAGCTTGAAATACCAAACAAGACCAAGAAGTGTGAAAGCCCGAGATAAAAATTGTCAAGCTACCTCACAACCTAGAAATTTGGCAAGAGAAGGAAGATCTGGAACTAGCCCAATTCCAAACATCTTACTCTAAGCCAATTAGCTCTCAATCAGGACTACGCCTCAAAACTACAAAGAAGTCATCTGAGAAACCTAAGCTACTTTATGGATGCATCCAAAAAACCAACGTTTCATCATCAAACTGAAGATAAAAGAAACAAAATCAGACAGGTTACAGCTGGGCATCGCTTTCCGACTCATTCTTTCCAATGATTACACCACTAAATCAAATAAGGGATCACCCTTCCGCAACCCTCTAGAGCTCTTAAAATACCCAGCGCAACTGCCATTCACCAAGACAGAAAAAGAAAGGGATGAAATGCATTTCATAATTCAATTTGTCTGTCCACTTGTCCCAAAGCCCATATGTTGGAACATGTATCTCAACAAATTCCAACAGACATGATCATACACTTATTGTAATATCTACTTTACACACCATCCCTGGAATTCTTGTTTAGCTCTCAAATCAATGCATCATTAGCTATGAGCACACTGTCTAGAATGGCCCCTCACGAAAGCACCTTGCTCTGCACCAATAACTCCATCCATCACAATCTAAATCTTGATATTAGCATCTTGTATACTATTTTGTACACCACCCCAACCAGACTAATTGAGTTAAGATTTTCAGATGTCATCAATTCCTAAATGATTTGGAATCAGTGCAATAAATCTGAGCAATGGTCCAAATGGCTTCACTCCTGGAAATCTTTAACAACTTGCATTAGGTAAATATGCCAACACACCATCATAGTTATTTCCATATGTTGATGGATATATTAGCTTATGTTAAGTGTATGAGATAGAATGAATACATTTAAACAAGGTGAAATATATCAAATCATACAGTAATAGTTGAAAACACAATATTTGAATAAGCTAAGAAATGTTTCAGAAAGTGTGTTAGCATGCTAAGAACTAGAACCAACTATGTTTTCACAAGGTCCAAAAACAACTTCACAGCTAAGTGCGGGCAATAGAAGCAACAGAAAAAAGAAGATATTATCATTGATGGATTACCTGAGGTAACGAGATGATGGTTTGCCAAGGTGAAGATTGCACACAATCAGATTGGCAAGAGTTTCGGCATCCTTTGCATCCTGGACCAACCACAATATTAATTCTCTTTTTAATTACACACATACAAATATAAAGGCCTCATCTCTGCTCTTCCAAGTGTCAACAACCACGCTTAAAAGGAAAAAAAAAAAAACCGTGTACAAGAATCTGTGTCAACAATCCCAATGGAAGGAAAGTTAATGAAAGTTTAAAGCTTGCCTTGTTCAGTGCTTCAAGCAACAGAGATTCAGTTTCATCAAAATTTCCCATGTGCATACAGCAGACAGCCTTACCATTGAGGATCAGCCCTGTCATCTGATACTTCTCAGAGAAATCTTGGAAGATGAGATATGCTTCCTGTATCTTGGAACCACCCTGATATCACGGAAGATGGTTATTAGCTATAACACACTATCACTTTCAAATAAAACAATGCAAAAAACTGGCTATACCACTGCCAAGTTTAGCCATGCATTAGCAAGTTGAGTTAGCGTGTGGTCCTCATCAATCTGTTGCATGATCTTAAGCTGTTTCTCTGCGTAATCTGACCTGTGCATCTTAAGGAATATCTGAACATTCAGTGCATGCCTGCAAAGGAAGAAGCAACACGTTTTAGGCCTGGGAGAATGAACAAATTGACAAAAAAAAAAAAAAAACCCTTAAAAGGAAACTTATTATTGATTTCAGTAATCAAGGTTCTTGCCTGGGTGCTGGGTAAAAAGTAAACCATTAAAACTTAATACACACTATACCACGTTATCAATGCTACATAGAATTTTAAACTCAATAAAAATAAGTAAATAAATAATCCACATCATTCCGTTTGAGAAGGTGCCAGAGATTACGTTATGTAGACAACCTAACTTTAAGGAATGCATAAAAAACTGGAAATGCATTTAGCTATTAGCATGGTAACCCCATGTAGTCGTTTAACTAGGAGGAAATGCAAGAACAGTACAATAGTTGTTGAAAAATAGAATTACGACCTAAATCCATAGAGGAAAAGCAAATGCACAATGCAGAAACCTGATACAAGAACCCAACAGAAAATTTTGAAAGAACTTCATAATTATATTTTTAGCATTATCCTAAAAGAATTAGTCTAAAAAAGAACTTCAGTCACAACTATACTTTAAAAAATAAAAAATAAAAAAGAGAAAATCCCTTTTAACACATAAATGTGAAATTGCCCGAGTACTCATTGGACAAGGTAACATTTACACTAGCACATGCATCTTAGATATCCCAAGACACTAAGCACAAGCATCAATGGTGCTTGAAGGGAAAGAGAAACCAACTGAATAACATAAAACATAGTGCACAGGCACAAGCTTTACCCTAAATTTCACAGAAATTATAGGGAACACAAAAGGGTAAAAACCCGATAGTGAGGATGAGTCTGTGCATAATGTCCTAATGATTGTGGTGGAGACCTTACGAAATCTTTCATTGATACGTGCAAAAATAATTTGACCAGCCATGTTTTACAAGAACCCATTTGAGAATATCATGTTCATAAATTACCATTACAGAAAATTGAAATTTTAATTGTATGTATTGAGGTATTCTATGGAGAGTTCATTATTATCGAGTCTTAAAAAAAGGAAAATCTCTATGGAGAGTTATCTATAAAACAAATAAATGAATATTACTATGACTCATAATGCTAAATTCTAAAAACCCATTGATCTATTAATACAGATAAAAAAAACATATCATAGAGATTCTCAAATGGAACATTTAGGCATAAACATTCAAGAAAATCGCAATGTTAAAATAATAAATAGCACTAACAGCTCCATAGTCCCTCCGGTGTTGGTATGTTTTAGAGCCTCATTGAAGTCCTGCTCATGCATGTATATGATCCCTGCAATCAGTCGTAGAACAGGATTGTTTCCGATGGCTGCATCACTTAACCACTCTCGGAGACTTGAAATTGTTGCTTCCTATAGAATTCAAAACCATTATACTCTATTTAGTGAATCACATAACACCAATCGATGTCTATGTCTAATTATCGCGACCACAATATGAACAATCAATGTTACAGGATTTGGAGATAATTAAAGCTGAGGGACAGATCCTACTTATGGTTAGAGAATTTCTAAAGATCTCAAATTTTTATGCAAAATTCATCAAACCAACCGATCAAATTTCATAGAATGCGACTCAACCAACCACTCTCCCCAATTATCTTAACAAGAACAACAAATTATAGCGGTAAAAATGCCAAAAAAAAAAGTCGGATCTCACAATCGAATTTGGTGTCTTAGGGTTTTACAGTTAAAATAAAATTCGAATCAAGATCTAATCAAATCAACTAACCAAAGCTGACCAAACTTTGTAGATCTCGAACATGAAATAGATCAAATGAAGAAATCGACCTTATTTTCAGGACCGGAGAGATACAAGGCCAGCAATTTGACTGCTTGGAGAGGAGTAGGTGCCGACGAATCAATCTCATTGATCACAAGCTACAAACAAAGATCAAAACAAAAAAAAAAAATCAATTTTTTTGGGAGAGAAAGAAAGAGAGAATCAAATCTATTATGAAATTGTATGGTTTAGGGTTAGATAGAAGAGGACCTGATAGCTTCCAAGGGCGATGTAAGATCTGTAAACGAGGCAATCTCTCTCGATAGAGTCTTCTTGAGAGAGATTGGGAACGTCGCTGTTGTTAATGGCGGACTGATAAGCTCCCAAGTAGAAGTTGTTGCGAAGACCGAACAAATGATCTGGAGACGCCATGGATTTGTTCTGATTCTCCAACTTCTGTACAGAGAGAGAGAGACTACGATGGTTGATTGTGGAATGCAGTTTCAACTTTCAAGCATGTTTTAACACACCCTCTGTGAGTGGACTCGTTGACTCATCCCGTTTCATAGGAGACAAATCATTGAACTCGCTCGACGATTTGAGTTTGATGTTTTCTCTGGACGGCTAGGAGTTAGTTAGGGGTGTCAATGGGTACCTCTATTTAACCAAAATCCAATCGTGAGTTTTCGCTTCGCTCTAAAAAAGAATTGACTCAACTTATCGAACTAACCTCTCATTGATGTATTGTTTCATCGAAATCCAATCCAAATTACGATGTAATTTTCTTGTTCGTGAATAGGCCTCTTCAATTCTTTTAAGTTTATGCTTGACTTCGGGTAAAGATATACCTGATTTCGATTTGCACATATAAGATAAATGATCCTAATACTATTTCTTTTTGTTACAACTTCTCTCTTTTTTTTTTCTTTTTTTTTGTCAATTCATTTCATGTCTTCCTTCAACAATTCGGTGAAGTCTCTTCATTGATTTGTAGTTTGAGATCACTCAAGGGAGCTCAAGTTCAGAGTGTAAGGCGAGCAAGGAGTGAATGGAAACTCTCTTAAAAGGTGCAAGTGGAGCTTCAAGTCTCTGGTCGTAATTAGGCTGGCAAACTCACACCTTGAATAGAAAGCGAGTGAAACAACTGCATAAACAGACCAAGCTTGACTTGGAAGCATTGCTTCTCTTTGACAAATCACTGTCCTAGCCAGGAACGATATGCGCTAGGGTGAAGCAGTGAACGTCAACGAACAGAGATGTGCAGGTAGAAAATCCTTATGTGTTGCTTGGGAGATTTGCAACTTGGAAGGATTCAACCCAAAGAACGAGTTCCAATTCCCTTTTTATTGGAACTAATTAGAGCCAAATCTAAAATGAAATCGAATCGATAGGAATCAAAACCGTTAGGATTCTATCCAATAGATACCCACGAGTACCTGAAACTAATTTATTTTGTCATTTCTTTTCATATTATAGATAATTTAAGATATTTTTTTATTTTAAAATAATACTTGTTATAAATTCTTCAATTTTTCACATAAATTATCCATCAGAGTTCTCTTTCAAAAGTTTATGACTTTAAACTAAGATAAATATTTATTTTTGAAAAAAAATCATTAATTTTTATCTTTAGTATAACAAATTATAATTAAGTTAATATTGTTGTTGATAATATATTAATTTTTGAAAGAATTTTTTATTTATTTATAATGATTTGAAAAACTTTTTTTCTCATTCGATTCTTGAGAACCATAAATGAAGGGTTCTTGGGATTTTTAGCGGTTCCAATTCCATTTATTTTGGAACTAGACTCAGAACCGAACTAAATATAATGGTTATGGTCGTAAGTTCCTTAGGAACCGACCCATTTACATCCTTAGAGTTAGTGGCATCAATTGAGCTTGCTAGCTCGTCAAGCATTGGCCCACCCGACGAAGTAAGGGTTAGGCCTTTATATTGAGCCCGCAAGGATAGGATAGGCGGGATCACTATTTTGCCCTGCCCCGACCCACCTATATTGGTCGGGTTTTTACAATTTTAGATATTAAAACTAAAAATGACAAATTACAACCTAGCGTAGTGGTATGACGAATGGCGTAAGATGCATGTACTCAGGATCAAACCTCCTTGCCAACACTATTTCTTCAAAATATAACCGGGGCGGGTCAGATTTAGGTAAATCCACCCCGTTGCCATGACAAGGCTCAATAATTTTCAGCCTATCAAATCTGGTTTGGGCTAGGGATTAATAGTATCTGCCCGACCCGCTATATATCTTACAAAAATATTCATAATATATTTAATTAGATAAATATTTTTCTAATAAAACTTTCCTATATAATAGAAACGGTTTATCAGTGACATATTTTGGTAGATGTTTAAGACACGTTAGGCTCTTAACTAAGCTGTTTTTTATAGCACACACCTCAACGTCTTCAATCTCCTATAAAAAAAAATGTCAAATAGACACCAATTTTGCCATAGAAAAGGAACAATTGAACAGGATTCTAAAACTTAAAATCTGTGTTATCTGATTCACCAGTTCACTTGATTCAAATTTGGGTTTGGGGTTTGTGATTTGCCAACAATTCGTTTCTTGATTCGCTTTGGTTTACTAGATCGGTATGCTAACTTGATTCGTTTGAGCATATATAAATAAAAGTATAATTATGATGTTAAAAAATTCTAAGTTAAATAAAAATAATTTAAATTTTAAATACAAAAAGAGTTGTGCTAGAGTAATATTGAAATGCACACATCCACATAAAAAATGTCTCTCAAAATGTACATTTTAATATTACTTTAGCATTATCCATATAAAAAATATAATAAATTGATTTGGTTCATCAAACAACATCTGAAAAAGGGGTGACTTCGACACAATCCTTTTAAACACTATGTGAAAAGGGATAAATGCAATGGATTTGAGTGTCAAATTTACTCATTTTTTCACATAGTCGAACTAATTAAAACATTATTTGATTTACTGAAATTAATTCTTTGGGGTTTATTGTTCATCGAACACAGCAAAAATGCAATGGGCTCCTGGTTTGCTTGATTTTAATTCAATGGGTTCATGGTTTGCTTGATTTTACGAATCCAATACAAACCCTACCGTGAACTGATTTGCTTCGTACTGATTTGTGATTTGGATTAATAGCAATGAATTGGGAAACATAGCTTAAAATTACAATCCATAATTCACATTGACTCTGCTCGGTTGTCTGGAAAACGAGATGACTCGGCCGATTCGTCTCAAATTTGGACGAGTTTAGAACCACGTGATCTGACCGTTGGATAATTTATCGGATTTACTAACAATCCAATGGTCTAAACCCTAAGGAGGACAACACCACCACTTTCCACACCAACAGACTTGCAAAAGAAGTAGACGCCCAGTGTACAAAAGGCAAGCCTCCCCAAATCGAAAGAGCATCAAAGCGAACAACGCAAAAACTCTTCCGAAGATTTCCACTCGAACCCTAATTTGTCTCTCAGGTACGCATCTGGTTTCTCTAATATCTTTCTTTTGTTTCCCTCTTTATACATTGTTGGTGTGTTTTTAGGTTTTCTGCATCTAGGGTTTTTGTTCTTCATTTTCATTTATCCGAAACTTTGATTTCTTCATAGATGTGATACATATTGTCCCTCTGCTTCATGTTTTACGTGTTGTGTAGAAAGTTGGATTTTAATGTAATTATTTCTATTTAATTATCTGGATTTATTGTGTAAATTAATTCAAATTACTTGTTTTCTTCTTCTTGAATTGTTTTATCTTGGTATGTGATAACTCTTTTAGATTTCCATAATTTTTAGAATTGTGGGTTTTTGTTTTGAAGCCTTTGGATTGCAGTTTAAAGACGTGGGTTTCATTTGTTGTACTGAAAATGTTAATCAAACATCTTACATGCTCATCTTAATCAGTATAACTTCCTTATAGGTTAGTTGATCCAAACTTTTGGTTGGTTCATAAGAGGATTGCAATTTAGGCGTGAGTGATGTTAATTTTTATTTAGATTCTTACATTTAGAAAGCCATAATTGTTATTACAGATCTTCAAGTGTAGTGGACATTGGGGTTGTTTTTTCATAGTAACCAAGTTCGGATTCAGCAATTATTCGGTGGGGTATTAAATTCAGTTTAATTTCGGAAAGATGCAGAAAAATTGGGATTATAAGAATGTTGTTTTTAAGCAATACATAGGTGCATTGTTGAGTTAGTTTTCGTGAGATGGAGAGAGGTTGACGTCAGAATTTGTTGTTTTTGTAATCGAGCAACCCCTTATTTGCCAAACTTTTCCTAATTTTTGGGAAAAAATTAGTGAATTTTGTGGCAGTGATTGTAGTATGCTTGAAGTTAAATCAGCAGCAGATGTTTCAATTTTAAGCTTTTTCTTGCATTAATTTTGGAGGATCTTTCTCCGTGTTCTTTGGGGTAAACAAAGCAAAATAATTTTTCAGTTTCTTTAACTTATATATCTATAATAATAGTGTGTCTATACTATTAACAAACAATACAAATATGAGACTGCCAAGAACTTGTCAATAAATAAAATTGAATTGGTTGCTGCAACTACCAACTTTTTATTTATTTATGCCTTATCAAACATTTAACAATATTCCATCTGGTAGGGTTTTCTTTATCAGGATCGTAAAGACATCTAGGGAACACCACCAATTTATCACCTACAAGGGCACCTTATAAGTCGCACACTCTTCACTGTTTGATTTGTAGATTTCTAAGAATGTGATGTATGCAAGTTTATCAAATTTTTACTGAAGCTGTAATTTTGCTCTAGAGTGGTTTTAAGTTCCTGCTGTTCCTTTTTCCAACTTTGTTTGTCACACATATAATTACACATGGCAGATGTACACATGATGAAACAGTGTAGGACTGTCAATGGATCAGATTCTGGTCAGATCAAGGTCAATTCAGGAGTAATAGAATAGTTGGCCCACTTGATCCAGATCTGATGAGGATTGAGGATCCAAACCCAATTTTATGTTTATTGGACTGGATTTGGGAAACCCAGTTTTACCCACTCCCATCTATATGTTTGCTTTATTTGATGAAGATAACCAAAAGCCTTTAAATTTTCAATCAAATAAGAAAAAGGACAATCTTTTAGAGTGTGTGGAGTTTGTAGTTTTTTCCTTGATTGTTTTTATTCTCTCTATCTGGCAGGTATTCTCGATGACCGTTTCTATTGATTAATAATTATTTATTAACGAAGGACAATGTTGTTTGGACATTCTTTTCATTTCTCCATTGAGAATTAATCTAATAGTTTATCAGTCACAAATCCCTGACTTGCACTAGATCCGTTGGAACCAATATCCCAATGCGGTGTCTAAACCCAGTTTTTTTTTTTTTTTGTTTTTGGATTGGATATTGTGTTACTTAACCTTAGGCAATGTATCCATATCTGACCCTGTAATCGATAATTTAAATGTCTTACCTTTTCATCATTGTTTTCAAAGGCGTTGGTGGCTTATGCCTTGAGGATTGCCTCAAGGTGAGGCTGTCTTAAAGTGTTTCGGGACTTTAAGAAAAGGCTCCTTTTCCTCAAACGCTTCGACCTTACTAAAAGAGGCATTGAAGAAGCTTACACCTTAGGGGACACACATTTTTTTGGTGCCTTTTGTTGAGTGTGGAATTTGGATTTGGATATTTAACTTTGGAACGTGAAATTGTTTCTTGATTCTTGTATTTATTTATTTGTGTTAACTATTTATTTATAATAAAAAATGCATGCTCCCAAGGCTTTGGCTAGTGAAACACCTCGTCTCACACCTTAGCATTTAAAAACAGTGCTTTGTATTTCCTGTGCTTTACCCATACATATATATACTAATATACTAGTATTAATTGTAAGGCCAAAAGCATGGTTTTTTTACATTTTTTGTGTGTGTGTGTGTGTGTTTTTTTTTCTTATTTCATTGATGTTACATTAGCATGATTGACATATTGGACCTTTCTAAAGGGTAACGTTGGCTTTATATTCTACTACTCAAGTACCTATCCCTCTTGTTTAACCATATTCCCATCACTAAAAGGGCCTCTCTCTGCACACACACTCACGCTCACACCCACACAATCAAGATCTCAATATTGGCTGCAAGCACTCATTGCTCTCTCTTCATCATTGGCAAGCTCTCACTCTATATAACTATATTGGGATAGCAAGACAATCTCAAACTTGAGCCTTGAAAGGCCTTTCTTTTTCTTTACACCTTCAAAAAATTTATACTATTTTACTTCTCAAAAAAAAAAAAAATTATACTATTTTCATGGTTTTCAGCTAAGTTAATTGTACAGGTTATAGAGCATTATTTCAACCTCTTTTATTTTTAATCTTTTTATGCCGTATTATATTCCTTTTTTTGGCATTTTAATTTTTAAAGTTGTTTCTATGGCTCTCTTTTTTTTTTATTATAATATATTGGCAAACCTGTTTTTAATGAGATCAGTAACTCAATGATGGCCGGAATTGAATCTTGGTCTATGCTATCTTCATCCATAGACTTTACCAACTAAGCTAGCTGGCAACTTTGTTTCTGTGGAATTTTGGTCTTTCAGTTTGATTATTGGGGCTGCCAGAAGTTGTTTGATTGATTTTTTTTTTTTTTTTGAAATAGATAAAGATAAAAGAGAACAAGAGGTCAAGGCAACCATCCTTATACACGTGGAAAAAGAAAGGCAAAAGCAATAAAAAAGAAATAACAACGACAAAAAAAGCAATTACACTTCAATTCTACTAAACGACTCCAATCATAACATGAGATCTTCCGAGAAGAGCTCTCTTAATTCTTTGTCAATCATGTGTGGCACATGTGCCTTTCCTCTAGTAATTATGAATAGCTATGCGTGGACATGCCTTCATAGAGATGTTAATAAGTGCATCTTTTGAATGTCTTCTGCTTATCATTTCTTACTCTTCTTTTAAGTGTTTGTTTTGGAAAAATATGCTATTTCAATGATGTTCGAGTTCTTGATGGTGATCTTGTAACATCTGTTCTCTTCTTGTTTCATTTTTTGTGGCTTTCATATTTGTTTAATTTTCTTACGGATTGTGTAGAATCCTCTTTTACACAATATACTCTTTTTAATAAGTTGTTTTCTGTATTTACTATTTTTTATTTAATTTATTTATATATATATATTTTTGCAGTGATATCTAACAATGTCTAGGAGGTATGATAGTCGTACTACAATCTTCTCCCCCGAAGGTCGTCTCTACCAAGTGGAATATGCCATGGAGGCCATTGGAAATGCTGGAACTGCGATTGGTATATTATCCAAAGACGGTGTAGTCTTGGTTGGCGAAAAGAAGGTTACTTCTAAGCTCCTCCAAACCTCGAAATCCACTGAGAAGATGTACAAGATTGATGACCACGTTGCCTGTGCTGTGGCTGGGATAATGTCTGATGCCAACATCCTAATCAACACGGCTAGGGTCCAAGCACAGCGCTACACTTTTGCTTACCAAGAGCCAATGCCTGTTGAGCAACTCGTTCAATCTCTATGTGATACCAAGCAAGGATACACACAGTTTGGTGGGCTCCGCCCATTTGGAGTCTCATTTCTGTTTGCAGGTTGGGATAAGAATTTCGGCTTCCAGCTCTACATGAGTGACCCGAGCGGGAATTATGGAGGGTGGAAGGCTGCGGCAATAGGAGCAAATAACCAAGCAGCACAGTCTATGCTGAAACAGGATTACAAGGATGAGATCACAAGGGAAGAAGCGGTTCAGCTTTCATTGAAGGTGCTCAGTAAGACTATGGACAGCACTAGCCTAACTTCGGATAAGCTCGAACTGGCCGAAGTATTCCTGTCACCTTCGGGTGAGGTCAAGTACCAAGTTTGCTCACCCGAGTCCCTCAGTAAGTTGTTGGTGAAGGTTGGAGTGACCCAACCCGCTGTTGATGCTTCTTGAGTTACCTACCGCATTTCAATGAATTCTGGTTTCAGGACATGTTTGGGACTATCTTCTGTGTTTTCTTGGAAGGTCTAGTGGGAATGGATTACTGTTGAAACATATGATGGATTTTCATATTTTTTTTTCTGTTGAATCAGTCTAGTACTTTTATATAATTTGCTCGTAATATTAATGAACTTTTTCTTCCCAGTTAAGAGAAGATATTAGTATTTGCATCCTATTATGTTGACCTTTAGAGAATTACTTTGAACTTCCTTCTTTGCAGGGGATAGAGTATATCCTTTTGCCCAAAGAGTCCCTTAATGGAAGGTAAGGATGAGTCTGCTGTTATCATAAGCAAGGATCCTTGTTTAATCTTATCCATTAACAGGTCCCATCTCAACAAAAGCGTGGAAGCTTGGGTTGCAATAGATCAACAATTTTATAGTCCAATCTAATGGACATCTTATGGGTTTTACCGTTTTAGTTAGGTGGTTCATCCATCATAAACAGCAGTTCAAATGGTCCACTTTCCTTTGATCTTGAACAGGTAAGTTTAAGAATTTTTTTTATTATTGGAAAGTTTTGGCCAAGACACATTGGTCTTGGTTGGTGGTGGCAATTGAAGAGATTTTTGATGAATGTTTTGGATGTGGGTATTTCATGGTGTTGGTGGTGGCAAATCATTAGGTATGTTCAATCGAACAGATTCAAAAAGGACAAAAACTCCACAAGTAACTTCATTTTCTCCACATCGAAGAATGATATAAATTAGATCTGCAGGACCCAGACATGGGCAAGATATATCATGCTCAATTTGTCTGAAAATATTATGTGGGTGGTTAGGTTCTTTCACAATGGAATCTGACAAGATTTCTTGTAAATGTTACAATCATGGATTGGACTACAAAATTGTCTTTCCTAAAAATGACCTTTGAGAATTCTATAACATCGATAAGGACCTGAGACCAATTTGTCTTTCTTAATACCTTCAGTTTTATCTGTATGTCCTTGTTCTTCTCTTCATTTGATTACTTCTTTTCTTCCTCAAAATGCTTCAAACTAATGTTTTTTTCAATTAAAAAGAGAGATGGGACTTGGTGCAAGGATTAAGTGACTGACTCTAACTGTGATTGCCTTCCTGCCAACCTGCCTTTGGAAGGTCAAATGGAAACTCTACAAACATTCCTTAATTACTATCTCCAAGATTGCTTATTTGGTAGTAGGCTTTTTATTATTTACAGATTTAAGGCAAATGAAAAGTTCATTGTATCATACAAGCCACCTAATTAAATATCACATGTTTCTTAAAATCAAATTAAATAGCTCCCATTGGTTTACAAATTATAGCTTCTTTTATTTCAATTTACAATACTTTACCCTTCAGCACCACAAGACAGTTTCTCTTTCTTGCTTGTAATCCAAGAGTGCTGGGGAAGAAATGAAAGACTCTGTACAAATTCACAGAATTTAGGTTAAAACGAAGGAAACTGGCTCATGTTGATCAAAACAGCCTAGACAACTATTTTTGGGTTTGAAATAATATGTCTTCTTTCTCCACGATGGGACCATGGGGTCGGTTAATATTCTGAACACTTGATGACTCCTACGTCTTTTTGACTGGTAAAAAGTAATTAGCAATACTGGAGCCTCGCTTAGCCGTGTTAGCACGCTTAAGTGGTCGAAGCCAGCCACGGACTTCAACCTGGATTTCTGGGGGAAGCTCATCAATCACTGATGGATCAATCTCCTCAATATTGAAACTCCACGCTTCCCGTATTTGTTCATCTCGATCCACACTAGGTCTGTCACTGTCGATCCTAGTCTCATCCCCTAAAGACCCTTTTTGTGGTCCAACTTGATTCAATCCCGAACAACTTTCATTTCCTGCATGGACATCCACCATTTATCAAACACTGGAAGATGATCTAATAAAAAGGAAAGAAAAGAGAATTATGTGAGATGTGAGACCAGCCTATATGAGATGAAGATACCTGAGAGTGACAATGGTGCAGTTTCTTGGATGAGCCCATCGGGTATCTGTTCTGATGAAGAGCCAGACGGATTGTGGGTATGAAAGAATCTCAAGATAGAAGATGTTCCCTGCCACAAAGCCAAGATGATGGGTCTTAAAAGTATGATCCAAGAGTTCACTGAAGTTGGACTTGATTAATATCAGAAGATAACAAAACCATCGAGCAAAACTTTTACTCATTAACGACAAAATCATTGATGATTATTTTGAACAAAGCAACTGAATTCGTGTTTAACAAGGAAAATATAATTTTCCTATGTATCGTTTTCTCTGTATTTAACTACAACTCGAAAAAGTTAGAAGTAACAAGAAAACTTGAGTTTTGAAAGTAACCACAAATGAACCAATAAACAGAAAATGGAAAAAGAAGTAAGCATCAAAAGGTGTCTCTCCTTGTAGGATTTTCTTTTCTGGTTGCACAATATGATGGGTACTGGTGTCAAGCCTGCACAGATGCTTCACTAAAATAAAGCTTCTTGTAATAGTTTAAAGAGTCCGACTAACCGTACTAACTACAAATATTTCAACTCTTAATAAGGGTCATTGAGTTCACCTTGTGGCATCCAAAAACATGACCCGATGCCACAGGGTTGTACAGACTACAGAGGACTAAATTCAATTTACTTTGAAATTTTTTTTCAAAAAGATGTTAATTTTCACCATTAGAATTTTAATATTAAATTTGGGATTTTCGTGGAAGTTCACCATTAAAATTTTAATATTAAATTTTCACCATTAGAATTTTAGTTTGTCGTCAAAGTAATCTACATAACAGAAATAAATCAGTGATAATAAAAAGGGCACTTTTCAACCTTCTGATTCCATGTTTCTGAACCTTCCCGTTCATCTCGACCCAGACTAGGTCTGAGACAGTTGACCCCCGTCTCTTTTTGTGCCACATATTGATTCATTCTCAAACGGTTTCCACTTCCTGAAAGATAAGACAACTATAAGTAAACTCTGGATGGCAAAATGAAAAATGAATGGAGGGAAAGGTGAGCTGGTAGTAGGGCTTAAAACGGGTCGGGTTCGGGCCGGATATGTGTCTACTCATATCCATATCTGGATTTTTAATTCGGGCCCAAATCTGGACCCGGATCCGACTTGGATCCTACTAGCTCAAACTATATCCGATTTTTTAAACTTTCATTAAACCCATATCCGAATCCGATCCGACCGAATTAATTGATTCTGGTCGGTTGGGTCGGATAATTTCAAATCATCACAAAGTAATTTATTAAACAATGTGGCTTAAATGTGATTTGAACTCAAGACATCTCCCCTTTTGAAAAGAAGCTTCAATCACTACACCTAATACTCATTTGTTAATGAATGATAGACTAAAAAATATAAAAATATAAAAATATAACATACAACATACAAAATAATATATCATTCGGATATAGGCAGATATAAGGATGGGTCCGTATCCAACTCGGGTCAAGGGACATCAACCCATATCTGACCCATATTTTAATTTGGATATACTTGAAGAAACTAAATCCGCTAAAAATTGGATTTCGGATAAAATCCGACCCATTTAAGCCCTTGCCGGTAGGTTGAGAAAATACCTGAGGGTGACATAGGTACATTGTCTTGGTTGATACCATTGCATGCCGGCTTGGAAGACGAGCAAGAAGGATTGCTACTGTGAAAGAATCTCAATATTGAACATGTTTCCTATCACAAGCATTTGCTAACATAAGAAAAATGTGTTATAGTATGGTTAAATTTCAATAATATAAGATTTAAGAAAGCAGAAGATGACAAAACCATTGAGCAATACTTTGACAGGAATATGGGCTTAGACCCATAGCTCAGTTGGTTTGACACATTGCAAAACAAATTTGATGTAGTCCCCCCCTCTCCTGCTCCTCTCAAAAAATAATAATAATAATAAAAAATAAAAAAATTGATAGGAACAGCTTACATTCTTAAGAAGATATTGTTTACTTAAGCGCCCAAAGACCTTATTTTAAAGATGGAATATAAATTTACAATTGTTCATCATTCATATATGGCTTCTGTGAAAGCACGCACAAGAACAGCTTACATTCTTAAGAAGATATTGTTTATTTAAGTGCCCAAAGACCTTATTTTATAGATGGAATATAAATTTACAATTGTTCATCATTCATATATGGCTTCTGTGAAAGCACACACAAGAAATGTTTTTTTTTTTTTTCACCTTACTTCCAGGTTTGAACTCTCAATGCACACATCATAAATATAAAATAACAGTTGAAATATTGCAATGGCAAAGATAAATGATGAAGAAAAGGAGAGAATAGAGTTGGAAGACCATATGAGCATCAACACAGTCATACGCAATATCAACAAATCAGTAACAGAAAATGGACTCGTTTCAATCAACCTTAGAGCTCAATTTATCCGTCTTTGGTTCATCTCTGTCCAAATTAGACTCGTGACAGTTGATCTTAGTTTCTTTTGGTACCTCAGCTTGATTCAGTCCAGAATAGCTTTCACTTCCTGAATGAAGACACACCCATGATTTTAAGTCCCGAAAAAAATAAAAATGAAAACAGATGAAAGAGAACTGCCAGCATGATTGAGAAATACCTGATGGCGACATGGGTATGGTGTCAGCTATGATTTCATTGCTTATACACTTTTCTGGAGAACAAGAAGGATCTCGACCATGAAAGAATCTCAAGATCGAACATGTTCCCTACAACAAAATTTGCCAACCATATCTTATTAAGACTACATCATAAAGATATGATCTAACACTTTGTTGATGTTAGATTTGAGCAGATAGTGTAAAGTAGCAAATCAGTGGGTACAATGGAAAGCCATTGAATATTATAAATTTAAAAAAAAAAGAAAAGAAATGGAATGCATCATCTTTTGAATGTTTTAAGATCAATTTACTTTTGAAATGATGAGCTGGATGGCTAGGGCTTAAAATGGGTCTGGTCCCAACCAAATTACTTGATTTGGTCGGTCGACAGGATCGGATAATTTCGGACCATTCAACAGTTTTTTTTCTAATTGCTAGACTATACTATTTTACCATTGTAATTCTTTTATTTTATAAGAATTCATGTTATATTCAAGTAGTAGAAGAAAGATATCTTGAAAAACATAAGAATATAATTTTCAAAGCAATATAACATTGGATCTTGGCGGATATAGGGATGGATCCGTATCCGACCTGGATCAAGGGACATCAACCCATTTTTTTATTCGGTTATACTCCAAGGAACCAACCCCACTAAATTCGGATTCGGATCACTCGGATTTGGGATAAAATCCGACCCATTTTATGCCCTGTGGATGGCTCCCTATTTGCTCATCTTTTACTGCCCAAACTCATTAGTGAGTTTAAACATAAATCAAAATGAATTTGGAGATGACCTAATGTCCTATTATTAAATGTCAAGCATGCATTAGAGAAAAGCAACACATGAGTAGAGGACATAACCATCAAAGAGTGTGTTGGAATAGCAAATAGACGAATTATTCTAAAAACATTAATGATGTTAAGAAGACCAGAAAAACATCCGTAATAAATCATAGAAAACGTTGAACCAAGTAACTTGAAACTCACAGGTGGTGCATCTAATATTTTACTTGCTGAAACAGAAAGAGCTGTTACTCTCCATGAGTTGTTTTGATTTCCTTGCGTCTCAACTCTAAACAAACCCAAAAATTCACGTAGCCCAGAGTTGAATAATTTCAGGGCATCTTCTTGAATCTTTGCAGTTCCATACCTTAACGGGCAGGATTTGGAAGGAAACTTCTTGTGTGAATCCGAGTCATTGGTCTGTTTGAGACAGAAATTTAGTATACTGTGAAGAACATAAATAAACAATGGATTGTACAATTACCCAAAATGCTTTGTATAGGAAAGATGAAAGGTCACCTTGTATGCCCTAGCATGCAAGGTAAGTGTGTGAGCAACCCGTTTGTTCTGCTCCAAGTCAGACTGAATACGTTCACTTAGTTCTTCGCAAAGATCATTGAGCCAGCACACAACCTGGAAAATGAGCAACAAGAAACGGGAAGGGGTATTAATAGAGAGCTTCTATTGCCACACCAACTTTTACTAACACCCCCCAAGATGTGTGCAATTCTTTGGTGATTTACATATGAATTGGGGTGGCATTAGCAAAAGTTGGTGTGGCAATAGAATCTCTCGCATTAATACTGATCAAGGATTGGATTCCACTGCTAGTGAAAATGCATTTTCTTTCAAAACATTATGAAGGACACAAAAACATGGAAAAATTGATCATTAGCTCATCAATGTTGACTCTGGCATGATCTTCTGGACCAAGTTGAAAGAATGTACAGAGAAGACGAGATACTACAGCCTCAATATGGATTTTGTCTCCTCTACTGTTTTTGTGGTCCATTCATTTGAAGACTGTATGTCAATGGGGCTTGTAAGATACTCTTCCTTCGGACTTAGACCCATAGCTCAGTTGGTTTGACACATTGCAAAGCAACTTTGAGGTTGTGGGTTCAAGTCCAACTTAACCATTAAAAAAAAAATAAGACACTTCCTTCACCTTAACAAGAGAAATAAAAATAGAATAATGTGTTGGCTGTGATTTCTAACTTGGGTGAGGTAACATTACATTAGCTAGGAACTAACACTAGAATCAGTTACAACACCACACCAATACTTTGCCGCAGGTTTACCCAATTTGTTAGCAAAGTACCGAACCAGTTCATGGCATAGTTCGCTCTGAGTTCTTGAATTGCAGCGAACCACAAGAATTCCCTTTTACTTTAATTATTTTACATCCCCCTCCACAAGTTGATTATATTTGAGATATCCCCCAAAATTTTAAACTGATAACAGAACCCTTTGACCTTGGTCTTTATAAATAGACCAATGAAAAATGACCAAATACACTCATTTTCAACATATAAATGAAAAAAACTTGATATTTTCTTTTCCCAAAATCTGCTATCTTCAATCTCTTTTCCACCCTACTCATCACTTCAACTTTCAAATACCCTCATCTCTATCCACCCATGCAAACCAGGTTCATTCTTAAGTGGTGAACCACAAACCCGAATTCGAACTGAGTGAACCCACAAATCAGGTAACATAGCTTTGACGTGTCAACCTCTAAAAGTGACTCTGTGGATACTGACGTGTTCAGTAATTTTATAGGAAAACTTTAATACATTAAGTAGTAAAATGTCACTCAATAGCAGAAGAGTTTAGGGAAAAAAGAATAATTTGAAACTATTTGTTTTTTTAGACACCAAAAAGGACCATTATGAAGTTTTCAGTAATTAGAGATGTCATCTCTTCTGGTGTATGAAACTTTAATATGTTAAGCAGTAAGATATCACTAAATGGCAGGAGAGTTTAGGGGGAAAAAAAGAATAATTTGAAACTATTTGTGTTTTTAGACACCAAAAGGGACCATTATGAAGTTTTCAGTAATTAGAGATGTCATCTCTTCCTGTGTATAAATTGTAGGGATCATGTGCTGGCCACACCAGTAACAAGTACAAACATAGGTGTGCCAAACCATATTGGCATAATTGGGTGGCACAGAGTGAAACTTTACCTAATTATATCATTTCCTATGATGCCCATATGTGGATCCCGTTACAGATATTGGGATGGAAAATTAGTATACAACTATTCATTTTACAGGCATCCAATCCAATATGTTGATAAAGTGCTTCAATTTTAGCTTTTTTTAAGCTAAGCATGAATTTTTGTATTTACATAATGGTACATGGAATGAGACATCTAATATTACAAAGTTACATTTTTTCAGTAACATTAATTATAATATACTATTTATATTGTTTTGTATATCAAAGAAACTACAAAATTGTTAGGAGTTAAAAACTAATTATAATTCAGAACTTCAAGAAGTAATGAGCAAATAGAAAATATCCATGCAGTACAAATACTAGTATTGGTAATGTATAATATGGATGCAAGAAAAAAAAATCGAGACGGTCTCGACAGAGAAAATCCAGAAACATTGACTGTTTTGAGACCAGTGTTTTGTTGTGGTATAGTTCAAGACGTCAGGTCTCCAAACATTCCGAGACAGTATGAGACTTTAAGAAACCTAGACCATGGGTACAGGTGCCAATGCCAAGCATATATAGGTCTAGGTGTCAGACTTGCTTGACTCCCAAATTTTAGCCACAGAACCGAGAATTCTACAAATTCTATAATTAATATTTTTGAAGTTAAGCATGGACTACTACTTTCTTCTCAGTATTTTATTCTTCTATACAAAATATTTGGATACAACTAAATCATATCTAAAAAATTCTGCCTGAAACTTCCAACCATACAAAGGTGGAGTTAAATTTAGAGAGCTGCTACCAAATTTTACTTATAACACACCAATCCATATGTAAACAACTCCTTAATTTCAAAAAGATTGGTGTGTTGTAAGTAAAGGTTGGCATGGCAATAGAATTTCTCTAAATCTAATGTTGACATGACACAATCCACTTTTTATAAGGCTATAAATGTTGGAATGGGCTGTTTTTATGGTGAAAATGGCCTCCATCATAAGGAGTTCATATTCGCCAAAAACCAGCCCTTAAGTCATCTCAATGTCCAATTTGAGGCCATGAATGCGTGTCACTTCGTGCGTCAAAAAATGCGTCATTTTATCCTAATATATGAAAAACTCATCTCTTAGGAAGGAGCAATCTTACAGAAGTAATGGTCTTCACAGCTTGTGGACCAGGAAACGTCTTCCCACAACCATGACTCTTAGGAAGAAGACGACCCTCAACTTCATCCCCACTTATTCCTCTCGCAACATTCCATAACCATGTACTGGATGGAAATCAGAAGTATCAATCCATCATTTTATTGCAGGAAAATGGAAAAGCATTGTTTACATCCTTGAGGGTTATAAAAAACCAAGTTACGACTAACCAAAAGTTTGTATTGAACAACAAAACCTTATGCAAATCTCAAGAAATTATGGTTACAATTAGTATAAGTACACAAAGTCATGGAGATACACATACACACACAAATAAAATAAAATAAAATAAAATAAAGGCAGCAAGTAGATACTACACCCTGTATTTATGCCATAAAGCTCTTGTAGCTTTTCTTCTGAAAATTGCAATAAATCTCCAACTGTGTTCACACCAACGTCAATTTGTAAGGAGCTCCCAAGCTTTCCTCCAAGTTGTTTCCTAGAAACCCATTTTGTTCCAAAGCATGAGAAACAAAGCTATCATTACATAGCTGTGCTTTAAAAACTGTAGGAGTGAGCATCAAGCTTCCACCTTTTTATTAATAAATGTTTATATATGATATAAAATAGGACTGCCAAAAATAAAATAAAGAAATTTAGAAAATAATAAAAATCATTAAAAAAAAATACAAATTCAATATTTTAGTAGTCAATCAATAAATCATAATTAATAAATCGCATAGCTAAAAAAAAAATATCAACTGATGAAGCCTAATTATCCAATCGATCTCATTAGTCTACTAGTGGTCAATATTCTGATTTCCACAACGCAAGCATGTCTCGACAAACCATATGAGACCTAAAAACAGATGGCCAAGAAAATCTTACTCAAGCTTTTCGTTTAAAGTCAAATACAATAGTGGTCACCCAACCATTCCACAGCCAAAATTGTAGGACCACCAATCTGGGACATAATAAGATGCTTACAAACAAAATATTGTGCAGTACAGTTGCACGATTTTCATTTTAACATCCAAAGAATATGATATGATGGGTCTTGTGGTAGTGGTGGGTTGGGGGGTTAAATATTTTATTGAAATAACATCATTGAGATCGAAATAAAGCATTTAACAAGAGTTTTGCAATAGGAAATCAAACTAAGTGATCATTTGATTAAAAGAGCCGTTTCAAAATGTTTGAATTCCAAAACCTCTGCAGATCCCCGAAAAGGGTTTCTCCAAGGACCAATTTTTTTTTAATGTTTTGAAGAAGCATGTTTCCATGGTTCTTTTAGCATCTAACACGTATGTTTCAGAATATAAACATGCCTAAACTTTTTATTTGTGGGTAAGCCAGACTTGAACCCATTGGAATATGTTATGATAAGTTTATGTCTTTATGTTTAGTTTTTTAGTTTTTTCTCTTTGTAAGGCTATATATGTCTTTTCACTCTTATTATTATAATAAATACTCTTCCCAGCCCTCATTGTGGCTGGACGATTCTCTTTCTATTACTCTTCTTGGTATCAGAGACCTATCGACAACTCCTTGTGGGTCCTTCTTTCTCTTCGGTTCTTTGGTCCCTTGAAGCACCATCATCTTACTTTCTTATCCCCCTCCTTTGTCGTTTGATCTTGGAACCAAACACATCTAGCAGCAGATTCTTTTAAGAGTTTCCCCCTTCAGGGGTTTCTTTTCTTTTTATTTATGTTTGGCCTGGAGTGTTCTACTTGCATGCTGTGACATAACTAATTGGCTATCTTTGCAATAAGCCTACATTGCAGGCAGGTTTCCATGCTGCCAGTAGGTCACTGCGATAGTGTTGTGGGCTGCGATAGGACTTCTGGTTGTGTGTTCAGGGCTGTGTGAAAGTTCTAAGGGTTGGACAACAATTTTGAGGGCCTTGCAATAGGACTGTGTGACTGTGATTGGGCTGTTAACCTCTTGCGACAGGACTGTGATAATTTTGTGCTTCTGATAGTCTTTTGTGCTGCTGTGTGATAGTTCTGTGCTATGAGATAGGAGGGTGTAGCCTTGCGACGGTGCTAAGTAAGTTTGTTAGGGTGCTATTTTTTTTTGTGCCAGTGGCTACTATGGGTTAGTGTTGTCCCCTTCCTGCTTTCATTGCACTTCGGTTTGCATGCGACTTCCCTTCAAATCAAATCTTCCAGTATTTTTTTTTGCTCTTCCAATTTGTGGAGAACCTCTATTTTTTTTGTGAGGCTGCTGTAAGTTTAGTAGGCGTTTGGATAGGACTCCTTGGCTACTTCTGACTCTTGCGGGGAGTTAGAAGTCGTTTGGATGCGTTTTGATGAACAACTCCTTCGAAGAGTTACTCCGCGCAAGAACAAGAATTTACTCTTTGTGAAGAAGTCGAGAAAACCTATTTCTCAAAACTCATCTTGTGGGGAGTCAAAATCTAACGGTTCGTTTTACCAAAATACCCTTAACTTTATTAATTTTCTATGAAAATATTCCTAATTCATTTGCCCTTAAATCAAATGAAAGAAACATTTATTAATATTAAAAAAAAAATTAATTTTGAGTATAATGGATTTAAACACATTATATTAATATTTAATATTTAAAATATTATATTATATTATATTATATTATATTAATATTTATAGTTAAACACATTATATTAATATTTAATATTTAAAATATTATATTATATTAATATTTATAGTTAAAATGTAAAAAACAATATAGTTTGAAGGCATATTATGACACTAAAAGACAGTCTGTCAATTTTTTTTTAAATTTTGAGTATAATGGATTTAAACACATTATATTAATATTTAATATTTAAAATATTATATTATATTATATTAATATTTATTATATTATATTATATAATATTTATAGTTAAAATGTCAAAAACAATATAGTTTGAAGGCATATTATGACATTAAAGACAGTCTGTCAATTTTTTTTTTTTAATTTTGAGTATAATGGATTTAAACACATTATATTAATATTTAATATTTAAAATATTATATTATATTAATATCTATAGTTAAAATGTCAAAAACAGTATAGTTTGAAGGCATATTATGACACTAAAAGATAGTCTGTCAATTTTTTTTTTAATATTATGTCAAAAACAGTCTGTCAAATTTTTTTAAAAATTTTGAGTATAATGGATTTAAACATATTATATTAATATTTATAGTTAAAATGTCAAAAACAGTATAGTTTGAAGGCATATTATGACATTAAAAGATAAAAAACAGTAACTGGTATAATATAAGGGTATTCTGGTCTTTTTTCTAGAAGTCATGAGAAGTCAGTATGGTTCCCAAACAGACTTCCAGCATAAAAGTACTTCTGCCAGTACTTCACAGAGTTGATTGCCAAACGTCCTTTCTACACAGAATTACTTTTCCAGCTCCTCCATAGAGTACTTCAGCTCCTGTTCTTTGGAAGAGTAATTCTGCTACTGGTATCCAAACAGGCCCTTAGTTTTTTGCCTCTGTTTTCTTCTTGCTTTTTATTTTTATTTTTATTTTTTATTTTTATTCGTTTGTCTTTGGAAGTTATGACATCGAATCAAGAGAACAAGGAATTATATACTTCTTTTGGGCACAACTTCTCAGCCCGACATATTACTACTGCCCTTTTGGATGGTCAAAACTTTCAGTCTTGGTCTCGGTCTGTGAAACTCTATTTGAGAAGTCGAGGCATATCTAGATAGTTTTTTGGTAATGTTACCAAGCCACCTACTACAGATCCCAAATCTGAACAATGGGAAATCAACAATTGTACTATTTTTGGATAGTTGTTTAATTCTATGAAGTAGCGGATTTACACTATGTTTATGTACCATGAGACTGTCTCATCTCTATGATCAGCTTTCACACAGACACATGCGCATGCTCAGAATGATTCGCAGATTTATGAGCTTTATCGAGATATTGCTCAGGCTACTTAGGGGACTTAGAGTGTAGCAAATTATTTTGGGTTCCTTCAGTCTAAATAGGAGGAGCTCTCTCATTATGAGTCTATGGCTGAGTTGTCTGCAGAGGTAGCCAGATATGTGGTTAAGAGAATTGCTTCTCATGAGTTTGAGGCACTTTAGACACAGATTCTTAACACTTCTCCGTTGCCTCCTTCATTTGAGACTTTTGCAACTATTAATAGTGATGAGTGTCGTCGTGTAGTTTCATTTTAGACTCAGACTCCAGGTAATCTTTCTGCTCCAACGACATATTAGATGGTTCTTGTAGCTAATTTGAGCTCCTCTGACTCTCGTAATCAAGGAGTTAGAAGTCGTGGCCGTGAGGACCGTGGTTGTAGTCGAGGGAGTAGTTTCATTTCTAGTAATTGTAGGAAGACTGGCCATGAGAAAGCATGTTGCTCTCAGCTCTACCCTCACTTGTTATGATTTACTGCTATTCCTTCTTTGGGGCAATCTACTTCCCTTGCTGCTACTGTGGATTCATCATCAATTTCAACCTCTGACTCTCCTATCTCTCTTGGCACTATTGATTTGCAACAACTTCAAATCCAGATTGCCACTATTGTTCGAGATCAAATCCATGCCCATACTCGATCATCTTCGATTGTGGCCTCAGTTACCATGCCTCCAAGTACATCTTCTGCATTTTATGTCTCTCAGTCGGGTTCAGTTCCCCTAACATGGGTTATTGATTCTGGTGCCTCTGATCACATGACCGGTGAGTCTAGCCATTTTACCTATTCTTACTTGTAGGGAGGTTCGCCTTGCTGATGGGTCTCTTACACCCATACACAACAAAGGTACCATCCCCTTATCCTCTGGTATTTCTCTTGATTCTATATTTCATGTTCCTCATCTTTCTCTTAACTTTTTATTTGTATGTAGTATTACAAAATCTTTAAATTGTTCCGTGACTTTTTTTTCCTACTCACTGTATTTTTCAGGACCTGACTTTGAGGAGGATTTTTGGCAAAAGAGTGGGATGGGATGTACCTGTTTGGATCTCCGCATACTATTACTCCGACTTTTGTGCTTCCTTCCGCTAGGAGTGATACGTTTTCTTCTCAGTCTTTAGACTTATGGTATACTCGCTTAGGACATACTATTTTTCAGCATTTATGTTTTTTATTTCCTACTTTAAAAAATTCTTGTAATGGACACAAGTTTTAGTGCTCTGTGTGAGTTTTATAAACACCTAGTACTTCTTATATTCCTAGTATGCATCGATTTAATACAATGTTTGATTTGATTCATTTTGATGTGTGTGGACCTTCCCCTATTACTTCTTTTATTGGTCATAGATATTATGTTACATTTATAGATAACTATTTTCATTGTACTTGGGTCTGTTTGATGCGTTCTTGGTCTGAGGTATTACTTATTTTTGTTAACCTTCTTAAAATGATTCAAACCCAGTACAACATTATTGTCAAATCTCTTAAGTACGACAACGGAAGGGAATATATCTCTAATGGGATTCGTTCTCTTCTTTATGAGCATAGTATGCTTCACCAGTTGACTTGTCCCTACACCCTTGAGCAAAACAGGGTGGCGGAATGTAATAATCGTCATTTTATGAACATTGTCTATTGTCTTTTTCGAGGAATGCATGTTTCTAAGTTATAATGAAATATGACTGTCCTCACCGCGACTTTTCTTCTTAACCGCGTTTAGAATTGCACCTTAGGGGGTCAGGTGTCTCTACATGTTCTTTGTCCTAATAGCACCCTCTTTCCTATTAAACCCAGAGTCTTTGGGTGTACTTGTTTTGTTCAGGATAAGACCCCTCAACGCATAAATTATATAACAGTCATTCGGTGTGTTTTCTTGGGTCACTCTCCTATGTCGAAGGGGTATCGGTGTTATGATTCCGTTTATCATCGTGTCATACATTCCCTCGATGTAACCTTTTTTGAAAATCTCCCATACTTTCCTACCACATCTTCTTTGCAAGATCCTTCTCCTATAGTGTTCTCTTCTCCGGCCTTCTCTCTATCTTCGTCAACACTTCAGGTTTACTCTCGTCTTCCTTGTCCCTCTCCAACCTTGCCAACCTCCTCCTTAGACTCAGGTACACTCTCTCCTACCCATGCTCCTATCCCTTCTGTATTTAACTCTCACTTACCTATTGTACTTAACAAAGATTAGCGGAGGTGTGTTACTGATCATCTTATTGCTCAGTTTATTTCCTATCAAGGATTCTCCTCTTCTTATCATGCCCACCTTAATGCCAATGATTCTATTTGAGTTCTTCGGTTTATTTCAGACTTTACAAGATCCTCAATGGACTGTTACCATGACTGCTGAGATGGATGTTTTGCAGAATAATCATATCTAAGAACTTGTTCCCCTTTCCTTTGGGGAGCATACTGTTGGTTGTAAATGGGTTTTCACTGTCAAGTATCTTGCGGATGGCACCGTTGATATAAAGCCAACCTTTCTGCTAAGGGATTTACATAGACTTTAGGAAAAGATTTTGGTGCTACTTTTACTCTATAGCTAAACTTTCTACTATTCAGCTTCTTATCTCTTTAACTGCGTATCATTCATGGCCTTTTCACCAACTTGATGTGAAAAATGCATTTTTAAATAGTGATCTGACTAACATTATCTATATGGACCCCCTTTTTGGGTTCCTTCTTCAGGGGGAGTATTTTAGGAAGGTATGTCACCTTCTCAAATCTTTGTATGGCTTGAAGCAATCCCCGCAAGTTTGATTTCAACGCTTTTTTGAAGTCATTTAATCTATGGAGTTCTCCAAATGCCACTTGGATCATACATGTTTTATCTGTCGAGGATTGGATGGTTGTTGTGTTATTGTTCTGATTTATGTGGATCATATTATCCTGACAGGATATGATGCGTAGGGGATTGAGAGAGTAAATATGTTATTGGGTAGTGCTTTTGAGGTTAAGGACCTGGATCCTCTCAAGTACTTTTTGGGGATAGAAGTAACCCATTCTCACCGTGGTATATCGCTATCTCAGCGTAAATACACATTGGATCTTTTTTAGATGATTGATATGTTTGATTGTCATCCTGCTTCTTCTCTTATGGATCAAAATCATCGTCTTCATGCCGAATCTGATGATCTATTATCTCATCCTTCCTCTTATTAGAGACTCATAGGTTGTCTGATTTATTTGACTAACACTAAAACTAGATCTGACTTTAGCGATTAATGTGATTAGTCAGTTTATGCATGCTCCGCGCACTTTTCATCTTGATATTGTTTATCGTATTCTTCGCTACTTGAAGTCGCATTCAGGTCTTTGACTCTTTTATTCATCCACTGCTCAACCTTAGTTGTCTTGCTTCACGACATTGATTATATTGGTTCTATTACGGAAAGGAGATCTACCTCTGGTTTCTGTACTTTTTATGGTGGTAACCTGATCTTGTGGAAAAGTAAGAAACAAAGTATGGTTTCATTTTCTTCTACTGAAGCTGAGTATCGGAGTATGACTCTTAACACATATGACCTTATTTGACTTCAATCTTTACTGACAAAGCTGGAATTTCCTGTTTCAGGTTCCTCCACACTGTTTTGTGACATTAAGTTTGTTATTATACTTGTTTCTGACTCTATCCTTCACAAGAGAACCAAGAATATAGAGGTAAGTGTTCACTGTCTCAAGGAGAATGTTCGATCTGGTGCGCTTTAGACAGTGTTAGTATCTTCTTCAGATCGACTTGCTAACTTGGTTACGAAGTCTGTCGGCCCTTCTATTACAACTCTCATCTTGTCAAGCTAGGCTTAGTTGATATATTTGCTCCAACTTAAGGGGGAGTATTGGAATATGTTATGATAAGTTTATGTTTTTATGTTTAGTTTTTTAGATTTTTTCTCTTCATAAGGGTACATATGTCTTTTCACTCTTATTATTATAATAGATACTCTTCCCAGCCCTCATTGTGGCAAGACAATTCTCTTTATATTACTCTTTTGAACCCACGACCTCAAAGTCGCTTTGCAACATGTCAAGAACTATGGGTCTGAGCCCAACATGCTTAAACTTTTAATTGTGCGTTTTAAGTGTGCCTCCCAATTTGAGGCATATCTTAATTGGGTATATGCCTTTCAAGTCGCACCTAGAGGCATGTGCCCCGAACACTTGGTGCAACATTGTTAGATGAGAGTTAAGACTACAACAATATGACTTTTGTTTGGTAGGCATAACAATGTGAAAAATCGAAATTTCATCCACTAAAAGGAGAACAAGAAAGTTGTTGTTGATCCTTAAAGAGTGGCAATAAAAACTTACATTTTCTTTATAGGAAAGGAAGCAAGCAATCCTTTTACAGCTGAAAAGGGTACAATGGTTTGCTGTGCAGGCTTATTCATAGCACTTGCTAGTTTAGCCAGCATCTGTTAACAATGTAACCCCAAGCTTGGATTAGCCAAAGTGAAGCCTTTTTCCGCAAGAACAAAATTGAAAACAATCGAGTCCTTCTTACCTTATTGTGAGCAATTCCTGCAGAACATGTAAATTCAGCTTCCTTTAAGACTTGCATCCGAAGTTCTGCCACAATTATTGCCCCACAAGCTAACAGTTTATCCCGATGGTCAGAATCGCTTCTACAAAGCCATTCTCTCACATTTTTCTCTTTCTCATTTCCATTCTGGACACAATACCAAGTCAAATATTGATCGTAAGAAAAGAAAAATGATCATGCCAGAACATGTTTAGAATGGAAACATAATGGAATTTGAAGCTTAGATTTGTCAGAAAGTGGTTACCGAATCTGATTACCGAATACTGTAAGGAACTGAACTGAATCTAAATTTATTGTAAATTTAAAAATCTCTTTAAAATTATAATGATAGAAGACGGAGTAGAAGTCGTTCGACACCAACATATGAGTGGTCATAACTCATAAATGCCCCCACTTTTATATTTAATTTTAATATAATTAGGGTCATTTTAGTCAAAAACTCATAAAAATTACAATCCACGACCCTAGAATCACATTGCTTAGTTTTCAAAATTACAAAAATATCCTTTTTTTACTATCTAATCTACAAAAACCCTTTGATCAATATTTTAAATTACAAATAAGCCCTTTTGATACATGTGCATTTGCACATGCTACCTTCTAGTACAGCAAAATGATACTAATTGACATATTCATTAGTAAGATGTTTCATCCTCTAAGGGCTATTATATTGAAAAGTTAGAAAAGGCTGGAAAACAACGAAAGCATAGATATTATCTTGCCTCATTAAGCCCCAATATATTTGATTTGACGGCTTCTTCATCAAGTTCTTCCATGATCTCTGGAGGATTTTCTGATAGCATTTCTTCCGCAGCATCGGTAAGGTCAAGATATACTTCATCAATCGATGCCCGTTCACACCGACCCCTTCGAGCAAGAATGGAAACCACCTGCAAGTTTAATTAAAACCTGTATTAAACTGCATTTCTAACGTTGATAATAGATAAATAACAAATTTAAAGTTACAAAAAAGCATGTTTTGTTAACTCTACAAACCTCGGAACCTGCATTTCGGTATATGTTCAAGTCAGCTTTACCACGGGCAACCGGGACTTGAACCAGATGGATTTGTGGGCACACTTTCTTGGCTTCGTCTCCTCGCATAGAACTGAAAGCATGCACTAGCTTTTAGTGGTCTGTGCAGTCTAGCTATCCAACAAAAATCGAATACATTACATGATTATGAAAACATTTTACTAACCGCTTCACACCATATTTACGAGCTTCATAACCGATAGCAATCAAACCCCCACCTTTCCAAGAGTTGTATTGGACCACAGCAGTTGGTAGCCCTCTTAATTCTGGATGTTTTCTTTGCTCCACTATAAAAGATAAAAAAAAACATAGAACTTGCTAGTTTAGGCCAATAACATGGGAAATAATGCGTACAAGTGTAGATAAGGCCAAGAGAACATGGAAGTTGTTCTCATCTAGATCACCGAAAATGAGGTAGCCCCAACTTCCATTGAGACCAAATCGATGGCTGTTTCTTTGTCATAGCACCAGTAGATCCAGAGTTGATGTGGCACCAACAAGGCATGTTCATAGTCGACATGTGGAGTGGGCATTTGCACCGTCTACACCACCAATACCACATGAAATACAACATGGATTCTCCTAAAGCTCATTATGATTTACATGCTCATAAGTTTATAAGGTTCTCTAATAATGATATGTGACCTGATGTATCCCAACAAAAGGATCCATCCACTACCTTCACTCCTATCCATAGTTGGGTCCTAATATTTGAGGTCGAATAACACCTCCTAACCATCAACATTTCGCAATGGGTTTTCCCCTTTGTAGCACACATAAAATTTGCAGATTGAAATTCCAATCATCTATTCTAACTATAAAGGTATAAATTAAAGTACTAATTTTCTACAATCCATGACCTTAAGCATGACCCCATCCAGTAAATATTATATTTCTAAATTCTCTAAGATCCAAGACATCATATTTCTAATTCTCTAAGACCCAAGACCTCATAACCATGTCTGGTCCCAATAAAAGTCATTTTAACTTGAGAATTAGATATTTAGATGCTCAAGCGTTCCAAGCTCCTCAATCATCTCGTTGTTCATTGGTATTTGGTGATGTTATTTTTTTTTCTTTGATAGATACTATAATGGATTCACGCAAATTAAGAAGAAGAAGCTAACACGAACTTCTGAAAATATAAGAAAGCATAATTTGAGAAATAGTTCTTTCCCAAGTCATAAACCGGGTTTGTTTAATTTACAAAGTCCATGTTGTAAGGAATTTGACCTAAAATATTATTTCAGCTGAGTCAATAGAAATAAAGAGAAAAATCTGAAATCAGATGGTTCCCTTGATGAAATTGATACTGAGGTTCAAGGTCCCAAAGCCACTACAAATGAGGGAGCATAGAGCAATGGGTCAGTGAAAATGAGAGTTGAGAGGCTCGAGGATTGAAGGAGTTGATTTTAGTTGTGAAAGATTTCGATTCTGGTGATGGAGATAGGTTAATGAGTAGATGTTTGATGATGTACATTCCAAACCAATTGTAATAATGGATGAGGGAAGTGTTTGAGCAAGCGTATAGAGAAGACATGGGGACTGCAATAGGGGTGTTCTTGAAAGTGCAACAAAACACATCTGAACCAAAGAGAACTCGGATGAAACTATTGCTAATCTGTACAAACACTTTCATTCAACTGCAAAGCAACAATAGAGTGGACAATTTCTCTTGGCCTAAACTAGCATCCATGGATTTAAAACACGTTTTGACATCTCATCTCGTCCATGAATAAGACCGAGTCGTCTCGGACAAGATTTAAAAAAATGGCTTATAATTAGAATAAACCATGTCTTTGAGACGACTTGTCAACTCGTCTCGTTAGTGGACGATACCAAGACAATTGGGACAAGTCGTCTCTGTCTCGGACGAGATTTAAAACCATGAGCATATCCAATTGTGGTACTTGACAATCAACATTAACCGCTGGTGTTTGGATTTAGAACTGACAGTTTCAGGCTTCCTGAATTATTTCCAATGTTTTTTCCCATATCGTTCTGCAGATCACAATTAAGAATTCAAATTTCACTTGATAATCTCAGTGATCTAAATTGCCCATTTTCAGTTCAGCCTCTATTTTTTTTTTAATAAAATCAGGTTTGAAAATGGGTACGAGAGATCCATCTTAATCACAGTTCATATCAACAATAGAAAACAAATTTCCCCATCACCTTGCATTAATTATTTTAATTTCTCGATTCTACTAAAAAACCATAGCCCACCAAAATTAAAAAAAACAAAAAACAAAAACTTCCCGGTTCTATTATATTAAATTGTTGATCCTGAAAAAACAACAAAAAATAAAAAATTTCAATTGGATGTCTGGAAAGCTGTATCAAAATGAGGTTGGAATGAAAAAAAAAGAAAAAAAAAAAATTATAGTGTTTCTTTGCTACATTTTCAGTCCTCTGAAAAATGAAAACCCACAAAAAAATTTCTGAAAAAATGAAACCAGTTAGAAATTCAAATTGGTAAGAAGAATTTGTCTCAATTACAGTTAGAATAATAGATATATAAGCCAAAATATTCGCTTTTCTTTGCTATACTGTAGATTCACTGAAAATCCATTATAAAAAAAAAGGACAAAAATTAAGAAACAAAAAAATTCAGAGAGATGGTGAAAATGGTTGACAGTAGAGGATGAAGACCACCTTGGACATAGAAGCAATCCATATCGATATGAGCTATGATGCGAGCATCGGATGGTTCAGGTCGAGCGATTGGCATGATCTTGTTTTCTTGTTCTTCGATTTTTTTCCCTCCAAAACAGTCTAGTTTCTTCTGCCCCTTCTTGAGAATTGTCAGGGAAATAAGAAGAGGGAGGAGGGTGTTTACTTTTTAGTGAATATTTGAGATACACTCCCATATGTATTCAAACTGATGACATACCCCTTGACCTTGGTCTTCTCTTATTGGCCATTGATTATTGACTTTAAGTGACCTCATCTTCAATCCATTTTTACAGTTGTATTCAACTTAACCTTGTTGAAAATCATGTGTTCTATTTCTCACAAAACTTATTTTGTTCTTAAGGCTTGAAGTTTGAAGTAGTTAAGATGACTGAAGACTGATTTTGGGAAGGAAAATAAGGGTTTTTTACAAAAGTTGAAGATGAGGGTATTTAGGTCTTTTTAGATAATCTATTTGAGAAGATCAATGTGAAGGGTTATGACATCAATTTGAAAATATGAGAGAGTATATCAAATATTCATCAAAACTAGAGGGCAATGTCATGTCTAAATCACACCCTTCTTTAAGAAAAGAATTGTGATAATCTGATTATCCCAAGTGGGGTAGTCATATTATCATGACTCGAAAAGAAAAAGATAATTATTGATGTTAAAGTGTTAGAAAGGGTGTAAGTGTAACTGTGTAAGTCATATATACCAAGCCCTCTTTCCTTATTAGATCTAATAGATACACATCTCCGATCAACATTACAAAATATTATAATACTCATTCAAACTATTTCAACAATAGTTTACAATTATGATTAAGCTCATATAAAATACTAGACCCCAAAAATATGAAGATCTAGTAAAATCCTAAACCAAAAATATATATAATTATGATTGGCACCCCAACCTTTTGTTATTCTCAACCATTCACTTATTTCCTTTTTTTTTTCATTTGGGGTTTAATAAGTAAAATTTGAGATGTTAATATCGACTCACTTAGAAAAATGATAGTGTAGACACTCCAATTTGAACAAGCCCCACTTGAAAAGACCTTAAAAAATCATTTTTCTATTAAAAAATCATCAACTAGCCTAAAGGCTAAAATCATAAAAATTCGATATTTTTGTTCAAATTAAAGGCCTTAAGACTTCTAATGGTCCAATGAACCCACAATAAGGTCAATTCATCATTAAAATCTTCATTCACCGCCATCCCATTCTCAAACCTAAAATCAAGTCTCAAACACAATTCTAAGCCCACCAATCGTCAACCACCTTAAGCCTCAATTTTAATCATCTTAAATCAAACCTATACCCAAGCCCAAAATCATATCCATATTCATAATATTAATCAATCAACAGCAAAAATTCATGATCATAAAAAAAAAAAAGACACATGTCATCCTCACAATCAACTTCCAAAAAGAAATCATTCTTATCACCCCATCATTATTCCTATATCATACCAGATACTACCACTTAAGTCCATCACATTCTCTTCAAAACACTTCACAAATTATCTCCATACCCCCCACACCCCTTCTCCATAATCAACTCACCTAACACACAGTCCCATATCTCTTTATCATGTGTCACCATCTCCTCCACCCTCCCAAAATATTAACAACTATATCATTATATAACCATTCTTTTAACCCACACCTATACCCCTTAACTTCACCTAATACTCAACCTATATGGGTTGAAAGATCCTACCCATTTGTACCACTATCCACATATACCCTTCCCCTAACATTAAATTCTATACACCTCATTCACAAGTCTCAAGCCATTCTCCTCCATTTCATATTTTCACCACATTCCACCCCTAAAAATCATCTCAAAATCTTATAAAAATCACATCATCGTTCACAAACCACTAATGCTTGAACTCCCCCTCTCAAGTTATCTTTCTCAATCTCTCATCGCAATACATCTCAAATCCCCCATAAATTTAAGTTCTGTTCAACTCATCAATCAACCTTTTATTCACTCCCTCACTCATTCTCTTCTTTTAAAAAAGGACTTCACATAAACATCTGGATTAAAGACTCGAGAATAAGAAAAAGAGACTTAAAATTTTAAGGTGGGCGTAGGAAAATAATTCCCTCTCTCTCCCCTTTCCATCTTCTATCTACCCCTTTCACCTTTCTTTTTTTCTTTTGATTTTGGAAGTTCAAATCCCTTAAAATATAAGTCTTTGTGGTCTAGTCATCATGGGATCCCTCTCTTAATGAGATGACACCCATTATGTAGGCCCGAAATAAAATCCTTCAAAGATTGAAGGTATAAGTTTTATTTTCATCAACTTTCTCTTTAAGATTTTTTCAAAAAATGAAAAATGATTAATGCATGAATTATCACTTAAGGTGGAGGAAATAGAGTGCCTGACACCTTTTTTATTTCCTAAAATAAACCCCCTTACTTAAATCTTAAGTAGATTAATACCATATCCGTACAAGAGTTACCACGACAAAATCGATTTTTCTAAAACTACATTTCAGGTGTCCATTCACATCCTATTCTAAAAAAGAATGGTGGCGACTCCAAATCTTAGTAGAGATTGAGTTTTTAACAAAAAAAATCCATATCCACAAATAGGATGGAAATTCATTAGAAGTTGATTGGATGGAGAAGGCTAAAAGTAGGATTTAATAAAGTGAATAGTGTTTTTAGAGGACTCCTTTAAAAATCTGAAATCCTCCAAATATGGAGGAGGAACAATGTTTTTGGAGGGATTCCTTCAAATATGAATTTGGTTGGAGCACATTTTTGAGCTCCATTTGCATGTTTGAAGATAAAACTCATATGTGCAGTCCGGTTGGAGATGCTCTAACCGGGTATTCCTATAGACAATGTACCGGGCTCGTATATGGGCTTTGTCTAATCCATAGACTATGGTCTTGCCCAGTCCATGCCCTTTTAAGATTTCTTAGAAGTTTTTGTTGATCCTTTGATAGAATATAAAATACAATTCTTGTCTAATCATAGACTTCAATTTCTCTCCGTCTTCAATGTGTTCTCTCTCCCGATTATGAATCGTAGTGTGAGTTACAATCCACAATATTTTGAGAATGATTTACAAAGTGATACCCTATGTTTTATGTGTTATGGACACTATAAGAGGTGGATAAGGTTTTCAAGACTAACAGTCTTTAGTACATGCATGAAGGGTTAATCCAAGATGCCTCAACATGGATGCGGAAAAAAATCCTCTTTCTCTTTCAATATTTATAAGTTATAACCCCTTGTTTAAAATCCAAAAAATTCCAAAATACAGTCAACTTTTGTTAAAATTGTAGTTCGAGTGCACTTTTCATTTTTATTTTGAAAACATGCATAGCATAGCAAGATTGCATGAATTTTAAAGTGAAAATCTCATTGATAAAAGGTAGCAAGATTGTTGATATTTATTCGAAAAGTGACAATCTCGCTAAAAAGCATGTTTTGAGAATTAAAATGAACGATATACTGGATTGGGAAATTTCCCATATTCAGCACATGAAATGATAATTTACCCATTAAAATCCCCTTCTCTTTCTATGCTCAATGCAACTTCCCTACAATTCCGTCGACCTTTAGCACTTGTTGGTGATGCTTGCATGTAGCCATTATCTAGCCAAGGTCCCCCTTAGGTCGACATGCGTGCATTGCATTGAATGGACCTCTAATGAAACACATCTCCACTTCATTAAATTCTAATATGAAATTTTGTTACGCAATAACCTTTTTGTGATTATATTGATAGAGCTTGAAGTCGTTTGTACTAACAACCAATATTAGATGTGTTTCCTTCATTCACTGGCACAAACGCTTGGATATGATTCGAATCGTCACACCAACTGGTGGCCCACCATCCTATTAGCAAGGTGGACCATTGAACCACTCAAAATCATCCACGTGGCAACTGAGTTGAATTTACATTTTTACCTAATTTTCAACCATAAATCATCAATGTTCGAAAAGCCAAATCGATTATCCAACCAAGTATTTTTTTTAAGAATAATGTTGAAGTGACCTCAAGATTGGACCTCGCATCGCACACCCTAACGTGAAAGTGTATGGGAACCATACAAGCTTTCCTTGAGATACGAGTGAAAAACATATATGGTTCCTATCCACTTACACGTCAAGATGTTCGATATGAGGTCCAATGTTGAGGTTACTCCAGCACGACTAATTTTTAAATGCATGTTTATTAAAAAACTTAAAATTGTGTTAAAATACTATTATTTATATTCACGAGAGGACAATACTCAATAAAATCAACGGTTCATTAGTCAAATCGATTTAATTAGAGGAAGTAAATACCACAACTGATATATGGCTATTTAGTAAGTATACTTTAAACGAGAGCTTATATTCCCACGCACATTTTCTTAGAGCACCTCAATTCATATGATAACCATTAGTACCAATAAAGAATTAACACACATCTTAAGGCCTTAAGTAAAAGTTGGTGTGGAAATAGAAGCTCTCATATATGACCGTTTTTTTACTTTCTCCATTTATTTTCTCTATTTTCTTAAAATATTTGAATTTCACAACGGTTATTTTCCAAAATATACAGAAACAAAGAGGACACTGTACCGTTAACTGTTTCTTCTTATCCTTCTCTCTCTCTCTCTCCTTGCAGCAGAAATTTCTCTCTGAAACTCTCGATTTTTCTCCATCTAGAACACTTGATGATGATCATCGAACGAGTTGTAACAGTTGAGTATCTTGAGCCGTCAATGTCTCGAGAGCTCCTCTCCAAATTCCCAGACAAATCATCTCCTTTCGATTTCGACTACTCGCAGAGCGGAATCTGGTCTCCTCTAATCCCCCGGAACCAAAATACACTGATTTATCCTTCTTCAATCGAAATACGAAGAAAATTAACAGATGGGTTTGAGAAAAAACTTTATCAGGATAATTCCCAGAGCGGAATCTGGTCTCCTCTAGTCCCTCGTGTTCAAAAAGTTTGATTCATGGTTCTTCGATTAAAGTTGGAAGAAAATTAGAAGATGGATTTGGGAAAAAACCTTATCAGGAGAAGCTCAAGAAGGTAACAATGAAGATCAAGAAGAACATTTCCATGCCCAGTTCTAAGAAGAATAAGAAGGTTTTAGATTTTTCGGCAACTCCTGTTAAGGGTTCTACTCCTAAGAAGGTAAGTTCATTGTAAATTTTCAATCAAATACGTGAAGGAAGAACACCCTTTTTGAGACTTGTGGGATTCTTTTTTTTTTTTATTGATTTTTTTCACAAAAAAAAAAAAAAAAAAAAATGAATACCCATTTGAGGATTTTTCTTTTTTCTTTTTTTTTTCGGGTTTAAGATTTTAAATGAGCCTAATCATAATAGTAAACAGCTGGTGCAATTGTTTGAACCGAGTGTTACAATTTCTGTAATGTTGAGATAGGAATTCATTAATTTGAATTTGAGAATTTTCCTTTTTAGATGCTATTGGCACCCAAACTTTTACTTGTTACACCCGAATTGAATATAAAAAAATAAGTGAATGTGATTGATGATAATAAGTAAAAGTTGGGGTGCCAGTAGAATCTCTCTTGTTTTTATTTTTACTATATTTCTATCTTTTGGGTTTAGGATTTTGACAGAGCCTAATCATAATGGTAAACAACTATTGAAAATCTGAAATTGTTTGAACAAGTGTTATAATTTTTGTAATGTTGAGATAATAATTTGAGCCAAACCTTTATAATGTCCGAATGGTGGGTTTTAATCTTATTGGGGTGTGATAAATAATTCAAGAAATTGGGGTGCAATAAGTAAAAGTTGGGGTGCCAATACCATTTCATAGATTTATGGGTTTTAATTTCTTTATCGATCGCAAATAATAAAAGAACAGTGATAATCTGACTACCCCATGTGACACACTCAATCGACTCTCTTGACATGACAAGTTCGGGAACCTGGATATGTAAACCTTGAGATACTAAACTACACTTCCCCATAAAAATGTGTATCCCAAGGTCTACAGATTAATCGTTCCCGAATGTGTCACATCAGGAGAGTCGATTGAGTGTGCCACGTGGGGTAGTCAGATTATCACGACTCAAAATAAAAATGTTGCAGATGATCTAGCAATGGAAACCTAGAAATACCCATAAAGAAATTTCAGATTTATCATAAATTGGTTCTGGTACATTCTTTTAGTTATGTTTTTTGAACTAGTAAAGGTTTTTGACGAAACATTATGAAAAATGAGTAAATATCCATTTAAGATACCTGAATTTGGACAAAATTGAGTAAAACCCAGGTCCAGAAATTTAACTTTCCAGGATTGTCCTTTCTGTTTTTTTCCTTCTTCTTCAATCCATTTATGATTTTCATTTTTGCCCTATTATGAAGTTCAATTTATAATTTATTTGTTAAAACTTTCCAGGGATGGGCAAAGGTGTTAAAGGCTACTAGAAAAAAATTCAAGAAGCAGAAGGAGGAACCTTTCTTGCATATAAAGCTGGTTGATTTTCTTAGAAATGGAGAATTGTAGTCTTTCCCAGTTCTACCTAGTTCCCTATTTTACATTATAATGTTGTTGTTGTTGTATTCACCTTTGCGTTGTTTTTGTATTTCTAATGGTTTAGCTCATATCGAACAATCCGTATATTTCAATGGTTTAAGTCCATTTGGGCAATTATTGGAAATAGTTTATGGAATGGTTCCTTGCAATCATGTTAATATATTGAATGCGGTAGAGATGAGGAAAGATGAAATTAGAAATGAACGAATTTGGCAAAATGTAGTAGTAGCTCAGTCATGGTTTTAAAATTCGCCCGAGACCAAGATGTATTGTTTGAGTTGTCTCAGTATTGCCCAACAATGAGATGGACGAACAAACTTTTTGGGTGCAGCGTCTCGCGAGACGAAGGAGACATCTCGGACGAGATATTGAGGCTCTTGAGACAATGCAATCTCCTCTGTTTTCATCCTCCAAACCGTATCTTTTCTCAATTATTTCTCCTATTCTCAACCAAGTGAACCGGAGAACAAAGGGGTTTGCTAAACAATCTTCATCCTTCCTCCTCTAAATCAAGCTAAAAGATGAGGTTTTGTTGAAACATTGAATGGAATTTTTAAATGGTTAAAAACCATTTTCTCATTGCCGAACGAGACGAGATGACTCATTCGAGACAACTCAGTATCGGTCATAGACGAGATGAGATGTAAAAACAAGTTTTAAAACCATGCGCTCAATATGTGTTAAATTAAAAGAAAGTATAATGAGAAGGTTTGGGCATGTTTAATGAAGGCCAATTACAATTCCAAAGAAAAGAAATATTCAAGTTGAAGATCTTGAAAATCAGAAGAAGATCCCAAAGAACGTAGATAGTGAACGTAAAATATGAATTTACTTTCAATAACAAACGACTTTACTTGGAATAAAGTGGATATGAATTTACTTTCAATAACAAACGACTTTACTTGGAATAAAGTGGAATTTCGTTCATATTGCAGAGCCAAGTCTTCTGTACTTGTTTCCTCCCTTTGCCCATTGTACCACACTACACAACCAACTTTGGCTCTCTATACAAATAGAATAATTAACTTAGGCCCTGGCAATGGCCTACACTTGTAGGGAATGGCCTTAAAGAAGCAGTCCTATACATGGTTTTAAATCTCATCCTAGACCAAGAGGACTCATTCGATTCGTCTTGGTATCATTCACCAATGAGACGGATAGACAAGTCAAACGTATCAGACAAGATTTAAAACCATAGTTCACTTTTCTCATTGTTGAATGAAATGACTCAAACGTATTAGAAAACTCATCCAAGACGACTCGGAGAGTTCATGGACGAGACGAGACATCAGAACGAGTTTTAAAATCATGGTCCTATGTCCTTAAAAGACATTATTTTCTTAAAAATGTATTTTGCACTTCGATTTTAAGTGTTTTGTGATACAAAGCGGGTTAGTGGTTAGTAGTATTTAATGATTAGGTGGAATTTGATTTTCCAACCCTACCTATTTTCCACCATTATTTTTTCATGGATTTCAAATTCCATGGAAAGTCACTTTCCATGTAATCAAACATACCCTAGGTGGATTATAATTTCAACTTACCTATTCAGTTAATGAAAAAATATATATAACTATTAATTTCATATTTTAGGCTTCCCTCTCCCACACAAAATTGAAAATCCTACTTTTTTTTTTCTTATTTTGTTAAGGAAATAAAAATTTTAAGGTGGAAATATGTGTAGAAGCTCAATCAAATTTTTTTTTTATCATCACCCGTTGCCTACGTGAAAGTTTTTAAACTTGATTTTGCATGAATACTTTAGATTTCAATGAGAAGTCATTAGTGAGAAAAATGTGAAGAAAACCTTAAATGATGATCTTGTATTTCCCTGAATACCTAATATCAACCATGTCACTTGGGGTGGGGGTGTAAAACTTGCATAATAACACTACCCTTACATTTTTATTTATTAGTTATTATTTTATTTTTATTATATATATATATATATATGGGGGCGGTTCAGCATCCCTAAAGTTTGCCAAACATTTTTCAAAACATGGCTTAGAAGCTTTGGAATGAGCTGATTTTTTGTGAGGATGATCTCTATGATGAGGAGATCATCCTCACCAAAAATCAGCCTATTCCAAAACTTCTAACCCATCAAAAGTGATTTACAAAAAATGTTTGGCAAACTTTAGGGCTGTCGAACCGCTCCCTACATATATATATATATATATTACATTTTTTTTTTTTGGGGGGGGGGGGGGGTTGTGTGTGTGTGTGTGTGTAATTTAGTAAAACCTCAAGTAATTGGAGATATTTATCCCAACTAGCTTAATTGGTAAAGTCTTTGGTGAAATTTCTTCAATTGATGATTACGGAATCCAATTAATTAAATTATTTTGTAAAATTAATATAATCTAACATATAGAAATAACACATATAAAAATAAATGAGAGATTCGTGCAACCATGACACACTAGATTTTTACGTGAAAAATCCTTCAGGAAAAAAAAAATCACAAAACCCCATGTTCATTTGGAACGATACTACTATAAAATTATAAATTTGCAAAAGTTACTCTTGCACAAGACGACTGACAAACTTGAATCCACGATCTACCAAACTTTACTTCACTCAACATATTCTTTGTAGAAATCCACGATCCGATTCCATGAACCGCTCATATAGCTTTGATCTCTAAAGCAATCTAAAACCATGAACCACACACTAGATTCTATGAGCTAAACACAAATTAAATTTGATTTTGATCGTAGTCGAAATTTCTCAAATACACATACTCATCAATAGACAATTGAAGAGCATGTTTGAGAAAATTCTTCGATTTCTCAAAATACTCAAAGTGAAATCTTTTTCCTCTTTATTTCCTAAGAAAATCTATTATGACAACCTAGAACGGAAATCCTTTTATAAAGGAAAGCATAGAATTTTACATGAGTTTACAAAAGTTACTTTCACACAAAACGACTAACAAACTCGAATCCACGATTTATCAAACCTCTTACTTCACTCAACATGCCTATTGGAGAACTCTACGATTCGATTTCATTGAACTGCTCATGTAGCTTTGATCTCGATTTCTAACACAATCGGAAACCCCGAACTACACACTCAATTCCACGAGCTAACATTATAGGAATATTAATCTATTGCGATGACAATTACTAACGGCCACTAGTAAACCGTCATTGTAGCCTAAAAAAAAAATTTGAATGCTTTTTATTTATTTTTCTTCAAAAATTTGGTTTTAGGCATGAGATATACCTACGGCGTTAGTTGTGTCCATCGCAATTTTCTCTTCGATATCTTTATCTCTTAGCGATTTGCTCTCTCTCTTTCTTTCCATCTTCGATCTGGTCTAATTCTTGGATTGCCCTATATTCATCTCTCTTTAAATAAAAAAATATCGCGTTCTCTCTACTCGATCTGGTTCATCTTTTCTAATCGATCCATCAATGTAACTGTGTATGTGTGTGTGTGTGTGTTGTGGATCTAGGGTTTGTTGAAGACGAGAAAACTTGATTTTATTTTTTCTACAGATTAGGAAATCAATTTTTCAGGTAATTAGAGAACTCTGTAGAAATCACATTGAGATCGACACTTGAAATCCGATAATTTGATTAAAGTAGCTGTTAGTTTGCTCAATTTGATCATAAAATCAGCTCAAAGTGCATAATCTCCAATTCATTTTTTCAGGTAATTTCATATTCCTAGCAATGCGTATAAATGAGATGTTTCGGTTTAGAGAAAATTTTATTGTTGATTGTATTTTGATTTTACTTGATTTTATAGAGAGGATATATATATCAAAATTTACCTTTCATGTTGAATTTTGTGGTAAATTTGATAATTTGTGTAATTAAATGGTTTGGAGAAAATATTACTATTGATTGTATTTCGATTTTACTTGATTTTGTAGATAGGATCTATATAAAAAAATTTCCTTTCATGTTGAATTTTGTGGTAAATTCGATAATTTGTGAAACCTAAGTTATTTCATTTGTTTTTTAACACTATTTCTTTGATTACACAATAGGGACCAGCAAACAGAAGAGGAAGAAGCTTCAGTACGTATCGGTTTGTTGTGTTGAAGTCCAAATTATTCATCATTAATGCTCTCATGTCATTACCCATTATATGTATGTATGTAAGAGAACTCTCAAAAAGCAATTGATTATGAAAACAATGATTTTAAAGTGTAAGATTACAAAGTTATTTATTTCAGAACCATATGTTTCATAAAGTGGGTCCATTTAACACTCAAATTTTTAACTGCCTCTTACACTAGCTGTGACGCCCCCGAAATACTAACACAAAATCCCATGTCAAATCTTGAGGTATTATGTGGAATCTCAAAATTTCGGTATGATTTCCTCTATTTATGTTAGCATTCCAAGGCACTAAATACCTGCTTCACATGATAAACAATATACATTATATCCTGTATATATACACACTTTAACAAAAGTTCTAACGCTCTACCAAAATCTATAATATAACTCGGGCTAATTGACGTCACTAAGGGTTATAGCCCCAATACTTACTAGGTAACGAACTCTGGTCGTCTATCTAACCTACCAGATACTTCTCAGTCGTGCTCTACACCTGTTTCGTCAAGTTCTGATTTTGAAACTAAAAAATGGATAAGAAAATTGTGAGTAACAATGGTTACCTAGTAAAGAAGCAAACAATTCCTACCAATAGCTACTTATATATGAACGAATAAGCATACTAAATCATTTTAACATATGCAAAATTTTACAGAATAAACTACAATTAACTAGTACATATAGTAGGGATGAGCAACTAAACATTTTAAAAACTCAAATTACATCAATCAACAGTACTCACCATAACATTTTCTTTTTATACAAATCTAATTGACTAAATGAAAATATTAAACATGCATTTCATTTTATATTCCAAAATAAGACAATAAATACATAATACACAATGGTGGAGTAGTGAAATTAGAGAGTTGGGATTCACAACTAGATCGTTCTTAGTTGGAACATGATATTTCATAATAAAGTATTAGTTCCTGATTTTGTGGTTGGTCGTTGTTTACCATACTTACGGGATCATTTATCCGGTTCAAGCTGGCCGTTTGACGTGATCGTAAGCAATGTTTCTCTTTTCGATGTGTCAAAACGTTTGACTACTATAGATTATCAGTGATCACTAGCTAATCATCTTCGTCGGCATCAGGCATGCATGTGATTCTCAAATATACAACCTCATTCGTATGCATTACAAGTTCACTAGTAAAAATATATATGAATAAACTCAGATTCTAGTTGTGACTCTACTCTCATACGCGTCCCATATCACGTATGAGTTTGGTTGTCCCTACCGTACATCTCAGGATAGTATATCATTCCGGATGGTATATCATTATGGATGATATAACAGATTATCTCTTCAAGCATTCACAAGCTTTTTACCAATTTACAAAATAACTACATATAAATATCATTTGACTACTATAGATTATCAGTGATCATAGCTAATCAATCAGGCATGCATGTGATTCTCAAATATAAACTCATTCGTATGCATTACAAGTTCACTAGTAAAAATATATATGAATAAACTCAGATTCTAGTTGTGACTCTACTCTCATACGCGTCCCAATCACGTATGAGTTTGGTTGTCCCTACCGTACATCTCAGGATAGTATATCATTCCGGATGGTATATCATTATGGATGATATAACAGATTATCTCTTCAAGCATTCACAAGCTTTTTACCAATTTACAAAATAACTACATATAAATATCATTTCTTTTCTTTGAAAATAAATAAAAAAATTTCTTTAAAAATAAATAAGAAATTAACATTACAAAGTTGAGAATGGATATCCAGTTTCTTACTATGTAATTGTGGCCACACGACCTAAAATAAATAACAGAACAGAAACATAAACTGCATTTCGCGCTACATAAAGTAAACAAACATATAACCAATATCATTATCCCTGAATATCCATTCACCAACCTACACACAACATTATAATGTAAAATGTAGACATCACCCATTTTATATGATTATTACATTTTATCATTTTATCATTTTATCTTTTTTTCCTTTTTTTTACATTTTAAAAAGAAATAAGAAATTTTCTTTGAAAACAAATAAAAAATTAACATTACAAAGTTGAAAATGAATATCCAGTTTCCTACCATGCAATTGTGGCCACGCGACCTAAAATAAATAATAGAACATAAACATAAGCTGTGCCTCGTGTTACAGAAAGTAAATAAATATGCAACTAATATCATTATCCTTCGGTATCCGTTCATCAACCTACACACAATATTACAATGTAAAATGTAGATATCACCCCTCGAATGTGATTCTTACATTTTATCGTTTAATCCATTTTTTTTCCTTTTTTTTCGATTCTAGTACTTTTTTATATTTTCAAATATATCATTCATCTTTCAATATTATTTTCCGATATTAAATCTTTTTTCACATTTTAAAATTCATTTTAATCATTTAAATTGAAAATTTACAAAACTTATATCAAAACGGGATCCCAACAGTACACAAAATCCAACTGGTAGAAAGAATCCGGTAAAATATCTTACCCACATATAATTTGTTATAAAATATAATTATATACATCAAATATGAAGGTTATGACGTGAATTTAAAACAATGAAAAGAATTCTATGTTTTTGAAACACATAACAAATTTTCGTTAAAATCCTAAATGCAATTTTCACAATCTACGATTATCAATAGAAATTGAGACAAATTGAAGTCAAGGAGGTTGATTTTTAAATTTAATCCAGTAGTTTCAAAGCTTTCGATGCCGTCGTCATTTCTCCCTTTTATAGTGAATGATGATTTGGGCTCGAAATAGATGAAATCCGAGGTTGAACGTTCGAAACTCCCATTATGTTTCTGATTAATTTTCAATGAAATAAGAAGAAAGAGAAGAGAAAAAGAAAAAAAAAATGGGTGGATTTTGTAGAAGTTGATGCTGTAGATATTTTTTCCATCTTCATCGAAAATCGATGGCTACCCATTCGCGACGAATCTAAGGTTGATAGTTAGGAAAATAATAATTTTTTTTTTAAACTCTCAACTGGTTTTTATGCGATGGAAGAGAAGATGAATAGTGATTTTTATTTAAAATTTATTTATATATGCTGACAAGACGAAATTAGTATATTTAATATTGTTTCATTTGACGATAACTTGACCGTCCGGACTCCAAAAGTGACGAGTGAATACTCTGTTTTATATAATTTTTTTATTTCAGATCTAATGATATAGTCAAATTTTACAAATTCTATCTCTAACAAAAATTTACTTTTTCGGCCCAATAGGACCTTAAAATTGACGTCGTTTCCATTTTTAATGCTAATTCGACTTTTTGAGATAAAAAAGTGACTAGTAAATGGTCTATTTTCTATTTTTGTGTTAAGTGATTTATGGGTGTGACAGGGATTTGTTCTTTACGACATGGCCCAATCAATCACAACTCAGGACTTAAATCATTGAGGATGTTCATGGGTACGAGTGGCGATTTAAGCATATCTTTAGAGGTAAATTGAGATAACTTGAAATTGCACCAAGGTATAGAAAAACTCAAAGTTTAGCCATGGAACTCATTTGATGTATAATTCCTATACTATTTCGATCTTTTCGTATCCCGTTGATTCGGATGGAGTATTTCTATTGGGTTTGCAAAGTGGTATGTAATTTTTCACTATTATAAGGAGATATGACATGGTAACCTATAAATTTATTAGGTGACTTGAAGGGATAATGTCTGTGATGATAGAAGGGATTATTTGATTTTCACATGTAAGCATGCCCCCATGATGAGTTACTACGTGAGAGTAGGGGGCATGATCCCATTTTCAGACTTCTATTTTATTTAAATAAGGTAATTTTTAAAGGAGGAGGGAAAAGATAAGGTATTGTTAATTTTTAAATGAGGTAATTCTCTTTTAATAAGACGTGCTTTTATTTTATTGTCTCTGTGGTTTCGATGTAATTACTTCTAATGAATTTGATAAACTTCATGTCATAACATTTTATTCTGTTGGACTGTTTTTTTATTAGAAATCATGGATGATTTTGCATTCCTTAGAATTATGTAATTTCTATGGAGCAGATGGTTTTCTTTAAACCAGATGAGATAATATGTTTTGATTGTTGTTATTGATAAGAGAACTTTGAATGCAGATTGATGAATTTTGCGGGAAAATGGCAAAGCAACAAGTATGTTGGTGTCTCCCTGGTTGGGAAAACATGGGTAATCATAAGGTTTGGAAAAGTTGGATCCGAAGTTGCTAGATGTGTGAAAGGCTTATGGATGTATGTTGTTGCACATTATCCATATGCCCCTGCTGATAAGGCCCGTGTTATTGGTGTTGACCTGGCCTCTTTTGACAAGGCAATCTCCATAGCTGATTTCATCTCTCTCTCTCTCTATTTCTTTTTCTCTTCATATGCCACTCACTCCAACTACTTCAAAGGTCTTCAATGACGAAACTTTTGCAAAGATGAAGAAGGGAGTCCACATTGTTAATGTTGCAAGGGGTGGAGTTATAGATGAAGATGAAAGAAATCAATATTCTCTCTTCTATATTTATTAAAAGGAGAGGGATATATATATATATATATATACAACACAGAGACCAATTTTGAATTCTAAATTAAAGCCTATACACTGTCATTGCCTAATTTACATTGCAATGTAAATGGAAATCCAAACAATAAAAGTTGACTGTGCATAATTTAAGGAGATCACAGATTTTATGCACTAACTGTCTTTATATTCCTTTTACATTCCTTAACACTCCCCCTCAAGTTTGGAATGTATATTGATAATTCCTAACTTGCCAAGTAAAGTCAAGAATTGTGACAAGCTCAATGGCTTTGTAAAAATGTCGGCTGGCTGATGTGATGTGGATATGTGAGCTGTTTTGATCATTCCTTCTTGAATCTTTTCTCGTATGAGATGACAATCAATTTCTATGTGTTTTGTTCGCTCATGGAAAATCGGATTTGAAGCAATGTGGAGTGCTGCTTGATTGTCACAATATAGATTTGCAGGATGTGAATGCTTGATGCCCAAATCTTGTAGAATGTATTTCAACCAAGTAATCTCACAACAAGTTGCAGCCATGGATCGATATTCAGCTTCTGCATTGGATCGCGACACCATGGTTTGCTTTTTGGTTTTCCAAGAAATCAATGATTTGCCAAGAAATATGCAGTATCCAGTAACTGATCGTCGAGTGTCGCGACACCTAGCCCAATCTGCATTGTAAAAAACATTTAATTTGATGGAACTAGTTGTAGGAAGAAAAATTCCTTGGCCTAGCGTGTGTTTAACATAACGCAACACACGATGAGCTGCTTCTAAATGTGGAACTCGTGGCTTGTCCATAAAATGGCCTAGAATGTGGACTGCATACACTAAATCAGGCGGTGTGATGGTCAAGTAAATTACCCGCCCAACAAGTCTTCGATATGAAGAAGGATCACTAATATAGTCACCATCAAACTCATTGAGAGACAAGTTTTGTTCCATGGGAAAAGAGGCTGGTTTTGCACCAAGGTATCCAGCATCCTCAAGAATTTCAAGAGCATACTTCGGTTGTGAAAGAGCAATGCCCTTATTGGATCGAGCAACCTCTATGCCTAGGAAGTATTTTAATTGTCCAAGATCCTTCAATTTAAACTGATCATTTAAAAACAACTTGGTATCTTCAATATCTTATAGGTTATTTCCTACCAAAATAACATCATCTACATAAATAAGGAGAGCAGTGAATTTACCGCCTTGGGATCGAACGAATAATGAATAATCAGCTTTGGATTGTTGATAGCCAGCTTGTTTGAGAACTGTTGAAAGTTTGATAAACCATTGACGAGAAGCTTGTTTGAGACAGTATAATGATTTGTGAAGTTTGCAAACTCGTGTCTCCCCCTTTCGTCCGAAACCAGGGGGTAAAGACATGTAGACATCTTCATCAAGGTCTCCATATAAGAAAACATTATTGACATCGAGTTGATGAAGGTGCCAATGTTGAGTTGATGCCACAGCAAGAAGGAGACGAGCAGTCACAAGTTTGGCAACTGGAGCAAAAGTCTCATGGTAATCTAGTCCTTCTATTTGACTGTATCCTTTTGCTACCAATCGAGCTTTATAACGTTCAACAGTACCATCGGGTTTGAATTTGATCTTGTATATCCATCTGCATCCAACTAGCTTCTTCCCAGGAGGTAATGGTTGGAGAGACCATGTTCCATTAGCCTTGAGAGCAGTAAGCTCTTGTTGCATGGCAAGACGCCATTTATGATCATGGACTGCCTGTTCAAAGGATCGTGGTTCTGTTTCGACTGAAATGAAAATGGTGAAGGCATGGTGTTTGGTTGATAATTTATCATAAGAAAGCACATCAGATAATGGGTGAGTGATACCTGTAGGTCTAGTCAACGCCGAGTTAGATGATGAAACATTCCTTGAAAGAAGAAAAATACCAACATGATACTCACGAAGATAACTAGGTGCTTGTGTAGTACGTGTCATCCGTGAGGGAGGAATTTGTGTGATAGGGGACAAGGACGATGTGGGTGACAAAGAGGATGGTATTGGGGAATTTGGGGCAACGGAGGGAGTTGGAGAGTTAGGTTCCGGTGAAGATGGTTCGGTGTTGGAATTGGAAGGAGAAGGTGAATTGGAGATGTCATCATCATATGTTGGTGATTGAGTATGAGGAAGCACCATTGGAGAACTTGTAATGGAAGAAGGAAAAGGAAAAATGGTCTCATGAAAGGAAACATCATGTGAAACAAAGATTTTACCGGTTGAGAGATCATAAACCCGATATCCCTTTTGACCATATGGGTACCCAAGGAAGAGACAACGTGTGGCTCTGGCATCAAATTTTGTGGGGCGATGATGGTGTGTGGATGCGAAACATAAGCACCCAAAAACTCGTAATGATCATAGGTGGGATGTTTGTGAAAAAACATCTCAAAAGGTGTTTTGCCTTTAAGTACTGGTGTAGGAGTTTGGTTGATGAGATAAGTGCAACTAAGATGGCATCCCCCCAAAATTTCTTAGGAAGATTAGCTTGAAATAATAAGGCCCGTGCCACATTAAAAAGGTGACGGTGTTTTCGTTCGGCTACTCCATTTTGTTGTGGGGTGGAGACACAACTAGTTTGATGAATGATTCCCTTTTCTGAATAAAATTTTGTCATTGTGAATTCGGAACCGATATCACTGCGAATAATTTTAACTTTCAAAGAAAATTGTGTCTCAACTAGATTGATGAATGTGGTGATGTATTTTTGGGTGTCTGATTTATGATGCATCAAATAAACCCATGTGCATCGAGTATGATCATCAACAATAGTGAGAAAGTACCGTGCCCTATTAATTGTAGGAATATGGTACCCTCCCCAGATATCAACATGAATTAATTCAAATGGTGCATGAGTATTGATAGAACTTAATAGGAATTGAGAACGAGTCTGTTTAGACAATGGGCAAATTAAACAATCATCAATATCACAAAAAATCATGTCTTTAACGGAATGAGAAATCGAACAAAGATTTTTATTTGAAGTATGACCAAGGCGTTGATGCCAAAGTCTCGGGGAATGACAAACTGTTGCAGTGACTGAGCTGCATCTGATTTTCTTCGGAGTATCAAGGTAGTATAGTCCACTTCGTTCAGTTCCCATCCCAATCATCTTCCCCGATCGTTGGTCCTGAAGCATACAGACATTATTAGTAAATATAGCAAGGCAATGGGAACTTCGAACAAGCTTGCTAATAGAAATCAGGTTTAATTTACAGGTTGGAACACAAAGCACATCATGCAATGCAAAATCGTCAAAATGGATGCTGCCTATATGTGTGATAGCAGCCACTGCTCCATTGGGAAGGTGGACAGTTCGGTTGGTAACTTGAGAATTTGTAGTTAACAAATCAGGGGAGCAAATCATGTGAACTGTGGCTCCTGTGTCAAGTATCCAACACATTCCTTCACCAAAAACAGAGGCACAAAAGATTGTACCTGAGAGGTCACTCATAGCGGATGCACTACCAATATGATTAGCCATGGAATTAGGCTTATTGCTGTTGAGAAGTGTAATTAGATTCTGGTACTGTTCTGCTGTGAGGGTGAAGGAGGTGGGAGGTGTTGCTGTATTGGCATCAGCATGATTGATTTTAGAGGAATAGTTCTTACGCTCTTGTTGATCAGGTTTACCACCGACAGAGTTCATCTTCTGCAACTTCCGGCACATATCAATGGTGTGACCTTTCTAACCGCAATAATCACACTTAAGATGTGCTCGGCAAGTCTCTGAGGTGTACCCAAATTTGTCACAAATCTCACACTTCAAATTAGGATTCTTTTGTGTGAAATTTTTTCCAAAATTTCGTGGGTTGTTCCTTACAGCAAAAGCTGTAATGTCAGACACAGGTGCATTTCCCTTTGATACTGCTCGTTGTCTTTCATCCTGGAGAATAAGAGAATGAGCTTTGTTAACTGTGGGAAGTGGAACCATTAGTAGAATTTGTCCCCGAACTGCAGCGTAGGCTTCATTAAGGCCCATGAGAAACTTCATAGTCTTTTGACTTTGTTGAAATTGCAGAACCTCTTTCACAGTGCCGCAAGTGCAAATTGGAATAGAGCACAGTGTGTCTCATTCATCCCAAAGGTCCTTCAGCTTGGTGTAATAAGCACCAATGGTCATGCTGTCCTGTTTACAATCATGGATTGCTTCTTCAACATGAAAGAGATTGACACTATTGATGCGTGAAAAACGCTCCTTCAAGTCAGTCCAAATTTCATGAGCAACCTCGTTGTATATTACACTTGCTCCAATATTGTGTGAGATTGAATTGAGAAGCCATGATTTCATGAGATTGTTGCAGCGCGTCCATTGTTGGAGTTCTGTGGTGGATGTAGTTGGTGGTTTTTGAATGGTTCCATTGATGAAGCCTTCTTTGTTTTTGATGCTGAGAGCCATGAGCATGGCACGGCTCCAGGTGCTGTAGTTTTCTTCATTCAATAATTGAGTGACAAGCACAACTCCAGGTTGATCGGAGTGGTGAAGGTGAAGAGGATCGTTTGGATTGTCATATTTTTCATCCGCATGCTTGGTTTGCTTTTCTGCCATAGATATTGGCTAGAAGAAGAAAGGTAAAAACTAAGGTTGTCAGGAGCGTTACTGCTCTGATGCCATGAAAGAAATCAATAGAAGATGATCTGGTGAGGGCACTTGATAGTGGAGTCGTTGCTTAGGTATAGTCTTCTAAATCTGCTTTGGAAAAATTTAACATTCAAAATATTTTCATGCCATAGCTTGCTAGAATATATTTGGTCTTAGAATGTGGGACATGCAGTACTTGATGTGTTTACAAAGGAACCCCCACCGAAAGATAACAAGTTAGTACAACATGAGAATGTCACAGTCATACCTCACCTTGGAACGAACATCAAGGAAACACAGGTACACATTTTCTCTGACAACTATCTAACATGATCCTACCTCCCTTGATCTAATCCATATTGCATAAAATTTTCCAGGAAGGTGTAGCCATTGAAATCATAGAAGTCGTAGTTGGAGCATTAAGAGGGGAACTTGCTGCAACTACTGTGAATGCTCCCATGGTCCCTGCTGAGGTAAATAATTCTTGAAATTTACTTGGTACACTTGGTTTGGTTTGGGGCCAAATAATTCTTGAAATCTTTATTATTTAAGTAGAAATTGATTTACTTCTAAGAAACAATAATGATTATTTTTCTCAACTACTACAATGGATGTAAGGGAAGTAGGGAACCATAATCAAGTTTCATATTCTTGACTTGAGTAGTAGTAATGGAATAAAACATATGGTTCTTACCGCTACATGATAGACTTGTGGAGAGTGGCATCCTAGAGAAAAGGAGACAGTTTTAACATCATCAAAGGATGGATCGCTACGAATATGGGATGTATCTGACTTCAAAAGTCAAAAACAAGTATTTGCATTCTCATCCACTTCCCATTGCCACTGTGAACTCACAATAGATGAATTTTGATTCATGTCTTGCATCCCATGCAATTTACAACTTAAAAACATGCTAGGTACCATTTCTGTTTCACTTTCATTTTTTATTTTAATCTAGTTTTTGTTTAAACTTAAATTTTGATTTGTGGTTTTGCTTGCTTGATGTAGAATGCATGTATTAAGAAAATACAATGATCAATTTCATGTTGTAATAGCTATACAAGGGGCAGAATATGGATTGTCATGTTTGTAATTCATGGTTGCTTGTTCTATTTTATGAAAGTTGAAAACAAGGGGCATCTGGGTATTTTCATGTTGGTAGTTGGGGTCTAGATCATCAATTTCAAAACATAGTGGTATATCCAATATTCAGCAACATGTGAAAGGGGGGGCATGTGTAAAATCAATTTTTTTTTCAAAAGTTCTTATAGCGACGACCAATAGTCGCTGTCATTATAAGTCTTGTACCTAATGAATGACGGTTTTGGAAGCAGTGGCTGTCGATAATACGTACATCAATGGAGCTTTTAGCGACAACCACCGACGGCCAGGGTGGCTGTCGCTCTATCATTTTGTGACGATATTTTTCCTTATAACGACGGTCATGACCGTCGCTATAGACCTATTTTACTGTAGTGTAAACATAAATAAAATTTGATTTTGGTTTTAGTCGAAATTTCTCAAACTCTCATCAATAGACACTTGAATAGTAGGTTTGAGAAAATTCTTTAATTTCTTAGAGTACTCAAAATGAGATCATTTTCCTCTTTATTTCCTTAGAAAATCTACTATGATAACTTAGAACAATAGTCCTTTTATAGAGAAAAATCATAGAGTTTTACATGAACTAAAATTGTGGTTGATCGATCAATTTTTATCTCAATCTGATTTAATCTTCTAATCAATGTCGATTGATCGGTGTACAATTAAAATCAAATTTTCTCATTTCAAAATTTTAAACAAAATTATAATTTTGACTAGAAATCTGTAATCATTTGTAATTCAAAGGGTCTTTAAGTCACTTACCATCCTATATAAGGAATCAAATGGTCTTGAAAGAATTCTTCAACTTTATGTTTGGCTTTGACTTGAGATTCACCTTGATCTTCAATCATAAGACTAGACTTAACTAATTTTCAAAACAAACCTTTGTCAATATAATTATTTTCAATAATTTTCTAACATTTAGATTCAAATCCCACCAGCATCGAGTTACATATCACTAATTAAAAACATGCTTACCAATCATTATAAAAAAAATGGATTGGGTTCATATCCCTCTAGACCCAAAGTCAATATTTTTTTAAGGAATTAATGATGAAATTTTCTTTTTCTTAAAATTCTTTAAAACTTAAATGATTAAATCAAAATTAGAATAAAATCAAATTTTCATCCTTAAATACATTAAAAAAAAAGGGGAGGTTTCACAATGTGAAAAAAGCTCAAATTTGACAAACTGAGAGGTTGAATTGATGTCAAATTTTTTATTATCAAATATATTTTTTCGACAAATTGAAACTATCAAATTAATGAAGGATAAGAGAAATTCGACAACTCTAAATCATAAAATCTGAGAATATCAAGAATTTCGATGGTCCTAAACAATTAAAATTCAATTTCTAAAATTTATAAGTTTGACCCATCAATTTTTTCTATCGAATTTTTCAATTTTCATGTAGTACTTGACTTTTAGTCAAGATTGTAAAGTTAATCTTTTTTTTATTTTTATTTTTATTTTTTATGGCAAATCTGATACCAATAAATAATTTGATAGCGTTTTCGCTAAATTACCCTTTTTTATTTTATCAAAAAGACTAAAATCGATTGCTTTATTCTCCTCACCTGTTTTGACGTGATTTGACAATGACATTAGTTTTTTTTTTTTTTTTTTTTTTGGTCATTACTTTCCTCTAACTGATAATATATGCCACGTGGTTTCACACCAATGGCCATCTTCTTTATTTTTTCTTGGAAGGAGTGAGCATCAACCAATAAAATGTAAAACAGCTACAAAGCACCCGAACTATTATTAAAGTTGAAATGTCAAATGTGAAAGAAACAACTTTCCAAAATTTAAGGGACCCAATTCTCAAACATATCTTATCATTCCAATAAATTAACATAAAAAATTAAAAAAAAAATCCAATAAAAAATCTAATTTGGAAAATAAACCTTCACAAACAAAACTAAAACAAGCAAGAAGAAAGCTCAGGAAGATAGAGAAGATGGAGAAGAAGAAAGAGCTTGTTTTTGTTCCAGCACCAGGAGTGGGTCACCTCGTATCAATGATGGAGCTTGCAAATCGTTTATTAGACAGAGAAGATAATCTCTCCATCACAGTTCTCATCATCAAAGAACCCTTGGCTTCTAACATCAGCTCCTACATAGAATCACTTTCCACCCCCACAACCTCTAGAATCCGCTTCATCCACATCCCTCCAATAAACCCACCATCTCTAGAAAATTGTGCCATAGAGACCTTCATATCTCTCTTGTTCGAAAGCTACAAACCTCACATCAAACAAACAATCATCACCAAACTCATCTCATCCGAGTCTAACTCAGTCAGACTCGCTGGGTTAGTCATTGATTTCTTCTTCACCACTCTCATCGACGTAGGAAATGAACTCGGTGTCCCAACTTACCTTTTCTTCACCTCTGGTGCTGGCATGCTTGGTCTCATGCTTCATATCCCAACCCTTCATACCCAGATCACCTCCGAGTTGATTGACTCGGTAACTGAGTTGACAATCCCGAGTTTCGTCAACCCAGTTCCTCCGAAAAGTTTTGCCTTCCCCCATGTTGAACAAGAAGGACGATGCATACTATTGGTACCACTATCATAGTCGCAGGTTCAGAGAAACCAAGGGTATTATTGTAAATACGTTCGCAGATTTAGAACCCAATGCGCTTAACTCGTTCAAGGACGGTCGAACCCCACCGGTCTACCCGGTCGGACCATTAATTGATCTTCAAGGAAAGGCGCATTTACGGTCCGACCGGACCCATCACGAGAAAATCATGAGATGGCTTAATGACCAGCCTCCATCATCCGTGATGCTATTGTGCTTCGGGAGTATGGGGTGCTTCGGTGCAACACAAGTCAAAGAGATTGCACTTGGGCTCGAGAGAAGTGGTCACAGGTTCCTGTGGTCTTTGCGTCAGCCACCAAAGAAGGGAGGCTTGGCCCACCTAGTGATGCAACGAATCTCGAGGAAGTTTTTCCTGATGGATTCTTGGATCGAACGATGGAGAGGGGGTTGGTGTGTGGGTGGGTCCCACAGGTGGAAGTATTGGCCCACAAAGCGATTGGAGGGTTTGTATCACATTGTGGGTGGAACTCGATATTAGAGAGTTTGTGGTTTGGTGTACCCATGGTGACGTGGCCACTTTATGCGGAGCAGCAACTCAATGCGTTTGAGATGGTGAGGGAGTTGGGATTGGCTGTGGAGCTGAGATTGGATTATAGGATGCAAAACAGTGATGATGTGGTGATGGCGGATGAAATAGAAGAGGAGTGAGATGTTTGATGGACGGTGATAGCGAGGTCAGGAAGAAGATCCTAGAGATGAGAGAAAATAGCAGGAAAGCTGTGATGGACGGTGGATCTTCGTTCATTTCATTAGGACACTTGATTGATGATCTGATTGGTGGAGTCACTGTGGGTCCAGACTAGCAGCTTGTGTGAGTGTGATTATCCATGGAGGATTTCCCCTCCTCATGCTAATGCTATTGTGTTTTTTCAACATATAGTTATGAAAGTTGTGGGTTGGACCAGGGTTACCCAATTCCTTAAAAGGAATCGAATCAATTCATGGTACAGTACGTTAATTGTAGTGATTTTATCAAAGAGTTGTACTATCGATGCCCACCATAGAGGCTCTCCTCGCCCACTTAAGTTTTTTTAAAGGAGAAATTTCATTGATACCCACGTCGAATTACTCTACGCACCTACCATCTTCTCCATCTATTTATCCACCAAATGAAAATCTCAACTATCTCACCATCTTCTCTATCCATTCTCTCCTTCTCCGCTATCTACCTCTCTTTCTCAATCTTTTTCGTCGTATTCATCTCTTTTTGAATTTTGTGAGACATTGAACAATAGAGATTAGGTTTTATATATTTTTTTTCTAGAATCTTATTTTATTTTTTAATTTTTAATTTTTTTGCATTAAATCATCAAAGAAGATAGAAAATCCATTATTAAAACCTTCAAAGCAACGATTTCGAATCGAAGAACTCGAAGGTTTTAGATAGATTTTGCTCAATAGCTTCAAACCAAATTTGTTTTAGTCGATTCGACAAGTATCCTACAAAGATAATTATATATTGAACATTACAAAATTAATTCAGTGAAAGCCTACAGAAGTACACAAAGATTTTTTGATAGATATTGTTCGGGTAGATTCAGATCGAATTTGTTTTACAAGATTTGGTAAATATTCAATTGGGCGTAACTTTCTATTGAACATTAGAAAGTTTTGTTCGGTAGAAGTCCACCGAATCGATTTTGTAATGTTTAGTAGGAAGTTATGTTCAATAGGTACTTATTGAATTTGCTAAAATAATTTCGGTCAGAACCTACTGATCACAACTTAAAAAATTCTTCAAATTCTTTAATTCAAAATCATCATTTTGAGGTTAAGTGATTTTTTTTGCTATTCTCCTTGATGATTAAATACAAAAAAGTAAAAGAAATAAAATAACTTGAAAATGGTTTGGATTTTTTAATCGATAGATAGAGAAGATGGTGAGTGTATGGAGAAGGGTAAAAATATAATTTCTTCATTTAAAAAAGAAAAAAAAACTAAGTAGGCATGGAGAGTATATGGTGGGTGCCAATAGCACACCTCTTTAAGGAATTCTGTTTCACTTTAATTATTTTTAAGTCCCTTCTACATGTATATATTATTCGAGATATCCCCTTAAAATTTCAAACTAATAAGATACCCCTTGGACCTTTGTGTTTACTAATAGACTAGTGAAAAATGACCAAATACCCTCATATTCAACTTATAAATAAAATAGCTTGATCTTTTTCTCCTAAAAATCGGTCATCTTCAATATCTTTTTTACTTACTTATTACTTCATCCTTCAAATGTCCACATCTCTATCTACCCGTAGAAATGGGGTTCATTTTCGAGTGGCGAATCACGAATTGCAAACCTGAATTCGAACCAAGAGATCCCATGAATCAGGTAACATAGGATTGGACCCTTCGTAGGGGCAGAGCCAAGAAAGGGACATTGGACTTCAAGAAATATATATATTAGTGATTAAGCCCCTACATATTGATTAATATTAGATATACCTCCTTCACTTTTTAAATCAATGACATGCATGCCCCCACTGAACTTTAAACAAGAGTTTTACCCTTAGTGATCCAATCCTTTTATTAAACCTTACTTTCGCGCTTACGGAGCGAATCCTTCTCTAACCCTTCGCTCTCATAATATGAGAACCTGATCTCAAAATGTTGAATTCTGCTCACATAAAGAATCTCATTTCGTTTATTATTAAGTATTTTTTATTTCTTAAATAACTATTAGTCATGTATGTACTAAAAAAATAAATATTATAATGAATAATTACTGAATATTACAATTACAAACAATAATATTTTAATGACTAAAAAAATTAAAATATTATTGTAATTATAGAATTAATTTGAATCCTTAAAAATAGAATGAGCTTCAATCATTAAAACATATATTGATTATTTAAATAGTAATATATATTGATCAAGAATTGTTTTGTCGTAACTAATTAAAGGTGGTGAGTAGCATAGTAACAACAATAGTATAGTCAAACTATATGAATAGTACAAAACAATACAAACAAGCAATGTATGTAGGGCAAGGGAAATATGATTGGTCTTATGTGGTTGCCTTCACACTCAAAGTCAAGACAATCTAACTTGTGACCTAGTAGTCCCAAAAAGTGTATGTATAGATGAGTAGTATTGTCACACCCCCCTCTCAATCTAACACAAATCCCAAAGATTCCTCTGCTAGAGCTCAATGCATGATAATTTACCTAACTCATTTTACAGATAATAATAAGACAACATTCCAATTCTCAATAGTTATAACTAGGGGTGCACATGGTTCGGATTGGTTCGGATTTTGGCAAAATTGGAACCGAAACAAACATAATCGGTTCTACAAATTTGAAACCGAACCAATCCAATTACCCTATAGAACTGAACCAATCCAATCCAATCTTGGTTTGGATTGGTTCGGATTGGTTCTTGGTTCTCGTACTTATTGAAGATAGATACCTTCTTTCTCAATCCAAACATTCTATCTCCTCCAATCTTCAAACCTTAAAAACAAGTAGGACTTTTTTTAAGTGTGGACTTTGGGGTAATAAAAAAATTAAAATTTTTCTATATTTCATTTAAGAAATTTGATGTAGATAAGGTTCAATAAGTAGAAAACAATAGATTTTATAGAAGATGAGATAGAGGATGAGTTCAACAAGTTGAAAATGAAAAAAATTCTCTAAGAAAAATGAAGGGGTTTTGGCTTGAAGTTTAAAATAATGGCATTTAAGTCATTTTATGTTATTCTCCTGAACAAATAAGAAATATATTGAAGATCCATTCGAGAAGAATTTAAATTTATTTACCATTAATTGAAGGTACCTGAGAGATTGATAGCTCAGAGATTTATCAAAGCTTTTTGAATCAGAGAGAGAGAGAGTTCAATCTTCGTTTTCCGATGAGTTGGAAAGGCGGTGAGGTGAGGTGAGTGAGAGAGACGACTGAGATTGAGATTGAGAACGACATCGGCTAGGGTTCTGTTTTCAGAATTCTTCGAATAGGAAGAAAAAGAAAGAAATAAAAATATTTTTTTTTATTTTTTAAATATATATATATAATTGGTTCGGTTCTATTATATCCTAATTCGGAACCGAACCAAATTAATCGGATTTTATTTTCTTTGATTCGTACCCAAACCGTGGGTGTGTTTAATTCGAATCAATCCAATCCAAAGGTTTCGGATTGGTTCGGATCTCAGATTTACCCAATCCAATGTGCACCCCTAGTTATAACACAACATAAATAAAAATTATTAACAAATAATCAAAGTGTAGATGCCAACATAAAAATTAATCATGATCCATAATCCTCAAATCTCATAAAAGCATGTCTCACAAAAATAAAACAAAGGACATAACTAAATAAGTAATAGTAAATAAAATGACACATAGTGCCCTCGCATTAGTCTCCTAAAAAACTGAAATATAAAATCCTAAACTCTAACTACTCCTTAAGTAGATAGAGACGACAACTCATAGACATACACAGCCTCAGACCCTCTTTATCAATTGGTTCCTCAAAAGTTGGCTCCTAAATAATCAAATAATTTGAAATAGTGAATGATAAGGTGATTAACGAGAGTTATCCAACAAAAAATCTATCGTTTTAACATTTAATCACACATGCATCGTATAATCATATTGGAATTTAAATTATGCAGAATTCTGTTATAAGGTAGCGTTCGAATAAATACTAAATAGAAAAATAATAATAACATAATTATAATAAGTATCAATCTATTATTTTTATCATGTAAAAATAATATCGGTTTTATCATGCTTTCAAAGTAAAATATCTATCAGCAATTACTCAATAAAAAATACATAATACAAACATGACGGTGTAATCGATAAGATTGTTGAAGAACACGTCGATATAACCGTCTTAGTTATAACAAATCGATATTTCAATACTTAACCTCTGGTGCAGAATCCAATCGATTTTATTTGATTTTTTTTATAGCCGGTCTTCGCTACCACAAATAACAAATCGATATTTCAATACTTAACCTTTGGTGCAGAATCCAATCGATCTTATTTGATTTTTTTATAGCCGGTTTTAGATACCACAATTAGGTGACCATTTATCCAACTCAAACTGACTATTGACCAATGTTTAAATACTTGAATCAATTATGTTGGTCATTCATTTGACGACTATAGACTCTCAATGATTACTAATCAGCTTAGGAGAGACTACTTATATCTAATTCTATTAATCAATGCAATGCGAAACTCTACTTTCTCTCTCTCTACATTATACAAAAACCACATTTACACATAAATGTTCCATAAGAAAGAAAATGAGAAATTCTCAGATCCCACAAGTACTACTTTTCAAATTAACATATATTACCAAGGAAAATAGAACACCAAGGTTTATCCTAGATTGATCTTTCGATTCTAGAAATATACAATGAATCATTCTTTTTAAGATTTCTACGACCATTTTCTATTAAATAAAAATAGTTTTATCTTGCATATATATATATATATATATATATACACACATCACACATGGGGGTTGGGGGGGGGGGGGGTCAAGAACATAAGTAAAAAAACAATTATTTTTCAAAATATGGGTTAGAAGTTTCAGATTGAGCTGATTTTTTGTGACGATGATCTATATAATGAGAAGATCATCCTCACAAAAATGCAGCCCAATCTAAAATATATAAATCCATCAAAAGTGGTTTACAAATTATTGGTAAAAGAATCAACGGTCCCATTCTAAATCACTTTTGATGGGGTTAGAAGGTTTAGATTAGGCTGGTTTTTTTTTGTTTTGTTTTGTGAGGATGATCTTCTCATCATATAGATTATCCCACATAAAATCAGCTCAATCTGAAACTTCTAACTCATATTTTGAAGAATGGTTGTTTTTACATATGTTTTCACTAATGTCCCTTAAACACTTCTCATATATATACAAAATTTCTTTTTATCGAAAATACAAATAAATGTATGGTAGTACCCTCCAACCGAGAGTTATGTTGTTTTCATTTATTCAACAATCTAACAATCCATCCATCTATTTATTACATCCAACGTGGCCTAGCTACTACACAAGGCTGCAGTGATTGTCCCATTAATCAGTCGAGAACCTAAGTTTTCTCTATCCATCATAAATCATTTATCATTCCAGATATTTATCTAAGTACATCTCTTTTTAGAAAAAAAATGATGGTACTACCTCATCAAGTTGAAGAATCCAACTTGTAGATGCAAGGATATAATATATCTATCATGTAGATGGTCTTGAAATTGTGGACGCACTTTTATAATGGTTCATGGATGATATATGGTAGAGAATGTTAAATATCCTTGTTCACATACAAAACGAAGAAGGAAAACAAAGGCAAAAATAATAATAATGAAAAAAAAAAAAGCGTTTCTTTCTCCCTTTAGTAAGAAAATGAGAAGAGTTTGGAATTTGATACTAGCTCATCAAATCCAAATGAAAGTCCTTATACCTCATTTTCTTTGGATCAAGGAAGAAGAAAATGATGGGAACTTGAAGATATATATCTCATCTCATGACATCAAATTGAAGAATTTATCTAGAATGTTGGAGAAGAATAAGGAAAAAGAAGATGGAGAAGAAGGCCATCTTAATCCCTGTTTGTTGACCTGTGCAACCGATAAAAATTCTGAAGAAAAATGCAAAGAAGAACTTACATTACAAGTTTTAGTTCAATCACATTGACTAAGCTTTTGAGGTCGTTTATGTCCAATTCGCAATATACATTAATATTTTCGGAATACAACAATACTAATAACGTTTAGTCAATATACATAAAACTGTAATTATTTAGGAATCTACCTTTTTTTCAAAAGACATAAATTTTCTTAATTGTTTAATTTATTTTCCTCACCTCTTTTGATGTGATTTAACACTGGCTATGTGGCAGCTTTTTTTGGTCAACTTGGCTCCAGGGGATTCTCCTCACAGAACTTTGAAACACCCTATATTTTCAACTAATTACATGTCGCATTTGCACCACTCCCTCACCTATCTCCCGATTTGCCCCCACACCCTCACCTCCCTTCAATTATTTTTCCCACAGAACTTTGAGACACCCCTATATTTTCAACTAATTACATTCCCCATTTGTCCCCATTCCCTCTCCTCTCTCCCCATTTACCCTTACACCCTCACCTCTCTCCAATTTTTGCCACCACAGAATTTTGAGACACCCTTATATTTTCAATTAAACATGCCCCATTTGTCCCCACTCCTTCACCTCTTCAATTTTTTATTGATGACATTACCTCTTGATAGGGACTTCTCAAATATTAATTAGAAATGACCTAAATATCATTTTTTTCAACTTCTAACTCAAAACCTCTTAATTTCTCCCTAAATCCATTCATCTTCACTATACAACTAACTATAGTTTGCCCCCACTATAGAAAAATCTTGGCTCTGCCCCTGTCTTTATCTTATTAATGTTTTATAAGCTTCACCAGAATACTGTTTTAATTAGTTGGATAATTCGAATCAAACCACACATCAAAAAATGCATTCAATGTCTTGGATTATAAGTCACAAATCCGCCTAGGGACAATTACATTACTTTCATTTTTCATTTTATTATTTTTGAAAATGCTAGATTCCAACTCCTCCATCAAACAAACAATTGAGATAAGACAAATAACAAATATTTTCTAAAAATCAATATTGATCGCCTAAGAACCAATAGAATTTTTCTTTTTTTCTAGGGGTACATTTTTCTTGAAAACCTATATCATATCAACCGTTTGTTTGTTGGAGAGCCTCAATGTGAGGCTAAATTTTTATTTGAAAATATAAATAACATGCCACATTTGTCCCCATAGAACTTTGAGACATCCCTATAATTTAAATTAATTACATGCTCCATTTGTTCCCACTCTCTCACCTCTTCAATTTTTTGTTGATGACATTGCCTCTTGACTAGGACTTCTCAAATATTAATTGGAAATGACCTAGATGTCAGTTTTCTTCAACTTCTAACTAAAAACCTCTTAATTTCCCCCTAAAATCATTTATTTTCATTATACAACTTACCATAGTTTGCCCCCACTACAAGAAAATCCTAACTCCGCCCCTGCTTGGCTCTAACTAATTATAGATGCCACTTGGTTTCATACCCATGGAGACCATCTTATTTTTTCTTGGAAGGAATGACAATCAACCAATAAAATGTAAAACAGCTCCACACAACACCCAAATGAAGTTGAAATGTCAACTCATTTTTTGTTAAAATTTAAGGGACCCAATTCTCAGTCTTATCTTACCATTTCAAAAAGCTAAAGTCAAATCAAAGAGTTCAACAAAAAAATCCAATTTGGAAAATAAAGATAGTTGCTATTGGAACCCTAACTTTTACTTATCACACCTCATTGAAAATAAAGAAAATAATTGGATGAGTGAGAATAAGTAAAAATGTGGGGTATAAGTAGAAGCTCTCTCATTTTTTTAATGCTTGATTTCTACTTTTTGGGTCTATGATTTTATATGAGTCTAATCATAATTGAAACAAGCATTGAAATAATTTGAATGAGTATTTTAATGTTTTGTAATATTGAGTTTAAATATAATTTAAGCCGAACCTCTGTAGTGTGTCGAGGTTGTGTTTTACTCTTGGATAAATCTTCATTTCGTGTATTGAACATGAAGAAATTTCGAGTCTAGTACATTATTCATTTTACTTCTCAAAACATGTTTATTCAATGAATTCGTCACTTTTATAATCAATAAATTCATTGATAAAATACCAACGACTTTACCATATAAATAATCTCGCTAGTAATTTATTATCGAATTCATTGATTATAAAAGAGATGAATTCACTCGAAAACATGGTTTGAATCAAAATGAATAGTGTATCAGATTTGGAATTTTCACATAAGTTGTCCACATTTTGGAAAATATCTTTTTAATTTTTAGTTTAGAACTTGGTGTGTAATAAATAATTTAAAAAATTGGGGTATAATAAATAAAAGTTTAAGTGCCAATAGCAGCTCTCCTTCCAATAAGTAATCTAGGAAACAAAACTGAAAGAACAAGACGTAGATAGAGGTGATGGAGAAGAAGAAAGAGCT